>NC_040234.1:22464434-23064434 GCF_001444195.1 Xiphophorus couchianus | reverse complement strand
CCTCCAGGACCCTGCTGAGGGTGTAGAGCTGGTCCAGTGTTCCACGACCAGGACGAAAACCACACTGCTCTTCCTGAATCCGAGGTTCGACTATCCGACGGACCCTCCTCTCCAGGACCCCTGAATAGACCTTGCCAGGGAGGCTTAAGAGTGTGACCCCTCTATAATTGGAGCACACCCTCCGGTCCCCCTTTTTGAACAGGGGGACCACGACCCCAGTCTGCCAATCCAGGGGAACTGCCCCCGATGTCCATGCGATATTGCAGAGTCGCGTCAACCAACACAACCCTACAACATCCAGAGCCTTAAGGAACTCCGGGCGGATCTCATCCACCCCCGGGGCCTTGCCACCGAGGAGCTTTTTAACCACCTCGGCGACCTCGCCCCCAGAGATTGGAGAGCCCAACCCAGAGTCCCCAGGCTCCGTTTCCTCAGTGGAAGACATGTTGGTGGGATTGAGGAGGTCTTCGAAGTACTCTGCCCACCGGCCCACAACGTCCCGAGTAGAGGTCAGCAGCACACCATCCCCACTATAAACAGTGTTGGTGCTGCACCGCTTCCCCCCCCTGAGACGCCGGATGGTGGACCAGAATCGCCTCGAAGCCGTGCGGAAGTCTTTCTCCATGGCCTCTCCAAACTCCTCCCACGCCCGAGTTTTTGCCTCAGCAACTGCCCGAGCCGCATGCCGCTTCGCCCGCCGGTACCCATCAGCTGCTTCCAGAGTCCCACAGGCCAAAAAGGCCCGATAGGACTCCTTCTTCAGCC
The DNA here is from genome assembly GCF_001444195.1 of Xiphophorus couchianus. Taxonomy (NCBI): domain Eukaryota; kingdom Metazoa; phylum Chordata; class Actinopteri; order Cyprinodontiformes; family Poeciliidae; genus Xiphophorus; species Xiphophorus couchianus. The sequence continues at coordinate 23,063,669 of NC_040234.1, read as the reverse complement.
TGACGGCATCCCTCACCGAAGGTGTCCACCAACGGGTTCGAGGGTTGCCGCCGCGACAGGCACCGACAACCTTGCGGCCACAGCTCCGATCGGCCGCCTCGACAATGGAGGCACGGAACACGGTCCACTCAGACTCCATGTCCCCCACCTCCCCCGGGACGTGTTCGAAGCTTTGCCGGAGATGGGAGTTAAAGCTCCGTCTCACAGGGGATTCCGCCAGACGTTCCCAGCAGACCCTCACAACACGTTTGGGCCTGCCAGGTCTGACCGGCTTTCGCCCCCACCACCGGAGCCAACTCACCACCAGGTAGTGGTCAGTGGACAGCTCCGCACCTCTCTTCACCCGAGTGTCCAAGACATACGGCCGCAGATCCGATGAAACGATGACAAAGTCGATCATCGAACTGCGGCCTAGGGTGTCCTGGTGCCAAGTGCACATATGGACACCCTTATGCTTGAACATGGTGTTCGTTATGGACAATCCATGGCGAGCACAGAAGTCCAGCAACAGAACACCGCTCGAGTTCAGGTCGGGTGGGCCGTTCCTCCCAACCACGCCTCTCCAGGTCTCACTGTCGTTGCCCACGTGAGCGTTGAAGTCCCCCAGCAGAACAAGGGAGTCCCCAGGAGGAGCACTCTCCAGTACCCCCTCTAAGGACTCCAAAAAGGGTGGGTAATCTGAACTGTCGTTCGGCCCGTAAGCACAAACGACAGTCAGAACCCGTCCCCCCACCCGTAGGCGGAGGGATGCTACCCTCTCGTTCACCGGGGTAAACCCCAACGTACAGGCGCCGAGATGGGGAGCAACAAGTATGCCCACTCCTGCCCGACGTCTCTCTCCCTGGGCAACTCCAGAGTGGAAGTATGTCCAGCCCCTCTCAAGGAGACTGGTTCCAGAACCAGAGCCATGCGTCGAGGTGAGACCGACTATTTCTAGCCGGAGCCTCTCGACCTCACGCACTAGCTCCGGCTCCTTCCCCACCAGAGAGGTGACATTCCACGTCCCAAGAGCCAGTTTCTGCAACCGAGGATCGGACCGCCAGGGTCCCCTCCCTTGGCAGCCACCCATTACACAGTGCACCCGACCCCTTTGGCCCCTCCCACGGGTGGTGGGCCCATGGGAGGGGGGGCCCATGTTTCCTCTTCGGACTGAGCCCGGCCGGGCTCCATGGGTAAAAGCCCGGCCACCAGACGCTCGCCATCGTGCCCCCCCTCCAGGCCTGGCTCCAGAGTGGGGCCCCGGTGACCCGCGTCCGGGCGAGGGAACACCAAGTCCAATGTTTTTACTCATCATTGGGGTCTTCGGGCTGCACTTTGTCTGGTCCCTCACCTAGGACCTGTCTGCCTTGGGTGACCCTACCAGGGGCATGAAGCCCCAGACAGCATAGCTCCTAGGATCATTGGGGCACTCAAACCCCTCCACCACGATAAGGTGGCAGCCCATGGAGGAGTGGCAGCCCATGGAGGAATTTTAAATATAAATATTTAAAATTCATTCTTTTATTTCAAAAAAGGCTTGTGTAATTTCCTGAAGTGGAGAAAGAGTTCTGGAGGAACCATTTGAGTCGGACTAAACACGGCATAAGTTGGGCCACTATTTCAGCAGCAGATGAATCCACATTGAAATATTTACGGCAGGGTGCAGCATGTTAAATCAATACAAAATAAAATATAGTCCACATTATAATACCTTTCAAAATTACCCACAACCCTTCAGACTTCTTCATATTTTTCATGTTACAGCTACAAAGTATTTTAGTGGGGTTTTATGTAAAAGACCCACACAAAGTAGTGTGGAAATGGAAGAAAAATGTGTTTTTATTCTTGTTTGTTTTAGTTTCCTTCAAATCAAAACAAATTGGAAAAGTGTGGCATGCCTTTGTTTCCCTCCAAGTCTACACCTGCAAATCTTATGGATTAGGGAGGTTTTTTTTATGTTTTTTAACCACATCTAGACACTGAAAACATTACCTATTTTTCTACAAAACACCTCAATAACAGTCAGATTGACCCGAGAGCATCTGTAAAGAGCCCTTTTCAAGTCTTATTGCCAATTTTCTTTTGGTTTGGACTTTGAATAGGCCATTCAATCACAAGAGTTATAGCTCCGGCTGTATGTTTAGGGTTGTTGAACTGCTAGAAGGAGAACTGTTTGTCTCCTGAATTTTTTCAGTCCAAACTGCACTGAAAAAATCTAAAGTCTTACTAAGTCTTCCTGGTGTAGGTTCTGGTGCAAACATCTTAGTGCACTTGAAATGAGACAAACCGAACTTACAAGCAACTTTTCAGCAAGATATAGGGTAATGTTTTAATTTGATAATTCCTTAATATTGATGAAGAAGTACTAGTTATTAGTGAAATAATCACCCAGTGGAACTAGTATATATATATATTATTTACAATTAAGGACTGTAAATAAGCTCCTATTTCTTTGTGGAAGGTCTCTTGTAATTCATGTGTACTAAGATATTTGCACTAGTCCAAAAATACTGTGTAGGATTTTGTGTTTTTATAGTATACAATATTTCCTATTCCAACATTGGCTTTCTTCTTGCCACTCGTCCTAACAACAGATGGTCCCACCTGAGCTCTGGCTCTTGGCAGCTTCTCCAGAGTACCATAGGTTTCTTATCTGCATCTCTGTCAGGTTAGATTGTCTGTCTAAGCTGACGGCATTTTACAGATTTTCATTTGTAGGCAAATTTGAAAATCACATAAATTTCCTTTTGAGTCATAATTGTGCACTATTGTCCCTGACTTATCAAACTTATCAAGGTTTGTGGTTGTAAGGTGCTTCCAATCTTTCACCTCACAGAGCAGATGAACAAGAGCAAAACCCAGCACAGTTTATTTAAATGTTGCGGCACAGATATGATAAAGCGGTCCTAATCACGGTTCTTTTGACTCGTTTGTTGGCTCCGTTCCACTGAACTTGTTCCGTTCTCCCTCCCCACTCCTCATTCCTCTCCCACTCAGTGACGGTGCAAACGCGCTAACGGGGGAAAACCCTGACAGTTCTTCATTTGACAAATAGTCCGCTGCAGCGGCGGAGCACACCGCGGGGCTCCGAGCGCTGCTTTATGAATACACCTGTCACTGTGTTTACTATGAATCTGCTGTAACACAGGATCAAGGGCAAGGCGGTGATTGGAAAGTGGGAATAAAAAAAAGTGCTCTTCCTGGTGTCTGCCGTAGTGTAGTCAGGTTCTACCATAGTTTAAACTTGAAAGGTTTCTGCCGAGGAACGCAAACAGAAGCAGGAAAGACGTAATTTCAAATACGTTTGTGTGTTTGCTGGTGATTTCATTTTAGCACACAACCAGATAACATCTCCAAAGCAGTTTTCAAATGGAATTGATTTTTAGATTCTGGATGGTAAATTGCCTCTTTACCCAACAAGAAAATCTGTAGGCTTGTAAAGATGTACTGTTGAAACCACAGAGGTGCTGATTAAACTATATTCTGCATTTAGGAATTTGTGAGAAGCAGATATACGCTCTCACTCACTCTCTTGGCATTTACTAGGCATCCATCTTTTCTCCTATGTTTTAATTTCAGTAAAAGCATTCTTTTTCTGGAACAAAAACTATGTAATTACAGTCGGTAGGTAATATCCTGACTGCTGTGTTCACTTGTGATGTAAATCTGCCAATATTTCACTAATTCCACAGGATTTATGAGATGATGCGCATTCCCAAACACACACCCACGGCGATAAAGAGTGGGTTTGGGAGTTTTCATTGTTACACTTGGCTCGAAGGCAAAATGAACATCAATTTATGTGAACTCTGCAGCGATAACCTACTAAACATAATTGTAGAGAGCGCCCTGGCCAGCAATTGAATTTCCATTAACAGCTCTAAAGCTCTGTGTGCGTGTGCATGTCTGTGTGTGTATGGCTGTGTGTGCAGGGGTGTGAATGTGTGTGGTTACTGTCTCTGCGGGCATCTGGCTTGGAGAAAACCCAGGTGATCCACTGCTACTGCTGCAGTACAATTCCTGCTCTATCTGATGAGGAGAACTCATGCAAAATTGATGGGAGCCTCAAGGTCACCAGGAGTTCATTCCCAGACCAGCCCATACAGGGCACTTCAGCTGGACTGCATTTACTCTATAGTAGGGCTGCATGATTAATTACTTGAGCAAATTAGTTTTAACATTAGCTCCAAACAATTGAAAAAATAACCAAATACATTACGTTTACTGTGACTGAAGACTTGAAGGTTGAAACTCCTAACTAGCTTTAAGACTCCTTGCTAGCAGGTGGACATAAATGCACATAAATGCAGCAAGTGAGATATATTTGGAAGAGAGGAAACATTGTTTTCTTACATTTATATGTTTAAATATTGTAAAATTGACAAAATGTAATTCCGATGTCACACTTTTTTTGCCTTTCAGTTCAATTTTGTCACCAAGAACATATTGCTCCTATCCGTTGCTCTGCCCACATTCTCATCACCAGTTAAGCCAGGTTATCATGGAATTTTTGGGGATATTTTGAAACTTGAAACTTATTACGTACATTTGTATGATTCTTCACAAAATTCCTACAAAAATTATTAAATGGCTAAAAACTCATGGATGGTGTGGTGATCTCTCTGTGAGCTGGATCCATAAGCTTAGGGTGTGAAGCAGACACTGAAGCAGAAGGGGGGTCCTGAAGTGGACTCTGCCGCTGTGTTTATACAATTTTCAATTGCTACTAAGAGACCCAAACTGGGCCTTTAAAACTTCCCCAACACTATAACATCAACACTCCTAACCTGATCTGTTTATAAAAGACAGAATGGACTCCTGCTTTCTTGTCCTTCAGTCAAATTTAAACCCTACCGTCATAATGTCATGGCTACAATCCAAACCCATGAGACCAGGCAACATTATTCCAATCTTTGGTCGTACAATTTTATTCATCTCGTGCAAAATTGTAGCCTGAGCGTTCAGTTCTCTGACAGGTGTGGCACCTAGTGGTCTTCTGCAGCTGTACCACATTTTCTACAAGGTTTGGCATACTTTGTTTTAAAGTTGTTGCCTTTCTTTCATCTTGAGCCAATCTGCCCATTCTCCCCAAAGCTATAACATTAGCTTCATAGCTTTGTCCCCTTATCTGCTCTAGGATACTTTCATTCTCTGTTAACCCAAAAGATACTTATGTGTGTTACTTAAACACACATTGTTACTTTAGTCCTCATTTTGTTCATTAGCGTGAACTTCAGTAAGTCATCTTCACCACGTTTAGATGCCTGGCTGCATTTAGTGAATGCCATGGGGTTGGTTCATTTGCTATGTGTGTCAACAGGCAATTCAGTCTATGTCCAATGAACTTTCAGGTGAGTTGATAGAAATCATAATTAGATACTATTTCTATTTAAAAGTAATTGGTTTTATTATAAGACATAAAATCTAGACTCCAAACTATGGAACTGAATCGTTTTACTATTAAAACTGACCATTTAATGTTGATTTACTTGATCTACTTGCTTAATTTCCATGTGTGAAAGTGAAAAATTGATTAAACATCAAGGTCCACATTTATCCACTACAATAAGGCCATCATTATTTACTAGGCACATTAAGGGTGACTGGGTTTGACCAAAGGGCTGTAAACTGCATTCTCTGGTACCAATCTGGAATTAAAACAAATGGAGAGAGACGGATTAGATGTCTGTAAAATGCAGCTTGTGAGAACATGCAAAAGCAGTAAAATGAGTTCCCACAGAATCAACTAGCAAGATTAGCTAAGACACACATTGTGCTAAATGCAGTTGGAAGTGAGAGAGAACAGATACAGTATATCTTAAGTTGTTTCAGTAGTGTCATTGCAGAGGGCACCTTTCATTTTACAGAGGGCTGTTTGCCACGTCAGATGTGTTGCTGAAAAGGCACAGTCTCTTCTACTGATCATCCTTAGTCAGGAAACTGCTGGAGTAGCTAAAGTAGCTTTTAGTTAGACCTGTTTCAGACCTGGCACTTAGAATCTAGTCGGGCCATCTGGTTTTTCTTAGACAGCTTCAGATACAGGCGTAAATCGTCCCAGATTGCCTCAGTCTTTACTCAGTCTACCTTCAATGGTGTCTCAGACCATTGCAACAAGTTAAACCACCTGGACGAAACCTGCTGTTTTTATGTTGCAGTGTTCATATTGGCATATTGAATAATGTATCTTTTATCCATTATACATACTACATGTTTATTGGGAGTCAGTCACTTTTGCTGATCTTAAGGTCGTGTGTTTTTCTACTGAAATTGATGATCACCTGATCATCTGGGGATGAAAGTTCTCTTATGTCAGCAACCATATCTAAAAACTCAATGGCAATCTGGGTAGAGATCAAAGTACATATCCAACTGAATGAGAATAGAAAGTAGCTCATCTTTGTTTGACATCTGAATGCAACACAAATACTCTACATGTTAACAGGGGCACTACCAACCTGATGTTACACCCAGTTTACCTTGTTTAAATCCTGGTCAAATAATTATATTTGAATAATAAAAAAACACAAACTTTTTAGTGCTTTTCAAGACATCCCCCTGAAGAATAAACTTTTTTTGTTCGTTCCAACTTCTGGTTGTGTCATACGTCATGCACTACAGCCCTCCTAAGAGAGAGGGTGTGAGAAGGAGCTGTAAATGTAACAGTTTCCTACATAGAGATTATAAAATAAAAGATATGGCATGTGGGTTGCAAAAACACAGAAACTAAAAGAAAAGAAGGCTGCTAGGCTCCTATGAGAGAAATTCATTTATCCATTTGGCCTGATTGTTGGAGTTAAACACTCTTACCCCAGATCCACCCAGAAGGAGTTGATAACAGTTTCCATCAGTGTCCTGTAGTGATCCTTTTCAGGCTGACTGATCAGCATTGACCCCTGGTGCAGAAGACTGTTAAGCAGAGCCTGTGCAGGAACCATCTCCAAACAGGGCAAAGCATTACCTGGGCAGAGCAAAGCCTCATCCAGCAGAACAGTTAGGGGAGGCTGTGAAAAAAATCCCACCAAAGACTCTCTTTGCTGCAGCTCAGTGCTACAATCCAAGATGCCTGTGGCCAAGGATTAGCGATGCCTGGTGTGGAGGTGTAAAGATGCACGTCTCCCTTTGTGTGGCAAATGTATCGAGCAGAGATTGTCTGCACATTTCTGTCTCCCACTGGAATGAATCGACCCGCTGCTGAGATCTTAAAGAAGAGTGTCAGTTGGATAAAATAAACCATTATCAGTTTGTTCTGAATATAGCTTCCAAAGATGGAAAAGCAGAGAAGTGGAAGATAGCAATACATCTACATATAGATATCTCTGTTTTTAATTTATCAAAATAAAATCAAATAAGCTTATCTATGTTAACAAATACTGGATTATTAAAGCATCATTTGGATGTGGAAACTCTTGTCTTAAAAGTTGGAAGACAATGTGACAAAAATATCTAACAGCAAAGAACCAGTGTTGGTTACTAACTAAAAAGTTAGCTAACCTTGAAGTCATAAACATTTCTTCCACTAACACACTGTACCAAGGTAGAATTTAGTGAAAGCTAATGCTAAAGTCCATAATTCAACCAAGTTGATAGCCACATTTGATCATTGACATGTGTGACAGCAGAATACATTGGATTGTTACTGAAATTGTTGCTGCCCACCTACATGTACAACTACAGAATCGCTACACTAACAGTCTTCATTCACTTCAACATATAAGCATGAATACACATCCAGCTACAGACATTCACCAAAACTTCAACACAAATGGCAAACTTCATACAACTGAAAAGTTTACAAAAAGTAAAGTAACAGTTTAGAATGTATTTGCAAATTTTAATTTAAGGGCAGCTAAGCGTTTTCAAAGTTAGCAAAAATGCTAAAGCCCTAAACGCAAAATTAGCTCTGCTGTTAGCGGTTTAGTGGAAGTGCTTCCACCACTGCTTAGATGTAACACCAATCACTCAGATTCTTTTTTTCAAATGTGTGCTGTGTTTGCTACGTGGCTCCTAAACTGCCAGATCCTACAGAGTTCCCATGAGCCTCTGGGATGCTTATTTGATTGTTGCTATGGTTGCCCCAGCCTGTTATTTCAGGTGGACACATGTCTTGTGAAAATTGACTGCAGGTTTTCTGTTTAGCTGTACTCTTTCCATTGTTTTGGGATGGGTTTGGTTACCATTATGCGCTTGTTTGTGTAGATCAATCACATTAAATATGTTTATGTTTGTGGTTGTAACATGACAATATACAAAAAGCCTTGAATATTTGTGCCAAAGCCTGGAACTGACCCAACACCACATGAAAGGGAGGCATGTCCAATAAGTCTCAGCAGTTTGCTTTAAAGACTACATAAAACCTTTACAGAGTGTTTATAACAAGCCGTGAAGCCATCCAAAAACAAGCTACAGAAAAAAAGTCACATTAAATTGTAGAGGACATTTTAAAAACCTAGCAAGAAATCATCTAACACATTGCCTGTAAAACAGATTGATGCAGTGTGATGGTCTGGGCTAGCCTGGCCTCCTGTGACACTGCTGAGATACAAGTGGTCATTGGCAATTTGGCAGATGACAGCGGTGTATAGATGAATTACAGAGAGTCCCAGAGGCCTGCTTCTGTTTTAAGGGAGGGCTCCTCACCGCGGCAACAAGCTCACTCAAGATGAGGGAAGATTTTACTCTCTCTGGTGGGATTCTTTTTACTAATTGGCATTTAGTAAATACTGATAAAAGGGAACCGATAAACAACTGAACTGAAATAAAATGGATTCCAAAACGTGTCGGATGGGCGGCGTTCTTATTGTAGCAGCTAACTTTCTTCATGGTGTGTGATCTGCCCAGGCTGTCTACTTTCATCTCCCATTAAATTCAATCACGCTGGGCTGCTCCAAAGCTAACTAGCAAAGCATCCTCTATTTTTTTCCTCCTGCTCATTTAATGAATAATCCCTTCTATTGCACTAACAGAGGGTGCAGTTCTCGGTGCAGAGGGGGAAACCCAGGGTCGTCACAGACAAAAAAGGACAAGCGTTCTGTTGTAAATGTTGATGTTTTCACATGTATTCTTGGAAAGCTGATAATTATGAGAAGCAGGGAGCTGTTTGAAAGTAACACTGTGACAAAATCAGTCAAATTAAATGACTGTCAGCGACTGTTAGATGAATAATGCAAGCCACAAGATGAAAGACAGCTTTGTCTTTTGTAGTTTGTTATGCAGGAAACCGGGCGGATTGGAAGGCAATGAAGAACTAGCTTTAAGTCTGCATGATGCATCATTCTAACTGCCTGATAGTTTGCCTGGGAGGCTAAAAATGATATTGATTTTTTTCCCCCCTTCTTATCATTGGAGTTTTCATTTCGCTGTCCCTTCACCAAGGGAGACTCACACCCGGCATTCCAATAATGTTTGATTTCTCTCTGATTCTATAAGGAGCGTGAGGTGTAACTTTTCATCTGTGGTAATGATCAGAGATAAAGCCCCACTACAGCAAGCAGGTCACATGTAGGGATTTTTTTTTTTTTGTGCCGTCTCCTCCTGTCAAAGTCGGAATAACAGATCACAGATTCCAGCAAATTACACATGAAGTGCTTCTTTATTGTGAAGCACAAACATTATTCAATGCTTTTGTCTCTCATTTTTGGCAGTGATTAATTGCTGTCACTTCTAGAATCTGGTGTGTGTGAGAGACGATCTTGTGACCTTTTCTAAGGGAAATGGTCTGTAGACAATGCAATGTGAAGGTGTCAGAGAGCAATACGTCAGAAACACAAAGGCACAACAAGAAACTAATTAGAAAGCACTCAGAGAGCGCATAAATCTGCCAAGGCTGCTTGAGTCCCTCAGATTTCTTCTGCTAATATCACAAAATATTTAGACGTTTTCATCTCCACTCAGATTCAAATCTGCCTCCAATTGCACATTCCGACAAAATTACAGCCAGTGTAATCATTTTTCAAGTATGCACGGTGATTAAGTGGGAAATAACAACCCAGCTACTTACAGCAACGCTGGTTATCAACTGTCTCCAAGATATAGCCTGCAACTCTTAGATGAATTGTTCTGCCTATGCTACGTGCTCAAAATGTCTTGTTAGCTACAATGTTTTATTTTACACCTGTTTGTCACAGATTATAGCAGTGAGACATAATTGCATGGTGTATGCTAACAAAATGGTCACACAGACAGCAGTATGTAGTGTGGGTTTAGTTTTCATGCAGTCATGCCATCAAAAAAATAATTGCTGCAATTGGTAACAAATAATTGACTTAGAACCATCCAAGTTATTTTGTTAAGGTTTTTAAATTGTCAGTTTCAACAAACCTAATAAATGAACTTGCCAATGTGAGGATAATTCTGCTAACACACCAGCAGGGAAACTCGTTTTTGCCCATTGCTTTAGCCTTTTTGCTAACTTTGAAAACCGTCAGCATACTTAGCTTCCCCTATATTAAATTTTCCTTATTGTTTCTAAAGCTCTAATTTACTTGGCTGTTTCATAAACTTTCAGTTGAATAAAGTTTGACATCTTTGCTGAAGTTTTGGTTATCACCTTTTAAGAATTCCTCAAGTAGTTAGATGCTCTTATTTTGAAGTGGGTGAAGACTGTGTACATGGCAGTTCTGTTTCCTCTCCTCACATTCTCCACCCAAGATGTGGTGCAGCAAATGAGTCAGTTCGGTACCCAGAATGCAATGCCGTTCTACGTTAAACAGTTTAAACTTTAAACTCAACAACTGTACAACTGAATCCATGAGTGAAAGGTTTGTTCCAAAGAATCCCGTCCTGAAGGTCAAATGTGGTGATAGCTGATAAAGGGGCCAATCTTACCTGTCTGGTACACATGATACACCATGTATCAGTGGTGTGTTATTGATCCATGATAGGCATTGACATGGCTTAAATAGGTGTTTTAGCGTGTTAACATTAGCTTCCACAAATTAGTACATTGGGTTAGCACCTTAGAGTTAACAGAACTAATATTTATGATTAGTGCTTTAGTATAATTGACCTTCTAGTTACTGGCACCTGTCACCGTTAACTTGGATAAATTTAAATACTTGTTACCAACGGAAGTAATCTATTTAATTTGGGACTGCATTCTCTGTTTTTTCGGTTTGAACACAATCAGTTCACTGTATACTGATTATGAATGTTGCAGCTGCTGTTTCATTTGTTTGCTTAGTTTTAGGCACAAGAACTAATTTGGTTTAGGGACAGCAACTCAGTTGATCAAATCCAGAACAAAGTTTTCTACTGGGATTAATTAAAACTGGGATAGAACAGAAGCTAGAGGCCAAACAAAAGTCACAATACCAAAGATGGTTAGTTAGTTTGTTTTTTTAATTTTCCCATATGTACAGCTGGACAGAGGAATTTTATAAACTCAGACTAGTTGGATCCAACTGTGACATTTTTACCCTAACATGGCACAAAGGCAGTTTACACATCCCTTTCTTGTAATTTGAAACCCCTACTATTTATTACTCACCTTTTATCCTCTCAGCATGATGTAGGCAGACCGATCAAACGGATCTCTGATAAATGCTGAGCGCTCATCTCCAGGGGGGGCTCAGCCACTGATTGTGTTTGCGTTTTTCCAGATGGTCACTAAACGGAACGCTCATTGATCTGGGGAGCGACTACCGGCGTCACATGTCTGGAGGCAGCCTGATCATTAGGAACCTGGACAAAGATCAAGACAGCGGGATGTACCAGTGCACGGCTTTCAACACGCTGGGCTCCATCCTGAGCCGCAGAGCCAGCATCCAGTTCGCATGTAAGTCTTGCTCTGTTTGCTAACACTTTTTTTTCCTGCCATGACATAGTTCTGACAGTCTGGCATCGCTTTGTACCTGCAGTACGTCACTCTGACATGTGTAATATGCTTTCGGCCCACAACTTGTTTCCCCTTATTTCCATTTCCATTCACTCTTCCGTTTTCTAATTTAGATTGCCTAGCAATAGATTTTCACAAGGGGACATGGTAATTGAGTGAAATGTCAGATGCAACAAACACAAGGGGTATTCTCTGACTTTCTCTGTATCCCATTGATTCTCATTAGCGGTTCAAACTCTGACAGCCTCCTCGCCTCATCCAAACAGACACATATTTTGGCCAAGTTGTACTCAAGCTCTTGTTATCTAGACTTTAAAGCAGTCAGGCACAAATAATGCTCAAAAAGTGTTTGTATCTTTGGACGATAATCACCAGATATGTCTTTGTGTATAATATCTGATCTTGAGCAAGTTGAACTCTGACAGGCTAGACTGCTGCTCTGGCAGAGGTAAGAAAAAAGACAGGAATCCTGAGGCATGACGCCGTGGAGTGGGGGTTCTACCTTCCAGACCAGCGCCTATAGAAGCACTGCCTGTTTCTTGATCAAGCCTGCTGACTATTGATCTTGTCCCAGGGATATGGAGCCTTTCACTTCCTCTCGTAAGATGGACTACCATTATCCCTACAGCTCAGTAATGAATCTCACTTGTGGGGGACCAGCTGAGGAGCAAAGCTGCTTGACATTTATTGTCTTGCCTAATGCACGGTGAGGGAGGCCTGAAAGATCAGGAAGGCTGATAGTCTGTTTTCCCCGTGTAATGAGGCAACTGCCCTGAGATAGAAATGTCATTCCTCCTGTTCTGCCTTGTCTTGCACTCATAATCCAGCTGCAGCCAAAGCGGATTATTTTTATAGCATGCCAAACAAAGCTGTTGCAAAATGGCAGATAAAGGTATCCCCTTCCTTAGAACAACAGTCAACAAATTGGTTAGGTCTGAGGATGTTCAGACTTTGTTAGGACTTTCTGTGAACTTTGGTGTTAATGAGTCATGTGCTCACTTAAAACTTGAAACGTATTGTCCAAAACCAAAATCAGAGTGTACATAGTCAATAACTCTCTGCAGCCCTTGAAATGATGCAGGTAGACAGGTAGGCACCAGTGTTAGGGTGGGGGTTGGTTTTGGTTCATCTCTATAATATAACAAACTCTTTTCACATTGATTGTCTCTGTTCCAAGGTTGCTACAAGTGGCCAGACTACTTAAGACATGTTCGAGAAGTTTATGTTTTAGAAGCCAAGCAAAGGGCAAGAATACAGGTTTAAGCAACACTGAGGAGACTTAAAACTGTGAGAATTGTTTCTTTGGATTATTTGATTCTTTTCCCAGGGCGTAGCTATGTCAAATTAAAATAATAATGGTGATTGGGTGTTTGGCCTGTGTTGTGCACAGTATAAGGGCTGCAAGAAGTGATGCAATGCAGCTTTGTTATCTAAATTTAGGTTAGATGATAACCTAAATGAACAAGAATTAAGCAACTTGTCAGTGGCAGACTATTTAAAATAGAGTTTGATTTACAGAGTATTTTAATTATATTTGAAAAAATAAGTAAAAGCAGTTTTTCAAGTGCACCATTTTTAATTCCAGAAAACATAAAAATCTATAATTACAGGATTGGGTTAGGCCAGAATCCATTGTGTTTTAAAGACTTATTGTATGAACAAACTTACTCACATGCAATTTTAATTGCATTTCTTATTTAATGGAAACATCAGAATTGCACAATTGTTTTTTATTGACAGCAGAATATCAACAAGTCCTACACACATTTGTAATGGAAATGCAGCTACTGTAAAAAAAAATATTAAGATGTCTTTCGCATCTTATATTCGTCAGTGCTAACACAAGGAGGGATTAGCTACAATCTGTGTGTATGCTGCCTGGAAGTAGACACTTTCCAAAATGCTGCCAACATGTCCCAATCCAGGATGTTCCACAGAAAACAGAAGTTGAAAGCTTCAAAGCTACATTGCTCTAGACGGTTCAGCCATCCTGTTGTCTACTGAAAGTCTTTGCTGTCTCTCAGACTCTAGATTCTTTAAAACAAGACTATTTGTGAAAAGTATGAGGAAGATGAAGAATGGGAGTTTTCCTGCACTAACCATTGCTTGAATGGTTTGCAACAAAGGGATATTTGTAAAACTGTTGCACGTGGAAGACAAATGGTCTGTCATGTTGAAGGCAACAAGAATGAGCTACAGAACAGGAGAGTAACTGTCTATCAAATCACATGTTCAGTTTTTTGGTTTTTTTGGCTCTGTTAGTCAAGCTGTTGATGTGTCAACTCATTACAATGAATATATTTACAGTCCTTTAGGTACTGTGCAAAAATTTCAGCTATATGTGTAAACATGACATGATATCTGCAGTGGCTTGTGGATGAAAGGAGTATGGAGCAGCAGTAGAAACCTAAGACTAAACTACTGAAAGAAACACCTTATACCAAATGTGAAGCAGGACTGTGGATGACTTGATTTGATTAATTTGGCTTGATGTCCTGCTTTGTGACCTGGTGTTACTAACCCTCCCCAAGACCACTAAGGACAAATCCTGGCATTGGGTGTAACAAAAAAATCAGTAATCTATTTATTTCATTTCAGGTAATACCTAAATCACAGTAGGCAGAAAATACAGGAAAGCTATAAGCTTCAGGGTATCCAAGGCCAAAACAATAAACAAAACACCCCCTTTTAACTATAAAATAAAAAACACTTTCTAGAGAACTGGAAAAGGTACAAAACCTGAACTCCCTGGCTCACCACAAAACAGGAGAAAACCATTAACAAAAATGGCAGAGAACCTCTACCAGCTTCCACTGTGAATAGAAACACCCTACTTTAGTTAGACACTTGATTCTTCACAATATGCTCACATAAAGATCATTTAAGGCCCCACAAACAGTCAGCAGACAGACAAGATCACTTCAGATCAAGGCCCAGGGAAAAAGGGATCTGGCCTCTCTGGCATGAAGCTGTTTATAGGGTGGCTGAGAAGCTCCAACACATTTCACCTGGGGCAGCCAGGTAGAACTGAGACACAAAGAGATAACTCTCTCATGAAGAGAGCCCCTAGAGGTCAGTGACCGTAACACCTGGGACTTTCCCATCATGGACTCCTGTATTAAACTCTTAACAAGAACATTCTGGAAATGAATAGGGGCCATCAGTTGGCCGCATACCTAAATGGACATCCATCCATCCATCTTCTTCCGCTTATCCGGGGTCGGGTGGCGGGGGTAGCAGCTTCAGAAGGGAGGCCCAGACTTCCCTCTCCCCAGCCACTTGTTCCAGATCCTCCGGGGGAATCCCGAGGCGTTCCCAGGCCAGCCGAGAGACATAGTCCCTCCAGCGTGTCCTGGGTCTTCCCCGGGGCCTCCTCCAGTTGGGACGTGCCCGGAACACCTCACTAGGGAGGCGTCCAGGAGGCATCCTGACCAGATGCCCGAGCCACCTCAACTGGCTCCTCTCAACGTGAAGGAGCAGCAGCTCTACTCTGAGTCCCTCTCGGATGACTGAGCTTCTCACCCTATCTCTCAGGGAGAGCCCAGACGGAGAAAACCCATTTCGGTCGCTTGTATCCGCGATCTCGTTCTTTCGGTCATGACCCAAAGCTCGACTATAGATGAGAGTGTGAGCGTAGATCGACCGGTAAATCGAGAGCTTCGCTTTTTGGCTCAGCTCTGTCTTCACCACGACGGACCGGTACAGCGACCTCTTGACGACAGGCACTGCGCCAAGCCACCTATCGATCTCCCGCTCCCTTCTTCCCTCATTCGTGAACAAGATCCCGAGATACTTGAACTCCTCCACTTGCGGCAGGACTTTTCCCCCCGACCCGGAGAAGGCATTCTACCCTTTTCCGACTCAAGACCATGGCCTCGGACCTGGAGGCACTGATCCTCATCCCAGCCGCTTCACACACCTAAATGGACATATAATTCTGAATTTCCCCTCTGACAGTATGAAGTTTTATCAGACATTAGCTGTTGAGGTTCTAGTGCATCCTAATTTGTTTGAATTTTCCAGATTCATTTATGCTGTATATTTGCAGTTGAGTTGTCCGGCGGTGCCCCTGAATCAGCTTGACTTAAGAATTCTGCCGGAAACGATACATTATAACAGGGAACGTCTGTGCACTGGCGCCATTGCCCAGACCAATCATCCTGGCACTGTGATAGCCTCCCTCTGTAATCTGTAGGCCAGCCATTCTTATATGGCAGAGATTGATTCTGCTTACAAAGGAATCACTGCAGCTATAGTGAGTTTGGCCTCTAGCTTTCAGAGTTACAGTGTGTGGTCAGCTGATTCCCATGAAGCCCATTACTCTTCTGTTCAGAGTCTATACAACCACCCCGACCCCCAAGCACTAAACCTACAGCATCTTTATCCCTTTTTTGTGCAAATTTGCACAATCTGGGCAAACAAGTTGACTTTTTCCACGTTTGCTAGGCAATTAGAAGTTCTTTGATTCACCTCCGCCTGCTTTTAAAGGCATCGTTGTTCTGATGATCAGCCGGCTAGAAGACCAGCTATGACTCAGAGTTCCTCAGAATGAGAAGCATCGTTAGAGGAGAGAGAATCAGTACTTATTACGGCAGCCTGCTGAGATCAGAGGGACGTTACCTCCACGTGTGTTTTAATCGCGTTGCCTCCTCCTGCTGCCTCTTGCGGCCCTGCCGTGACTTGGCTCCATTTGAGTCCGCCGCGGTCAGTGTAGAGCTGCTCATTAATCTTAGCAGCAACTCTGTCCCACTTCTCTCCATAATCTTCTCTTCTCCTAATTTCCCTTATCGGTCACACTGACTTTCTTTTTGTTTGTGTTTGGAAGGCTTACTCCAGGCTGTTAGCCAGGGGGTGCAGACAGGGAGCAGAAAGGACTGCAGCAGCTCACCCCTCATCCCCCATCCATCATGAAGCCAGGGGTGGTTTATCATGCCAGGTTTTAGGTTGTTATTTTTTTTTTCATCCTGTCCCTGCCAGCAAATGCTCATTCATTTGAAGGCGATAGATAGTGCTGAGAGTACTGATGGGGAAGCTAATGCTTTTAAGTGCAAGATTACACCACATTTAATAATGATGTTATTTATTGCTGCTGGCTCTGCATTTGTCATGCATTCCCCTCTTGTGTTCTACTGGCGTTTTCCTTCCTCCTTGCTAATTTTATTCCATTTCGGTCTAATCTTTTCCCTGCAACTTAAATTGCCATGTTGCTGCAGTAAACAGCAACGAGGCAGGTCCATGTATTTCATCAGCACCCCGACGTCTTTGAAACCGTCAGCTGCTGTCAGGAGGCGCCTGCGGGGCAATCACAGACGGCCTGTTAAAGTCTCAATCTTCTCCTGTGTTTTTCTGTGAGGGGAGTTTAGGGAAAAACCTGCGTTGTGCCATTTCTAAAGCCGACCTCATCAAAGAAACCAGGATGAATAAACTGTTCAAAGAAACACTGTGGCAAACGCGGTGCTATATGCTACTGAGGGTTTTAGCTTTTGTTAAGCTGCTGACAAATTCAATTGTGATCTTTTTTGATTCATCAGATCTCGACAGCTTCAAAACGCAGTCGGTGAGGAGTGCAGTGAACGTCCGTGAGGGCCAAGGAGTGGTTCTTTTATGTGGAGCTCCCCCACATTCTGGAGGTAAGCGCTGCCACATCAAGCTGCTGTTGTTTGTGTACTTTTGTTTTGATTGTAGAAATACCCAAAGGACTTTCCCTCTTTTACTTTGACATTTAAGGAAAAAAAAACAGTTTTTTTCTTATTATGTTTGGGGCAGCAGGAGATTTTTACCTTGTGTAATAATTAAACAGTTTGACAGCATTTATATTTATGCAAAAATTATACATTATATTTTTAAAGCTGGTATGAACCCCTTGCATGTTATTGTTTACAACCTGAAAATTTGCGCATGCCAGAGGGCAGAAAGAACAAGTCCGTTAGCCAAATAAAACCATTAATTACTGTTATGTGCCACAGCAAAGGGAAATATAACGCAGAAAAACCATTGGAGAATAATTCAAACCCACTTGTATTTTTCTGTTTTATTGCTGTCTGTGTTGGCTATGCTATACACAGACATGTAGCCATGGCAGCTGACAACAACGGCACTATGTGTTTCAATATTCACCATCAAAAACACTAAAACATTTCCTACACCAATTTGTTGACTTTGCAACTATTAGTTACTATCACTATGGAAGCGCTCTCTCTGATTACTTCATTTCTTCTAGATGACACAAACACCTGTTCTTGTCTAAATGCATCTCTCTAATGCATATTTTGGCTTTAGGGAAATACAAATCTCATTATAATCAGTTTTCTGTCTCATTATAAGAAGAAATGTTCTGGTTATTTCAAGATATTACTCCCAAATTTATTTCATTTCTTTGGCAGTTAGTTTGATAATTAAAATGGCAATAAAATATTGTTACAAAGTCAATATTTAGGATGCGCTATTTTTATATCAGAACTAGGATCATACTGTATAATATTTGCGTAAATGCCCTGGACCTGTTGAATTATTACACAAGATAATAACAAGAAGGTTTGTTGTTATAATGAGATTCTTTCCTGAATTTATTTCTTTGCTCTGGCAGCTCAACGCTTCCATATCAAACATGGAATAAACAGCCAGAAAATCTCATAATAGCTTAAACATAGCATAGTAATTCAGCATATCATTGTACGTCTTGGGATGTAGATGGCAACGCAAACATAAACATGTATCCATTCATTTATAAGGTAATCTGCTCTAGCAGCTAACCTTAAGTACTTTTCACACCCTGTTTTATTTTTTATGAGCAGAAAATCTTTTAGAGGGGAAAGTGTGGAAGACTATTTTTTTTGCCAGCTGGCCAGCAATGCATAGCAATAGGTGTGGGAGGGGCAGAGCTGTATTACTTCATGCTTCAGAGCAACGCTGGTCACTCTGGAACTTTCTCAGGCATCATTAAACAGACTTGTAGATGTTTTGAAACCTTTGACTTTTTGGTACATCTTCATATCAATAGCTTACAGTATTGCTACAAGGATTCTGATTTGACAAAAGACTAAAACCAATCACAGCTTGTATGCTTTTTTATTTTTTTAATTCTAATTAAAGAAGGATGTTTCTCAAATTAAGTTCAAAGAAATTGTCTTGTTTACTTCCTATGATTGTAAGGTGTGAATATTGAAAAATGCTCTCCTGAAGCTGCAATAAACAGGAGGTTAGCTTACTGTTCCACAGATGGTGGAAAGTAGCAAACAGGTAGCCGGGCGTTGTGAAAATGTGACAAAACCGCAGACAGACAAACAGCACTTCTAAAGTTAACTCATTAGCACAATGTATTGATCTGCTTATTTGTTAGAAAACTGCTTTGTTACAAAGGAATTACATTCTGGAAAAAAAAAAAACATGCTGCCCACAACTACAGCCTGACACTTTCTAACTTAAGGTTTGCAGAAATGTTAATTAATGAGATTTGTGGCTACAAAGTTTGAATTAACTGTTTCTTCACTGTTTTCAGTGCCTTTCAAATGCATTCATACATTTTGTGGGGTTCTTATGTAATAGTCCAACACAAAGTTGTGCCTAAATTTAAAGTTAGAAAAAAGGATTTATGTTTTATAAAGATTTCCCATATGTTTGTATTCAGCGCTCTTTACTCTGATACAACTGAATAAAATCCTGTTTAACCATTTGATTCATAAAACAGACTTCTTAGTCAACTAACATCCTCATGGAAACCAAAGAACATCTCACAGATGTCTATTCAAACCATCGTCCACTGACTACTGCATAATGGCTACCATACCACCACATACCAAGACATTGTGGTCAACCTAAGCTTGTTGGAGTCTAGGACAAGGACAGAATTAACTGAAGAAGCAAAGAATCAACTCTAGTAACTTGGTAAAAAAAACGCCCACTGGTTCTACGGTTTGGTTCATACACAGAGTCTGAACTATTGGCTGTTGAGAAACAATCACTTGCTGGAGGCATGGAAGGAGAAAACAATTGGATCTGCTTTGACCCATTTGCTAACATTTGGCCATGATGTATAGTAATGCTCCAGCTCGAATGTGAAGGAAGCTATGCTACAACGTTTACTGGAAATTGTGAGTGCTGTAAAGAGAGAAATCATATATTTGACAGGAATAAAATGTCTTAAACATTCCTCTTGGTCCGACTTTGTTTGCTCATTATTTTGAAGCGTGGCCAACATAGACTGAACAGCGTTGTTCACTTCCTCCACTGCCATTGCTAACCAACAATTCTAAAACAGTGCAAAAAATCTATGTCATCGTTAACTTCTCCTTCTGTTTGCTGATTGACCAGTATGAAATTCATCAGAAACTGTTCTCAATGGGAGAAATTCTAGATGGTGCACTGAGGGGAAATGAGAATAGAGTGGAATTGCATAGAAAGGCAATGGACAAGCCACAACTGTAGAGGAGCCAAAGACATTAGATTTTCTATTAGTTGTTCATGTCAAAAATCTGGCATTTATTAAAGCAGTCATTGAAATAAAGTCATTAATCTTGGATGGAAATCAGCAAATATACCGTATGTAACAGAATTCTATGGTCAGATGAGACAATGAATCTTTTTGGGCCTTGTTGTGATGAGAGCATGATTCTCGTTCAGTGAGAACAAAGAAGCTAGTCAAAGTTAATGGGAAGATTGATGGAGGTAATTGGAGGACAATAATGAAAGAAAACTAAAGATTTGAGACTGGAGCAGAGCTTCAATTCCCAACAGGACTACAACCCTAAGCATAGACGAGTGCTGCAGGGGAAGTGTTTATGTAAGCAGGGTTCCACCAGGGTATTATAAGCCTGTGAGGCACCAGGCTTTACTTGCCCCCCATCAGGCTAAGTGTTGTTTATTTTAAATAGGATCTTTACTGTCACTAGTGACAGTAAAGACGGATTAAGCTACGTTCATAGCAGACAAACTGAACTGGGCGTGAGGGAGTGCTCACCAATTGGGTTGTCCCTTCACCTGCTTGTTGACCTTCCAAGTTATGCCCACAGAAACACGATGGGCAGTTGATGGACTGCCCTAGTGCCAGTATCACACTGGGCTTAGCAGATTTTCCTGTAGGTAAACCTTTCAAAATCATGTGCTACTTTATGTTGGTATACTGCATAGAATCAACATAAAACCTCTCACATTTTTGTGAGTTTAACATGACAAAATTTAAATTAGGTCATTACCAATCATTTGCAAGACACTGCAAATGAGCACAGAGCTCTTAGTTGTAGACCTACTTTACATGGAAAAACATTTCAGAGAAGATTCCGTCCATGTGACTGTATTCTATAAATGAGAGGCTACAAATAAAAGATTAAGTTGCGCCCTCTCTCCCCCACAGCTCCCCATATCTACAGAAAACCGAGGACAGCCACAATGGCTGCTGCCTAGCTTGTCAACCTCTTGATACAATAGCTTGCACACTGGAACAACCAATTTCTCTCACAAGAGAACAGTTTGTCGCAGTGCATTGTACAGCTGGTCTTTGGGATAATAGGTCAGAGTACTCTGTGTGAAATACAGTTTGACAGCTTCCCTCTCTGACACGGGCTTATGCGCGACAGGGTGCTGTAACTGTAGTTCTTTTGTGTTTCACCACATTCTCAAAAAGTGACTGAAAGTAAGGCAGTCTCCCTCTGTCACTTCTCTCTCTCTCTCTCCTCCTAATCCTTTTTTTCCCTTTCCTCTCTTAAATTTGAAAGCGTCAACGTGCCTCATAACCTTGCACTCCACTGAACTGTATTAGACACCTACAGCACAAGACGTTTCTTTGGCTTCTCATTACGCTTGATTGACTCTGAATTGTGGGAAAAGCTTTCTCGTTTTGCCAGCCCGTGCAATATCGCACCGCACCAGATGTGAAAAATGAAACGCAATAGAGAAGTAATTGCTATTGTACCGCTTCTCTAGTCCGACAGTTTTTTGTTTACTTACTTAAAAGAGCCTCTTTGCACTTTTTCTGCACAAAGGCATTTGTGTTGTATTTCAGTCGTTGCTCGACGAAGAATTGCTGTGTGGCGTTCCATCGCCGCTCATTACAGCAGCCTGGTTCAGAAGGGGGATATGCTGACTCTGAGCTATGTGGCTCTGCTGCTTGCCTAATCAGAAGGAGCTTTGTATCAGCATCGCTGCCCTCAGCACGGACACTTCAGCCTTGCCTTTGGGGCTGGTGTTGGACATGATGGACAGTTGATACATACACCTATTTGGTTCAGATACCGCCCCTGAAGTGAAAGATTGCGTGATGCGCCTCCATTTATGGACAATGACAACGTAATTCTTCTGACAGGTCTTTCCTCTTTTTCAATGAGGCCCTGTCACTTGTAAAAAGAAGTGATAGCATGTTCTCATAGATGTATGTCAATCCATTGATCTCTCAGTCCACTTGTTCATTCATGATGCCTTTAAACTGAGTCGCTCGGGGACCCGGAGAATGGAGGCCATGTGTCAGGGGAGGGCCACTGACGCGCTGTAATCCAGTTTGTTTCGCTCTCTTTCCTCTGATCTCCTGCTTTTTTTTTTTGCACTGATAGTTATTGCATTCTTGGTATCTCCTTCGAAGAAAATCTGAAAAAGGGGATGGAAATAATGTGATATGCTAACATAAGGCCAAAGAGGAGTTCTTTTGATTCAGTTATTCCATCTGTGTGGACAAACACTGAACTAAACTGTTTTTGTCTGTGCTCAGAGCTGACATTTGCGTGGATCTTCAATGAATACCCGTACTCCGTCCAACAAGACAGCCGAAGATTCATCTCCCAAGAGACCGGAAGCCTGTATATAGCCAAAGTGGAGCCCTCTGATGTGGGCAACTACACTTGTGTGGTGAACAACACAGTCACAAAGCAGAAAGTTCTCAGCTCCCCAACACCACTAGTCCTCAGGAGTGACGGTAAAAACAATAACACATTTTCTCAGGATGTGCCTGTTACTGTATTTTTTGGCATTCATTTGTCATACATTTCACTGTTGCTGCAATTTCCTTTCCCCTTATTTTTAACAAACAAGATATTAAAACTGTCAGTAGCTGCGTTTCCATTGACCATATAATTGTTCAAATTGGAATTACAAAAATAAATTTGCTTAATGGAAACAAGTCAATTTAGGAGAAAGCTCAACTTTTTTGATAAAACATTTTTGCACCAGGATGAGGTAGTTTTTTGGCTGTATCAAAATTAGTGTGTTTCACAAATATTTTTTTCACATTACACGAATCATTTGATCAACAACAACAATAGTTACTACTGGCAGAAAAGATAAAGAAGATGAAGCGGTAGGAGAATGATGGCGCAGCATGCGTTTTGATGATGTGTGAACAAACTTATTCATGTGTGATTTTAATTTCTTCTTATCTAATGGTAACACCGCAATTCCAAAATTGTGTTGTTTCGACATTAGTGAAATATAAACAGAATTATGTCCACATTTACAATGGAAATTGCAGCTATTGTTTTATTAGGGGAAATTCAAATTTAGACGTCAGAGTGATCAATGTAAACACCAGCCTATAAGTGTCATGTTTGCAATGGGCAGTTAAATCCAAAAAATCCAATAATTGTTTACGTGGGCATAGTAAATAGAAAAAAGATGTTGTGAAGCACCAGTGATCTTCCTTTGTGAAACACAAACTTGGAACAAAACATATAATCATTTCTGTTATAAAATTAAAGCAGTCTAAAATTCATTTAATTTGTATTTTCCAATTAAATGAATTTTACACAAATTGCTCCATGGTAAAACTCTAAGACATTTGTTTTTAGATTTCAGATTTTTTAGGACAGTAGAAATCCACTGTGGCTCTCTGACATTTATGATACTATTATTTTACAGGAAAACAATTCCATTCCAGACAAGATTTGTTTTTTTGGATGAAAGTTCTCATCTCAAGTTACTTCTTATCTCAAGTCACTTGCTAACCTGCTACCTGCTCTCTGCAGGTTAGCAAGTGTTTACCTACTTAGCATGCTACTTGTAGCTAGGCAGCCGTTGCTTTTAAACAATTGTTCTTTAATAAAGAGTGAAAGATAACAGTTCTTTAATTTCAACATCATGTTTCTTGTTGTTTTTACTGACCTGAAATAAGTCCAAACAGCCATAATTGTCTTACTTTTAGAGGTGTAGCAGTCTTAGTTTAGCCAGCTAACAGGAAGTGTGCTCTCCAGTAATTTCTCTGACATTAAAGGAGCTTTAAGCTGCTTCAATGGTGTGATGGATATTTTATTATTATTTTTTTGCTGTTTTAAAACAATAGCTCTTAAAATGTTGCTATGACACTAATCACCCGAAATGTTGCTAATCACCCAAATTTATCTGGGAAATTGTCTCAGATCATAAAAGATGAAACAACATGCTGTGCTTGTAGCAAACAAGACAAAGCAAATTTTAAATTCTATTCAAATTGGCTTCTACAAAGAGACCCTGCCTCGTTGGAAACATGTCATGGAGCTTGTGAATGAGTTAAATTTTCTTTTAAATCATCGTTTTGATGCATAGCAGACTCTTCACTAAGGAATTTGTAACCAAATTTGTAGTGGGGAAGTTCAGAATATATTTCTGCAATATATCACAGTAAAATAATATAGCAGGGCAAATAAATAACACACGTGTAAAAAGAGTTTTAAAAAAAAATCTGTATGGATGATGTTTATCTTCCACCACCTGCAGCATGTTTAGCAATGATATACAGCCATTTATAGGCACTGCAGGCTTTGATGACCTAGAAAATGAAAAATCTATGCCTGCATCTCAGAGGATTATCCACATGTGCACCACTCCAACTAAACTGCTGAACTAACTGGTAAGCACATAGTTTTCACACGTTATTACTGTTAAATCACAACAGATTATTACTTATTATTAGCTTTGTGGCCTCCATAAAACAATACCCTCATTTATCACTATCCATTCTGCTTTTTAACATGAAGGCACACACAGGACACCAAAGCTGCTCTTGCTCCAGGGCACCGGGTCTGAAGCTGGTAATAGCAAAGGGCACGCTGTTATATTTGCAACGGAAGCGTGTGGCCCATCCCAGTGAAATGAATATAAATAAAGTCCTAAATGAAGTTGCTTTCATAAATCTCTCCAAGTAATCTCCACCAAGCTAATCTTTTCAATGATGTGTTCTCTGAATCTTTTATGATCCGCCTCTTATTTCTTCTCTCCTTTATAAGACCTTCAATGATCACTTTGCTACATGACCATAAAGGCTTTTTGTGCTAGCTGTCCCACTCTATCAGTCCTCTGTCTCTGATCCAGACACACAGGGCAATGTCTGCAGTTTGTCAGTGCTATAAAAAAGCTTGTTGTCTGTTGTGCTCTGTTTTGTAGGTGTAATGGGTGAGTATGAGCCCAAAATAGAAGTTCATTTTCCAGATTCGGTTCCAGCTGCAAAAGAATCTGTGGTCAAACTGGAATGTTTTGCTCTGGGAAAGTAAGTCCAGCTTTTTTCAGTGTGTTAAATGAACAGTAGATTGATTTCCAACATAAATTAGATCTATGTGTGCAAACAATAGAATGTACTCTGATTTGCCACTATATATGAACAACTGCCAGCCTAAAAATAAAATGAAGAATGTATAAATCAAAGTTGTGTACAGAGGATGAAAAATCTGAGTATGCACACTTTGAAAAATAAATAAATAAATAAATCACAAAACCTTGGTCTTATCTACTTTCCTTCTGCTTTGAATCACACTTTGATCACAGTGACATAGCTAAAAGCCTGGCAACATTTGTTCCTTTTTTTCTTTTTTGCAGCCCTGTCCCAGAAATAAGCTGGAGGAGAACAAGCGGTGTCCCTTTCCCCAGCAAAGTCAAAATGAAGAATTCGAATGCCGTCCTTGAAATCCCTAATTTTCAGCAGGAAGATGCAGGGATGTATGAGTGTATCGCAGAGAACCGGAGAGGCAAAAACGCTGCTCGAGGTCGGATTTCTTACCATGGTAAGATATAAGTCAAAAAAATATTCTTCTAAGCAGTCCTTTGTTTCTCTAAATGTGGCAATATATTTTTGAAAATTTCATATGCTCTGAAAATGTAATTAGGCTGAATTTATTTAAATCAAAAATACATTTGAATAAAAATGAGGTTAGTTTTTGAATATAATTGGATTGAATTCCACTTTTTGCAGTTGGACTGAAAGTTTTTGAAGTGATCTCTGACTTTGTTTTTACTTCAAACATATGAAACATGTACATCAATCCTGGGTGTAATGAAATTATAACACTTGTCTTCAAACAGTTTTAAAGCATTTGAACCACCTTACCTGGCGCTTTTTAATCTTCTCATTGTAAATTCATTAAATTAAAAACATAAATAGAAAAACCTTTGGAATGTCTCCATCCATTGTTATGAATCCAAAATCTTTCATTATGTCTTCAGACCAGAAACTTGAATTACACCCCTTTAAGTCAAATATCAAAAGTAAATTAATTTTAATTAATAACATCATATGAGAATATTTGATGTATTTCTGAGTCTATAATCCTATAATTTTCTAAAATATCTGAATTCTCTGTAGTTTAAGAATTAGTTTGTGTAGAATAATTTAGTTTAGGCTTTACCAGTCTATAGCTTATATTACAATTTTTTATTCTTGTAAATTCTAACTTGGTCCTATGGCTAAAGAAGCTCTGAAAACTCTCAAGTTTTGTGTTTTCACAAATCAAACAATGATTTAAAAAATTCCAAACTACTTTAAAAGATGAATTTACAATGGAAACTTCAGTGCTTGAAAAGCAGCTTTAGTTTTGTTAGTGGCTAACAGTTAGCTAGTCCTTAAAAACCACAGTCGTATTTCTTACTGCAGTAAAATACAAGAATAAAATAATGGTTTAATAAATCCCAAACTATTAAAGAATGACTGTTCAATGTTGAGTTTACATGTTACATAACCATTTAGCTTAGTGCCTGAAAGGCAACTTTAGCTTTATTAGTGGCTAACCGTTAGCTGGTCCTTACAAATACCTTGTATCTTCTTTGCTGTGTCTTCATTCCTTTGTTCAACTGAGTTCCTAAAATGCTTCCACAAACATGATTTAAAAGTGGTGAAAGCTTCTACAATGCTTTTACAACTGAGAGCTGTTAGTGTGCTCTACAGGAAGTCTTTGTTAGTCGACTCAACACAACAGGGGGGCTTTCTTAGCTCAAAATAAAAGTCTCAAACACAGATAAAAGTGAAACTGAAAGCACACAACTTCATAACAAGGGCTACTATCAATACTTGACAGTTCACTTGTCAAGGTTGTTGGATAAGACTTTGCAAAATGGACACCATATTGAATACAGTTGTTCGAAAACTGTGAGATCTAGTGGAGTGATATCTCATTACATCCTTGTTTTGATAACCATGTGCTAAAAGTGCCACATGCAAACCTCAATGCAGTATCAGGCATTGCCAAGCCTGATACTGCTCTGGATGTGCCCTAGAGCCGTGATAATTAAAACACATGTTTGAGCAGGTAATCCCCTCACTTTTTTCCAAGCTAAACCTCAGTGGCTCCAGACAATAACAGACACGGCTCGGTCCATCGAGGAGAACCTCTTCTGGGAGTGTAAGGCCAATGGAAAGCCAAAACCGTCCTACAGCTGGCTGAAGAATGGCGAGCAAGTGGTGGCTGAGGTAAGAGGTTTTGTTGCATTTTTGCTTCAGTTATACTGAGGAGACGATGCACAATTGCCAGCGTTAAAAAGATGGATAATAATCAGCAATCTATTCCTCCACATCTGCAGAGAAGGCGCTTAGCTGAGTCTATCGCCACACTTGAATGTGTTATGTGCTTCTCACAGTTTGCATATTTTCAGAATGGTTTCACAACTTGATGGGATAACATGCAGCGTATGTATAAATTAAATTATAAAATAGTTTTATTTTTTTAATTGGGGTTGTCAGTTCATTTTTACTGTTTTTTTTTCTTTTACATTTTTGCCAAGTCATGCTGTGTTTAATTGTCCTAGAGAATCACTTACTAGATCTGGGAATGACAACCCAAGTCAATCATCATCCAATTGAATATTTAAGAAGGTAGGCTAACTTGTTCTTAGCAAAATATCCAAACATTTCAATCATTTTTTACTTATTTGTTGACGTACAAATTGTTGAATGTGAAAACAAAAAAAATTGTTACATCTACCACTATGTTTTGTAGACATGGCTGTCATTTTGGATTTGTGACATTTGAACCAGAAAATCTTAAGCTATTTCCTAGTTATTCCCTCCCTTTCTGAATAGTACATGTGTATTGGAATCCAGAGTGTGGAATATATGATGTTCTTCTTGATCATAACATGTTACTGTTGCAGTGTGGCCAGTATCTAATTTTACTTTGTTTTTAATAAAGGATCAGACACCGATTTGGGATTAAAATTTCAGTGCTCTATATGTTCCCCCAAGTCCTTAGGCATAGTAGGGCAAGCCGTTAGTTTCATATTCACCTTTAAGCATTCGACATGCTAAATTAGGAATTCTTTATCAGTGCAGACTGCAAAGGGTGGTCTGAGTTTAGGTGATTATTGGGTTATTGTTAAGATGCTAAGAGTTACTGTTCCATTGATTCAGCTGCCAATCTATGGTATTCATGAGATTTGAGAACTGTAGTCCTCAGGTGGTAGAGTTTTTTGACAAGAAGTAGTAGAATGGTGTGTCTGGTAAAAAAATAGCCGCTTTTCCATCAACGTCTTTTCGATGATGAAAATTACAAAATTCAAAACAACTTCCTTAGTTTTACAAAAAAAAAAAAAGTAACAATTTTTACCCTCGCTTCAGGTGGTTTTTGGCTTTCCTGAATAAGAGTTGATGAGCTAAAGGGAAGATGGAAACAGGTTTGCTGAAAAAGTTCTGATGAAGCGAACATTTATCTGATATAACTAAGCAGCCATTTAGAATCAATAGAATTGAATTTCTTTCTCTACATCTGCAGACAGCATGTAGCACTGCTAATACTAGCGAAGATAAATGTGGAAATAGGTTTTTTTCCCCAAAATACTAGTAAAGGCACTATCAGTGGCACTTCAGGGTTTCCGACAGTGTGTCATAAGCCTGGGGAGACACCAAGCCTTTCTTGCTCCCCCCACCTGGCTAAGTTAATTTAAAATAGTTTTTTATACACCAGTAACAGTAAAGGCAGATTAAGCTAGTTTTATAGTTGACGCATTGAATTGAGTGCGAGGGGATGCGTACTCAATTGCGCCGTCCCCCCATATGCCTGTTGGCTTTTGAAATGACGGTGCTTGCCCAAATTTTAAAACTTTTGATAATTTTTTACACAAAAACACAGAGGACTGCTCTAGCGCACCTACCACTGGGCTTAGCAGGTTTTCTAGAGGAAACCCTGCACATGTATCAGTTTGAGAACCATGGCTCTAGTACATACAGACATACATATCAGAATGGTAGTTGTCTTGATTGCACAAGAAATCATATCAACAACCTTTTCCAACATGTCAGTCGCTTTAATAGCTTAATATCTCACCCTTTAGCTTGACAGAGCTCTTACTTAGTGGCTGGATAATGGAAGGAAAATGAAGGCAAATGCACAAACGCTGCCTTGGGAAGAGAAAATAACCGGATCAGACTCATTTCAAAGAGATATAAATGTATAGAGCCTGTACATATATGGGTATTTTGATGTTTCTAGTAAGCTTATAGCTAATTTAGCGTGGTATATCAACTGTCATATTGTGAGAGTATAATTAAAGAAGTCGTGTTCATCTCCCCCTCTGCAGCAGTCTGGATCTCGCACCAGCTTATTTGGTTAAAATCACTCGTTGGTTGGAAACGCCATCGCAGCATTTCCAGTCGAATGTTTTACAGAAAACAAATGACATTTTAATAGACCGTGTGTGCTTTTGCTGGCAATTCCTAATTTCTGTGTCTCATATTTGAATTTGCAGTTTTATCAACTTGCATCTTCATCTCTTCCACTCCGAATACACAGAGACACCAGGATTTTGTTTTGTGATATTTTTCCTCCTCTGCTGTCCTGCTCTCTTCACGGATGCATGAATAATTGCCCGCTGTGCCTTTTGGACGTAAGAAAGGCACAGCGTATCTCTAGCCTTTGCGAGAGATATGCAGAATTATTTCTCTTTTTGCTCCGCAGGCCCGGGTACAAATTGAAAACGGAGCCCTCTCCATAACCGCGTTAAACCTATCAGATTCCGGGATGTATCAGTGTGTGGCCGAAAACAAACATGGCAGTATTTATTCCAGTGCCCAGCTAATGGTGTTAGGTAAGATTGCTTCCCTTCTCCTGCTCTCGTTCTGCTTATCTTTCAGTGCATCCGATCATCTGCTTAGATAAGGAAAGCAGCCTCGCTGTATAATGTTCCTGAGAAATCAGTCTGCGCCCTCATTTGATGTCACCGTGGGGCTCTGCCGGGCGAAAGTATAAATCTGATAGAGTGTCTCATTTTACTTCCAGTCGTTTCGTCCATTGATTGGGGATACTACGAAGGCGATGCCTCGTGGCATTGTGCATGCTGTCTCATGTAGACTCTGTATCGATTTATTTGCAAAGCTTTGATGACTGGCTCCATGAGAAATTCAATTCTCTCTCTTGGTAACGCGATGAACACTTGATGGTCCTAATGAGGGCCCGCTCCGATGTGATGATGAGAATAGGCTGCAGGATGAATTC
Organism: Xiphophorus couchianus; assembly: GCF_001444195.1. Lineage (NCBI taxonomy): Eukaryota > Metazoa > Chordata > Actinopteri > Cyprinodontiformes > Poeciliidae > Xiphophorus > Xiphophorus couchianus. Next base: position 23,033,210 of record NC_040234.1, on the reverse strand, counting down.
ATGATAAACAATATGATGTTAACTGCAGCTGAAAAATGTAATTGTGCAGTTTTGTAATAAAGTTTAATTAAAAGCCTAAATTTTGAAAATGCCATTTGCAGTTAAAACCAGATATTTTCATATACCTAACAAACTTTAATATTTACCCTAACTTGATTTGTTTGGATTGTTTCAGTAACTAACTTACAAATCAATTGGTTGTTGATGGGAGTACATAAACTAAAAATAATTTCCTGAAATAGCTATGTAGTCAAAGCAATGAACTTTACAAAAAAGATAAACATTTTGCAATTAAGATGAAAAGACCTTCTACAAAGCTGCAACTTAACCATTTGATTCATTTGCAAAGCTGGGAAATACTTTAGAACCAAATGCATTGAGGTTTGAAGCTGCAACATCACAAAATGTGCGAAAACTTCAACCGGTATGAATATGTGGTACACAAACAGTTGTGTTTTCTCCTATATTTTTCCCAGCCTCATGCCGTCTTTCTGCTCCTTTACGTGCAGCTTCAGCTCCCAGTTTCTCCAGAAGTCCATTAAAGGCCTTGCTAAAAGCTCGCTCAGGCAGCGAAGTCACTCTGGAATGCAAGCCTCAGGCCTCGCCCCCAGCAATTAGCTTGTGGAAGAAGGGAAACGAGATTCTGCAGAGAACCGAAAGGTAGGATGAGAGTCCAAACGCACATTTCCAGCAGCTCTCATTCACATTCACCGCAGGCCGGCTCACTTCAACGGCGTGTTTGGCATTTGTGCTCCTGCATAAAAGAGGAGACTAATGAGGGGAAAGAGAGTGGGGGGAAATTCACACAAATTGTAGTTAATATACCGCTTGCTCCTTCATATGGAAATTGCTGGATATGAGATATGAAGATGCCAGGTGCTTGTATCAACACTACATGTGTTAAATAATTAGGACAATAAAATGAGAAAGTAGTAAAGAATGCAAAGTTATGTTTTTGGAAAGCAAAAAATATTGAAGCATGTACCTGCAATTATCTCCTTTAGGAGTTGTTTTAAAGCACTATTGGAATGCGATTGATGAAACTAACAAGACTGCAGAGATGAAAGCTTGCAGTGGATCGGGGGGAGAAGGGGCGGGTGGAAGGCTGGAATGCTGGAAATCTCTGCATCTAGACTAGGAAGAAACATCAAACAGCAACTTCAGCTGCATAAAGCGGGCGCTTCATTTATTTTCCTCGCTCGTCCCTCTGTGCATTGTTGGACTATACAGGAGTTTACAGAAAGCAACAACAAAAAAAGAGACAAGTCACAGGTTTGCAAAATCAGAGACGCATCGTCAGATCAATCCGTCTGCGGACGTTCAGATAACCAGGAAAAGAAAAGCACACGCGGCAGTTAAACCGGTAACCGGACCGGCTTCAAAACAACTCTGGCTCGCTCATTTTAAAGGAGTTCTGAGAAAGAACAACAATGTGAGTGAAGAACCACATCCACACAGGAAGCCGAGGCCGAGTCTGTAGCTGGAGATAATTGGTACACCATTCAAAAAATCCGTACAATTTACAGTAAAAGAAATTCTTAAATACCAACAGCATTATTGTCAGCGAGTGCGGGTGGTGAGAGTGGTGAGGCAGATGCAGTGGACCCAGGTAAGATGAATAAGGAATTTAATAAGGCAACACACAGTCCAAAAACAGTCCCAATGCCGGGCAGCACGGCCGAGCTAAAGCCAGGGCTCGACGCCGGTAGCAACCGGTAAACCAGGGATGAAAAATAGACTGGGCACTCAGGAACGGAACGACAAACGACAAGGGCGGCAAGTAACGACGAGGACCCGACAAAGAACAGACACACAGGTGACACTAAATACACTGGGGGTAATCATAGAAACGAGACACACCTGGGAACAATCAAGGGGAGGACAGGACAACGAAGAGACTTAAGGGGACAGAAAACTCTAAATAAACACAGAAAGACACAGATCATGACAATTATATTACTGTAGAAAGTACATGGAATTGCCATAACCCAAGAAACATACATTTGCTGTAATTTTTACAGTTTTAAAATGTAGAAAACACTGAAATTTATTGTGAAAATCTTAGAAATTGTAAAGTTTATAGAAAAATACCATAATATTGCCAGCAGTTAATCTGCTAACCAGCAGGCGCTAACGAATGGTGCTCCAATCTACTGTTCAGGTGTTCTAACTGATTTCTGCTAATCCTCGCTGCTATGATTTTTACTGACTTATTTCGTGAACAAGCTTATTCACATGATTTTAATTTAATTTCTTATTTATTGGAAATGCAGCAGAATTTAAAAAATTCACATTTGTAATGGAAATGACGTAGAAGTTTGATAAAATGCGACATGACCGTTCAGACTAAAGGCGATTTAAAAACTTTTAAATCGGTTACATATCTAATTCACTACCACATATGGATGTGGTTTAAATTGGATTTTTGGGAAGTGAAAAGAGCAAAAATATCGACTGCTATCTGAAACTAGCCTTGGTCAAATCGGATAGGAAGCCTCTGGGTGCATACATTTTCAAGATTTGCATAAAATTCACATGCATGGAGTGACTTCTGATGACATCTGGTTGGTTTGGATTCTATTTAGGAACATAAAAAAAAGCAGATTACAAATGCACACCACGCCGTTCTGATTTTGATTTTTTTTTAAAACATTGTGAAAAACAATGTGTTAGTTTCTATTAAACTTCACAATCATGCACTACTTTCTTTGTGTTGTTCCAGAGCGCAAAGTCTCAGTAAAACTTTTTCAGTTATGAGGTTGGAACCTAATCAAATGTGAACCTTTCAAAAGTTATGAACACTTCTGTAGGTGAAAAGTAGGATTAGCTTTTATTTTGTGTGATTTATGCATGTTTTCTTTTGCAGGATTTCCACTTCCCCTGATGTACTTCTATGCTACTATGTCTAACTTGCAGATTTTGGTCTAGACTGGTATATTTGTGAACATGTTTTAATTTCCTACTGTGTCAAACATTTCTCTGACCTGAGCTGTATGAAATCTCAAAACACATTTATTTATTCATTATTATTTTTAAGAATGCTCTTTGTGAAGTGTATTTTTTTACCTTATAATAGGTCCCAGAGTTCAGCTTTTCACCCACCTTTAAAAGTTTAATTCTGTGGGATTCCTTGAAAAGCTTTGAAGTACAATCCAGGTCAAAGTGCTGTATAATCATTGTTTTATTCTATTTTCTTTTTTCACAATTTTGACAGAAATGTGGTTAAAAAAGACACCATGGATGGCACTCAGTTTTAACTAAAAACAGCATAAATGTCATAAATTCAGAACAAATTAATGTGCGTGTGTGTCGTTTAATACAAAGAAAATGTGCACTCTTGACCTTGTTAAAATCAGTAAAAGACCATTTCTTCCTCCCACAGGATCACTCTGCTGCCAAATGGAACTTTAAAAATTGCTAATGTAACCAAACGGGATGCAGCTAGCTACACGTGCATCGCCAAAAACCAGTTTGGAACAGCAAGCGCAACTGGGAAGCTCCTCATCACCGGTACGACCTTCTCTGTTAACGCCAGGCGGATCTGTATGTACTCACTCTACAGTTAAAACATAGTTTTTCAAAAAATAAAAGAGCTATTAAGATAAATTAAATATGTTTGATTTTCACCTGGTGGATTGTGTCAGATGTAAACGACTGAAGACGCTGGCTTGTGTTAACTCAGTGGGTGTAAAGTCAAACGTCGCAGATGTTTCGGCGTTTACAAGACAACCAGTGTGTGTTCACTCAAATTTAAAAGTTCAAGCAGCTCAGATCAAACTGGTTATAGATTTAAAGGTCCCAGTGTGTAGTGACATTTGGTGAGATAAGCCTCTCACTGCAATAAAACTCAATGTCTCAATAACTCAATAATAAATGGGAAAAGTATTATATATATATATATGTATATATATATATAAATATATGTGTGTGTGTGTGTGTGTGTGGGTGTGCGTGTGTGCGTGTGTGTGTGTGCGTGTGTGCGTGTACACCCCTACATATGCTGAAGGAGATAAATTAAAGGCAGAGTCTTTCGGTCACTGTGTGTTAGTTGTTCTATTTTGAAAGGGCATAATTCAGATAGATGTATTGCCTCATTAGCTGGTCATCAGGTCCAACAGAAGATACTTAATGAGTCTTTAATATGAGCCAGGTGTGCAGAATAGGAAAGCCCAGAAATAATGTTTGCACATTGGACATGAGAACTGGAATGCATTGTCCAGAGTTAATGAAGTCCAGGTCAAAATGTTTTCCGGGCTAAGATGTAGTGCTGTGTACGGAATTTTTGCAATTTTTGACCAATTGAGGCATTTTGAGGCCCTGTTCACACTAACAAGGACATTTTGTCAAAAAGTTCAACTTTACACTTTAAAGCACATTCTTTAATATGTTTTCTGCTCAGTCTGTGTGGCTGACAATACACTTGAAAAGAGAGAGAAATGTGGACAATTTAAAGAAAGAGTTATTCCAGGTCACTGCGGTGAGGTTTGTAGCTAGTGAGACACTGACTTAATCGTAATCAGATTTACAAATATAGACAAATATAGAATATAGATAGATGTTATTGTTTACATATGGAATTTTTTGCACATTTTTTGCCAGGCGACTGTGCCAAAAGGCAGTTCCATGTTTCATAAATGAGCAGAGAGTCCAAGCAGAGACTAAGTGTGAGCGCAAGGAGAAGTTTTGAGAAGAAAGACATGGAGTCCTGCTTTCAAGATAAAAATGTAAGCAAAAATTATAAGTTTTGAGAACGAAAGACATAAAATCCTGTTTTCAGATTGAACATGTTTGCTCTGGCCGAAAAATTCCCCCATAGTGGATACACTAGTGGATTCCTGTAGACTAGAAAACTTTTTTCATATTAATGTGGCTGAGCAACTAAAAATGAGAAGAAAGAAAAAAGAAAATACTTTGATAGACCAATAGAAAGCTTGCTTGCCTAGACCACTTTAAAGGTTACCATAAACCTCAGAAAATTATTAAGAAATAACAAATTACTGAAGTGAGGTTCTATAAAACATATTTTAAAATTTACAAGCAGTTAATATCTTTCTTGCATTCAATAACTCTTTTGGTGTGTTTATTTAGCATAAACCCATATTATTGGGGGCGTGCCGTGGTGGCGGAGGGGTTAGCGCGACCCACATTCAGGCAAAACGTAGCCTCGACGCGGCCGTCGCGGGTTCGACTCCCGGACCCGACGACGTTTACCGCATGTCTTCCCCTCTCTCCTTCCCCCTTTCCTGTCAGCCTACTTTGAAAAAGGGACACTAGAGCCCACAAAAAGACCCTTTGCGGGGCAATTAAAAAAAAGTTAAGAGTGTTTTCACACTACTTCATACAGTGTTCTGAAGGATAAGCACATAAATTGTTCATTAGGACGCTTGTAAAAGTTTGTTGTTGTTGCATTGATGAATGTCAAATGAACAAATAGTGAACCATCTGTGGTTTACATTGCAGACACACCAGTAAAACCATCCTAATTGGATGGGAATATGTTGTAAGCAGTTAAATTATTTGGTTAATACCCTGGTGTTGTCATATCTTTTATATATATATATATATATATATTTACACATCAGAAGTACAGTGGAGTCATTTAGAAAATCCTGGACTTTTGTAAAAACACTCTTCCCTCATATCTTTAGCATATAAGGATATATACCCAACATTAGGTTCCCAGTAACGATAATAAGCTGGTTATGTACATTTCCATTCTTGGAAAGGCTTATAAAGAGAAACCATCCATCACACTCCATGCAGGCCCAATTATTGCTTTGTGTAAAGTTATTATTGGGGAACAGCTTATAGGCAAATGATTGGATTTCTTGCAATTCTTGTAAAATAAAGGTCCATTTGTTGGCAGGCAATGGCCGGAAAATATCTTGATTTTCTTCTCTCTTTTTCCTGAGTTATATTGCATATATACTGTATAATGTTTGTAAGTGGTGTTTATTGCCTAATAAACACAACTGATATTACACATTCTATGAAATATGAGTTAAGTAGCAACAAACACCATCATTGGTGTAGTTAAAGGTCATTATCTAAGAGCAGTGGCATAACATATTTATGTAGCCCTGCTGGCCTAACCATCCCGTTTGTAACCATCAAATTTATTCTCATTAGCTTCTCATTCTTTTCCTCCACTGACAGCTGAACTATTTAACGTCACAGGATTTAATTACTGTGACCTTTCCTCAAAGTACTCAGGTCTCCAATCTGCCACAGCTGGGAACTCACTTTGCTTTCTGCATGTCTGTTGCTAGAAACGGTAAATACAAACTCCAACAGTGGCAAGAAATCACGACGCTTGTTTAGGCGAGTGTCCACTGACAGTTTTACGGCGGCTAATTGGTTTTGTTGTGAATTGCAGTAAGATGGTGGTGGTGTATTAACATGCATGTTCTGTCATTTGTTTGTCTGGCCAGAGCCCACCAGAATCACCATGAGGCCCACTAACATGGAGATTATTGTTGGCGAGAGCATCGTGCTGCCCTGCCAGATCGCTTCTGATCCAGCTCTGGACGTCTCCTTCTCGTGGGCGTTCAACGGCCAGCTCATCGACTTCCAGAGAGACGGTGACCACTTCGAAAGAGTGGGTGGGGTAAGTCCTTCCCAAGGCTGTTGAACTTTGTTACTTTTCTGCCTGTTTGGGGTTTAATTGGGTGACGGTACGCTCCACTGCGTAGGTAAGGGCCTCTTAGACACCAAATAATACCCAAGGAGGGAACGTTATGCCAAGAGAAACTCTTTTCTAAAGCTTCTCAGTGGTCAGTGGTGAACTGCACATCAAGGACTGAATGTTTTTGTTTTGTAACAGTCATTAAAATCTGACAAAGCCTCAATAAATGGAGGTTGGTGAGAGTTTTGTTGTCTGTTACTACCTGCAAATTTTCTAAATCTCCCACCTGTTGATAATTATTGTTACCAATTCTAATTTCTTCTTTAATAGGGTCTATAAATAAATCTACATAATAAAAAGAAACACTAAAAAGAACTCCTAACTTACCTCTATTCCTATAAAATGAGAAACAGGTCAAATGTTTTGTTTATGTCAAGATATAGGAGGGTTCTCTATCACAAAATACTATTTATTTTCTACGAGTTTCCTTCAAAACAAAAAAGAAAAAAAAAATGTGCCCAATGTAATGTTTTAGCGTAAATACCAACTCAAAGGTTTTACCACAAAGGTGATAGAATGTTGAATATATTAGTTTTGTTTTGTTGTTTAAGCAGCATTCAGTTTTTATGCTGCACTAATCTGGAACAAACTTTCAGAAAACTGCAAAACACCTGAAACACTGAGCTCTTGTAAATCAAGACTAAAAACCCACCTACTGTATCTAGAGCTGCCTTTGCTTCATAATAACTGGAACATCGATCAACCTAATTAATATGCATTTGCTTGATAATTGTAATTTGACAAAATGTAATATTGAATTCTTGTTTCATAATTGGTTGTTATATTGTGTTTTATGGTGTGATATTGCTAAAATGTACTATCCAAATAAACTTAACTTGATTTTATTTTACTATGTCTTGGGTGGAGAAAAAGAGAGAGCAGTTGGCATTACACAGCTCTGCAGTCATAGCAATCTAAAGAGCTTTGATTTTATCCGTAAGCACAACAGTAGCAGTGCAGGAGGTAGTTAAAAGGTGAAACTGCAGCATGTTTTTTAATGTCTTATCGTGTGAACAAACTTCATGTGAGATTTTAATTTCAATTCAATTCTTATTTAATGGAATCACTGCACTTGTGGAAATGTGTTGTTTTTTTTTTTTTTACGTTAGCTGATATTGAAAAATTTTGAGCACATTTGCAATGGAAACACAGCTACTGACACAGCTAGCTAATGGCTAACTGAATCTCTGGTCTATAGAAACATCTTCCAGACTGTAGAGTCTCTCTGTGAGTATGACCTGTAAATCAGGTTTTAGGTTTCTCTGTGTGGCCCTAAGATGTAAAATCATTCCATTTCAGTCACCAGTCTATTTGTTGGTGTATTTACCAGATGAAGTCACCATGAGGTGTATATCCATAATTCTTACCTTCTTAAACTGACATGTGAGCTTCCACATCCAAACACCTCTAAAAATACTGCAAAATGCTGTTTTAATTACAAAGGATCCTGATTAATAAAGTCTTTCTACTTTTTCATCCTTTCAACTTCTAACTGTTGAACATCCAGGGAGAACATTTTCTTATCATCTCCCTCTGCCTAATTGAATTTGCATACCTATTTATGAATCTTGAGCCTAGAAATAATTAAGTAATGAGCCGCCTTGGTTTTCACCAAGGGCAAGCCTGACACCAGTAAAGTGTTCATTTGAAATCTTTATACCTTCAAAATAATGACTTTTTCGTTGAATGTTTGTCCCTATGAAGAAGGGCAGAGTTAATTGTTCGGCGCTTGTCGTTATAAAAATAATTACTCATTCGCTCTCTCTCATTTTGCTTTATGCATCGCAATATATCAATTAGCGCCAGTCATGTGCCAAAAGGTTGATATCATATTGGGAAGACCCGGCCGGTGTTGCGGAATGCCAAGCTGCACGTCTTCATTAACACAAATAGCAATTACTGGTGACATTGAGCGGTGCAATGGTATTTAATGAGATATAGTTTCACCCAGATTCTGTCCAGAGAGATTACCAGGACACCGCTTAAAAGCTTCTGATGAATTAATTACCATAATTAAAAGAAAACCTGCCCCCATCACTTCCTTCCTCGCTAAGACAAGAGGCCTCGCAAGTCTTTCCTTGCTCCCGGCTTGTCCAGGTGGCCGCTGACACCGGAGTCTGATTCGGTGCATAAAAGCTGTCGGGTATAGGCAAAGGAGATGGAAAAAGAGTGCTGAAGGAGAAAAAGGGAAGTAGAGGTAGAGTTTTCCTCCCATCACTCGCATACATTTGGCTTTGCTCTCTTTGTCTGGAGTCCCTCAGAGAAACAGCGATCCACCTTCCTCCCTTTCACTGTCATGCCAGAGTGGAGGTACAATGACTAAGCCACCAGGCTTGATGAAATCTGCTGCGACTGCGCGAGTCTTACCTGGCCCCAGGTGACTGGCTTCTAAAGCAGCATACCTCTTTTTTTCCCACAAGCTGACACGCTTTGTGACAGGAGGTGACTTTCAGAGGCGGATACCATCAGCAGTCACAACAAGGACACAATGAAATTGTCCGGATAAAATCTGTCCCCATGAGATTATGTCTAACTTTTCTTTTTTTAATTTAGCCTCGAAACAAACGTCATTCTCTTTGACTTTTTTAGTGTAAATGGACTCATCCCTGCCAAAGGGTCCTTTTCAGACTGCATCAACATTATTTTAACAGGTCGAGAGCACATGATGCATGCGACTCACCGCAAGATGGATCTAAAAATATCGTGATGGCACGCTGACACAAACATGCCTAGAGACTGCGCATCGCCCGAGTTTTAGACAATGTCATTACATGCCGAATGCCTCAGTGGCTCCCTTTTGATTCTTTCATGCACTAAAATGCCTAATGTTAGCCGAGCAATGTAAAATATCTATTTTGAAATGATGATCTTAGATATGTCTGTCTGTGTTACATTGTTATGGAGCCATCAGAAATATTACCTCTGTGCCCTGAGCTTGAAATATCTGATTTCTTATAGAAGTTGGAGCCATCTGTCCAAATACCCTACAAATAACATTCGCTGGATCAACAATGGCATCTTCTGTCATTGCAGCAGACACTGGCTCTATTCAGTTTACACGCATTGCATTTAGAGATTCAATTGCTCACATTATCACCAGCAAACAAACAATTCATTCTATTCTAATCTGCAAAAAGCACTGTTATATTTAAGTTAGGGGTTGCATATATTTACATCAATGTTTATTCTTGTGTATTTTAAGTATTGCATCCGAAAAGGTTGATGGAAATGGCAAAATTTGAAATAATTTCCTCAATTTTCTAAGCTAAGCTACTCCCAAAAAGGCAGTTTTTCTGTCAAGTCAGTTCCTTATCTTATGTGTTGAGTGCTGGATATCAGCAACCAAAGGCTACTGATTTTTCTACTTGTAGAATGTAACGTGTGCATGTGAGTAAAAACAAGAACTTTCAGATAAAAACAGGAACCTTCTGTTACAACTGCCAGAGGCAGACACCCTCTGGCCTAGTCAACACATTTTAAAACATTATATCAATAAAAAGCAGTCTAATTAAAATAATGCAAAGTAAAAGCCTAAACATATAAACACAAATACATATCAATCATGAAGAGGTACTGTCTTAAAATATTTTTCTTACTATAAATTTATATACCAAAAAATTCCAAGGAAGGGAATATAACTAACTGCTATTGGTAGAAACAATGTGGCAAAGTTTAGAAGATACTAATTCTACCATACTTCATAAGGATCGAGTGACTTGCTGAGTTCAGGCTGCAGTCAGTGAGTAAAACACCTTCCACTTGCTGGCTGAGCCTGAAGACGCCTAACCCCGTTAGCAGAGCTACCTGCTCCGAATTCTGACTTTTGATCTTACAAGAATAAAGTCAGAATTCTTTTTTTTTTTAGTGCCCCTAGTCTTCTTCTGTAGAAAGCAGGACAAGCCTATTAGGTGAATCTCCTTCTCTTGTTCTTGGTTATACTAGAAAACATCTGTTGTCAGTGTGTTTTCCTACATGGTAACCATATGCTGGCAGCTCTTGTATAATATTTGCTCTTTACGCTGGGATTTACATTCATATAATGCTTGAGTTTCTGTTATCAGAGAATAATGATTGCCAATTAGCTAGAATGTGTTTGTTCAGGGTGACCTGTGTGGAGCTGGTAGCTGTTTGCAGGTCGGTTATCGCCTGAAGGACAGCCAATAGCTTTATTTGTGCAGACTGCATCTGCCATGTTGTTGTTTGGATAGAGGCGGAAAAAAGAAAAAAAACTGTGGCATGACAACTTGAGTTTTTTAAAATTCTAAAACATCGTGCCAAAAGTCGGCTGACAAAATAACACTGCGTTTCCCACTTAGCCTGGTTTTCTTCCCCTCCTCCAGACTGTATCAGGGGATCTGATGATCCGCAACATCCAGCTGAGCCACGGAGGGAAGTACGTGTGCGTCGTTGACACGGACGTGGAGAGCCTGTCCACCTCTGCCATCCTGGTTGTCAAAGGTAACCCTGGCTGATTCCAGCGGCTTGTTTCCACACGCCAATTTGAGAATAACCTTGTGTGTTTACTTAGAGGTAGAAGTCCTTCCAAAGGGAAAGACGTCTGACAGATTGGTGAGAAAAATCCCCTAGGCTCTCCATGGGGGGCAAAAAATTGTGTAGGAAAGCAAAAAATATAAAAAAGATGGACGTTGCCAGAGCCCAACTTCTGCCAGCTTCAATTAATATCATATAAATACTGCTGAAATGTTACAATTGACTGACAGTGGGATGGGCAGCCCTGGGTTGAGTTGTGCTGCAGTACATTTGTTTTCTGCTTGCTGCATTGAGCACAGTGAGCAGGCTGAGCCCAGATTATCTCACTGAAAGGCTTGTTCTTAATAAACCTTTATAGCTGCACCAGGTGCTTTGAGGAGATGGTGTTTATCACAGAAAATGACCATAATTAGCTCATTTGCACATCAGAAAATGTCATGGAGAACATTTGAAAAGCAGAGCACCATGGAGAAGAATGACACCATCACCAGAGTGTCCTCAGTTTTGAATAAACAGCCCACCCAATTTGTCAGTACAACAATTAGTTCACACACAACACACACAGTGTCAACACACACCAGATTTGTATCTTAATTAAAGTGAAAATAAAAGCCTAAATATGTATGGTGAGAAATGTGGTTCAACATTGTAATAATTGGAGATGTTTAAAAAAATTTATTTAACTTAAAAAACTAGTCAAAAAATATATATTTTTACAATAATTTATAATGTATATGAAATACTCAAATCTACATTTATGCAGTTTGCTATTTTTTTAGAATTTATTTTTTCTATTTTTTTTGTCCAGTTATTTTTGGAAAACCAGGATAAGTAGAAATGCTTTCTAACTTATGTTGTCCCTTCAAATTAAAATTTGTGAAACATGTTTTTTTTGCTTGCAATAATATTCCCACCCTTTTCGGAGGACGTGCCCGAAATGGGGAACAGAATCTGCAATTCATAAAACTCAGTCTCAAAAATGTTTGTGAACAAAATAAAAATAAAAAAATAAATACAGAAAACAAGTTTGAAAAAATATATATAGTTTTAAATAGCAACATGCATAAATGTAGGTTCAAATTTTGCATACACATAGCAAATTATTGTCAAAACATGAGACATTTTCAGTTGCATATTTGAAATACATTTTTCTTTTTTCAAATTTTAATTTTTGAAAGAGAAGTTATCTGCGTCTGATGCTTTTAACAAGGTTAGGGCTGTACAACATGATTTGCAAATAGATTTGTAAAATGTATTATATATTAATAATGTAATAATGTATTAATAACTTGTAAAACTCAGTATCAAAAATACAGACAAAAAGAAGCAAAAGGAAAATCTGAAAAAATAGCAAACAGCATAAATGACATGATAAATTCTGTCAAAACTTAGTTTTTGATGAAGAATTTGTCAAAGTCTCATTTTTTAAATTTAACAAGTGCTTTTTTCTTTTTCAAATTACTTTTTTGAAAGGTGTTCTTTTCTTGCAGTAATATTGGAACAAATTTCTATCATAGATATATAAATCGCCAATTTTTTTAGGCTTCTTGAAATGGGTGATCACCTTTTCTTATCCCATGTCTGATGTCTCCAGGTCCTCCAGGCCCTCCGGACAAAGTCTCAGTGGAGGAAATCACAGACAGCACAGCCCAGCTGTCCTGGACGCCTGGAAGAGACAACGGCAGCCCCATAACGGGCTACATCGTTCAGGCTCGCACACCGTTCACTGTGGGCTGGCAGGCCATAGACACAGGTATCCCAGTTGGTTGTCCTTGTTGCATTCATGAACAGGATATTTGTGCAGGCATTTTTTATTTTTCTTTCAAATTACGTTTTTTTTTCTTTTTTTTAAGTCCCGGAGGTTGTCAATGGCAACATGCTAACTGCCACTGTGGTCGGTCTGAATGCCTGGGTGGAGTACGAGTTCAGGGTGGTGGCCCGGAATGTTGTGGGCCTCGGAGAGCCGAGTCCAGCTTCGGCCAAGACCAGAACAGAAGATGCTAGTATGTAAAACTATCTTCCATCCAGATTCAATTCAGATTGGGTGTTTGCATATTTTAGTCACATTTTAGTCAGAGACAGCGTGTGTGAGTATATGTTTTTTTCTGAAGACAAGTGTGTGAAAATTTGGGACTTATACTTTAGAGAAGAACCAAATATGTTTTCTAAATGTGTATGATAAAGTTAGAGTTCCTTCTCTGGTTTAAGACATCTGTAAAAATATGGGAATTTTTTTTTATCATTTTCAAGTCTAGAAGAATTGAGAGGTTAGTGCAAATAATAATAAATGACACCTAATTATCACCCTGCTTGGTTAAACAGAGCAGTGACACCTTCTTGACAAAGAGAAAAATATTTAACAGCAGTTCCAAAAAAACATTTGAGATGCTAAATTTACTTTTAGAAATTTTTTCGCACATACAAACTATTATGACATTTGTAGAAAGCCATTAACATTAACCTTAAACTTCAAAGAAGCACCAACAACAGTGTGTCAAATAAAAAATTAATGACCTGCTACAACTATAAACCCACAAGAGATGTAGAGGGAGAAGTGAAAGTCATCAGTTGTCTTGAAACGCCAAGTTAAAGGGAAAATGTTCCTGTCAGTCAGAGCTTCACACAACAACCCTTTAGTTCCTCCATCCGCTCTGCATGTTGTTGAAGCACACAGCGCTGTCAGTCCATTGGTCTGTTTAAACAGCTGTCAGAGCTGGAGGGTGGAGTTTGTATTTTACACTCCAAAGCAGTATAACATTGTCTGATTAAGATAAACATTTTTCTTTAGAAACCCTAACCTTACTGCTTATGGTAAATAATCAGTAAATAACCGGTTACAGTTTAATCCTGCTGTTTACTGAATTAAACAACAGGAAACAGAAAGAGTAGTCTGCCTAAAGGGGCAGTATTATGTAAAATTGTTATGTTTTAGCTTTACACCATGTTATAATGTCCAAACATACGTAGAGTGTTGTCTTGATCCTTTGTTGCATGTTTGTGGCAACCATTCAGCTGTGCAAAATGCCTGGTAAAAATGTTGTTAAAGGGTTAATAGAGAAGCCATGTTGTGATGATTTCCTGAAGGCGGAGTATCAGAAAGAGCAGGAGTTTCTTAAAGAGCCACAGGCCCAATTACAAAATATTTTTAAGTCATTTTGAAATATATTTAGGATTTTTACAACTAACAGTTATTTCACTGTGCTATAAAATGGCTCCATTAGCTTGGAAAACATTGATACATCCCCTTTAAGAGTTAGTTTGTAGAAAAAAACATGATGGTATCAATATTATAGCAGGTGATGACTTTATCTGCTGACATTTAACAGCAGTTAAGCAGACACTAACTAGGTTTAATTACATCTAATTTGTCACTTTGACAAATTACAATGTGACACATCCAGCTCATGAGATGATGCATCGTATTCGTTTCTGACAAAACTAGATCTTAGAAATATTATTTTCCATTTATTGTTTTTATAAACAGTGTAAAGGTTTCACAGATTACAAACTGTGCACTAAACTGCAATCAGTCCAACACACTCTTGTGTATCTAGGTTGTAACCCTACACCTCACTCCAAAAAAAGCTGAAATTTGCAGATCTGTTCCATCATTCTCAGTATTTTAGACCTTGAACAACACAGACTTAACTTGAACAAGAAGTATTGCAGTGCAAGACCCCTAAAGGTGACCTCGAAGTTAGAGACGAGGGAAACCAGAGTGCAGGAAACAGGAAATCCAATAAAAAACGTGTTTTTCATTCAACCCCGCTTGAAAAAAACACCGATAGTAATCCAATTCTAACAGAGGTTACTAAAGCAGGGCTGCTCATACAGACTGAGTGGTCATTTCCCCTCACCACCCCAAAACATGCTACATTGCGCAAACAGGCAAATGGGAATAGGAACATAGTGAACTGAGTCAAAATGTCATGGAAAGATATTATGAATGTTGGCTTGCTGGGCTTGCACCGTGACATTTGGCCAACGTCTGTAATTCGGAATTCAGTGGAAGGATTGCCGGAGTATCTGTCTCCGGCTGCCTCAACCTAGAGCTGCGTGTGCATTTCAGGTTTTCCGTGGAGCTTTGTAAACTGCGTTCTAATTGCTTCCCCCTTTGGGATTTTACCTCTTAGTTCCTGATACAGCTCCCCCTGATGTTGGAGGTGGCGGCGGCACAAAGTCTGAATTAGTGATAACATGGGAGGTAAGTCATCTGTCACATTTTTTACGCTTCTCTCTGTCGGCAAGTAATGGTTTTGCTTAATTGTGCAGAATTGAGTGGAGCAATTTTATGACCTACATTAGAGGGGAGACACCCCTCATCTGGCTCAGCTACAGAGAGCTCTCCAAAAAGAGAGCACTTCCTTCTGAAGGGCTTTGCACTTTAGCTACAATTACCAAATCACACAGGAGGAAAAGATAAGGTAAAAAAGGTTACCGAGGAGATGGACGGAGGAAGTGGGGATATATCTGTTCCCCTAAAAGCCCCAGAGACGAGGCCTAGTCTGTTTCTTTTGCCTGTATGTGTTTTAATATCACTATAGTTTTGTGTTTCACTCCCAGCCTCTGCCTGAAGAACTGCAGAATGGCGACGGCTTTGGCTACGTTGTGGCCTTCAGGTCAGCTGGTGCGGTCACGTGGACGCGGGCGGTGGTCTCTGCGCCCGCCGTGTCTCGCTATGTGCTTCGCAACGACACCATCCCGCCCTTCTCGCTGTTCGACATCAAGGTGGCGGCCTACAACAACCGAGGGGAAGGGCCGTTCAGCTCCATAGCCACGGTGTACTCGGCAGAAGACGGTATGCCGGAAAACAAGCCGTAATCTCTTTCTCCTTACGATGGCGACCTTGAATAGTGATGATTTTTTTTTTCCGTCTGCTGTTATTTCCCTCCTCCCACCCTCCCTCTCTCTGAAAGCGCTGAATGTCAACTTGATATTAGTTATCTTGCTGGTAGATTACAGGAAATCCTTGCAGACACTTACCACACGGCGCTGTCAGGGAGGTATCCCGTTAATTGAATTTGCTGGGCAGATAGTCTTCCCTTATGTCAGTCACAGATCCCATTAAAAAGAAAGCTCAGGAAATAGCTTCTCGGTGAGAACTACAGGCCTTTTCAACGCCTTCCCTTCTTTTTGCTATTAGTGTGTTTGATGGTGTTGGATGAGGCTCTGGGATCCTCACTGCCGTTTCTGCTCTGTTCCTGCAGTCCCCAGTGTGGCTCCTAAGAGGGTGAGGGCCCGGAGTTTGTCAGCGGCAGAGATTGAAGTGATCTGGGAAACTCTCCCTTCCCTCCCAGAAAGAATTCTTGGATATGAGGTATGAATCATGGAGAGATATTTCTTGCATACTATGATAATGGAACATTTCTCTGAAGCTTGTTTGTTAGATTTAAAGAGGCAGTATCAAGTAAAATTGACTTTTTTAGCTTTACATCATGTTATAATGTTATTACCTAAACAAAAACATATTTGTAGTGTTGCTTTGATTCTCTCATGCATGTTTGAGAAATCCTTTTATCTTCATTGCTGCTGGCTAGTTTGGAAGAGTCAAATGGTTTTCCATTTGACTCTTCCAAACTAGCCAGCAGCAATTAGCAAACACCTGGTGGAACCCCACATTTGCTGAGCTCATTATAGACGTTACTTCTCAGTGAAACGCTAGTAAAAACATTGTTAAAGGGTTAAAGGAGGAGGCATGTTGTGATCATTCCTGAGGGCGGAGTTTTCCTAAAGAGCCAGAGGCCCAATTTCAAGGTGTTAAATTGGGAAGTAAAACTTCTTTAAAGTAAACAAATTTGATGTAAACAAAATTCTTTGGAAAAGACCAAATACTGCCACTTTAAATCATCCTTTTTTGATCTTTTTCTCTTCTTCTGTCTTCAGTTTAATGTTTGTCGTATTACGCATATATTATGGATATGATGCAATCCACCTGTGCAAAGTAGTTAATATTTAAGATATGGATGGAATAATATTTGTTCTCTTTTACAGAGTATATAAACCTGAAAGGTTTTCATTTCTGCTTTATTCATTTTCCTCTAAGTTAAATGTAAACATGCCTTTACACTGAACAGGAAGCTTGTTCCAGATTGTTGATGCATAAACACTGAAATACAGTAAACAGAGTCCAGTTGCTCATCTGTGAGGATCTCAAATGTAACTTTTTTTTGTTGCGTTGTAGTTTATACAATTCATTAAATGCAGCCAGACAGACTTTTTATCAACAGTCAGAGTAACCTGCATATGCAAAAGAAGAAAGTAGCACGCTAACTAAAAGCATAAATAAAAGCAATGGCTATTTTTGGAGCTTTGACTAAAACTTTTGTCTGTTTTGTCTGTTTGGGTGCGCAGTCGGAGCTAAGAGTGGTGGGATATGATGCACTTCACTGACAGACTTCATCTGGAAGTGGCACAATTTGGATTTTTGGGGGAATGAAAAGATCAGAACTCAGCCCTTCAGGCTGGAATGAAAAAGTCAAATATGGGTAAAAATTTTGATTTGGGTCATATTTGCCTGCCAGGTGAATGTAGCCTTAGAGAAAATTAGAGAACAAACAGCATCATGAGGAACAGTCAGGTCCATACCAGCCCAAAGTTGCATATTAGTGCCACTCTAGTTACACTAATTTGCGGCTTTCATTACAGCACAAAGGTGCTTCGATAATTAAAACTGGACATCACATTTTACAGAGTTTATTTCTACAAAACTCTAGAAAACTCTGTTATGGTCTGGCTCTGGAACCATAACAAATTAAAGGGAAGCAACGCATGGGATAAGTTAAAATTAGATTTATTTAACAAAAATCATAACTGGCTGGAGAGGAGTGGGAGAAAGAGGAGAGATTGGCAAAGAGACAGAAAAAATGGGTGAAATTAGGGAGAAAGAATGGTGCGTCTTAAGCTGGATCTGATGTCATTCTGGAGACATTGGCCAGCTGCCTCCATTTCCAAGCAGCACCAATTAGAGAACCAGAAGAAAGGCCTTGGGCCATAACAACTCACATCCTTTTACCTCATAGTTAAACACTGCTTTGAGTTGCTCTATTACATAAAATTTTAATTAAATACATTTAAATTTGCAGTTATGTCACAAAATACAGAAAAATACAGGGTGGGGTGAGTACTTCTGCAGGACACTGTGTGTAGTTCTTCTTTATGTGAATCTACATGAACATTTTGTTTTTGACTTCAGAAATTTGGCACACTGCCAACAAAAGTCCTGCAAAAAGAAATACAAACCCTGTTTTTTTTCACAAATGCAAAGCAACCCTGACTGTTTTTATTCCCCCATGGCTCTCTCTGAATATTTGTCACCTCCGGCTCGTAGCATAAAGGAGCCTTGTTGCCATAGCACTGGCCTCATTGTCCTTTCTGACCAGCAGACCTCCCACCATAAAGTGACAGACCTATTTACAACATAGGTGGAGTGCTTATGCTGAACCACATGTTGGATTGCAGCTCCAATTAAAATCCAAATCAAGTCCTCTCAGGGGGATAATGTTACTGTAAATGGTACTCTGCTACTTTTCATTTGTTGGTTTTAACTAATTACAAACTGGGAAGACTCTAAATAGTAAAAATATATATATATATATATATATATATATATATATATATATACACATAGATACACAAGGGAGAATGAATCCAGAAGGATTAACCGGCTCTTCTCCACTCAACCAGCTAAGGTGTACTCTCAATGGCAGGGTAACAACAACAGAGTAGACCCACCAAGGCTGGAGACTGAACAATACTGGAAAGGCATATGGGAAAGGGAAGCGTCCCACAACAGCAATGCATAGTGGTTGATCTCTCTACGAGAGGACCATAATAACCTCCCTGAGCAAGCCTTGGTAACCATCACTGTGACAGACGTCCAAGAAAGAGTCTCAGGTATGAAAAACTGGACAGCACCAGGGCCTGACATGATCCATGCCTACTGGCTAAAGAAACTCACTGCCCTCCATGAGCGACTGGCAGACCAAATGAACCAGCTGCTACAAAGTGGGACTCACCCTGAATGGTTAACTGAAGGGCGGACAATCCTAATCCAGAAGGATCCATCAAAGGGTCCAGTCCCACCCAACTACCGACCAATAACCTGCCTCTCCACAACATGGAAGCTCATGTCAGGCATCATAGCGGCCAAGATAAGCAAACACATGGATAAACACATGAGCACGGCACAGAAAGGTATCAGTGTAAATAGCAGAGGAGCCAAACACCAACTCCTCGTAGACCGCACAGTTGCCCGAGACTGCAAAACCCGACACACCAACCTGTGCATGGCTTGGATTGATTACAAGAAAGCCTATGACTCAATGCCGCATACTTGGATCATTGAATGCTTAGAGATGTATAACATCAACAGGACTCTGAGAGCCTTCATTGCAAACTCGATGAAGCTGTGGAAAACCACCCTTGAAGCCAACTGCAAACCACTTGCACAAGTGTCCATCAAATGTGGCATATACCAAGGAGATGCTCTGTCCCCGCTACTGTTCTGCATAGGCCTGAACCCCCTCAGCCAAATTATCAACAAGACTGGCTACGGATACCGACTCAAAAATGGGGCCAACATCAGTCACCTTCTCTACATGGATGACATCAAGCTGTATGCCAAGAGTGAGCGAGACATCGACTCACTGATCCACACCACCAGGATCTACAGCACGGACATTGGGATGTCATTCGGACTAGAGAAATGTGGTCGGCTGATCACAAAGAGGGGGAAGGTCATCCGCACAGAAGGGGTCTCACTCCCAGAAGGAACAATAGCAGACATAGAGGACAGTTACAAGTACCTAGGTATACCACAAGCAAATGGCAACCTCGATGAGGTCACAAGGAAAGGAGCCACAGCTAAATACCTCCAACGAATAAGGCAAGTCCTGAGAAGCCAGCTCAATGGCAAGAACAAAATCCGCGCAATAAAAAGCTATGCCCTGCCAGTAATCAGATACCCTGCTGGAATAATTAGCTGGCCAAAGGAGGAGATAAAAGCCACTGATATTAAGACTAGAAAACTACTAACAATGCATGGAGGATTCCATCCCAAATCCAGCACCCTGAGACTGTACACGAGCCGCAAGGAAGGAGGCAGAGGACTAGTGAGTGTGAGAACCACAGTCCAGGACGAAACAACTAAGATCCATAAATACATCAGGGACAAAGCCTCAACAGACAATGTGCTCAGTCTGATATCAACCCAAGTGGCTGATATCAGTAAATCCTACCAATGGCTGGATAAAGCTGGACTCAAGGACAGCACAGAGGCCCTCATCCTGGCCGCCCAGGAACAGGCCCTAAACACCAGAGCAATAGAGGCCCAGATCTACCATACCAGACAAGACCCAAGGTGTAGGTTGTGCAAGGAGGCCCCTGAGACAGTCCAGCACATAACAGCAGGGTGCAAGATACTGGCAGGGAAAGCGTACATGGAACGACATAACCAAGTTGCAGGCATAGTGTACAGAAACATCTGTGCAGAATATGGACTGGAAACCCCAAGATCAAAGTGGGAAACACCCCCAAAGGTGACGGAGAACGCCAGAGCTAAGATCCTGTGGGACTTCCAGATCCAGACAGACAAAATGGTAATGGCGAACCAACCAGACATTGTCGTAGTGGATAAACAACAGAGGAAAGCCGTTGTGGTAGATGTAGCAATACCAAGCGACTACAACATCAGGAAAAAGGAGCACGAGAAACTAGAAAAATACCAGGGCCTCAGGGAGGAACTGGAGAGGGCCTGGAAGGTGAAGACCACAGTGGTGCCTGTGGTCATCGGGGCCCTCGGGGCAGTCACCCCCAAACTGGACCAATGGCTAAAACAGATCCCAGGAACAACATCAGACATCTCAGTCCAGAAATGTGCAGTCCTTGGCACAGCCAAGATACTGCGCAGAACCCTCAAGCTCCCAGGCCTCTGGTAGAGGACCCGAGCTCAGAGGATAAGAACCACCCGCGGTGGGTGAGAAGGGAATTATATATATGTATGTATACTGTACATATATATATAAAAGTGAGTATTCCTAGAGGAACACTATAAATGAATTATTTATTGAGTTAGATTTTATTTTAGCTAGCAACATCATAAAGCTGCCAGTTTGCTTGAATAATTCCTGAATCATCTACCCGAAGTTAAACTTTGTTGTGTTTACTGTGACTTTTTTTCTATTTAAAATTGTTCCATTAAATGTATTCATCCCCGTTCGTTTTCACAATCCAGGTTATTCAAAAAAAAAAAAAAACAGATTAATTTTTTTTTGACCCACCAAAGCCCTGGCTGTAAGACCCGGATGGCTTACAGCAGGGGTGTCAAACTCCAGTCCTCAAGGGCCGGTGTCCTGCAACTTTTAGATGTGCCTCTGCTGCACCACCTGAATAGAATAATTAGGTCATTAGCAAGATTCTGGAGAACTGATCTACACAAGGAGGAAGTAATTAAGCCATTTCATTCCAGCGTTTTTGTACCTGTAGCACATCTAAAAACTGCAGGACAGCGGCCCTTGAGGACTGGAGTTTGACACCTGTATCTTACAGGATATATATTACTAATTTACACTCCACTTGTGAAAAATGTTTTATTCATTTCCCCTCGCTTTGTCTCTTCTTCTGAAATACAAACAGTATTTCACATGTGATGATATATTCCTTTAAATTTTAATAGTGTAATCAAAAGCACCAGTGAAATTATGCCACATCTTTTTTTTTCCTCTTCTTTCCTCCCTTTTGAGGTGATGTACTGGGAAGACGACACCAAGCCTGACACTGTTGGCAAAGTGCGGATAACAGGGAACTACACACAGGTTAACATCACGGGGCTGAAAGCCAACACGGTGTACTACCTCTCTGTGGCTGCCTTCAACACGGCCGGGCCCGGGCCGCAGTCGCCGCCCATTAACAACACCACCAGGAAACCACGTGAGTCATGCAGGAGGGGCTGCACTGCTGCGTTTTCAACAACTTCTTTAAAAAAAAATCTGATAGAAGAGCTTCCTGAAAGCTCTAAGGCGTTTTCACACCTGATAGTCCAGTAGACTCAGTTCAATTTGGACCAAAATTACAACATTTGTTCCATTTTCAGCTGCTGGGTTCTCTTTCACACTACACTGTGTCAAATGAACCAAACTATTTGAAATCCCTGATCACACTAAACGCTTGTAGGAGCATCTACAAGATCACAAAATCCTTGTGAAGATTTGTGTCTTCTTCAGAGACTCAAATTCTCTGAAGAAGAAATTGAGCACAATTTCCTTCTTCACATAATGTAAAAAAAAATAATAAAAAAATGCAGCGGTTGTGGGATTTCTCATTTGCCTGTGAGCCATTTGGTTCATTTTTATGTCAATAAAAATCATCTAAAATTTAACAAAATCTGAATATCTTGTGAAGATTCTTCACAAGATGCAGGTAGATGCATTTCCTCTACAGTGAAACGTTTCCTTTACTGACTTGGGTTGAAAGGTCGCTCGCTCAGTGGGGAAGAAGCCATTACTCCTAAAGAAACAGGAAAAAAACAAGATTGCAGTTTGCAAATGCACACAAGGACAAACACCTTCATTCTTATCTTGTAACAGAAATAAAAACTGTTTGGCCAAAATGATCAAAAAGATGGATGCTTGTCCCATCCCAACTGTGATGTACGAGGGTGACAGCATCATGGTGTGGGGCTGTTTTGCTGCTCTTCATAAAATAAGTGGCATCATGAATAAAGAATATTATGTGGAAATATTGAGCAACATCTAAAGCCAGGAAGTTAAAGCTCAGGTATAAATGGGTCTTCCAGATGGACAGTTACACTAGCCATGCAGCCAGTGGCTATAAAGTGACCTATGGACAACAAAGTCCATATTTTGCCGTCATTCTGATGGAGAAATCGAGGTAGATCTGAAAAAGCGTCTGAAAGTGAGGAAACTACTGTGAGAAGCTTGTTTAAAGAAACCAAAAGTTTTTGACCCAAGTTTCTGCCAAACTTGGGTCAAAATGCTAAAGAAATTTATGTAAACTACTGATTTTGAAGACATCAACAAGTAAATCTCTGACAGACTCTCATTATTTGGCACAGAAATGTTGGTAATTCTGACTGTAAAACTGGAGTCTGAAAATAAGGTGTAAAAGGCATACACCTTATTGATGTATGTAAACTTCTGGTTTAAATTACAACCTGCTGATTATTCACTTATATCTTTACGTCTGATTTTCTTTTCCAGCACCAGACAGGGCTCCACTCAACATACAATGGAGCATGATTGGCTCCTCACTAACGCTGCACTGGGACCCCGTAGTTGCCACGGAGATCGAGTCAAAGGTGACCGGATATTTGGTAGGTTCCGGTTTGTTCCAAACCGCACCCTGATTTATCCTTTTTATCAGTCGCAGTAGTTTAATTTTGTAAACGCCTGGTTGTCCAGGTGATACTGAAGAGACACCGATACAACGACATCCACACCACCTTCACCAACAGAACCTCGGCTGAGCTCAGCCTCTCGGCCGGCGACAACTATCTCATCCAGATCAAGGTTCTGAGCGAAGGCGGCGAAGGCGTGGGCAGTGAACCCATACACATCCACAAATTAAGTGAGATAACTTTGCATCCCGTCCCGTTTCTGTTTTTTGACCGGTGCTGAAGTTCAGTTGTGGATTTATCCTTCCAGACAGGAAAAGTAATTTTGCTTCATTGGATCTGTTTCCAACCACGTGTAATAGACTTATTTTCAGCGTAAGAAAAGCAACCTTTTTTCCAAACGCGTTCACTGTGTCATCCATCTCTGCCATTGGGTTATTATTCCTTGTTGACTGGCTGCACAGGGCTGCAGCATATAAAGCAGGGCTGTGCTCCCATCTCGCTGCACAGCTACATTGTGAGGCAGCTTCGGATTGCCGGGCTCCTCTTTGATGTGGTACAAACTTTATCTTCCTCTGGATGCTTTAATAGCCTCTCCTGTTGAAAGCTGCGTCTAGTCTAGATATGGAGAAGAAGAAAAATCACTTTTGCCTTTTGATTTATGACGACTTGTTTGATCAAGAAGGTTATTTTATTTTTTGCGTCTAGGTGGGATTATTTCTGGTTCTTCTCCAGAGTGACCATGCAACTTTAAAAAGTCTTAAATTTGTGTAACTAAAATAAAAATCCTAGAATGTTTCCACGAGACCACTGCCTGAAAACTTCCTGCACCTTCAGATGTTGATTGGGAAAAAGTTCAACGTTTAGACGTCGCCGCCAAGACACTTTGAGTCAGCTGCAGTTGTCATGCCAGGCCTCTAGTTGGCACTGTGATTTTAGCATATCAGTGAACATTTTCGACCGTTAGCTTCCAGTAAACAGTGGCGCACAGACATCTTGATTGCTTTCTGTGACTCAGGGTATTTGAGGCTACTGCAAACTAGCTGCTAATAAACCATTGCTTTCTAGCTAGCTTTTTTGCTTCTTACTCGATCATGGGTGATGGGATCGACACATGGGGACACAGGGGCGCTTCATCATGTAAGTTCCATTGAAAATCCCATTTGTCCACCTATGTAAGTTCATGTTTATCGCCAGTTGACTTGCCAATGTTTGTTCATTTCTGTTGCCAAAACATACCAGGCTCGTGAACTCCAGAAATTTCAAAAGTTTTTTTATGCTATTATTTTCTTATAGTAGGATAATCAGCACTTATGTAACCCATTATTATAAATACTCCTTATATATCTAGTTTTTTCTGGTCTTAAATTTCCCTCAAGATTTAATTAGTCTTAAAAGATTTTGAGTCTTACTTGCTCAAACCTCTCACCAACTCTGCTGGGTTTCTGTTGCAGGCATGGGAGCTCGGGGTTCTGGAGCCAGCGGTCTCAGACGGTTGTCTTGCTCCTTCGTCCTTATTGGTGCATTCTTATGCTCCGTCTGGTGATGTCACGCCTCCGCCTGTCTTCTGTCATCCCTTCATTCAGCTTAAACCCCCTAAGATGGATAAAGATCCAGGTTTCAGAAGGGCGAAACGAACCAGACCATACTGAACTTTGTTTAAATAGCCTTCCAAAAAGACAAGTGACGAATCACTTGCATGATTTTTTTTTTTCTTGCTTGCAACTTCTTCCTTTGACAAAAAAGTGCCACTGTCCTCGAGATTTAATTTTAGAAGTTGCTTCTGTGCCCCGAATTGACCTTGGTTCATAATTTTAGAGATGGAATTCCCTTAAAATCCACTTTGATGAAATGGTCCATACCAAAGTAGGTAACAGTGGCTGCTTCAACGTTAAACAAACATGTTTGCAAAAAAATAATACATTTCTCATCACAATGTAGTTTACATATTAATCATTGGCTGCGCCCCTAATTGACCATGTCAGGTTACCCTAAGAGCATTCATTCAGAGCATGTGGTTCACCAAACTGATGGTAATGCCTTGGAAAACTATTCACACCCTTTGAACTTTTTTCTAATTTCTACCTTTTTCAGAAAATCAACATCAGTATATTTTTATTAATATCTTATTTGACAGACTAAACAAGTGGAGCACATAAAATGGAAGGAACTGCTTTCAAAAACTTACTAGCGATGCACTGATATGATAATTTGGGTCGATATCTGATATTAATATTGCTCGTGGCAGTCGAGGATATTGCTGGCAAACTGTTAATAAACCCTTGCTAGCTAACTAGATGCTTTTTTTCTATTGTTGGCAATTGATGGTCAGTTGGGCTGGATGACATTCATCTTTGCCTCCTTCTCACTTGTGTTGGAACCCATTCAATGTTACGTGACATTGGGCAAACAAGCTCGGCTCTACTACATTTAACATAAAATATGTAATTTTCTTCTGTACATTGTCATGATGCAAGTCTTAAATTGCATTCATACTGGTCTTAAAAAGTCTTATATTTGTTCCACTCCCCAGTTATGTGCTACTTTGTGTTGGCCTATTTCAGAAAATGCGAACAAAATACATTGTATTTATGTAACTTTTTTTTTAAAATAAGAAATAAAAAACGTCAAGGGGTTTGGATACTATTGCAAGGTGCTGAAGTCATATCCATTGCAGCTATGGATAGCTTTCCCAGGCTTTGTCAAATATACGAATGCTGTATAATTGATCAGCTGTGCCTGAAACCCACTTATCTCTGACAACTGAAATATTATTAAATCTGTTAGAGTCACAGGCTCGTGAGCTTTAGAGCCCTTCCACAACACTCTGATAGGTCTTGGCATTTTGCTCTCCATCTCATGCTCCTCTAAATAATTAATGTCTATCACACTCTGCATTCTAAGTCCAGTGGGGGAAAAAAAAAGAAGAGCAGACGTGTGGTGTAGCTACATCGAGCCGATCTCTCGTGTACTGTTCCATCTCTGCATTGAGATGGCCGGCGTTCTACGATGAGTACCTGCCACTGCGCACAATGGACCGCCAGATAACAGTGCCTTCACTAGAGCTTCACCCCAGCGTTTTTCTTTCTTTCTTCTCCCCTTTAGATAGAGTACAGAAGGATTCATGTTGCGACAGGGGAATTGTTTCTTTTCTGAAGAGTATCGCCAACAAAAGACAGGAAGCTCGGAATGTAAGAAGCAGGCCCTCAACAGAAATGGCTGATTAAATTTTCATCAGGGCAGGGAGCATCTTTGATGAAAAAAAGGTTGGCTGATTCACAAAAGCTTCAATAGATTTCAATTTTCGGTCATAGTGTTTACGACCTGGAGTATAATAAACGTACAACTCCATCCGTATCATGATTTAGGAGCTATTAATGTATGGGGTAATGACAGGGTTTTGAGTGTAAGCGGTGTGCAAGGTGTGGCTGTCTAAAATCACAGCCAGCCTCACATTTTACCTCCATTTGTTGGACTCGCTTAGCTGAAGAGTTAACACGGGAACATTAGCGCTCTGCTGAGGAAGCTCCCGTTTTCCTGCCTGTCGTCATCTGAACTGGAACCGAGGTTTGATTCGTTTGGTCCGGGCAACGTCAGCCTGGAAGGATGGACGGTTGGACTTTGAAAATTTAATTATTGTGCCTTTGCCAAATGTTGGGGTTATGTACAGTTCTAAGCTTACAGCCTTTTTTTTGTTTTTGTCTGGATTTTGAACTTTCTAGCCCTCCCAAAAAACCTCAAACAGTCAAACAGAAGCACAAGGACTTGTCAGCGACTGGCATCTAAGCAAGTGTTGTGGGACACCAGAGGAATCATAAAGCTCTGAACAGCCGACGTGATCAGGCTGGATTCATAAAACTCTGCGCTCATTGATTAGACTCCTGCAGACCAGTCAATGGGTTATTGATTTTCCTGGCCCATTATTGCTGCTGTCACAATTCGGCCGTTTGACTGACTGATGGCCGAGCCCTTATGCACCTGTTCTATTGTGTTACAGTCTGTAATGTTTTAAATGTTTTCCACCATTTCCACTTTCTCTTTCCTGTTTGACGACTTTGAAGTCATTTTTATTCTTTTATTGTTTTTGCATTGAACAGAAAAAATCCCATTCCAGGTTATTTTCTCAGATTTTTTTGGAAACTTCTTTTCTTTCCATTTAGAGACATATTTTCAATGTTGTGGTGAATCGTGAATTGGAGCATTGACCTGAAATCAACTATCTAGTTGGCTCTTTTGAGTTACATGTTAGAACAAACCCAACAGTAGCTGCTTTTCCATTACAAATGGGCGCAGAATTTTGAGCTTTAGACGCCTTCCACAACACTCTGATAGAGGGTTGTGTTAGTTTTTGATACTATTGTAGAAAAAACACAATTTCACAATTGCAGTGTTTCCATTAAATGAAATCTCATAGCAATCACACATGAATAAATTTGTTTACGTGATAAGTCATTAAAAAATATGCAGCGCCATCCTTCATGTTGTCTTCTTCATGGTTTGTGCATGGTCAGTGCCAACATCTGGTTGTTGATTATTTGACCCGTGTGAGGAGAAAAAAGTCTTCCCATTGAAGTTTTGAGAAATAAACCAATTTTGACACATCTAGAAACCCACCTCATTATAGCATCAAAACTTGTTTTTTCGAAATTGCCATTTTTACATTATGCAAATTTATTTTCCAAATGTCAAATTGCACAATTCTAATGGAAACACAGCTACTGTTCTGTTACGGTAGTTGAGCTGTTGTTATTATTGTCAGTAGTATATGAAGCCAGTCACATTAGGACTTAAAAACTGTAACATCCACCTTTAGACTTGCTTTGTCCATTGAAATCAAGTTGTTTTTTTTACCTACATTAATGCTTTTGAAAGATTTGAACAACTGACAATTGATCACACTATGCATCTGGTAATATCTACTTAATCCAACTCTAAATATTCATTTACCGCTATATTAATAACCAGTATCTTGTTTTATGCAATATATGAGTTTAATTTCCGAATACCACAACTGCTAATGAGCTTTATTAACCTTCAGCTTGTAAGTCAATTAGCACCATAATAATTCTTTGTTAGTGTAGCAGTGAGTTTTTCTGCAAAGTCAAGTGTGGAAAACTCACTTGTGAAAACTCACTTGTGAGTTTTCCACACTTGACTTATCAAGTGTGGGTTGACTTATCTGGTGTGAATTCACTCTAAGTGTGCTCAATATTTAGAAAATATTGAGCACACATAGCATTTTTTTCATCATTTTTGAGTTTAAATCTCAAAATGAGTATGTAAGTCATAGAATCTTTCCTTCTCATTCTTTTTAATTGTCCAAGTGACCCTAAGACTCTATTTTACATTTGAAGTTGCTGTCACACAAACGATAGAAAATTTTATTTTATAAAATAAATTGTTTTTCTCATAAAATAAATTGTTTTTAGCCAGCTTGATGTTATGTCAGTGGTTCTTAACCCTAATACATGGCCAAACAGCTTCAGAACTATTTCTTTCCTTACTTCAAAATACAGGCCTCAAAAATAGACAAAACTGAAACAGCAGCTTCACTTTTTCAAGAAATAGTGTGGCTTTTTAGGATCACAAAATCTTATTCCACATAATCTACATCTCATAGCAAATCTGATTTTTGTTTCCAGTTGGGAGTCCAACCAGGTTTTTCCAGACCTAAACAGTCCTAAAAACAATAAAAATGTATAGTTCAACCACCAGATGTGGTCAGTTTGTTTGATTAGCTTCATTTTATTTTCCTTTTTCTTCATACTTTCTTTTCTGATATTATTTTTTGCTAAGTACAGCTCAACATCAACATTTGACACTATGGAGTTTTCTGTTGTGACTCGGCTTCAAAGCTCTTTTATAAAAGTGGTCTACTCAATGTCCAAAGGAAGTACCCTAAGTGTCAAATAGTATGCTAACATGTTCATATTTTACATTGTGCAACTGTGGGCAGTGGGCAGGGTTTTTTGCTATTATTTTTTTGTTAAAACATAGTTGTAGTTAAGCCTAATGTCTTTAATGTCTTCTCATGCTCAAATAAGAAAAAAAAAGTGTTTTTTTTTCCCTGGCCTTGTGCTTTAATTAATGCTACAAAGTACAATCTAAAAGGAAGAAAGTGATCAGTCAGCTTTATGGATTAAAACTAAAATTATCACAGAGAAGCAAGATGTCTATTAATATCCACAAGGTCCGTACAGACAGATTAGCTTCTGTGGTTGGAACGGAGGAGACGCTGTATAATGTATATAGCTTGCATATGATTTTTAAAACCTGGCCATCAAAGACAACCTTACTTCTTTTATATAGTGTGTTCTCTGGCCTTAATACTGATGTATTAATCAATGATCTCTGTGAGATACTGACATGTAGAGTGGCATTTTCATATTGAAAAGTAACTGTATTGTCTTGTATACTAAAATTGTGCATGGTGATAATTGTTAATTTGTGTTTTTTTTTCTATAACTGTAACTTAGTAAAAATGTTTATTCCAACCAATGTTGCCTTTCTTCATTAATGAAAGATATACTTACAGGCTGTAGGCAGCCAGTCTATGCATAATAAAGAATAAGTATTTATAAAACATATAGGTCCAATTTTCGGTGGAAAACAATTAGGCTTTGAAATTTGTTTATAGAAGAATGCAGTGGTGGAAATACCTCTGCTTCTGTGCTAATACCAGAGCAAATTTTTGGTTTGGTGCGTTATCTTTCTTGCTAACTTTGAAAACATTTTGCACACTTAGCTTGTTTTTTAAACTTTCAGTTGAATATAGTTCAACATCTGTGTTTAACTTTTTGTTGTCAACTATTAAGAATTCTAGTAGTTAGAAGTTTATATTCACTCTTTTATTTTGAAGTGGGTGAAGACTGTTTCCTCTTCTCGTTTTCTCCACCCTTGAAACAGTGCAGCAAATGAGACTTAGATTGTACCCAGAAAGGGTTGCTAGTTTGTAAGCTGCCTGTGTCTCTGTGGAAGTTTTATTAAAAATGCCCCATAAACAATAAACAGTTTAAAATCTATTGACTAAAGCCCTATGGTGGTCAATTATTCTAACTCAGCAATAAAACTGAAAGTGTTCCAAAGAATCACTTCCTGAAGCTAACAATTACTTTGACATTTTATTATATAACCTAATAAATCAACTAAGGACGCAATATAAAAACTTCACTTTTTAAGAAACATTAGAAAACATTCTTGTTAAGATATTAATAGTTTAAATATTTATTGTTTTTACAATGGTTAATGTCTTGTGATCTTGTGGCACTTTGAGATGTACAGTACATGTGGAGTGCTTTATCAATGAAATTTTTTTTATTATTATTATTACATTTTGGCTTATGGGAACTTGCTCCAACTCCCTATCAGTCAGAATATTTAGATTGTCCTTCAACCTTGAAGAATATTTGTTTTATTCTTCAAGGTTGAAGGACAATATTTTCATTTAAATTTTATTAAAATAATAAAATGTTATTTTATATTTGGAGTTGCTGATAATCATCCCATAATACAGAGAAATAAAATAGAATAGAATAGAATTCAACTTTATTGTCATTGCACTGTCACAAGTACAAGCAACAAGATGTAGTTTGCATCTATCCAGAAGTGCTCTACGAGATATAAATATTTATTTACAGATGTACATGACTATGTATGTACGGACTATAAGGGGTTATAGCAAGAGATATAGATATTGTGTATAAATATGGGAGCTATATGCACAGATTATACAGATTATACAGAATATATAAGAATGTTAGGGAATGGATTATAGATAAATAATGGCAGATAAAATTCACAGGTTGTATGTGTGTGTGAAGAAAACAGTCCGTGATGTGTGTGTGTGTGAGGATAGTCCATGTGTTATTGTGGTATAAAAGGATAGGGGAGTACAGTCCTTATAGTTTATGTTTTATGTATAAAATATGTATATATAAATGTATAAATAAGCTCCCTTATTTGAAACTGATTAAAGCATTTGCAGTTCCAGGTAGAAAACACATTGAACTTCAACCCCCCAGCTGATTAAAATGCTTACTTATGTCATATGCTGTATAAAAAAAGGATCTATAGATCCATACGCCTTGTCGTTGAATAATTCATTAACCTTCACAGGGAGGATTTAGCAGATACCAAGCGAAATCTAATGAGTTAATGAGACGTATTAACTGGGAACACAGACGGTGAGATCACTGGAATGCCTGATCAAACTAAAAACACCTCCTGCCATAATCCAAAGCAAGAAAAGCTGCAGAAAGCGGCTTCTTGTGGGACTGGCACGTCTCTGAAAGTGGGGTCCTTTTTTGAGTCCAAGAGATCTGAACAGGATTACGTTATGTCGCGGCAGTTTGTAGAGCAAAGGAGTGTTAGAATATAATCACTCGATTTATCAAAGCACACTGCACTGTCTGTTCGGCTCTGCGTTTTACCCATCATTAGCGATGCTCCGGTTGTGGTAAAATAAAATTTCATGCTTGTGTTTGAGGCTGTTCGATTTAAGCTGATGTGATCAGTATTTTTTTAAGCTGAATGGAAACTTGTAACTGTCCCTGTGAAGGTTTTATTAATAATGTTTCATACTGTTCATAAAAAATTATTCTAAGCACAAGGGCAGGACGGTGATGTAGAGCTATCTTTACAGTATGTTTAATAGGCTGTCTTTCTATCTACATGCATTAATGTTAGATTAATTACTGCTAAGTAGACCTTCAGAGTGAGCCTGCTTGTTTGTTTGCATCTCCTCATCCATCGTATGTACCATGCTTCTCCATGTATGACAGCCAGGACTGGCTCCAGCACCCCCACAACCCTGAACAGGATAAGCTGGAAGTGAATGAATGGATCAGTGCTGACAAGGACAAGCTAGCTAGCAAACTGTCTGTTTCTGTAAGATCAATGCAGAACATATCAATATTTTGGAACTGCAGGGAGTTTCTTGGGGCCTCTTGGTAAATAGCTGTAAAAAGCTTTGAAATAAATTCATTTTTCATTGTGTTGTGACAGTATAGCATGAGAGATAATCTTTGAAAAAAGCTCCTCTGTGTCACAGTGATAACTAGAAACAACTAATTACAGCCAAGAGGAGGGTCTTAGCGCTGTCAATTATGCCCATGTACTCACCGCTCACCCATACCTCCACTGCTCTTAATCACTTTCATGGGGAATGAATAGGATGCAATACAGAGGCATATTTCTGTTAAGAAGAGAAGAAGAAGAAGAAGAATTACTTTATTCATCCCAGCAGGGAAATTATTTCGCAGTTACAGCAAGAATATTTTTTATACACAGATTAACACACACATGACAGGAGCTGCGTCTGCAGGCAGCCAGCTGAGCTGGCGCCATTTTTGAAGGAGGACATGCGGCAAAGGTCGTCGGGACTGGGAGTCGAACCCGCGACGTCCGTGGGTCTAAGGCCTCCAAATGTGGGGCGTGCTAACCCCCTGCACCACCACAGCACGCCCCCAGCTTAGTATGGAGCCATATTCATCCACCACACAAACTGATCAGGAAGGGAATGTTAAACATACCAGCACCGTCGGGCCCTCTGACCACCAACAATGGAGGCGGGCAGAGGGTTGGCTTGAACCTGCAACCCACTGGTTACAAGACGAACTACCACCATCACACAAAACCTAAAAGATGCAAGAGGTGCAAAATGTTTAAAAAAAAGAATTCCAAACCTCAAGCTTCATTTCAGTTTTTTTTTATGCAACGCCATTTCATAACAAATGTTATAAGGCACAGTCTATACCAAACACATCCAACTTGTACACAGAAATATAAAGTGAACTCCAGGTATTAGCACAGACCACACTCCTCAAATAGCTGAAATCGGGGAATACTCATCAACTCATCAACCTGAAAATGCTTAGAATTGTCTGTCTAAATAGTTCAAACACCAAAAATACCTTCATATGCATTATTACACACAATGGAAACCATCTTAGCATCACCACAAAAGCTAATACGACCTTCCTGATACAGTCAATCAATGTCAAGGGAGATGATTAGTACTTCTACAAATGGCAGTCAGTAGCATGTAAACTAGCATTGCAGCTAAGTATTTCATCTTCCCAAACTGCATTTTCTATTGAATAAAAAAAATCTGTGAACAAGTGAATTTTCCATATATTTTCCATGAATAATTAAAATAATTTATGGAAATTAGAATTTGGTTGGAATTTTTAGATCAAAAAAGTTTTCGATCTAAAAGAGCCCAACCAATTTTATGAAATTACTAAGCAATTCTGCTTCCTGAGCAAACACATGGTGACCATTTAGACGGCTCCCTTTGAACATGAAGAGACCTCCAGCAGAACGTGGCTCTACAGAAGAAGCCTTTGACCTCAACTGACAACTCAAACAAAACACTGGCAACCTTCACTCAACAAGGCCCCATAGCAACTATTAGACACTATCTATAGACCTGGTGGTTGCTTAGGAGGGAGGCCAGAAAAATGTAACCTTGTAAAGTTTTTCAACTTTGACTGAAACTGATTTTGGTAAAACTGGATGATTGAGGGTTTCAGGAACAAACACTGCAGGTAGGTTTGGAATGAATGAAAGGACAAATGTATGAAAAGGCCCCTGATGGCTAGATTAAGGTATAGTGATAGATCTGGGATTCTGTTGGTTTATTTCTCTTACAAAGGAAATAAAAATACCAAGTTACTATTAAACACAGTCACCAGGTCTACACACACAGATGAAAAATTAAGAACACGCTAAAACACACACAATGAAAAGGCAAGAGGTTACTTCTCTTCAATAAAAATGTGTATACATTGATGAGAATGGATTTACACTGTGTCCAGACAGAAGAAGAAGAAATACCATTTAACAAGGGTTATAGTCGGTAGCTGGGTGTCCATGACAAATGGATGCAAAACTTTGTCAATATTTTGCCAATGTTCAAAAAATAAAATTTCCCAATTGCAGTGTTTCCATAAGAGACACAATTAGAATCACATGAATTAATTTGCTCACATGATAAGTCTTTAAAGAAACATGATGTGTAATGATCCTTCTGTTGATTATGTGGCTTATGATGTGAAAAAAGTGTTTCCATTGTAGTTTTACAAAATAAACCAGTTTTGATTTGGCCAAAAAGACCAATTCATCCTAGTGGCAAGAGTTTTTATGAAAACAATATATATATATATATATATATATATATATATATATGTATATTTATTTTTAAATTGCTGTGTTTCCATTGAGCAAATTTATTTTCGTAATGTGAAATTGCACAATCATATGGTCAATGGAAATGCTGCTACTGTGTAGGGGCAACATTACCCTTTGAGAACCCTAATCATAGCCTGGGGTCCTCCATCACCATGCCAATGTAAGTCCTTATAACACTGAACTCATTCTTACATTTCTGAA
The DNA here is from genome assembly GCF_001444195.1 of Xiphophorus couchianus. Taxonomy (NCBI): domain Eukaryota; kingdom Metazoa; phylum Chordata; class Actinopteri; order Cyprinodontiformes; family Poeciliidae; genus Xiphophorus; species Xiphophorus couchianus. Next base: position 22,998,294 of record NC_040234.1, on the reverse strand, counting down.
GAGATTACAGACAGCTGGGAACCAAAAGAACCAGATATGTTGTCATATCTGGTTAAAACCACAACTGGTTTTAACAACCACAATTTACAGTTCTACCTCGTCCACCATACTCCCCACTTCCTGAGTCTCACTGTGAAGTTCTCCTCAGCAGTAGAAGGTGTATAATCTCCCCCGTATGTCCAGATGCCGCTCATCCAGGCTATGGAGGAGGTCTGTGACCAAATCGATGTGACATCAATACAGGAATGGATTCGTGACTCTAGAAGATTCTTCCCATGTTGCCTTGCTAAAGATAACATTGCCTGTGATGGTGATGAGGCGCCGTGGCCAGATCCAGCTAGGTGGAGAGAGGAGGATCACGCTTAGTGTGATCTTTTTATCTTTTCTTTACTTGGGTCATTGCAAAAAGCTGACAGGAAGTGAAATAAATAAATTAATTCATTCATCTGCACAACCTGTGTCATGTAAAGTTGCAGAATTTATTTTATACTTTCTCTGTATAAATTATCTGATAAGCTTAATTTAATCCGACAAAATCAGACAATATGATGGATGTGTTGGATGTTTTGATAAGAAAATTGTGTTTTTGTTAGAAATTGTAGAGTTTTGATTTAAGTGTTGCAAATAATCTAAGGTGTTGTGGTAATTGCGTGAAGTGTTATGCCTTGTTTGCAAGCATATGAAAAAAAAACCTCAATACACACAAACTCCCCAACAATGTGGAACACAAATTAATTTCTAATCAACATATTTTCACTGATTATGTTCAAACATTTTCACTCAAAATGTTTTTATTCTTCAAATGAAAACAGCCCAGCCTTCGTTCATCAGTTAACCTCTGCCTTCTTTCTCAAAATCAGCAAATGCTGATGAGAGAAAGAGCGGTGCCTGAATGAAAACTGTGAAAATTATCGTTCATATTTTTTGTTAGGAAAAAAGGTACATTCATAGGAATGGAAATAAAATACAGTTGCAGGTTGAGAAAAAGCTTTTATTGACATCCTTGCAGTGAATGGTGTTAGAAGCTCCATGAGGTGGTGTCACTTTGTTATTCATCATGCCTCCTTTATCCTGCTTGGAAAAAAAAAATTATACACATTTATTAAATCTTTTTTCTCCAGTTCTTTTTACAGAAAGGTTATTTTGCTACACATTTTCTAGCCTGATAAGTTTCATTTTCTCTGCTTGCTGAAGCTTGCCTGCTTGTGGTCAGGGTCATGTGTTTGCCTCATTCCTAAATAATCAAATATCAATTGGACCCCTTCTGGTCTTAGTAAGGACACAGGAACAAGGCTTGTGAGGTTAATTCCAGTAAAGTGATTTTTTGCATTTTGGACTTTGGCTTCAGATATTTGAAATCTCTCACTGAAACTGAAAATGACAAAACTTTGATTACCATTAACACAGTAAAGCTTCCAAATGGGAATCAGTCGTACCTTGTTGTGCTTAGCGCAAGTGTCTGGCTTTTCTGTATTTCTTGCCATGTTTTCTCTCGATGCCAGATTGAGAGAAACCTGTGCATCTGAGAGAATGTGCATGAAAATGGAAATTGAAAACACATGAAAATTTGTAATTCTTATTTAAGTCTTGGGTTGAAGTCATTCAATCACATTTCATCCATACTGTCTGACTAACGTTAAGGGTGTGAGCAACATTAGGTGTTGCAAAGAAAATACCATTTACATTGAATATTTTTCACTTTACTGTCATGAATTACAGCGTGAGGATGATGTGATGAACCTAGGTTGTAGAGTGAAAATGATGATTTAATAAACCAAAAAACACAATAATCCAGGCAGCACAGATGAGCAGGAGGCAAATCCTCACACTGGTAGCATCAAAAGCAACACAGCAGAACTGACAGACTGGTACGCCAGCAGACAAGACGCCAAACGAGATGAGGACCCGACAAAGAACATGGAGCACAGGTGACATTAAATACACAGAGGGTAATCAGGGAAAGAAACACCTGGGAACAATCAAGGGGTCGACAGGACAACATGGAGACTCGAAAGACACAGAAACCCAAATCAAACACAGAAAAACTCAAATCAACACAAAGAAACCCAAATCCTTACACTTACTGCCATTCATTACTTCACTGGTACTGAAAATAGCTAAATGTTAATCTTCCTACTAAAGGCCAGAACTTAAATTATCAGAAAAACAAGGAATTTTTGATTTTTAATTCCAATCAAACATAAAACTGACACAAGCAGATTTTTTTGTTGGCTTTCTATTTATGCCAGTTGTGTTACCGGGTTAGATATAATAGCACATAGAAATTCAACATGTTTGTATGTACAGAATGAGGTGAAGTTATGCATCACGTCACTTTTACATTTTCAGTAATTTTTCATATTACAGTTTATTTTTAAATGATTGTAGATAATGCATGTCTGTTTGGTTTCATCCCCTTTTTTGTTGATCCTTGAGTCTGAAATGATGTTTCTATCTATACAGTCTGACTGAATGTCAGATAATTAAGGATGCACGTAACTCTGTGCAGCAAAGTAAATGTCCCTTGATCAAACAGTCTTCCCACAAATCTCTTTTATAAATACTTTGCAATAAAGCAGTTTTTCTTTGCATGATCCTAATAACATTCAACTCTCCTGAAAAATTTTCAAAGTATCTGAAACAACCTGCAGCACTTAGTAAGTGAAGACTTCTGCCACGGCGAGCATTTGAAGACTTTTCTAAGCATCAGCAGCGCTTTGTGTCTGGCCATTATAGAGGCTCCATCAGTGTTCACTAATTAGGAGGGCACCATTTTTTTTCTTTTACAGACAACAAGAACAGGGACACAGGAGGGAGGCTTAGAAATTAATCACCAAGGTTTATTAATGAGGGAATACCGGCCTTGTGTGCCCAGAGAACAATATGAGAAGGAGCGTTCAGAGGCTCGCTCCATCCATCACTGTGGAAACAGCATCCAGCCACCAGCCGGGTGAAGCTTTTACAGGCAATCTGTATTGTAGGCACCAGCGCTGAGAAGAAAATCCTCACTTCAAGTAGCATATAATTTTCCCAATGCAGTTCCTGACCTTACTGTTTGCTTGTTTGGCTGCTGCATGCATTGCATTATAAGGGATAGATTTGGCTCTCAAGGGTTTTTGATTCTCATTCGGCGAGCGCTGCCAGGCAACTTTTACTTCCTCTAAATCCTAAATCAAATGCTTACAATTCCATCCACTGAAGTGCAACATATGCATGTCACAGGGCTCCACAGTCCATCAGCCAGCAAAGGAGCAAGAGCCAAGAAATGTGCAAGTGCTTAATTTTCTCACTGCTTTGCCTTAAGAATGTGACCATCTGGATTTAACTGAGCAAAAACTGCAAAAGCATCACGCTGCAAATGTGCAGCGATGATTAATATGTTTTCAGCTAACGTGTTATTTAACCCAAAATGATGCATAGAAGAGGTTTTAATTGCTTAATAAAAATAGCTAGATGATGGCCTGTGGTATTTTTTATTATAGAAGGGGCAGATTTATTGTCTGTGTAGTAAAAAAAAATAGATACTGCTGAAATGGCTAAAAGTGAAAGAATAACTGTCCGCGCTGTAGTAGTAAAACCATTGACTAAGTGGAAAATGTGGTCAGGTGAAAAATGTTACAGTTACAGATAAAATACTGTAAGTATTTGAAAACATCTAATTAAAATAATCCACTGTATAAACTCTTAAAATGTTTCATTATGAATCCCCATTTTCTTATGCAAGGCACATATAAAAACATTTGGACTAAAAACTGCTGGAACTAAACATCTATAGAGTTAAAAAAAAAAAACACACAAACAATACCTTATTACAATTAAAGCTGTGGTATGTGACTTTTATTAATATTTAATCGATATATTTGTCAAAACTCTCACAATATTGTGACAGTATAATATGAGACAATTAATCTGAGCTACTATTGCTGCCTGCAGCAGCTACTATTGCTGTCTGTTGTTGTAAGTTTTCATCAAACCTGACCAAAAACAACCAATCAGTCACGAGGAGGAGCTTAGTGAAGTCAATCGACTTCAACTTGCTGCTAAATATTCTAACGACTGAGAAGCTCTTAGCACCATTACAGGAAAACCGTTACAAGAAAACAGCAACACAGGAGGGTGATTGACAGCGCTAAAACCCGCCTCCTGGCTCTAATTAGTTGTTTCTAATTAGCACTGGGAGAAGGAAGAGGAGCTTTTTTCCGCAGTATCACAGATTATCTGCTTCATACTATTCTGTCCTGTCATAGTGCCAGGTTCAACAAATATGTAAAAAAAAGTTTTTTTTTATCCAAATTACATACTGCAGTGTTAAAGGATTAATTTGCGAGAGAGTAATAAATTGAAGCAAATGTTCCAATGTAAATGGCATACCACCCAGGTAAAAAATAAATGTACTTAGCATGTTAAATTTCAGCATATTTGAAGCCAGACTAATCAGCAGTACACTTGAAGTGTGTCATTTTGGAACAACTAATTTTGTGCTTAGTGTATTGTAATAGTAATCAACTTGTAGAAAAGAACAATTTAAAGTGTACTAAGTGTACTATCACATGCTTTTTAGGAACAACTAAAGTTATACTTTGTATACAACTTTTTATGTAACATAAATGTGCTTCAATAGTATATTTTAGGTGTACTATTTTTTGTGATTGAATTACATTTAAAATATATTTAGAATGCATTTTAAGTAGATGAGTATTACATATTTTACATATTAGTAGTGTGATTACAGTATGCTACAATTACACTTATGGTTTACTATAATTGCTAATGACGTACATTTTTCAGGTACTTATCAATGTCTTTTATTATTCTGCTTTGCCACTTTGTACATTACATGCTACATACACACTGCACTACTGCAAATATATCAGGCTACCAGAACACAGAAGGATCAATTACAACACACTTTCCAGCTGAAAAGAATTACATTGTGTATTCAATATATTCACATTTTTAAGAGTGCATTGTCAATATACTATCAGAGAATTGTACAAATTGTCAATATATTAAAAGTTTACAGACAACATGTTTAATAAAATTAATACAATAAAACAATAAGTACTCTTTAGAGGAAATGTGAAAAATATTTCACCAAGGACAGAGTATTGTTTTAATACAATTTATTAAAACAATTTATTCTCCTTCCTCAGAACAGTTAAACGACAAAACAACAGGACAAGAGCTGGATGGAAATGAAATGTGGGCCACGAAAGGAGACTGAAGGGACGAAGGTTGCTAACGTGTTGCTAGCTGATGGTAAGTTTGCTTCAAACTGCTAATTATCTTTGTTTAACTATAAACAGTGCAATACATATATGAACAAACTTATGTTGTTTTCAGAAATAGTTAGTTTTCAATTTTATTGTGATTTTTATGATTATTATCATAACAATCATTCAACTTCTTGTTATAACTGCATGGAGGCTGTTTGTTCTGACTTATTATAGTTTTCTTCATAAACTTAACCTGGTTTTAATTAAGCTCATTATGTCAAAGAGACTTTGATATTGCGAGGTTATTCGTATATGTTTGAAATATAGTAAAGTATATATTTTTTTCACTTGGGCAGGAAGTAAAGAGCAATGCATAAAGTGATTCAACTGGCTTGTTTGGATCGTAGATCTTGTGGACTTTTTGTTGTTTTGTTTCCTCTCTGGAGGGAGTTGGGTCTGGGGCTTTCATTTTTGATGACAAAAGCATAAAAATATGTGCAGGATAGCAGCTGTTTTGGGTATTCAGTCATAATATATTACAGCTTATCTGGTCAAGAACAACAGGAGAGCATAAAACGTATAAACACATGAACTCTATTTCAGACAAAATATGCTAAATGAATGAGAAGTAGTTTATGCCGTATGTGTTGTATTCATTAGGACCTTGTCTGCTGTCCCTCTGCGTTCTCTGCCTTTGCTCTGTTAAATCTTTAAATGTGACTAGTCAAAACAACTGCATGAGTTGGTTTCATTTAAATATTTATACAGTGGGGCTGTGATAATGAAAAAAACAGCATCATAACACTGTCATGATGCAACAGAAAGTATACCTTTTTTTCAGTTCTTTGTTTTTTTGGCACTATGACATGACGTTTGGTTATTTTACAGGTTCTAATTAAATCTACCTTGAAGCTGAAATCTCAACAGAATAGTGCAAGCCTCAGAAAACTGAACCAAGAAAACTATGCTGTCAGTAAACAGACTAAGCTGAATTTGTACAGAAAACCACTTGTGAGAGTTAATGCTGTCAAAGTTGCTTTTGCAAGCTGTTGAATCATGAGGTGGACTCAAGCTTTTCTCCCTATGTGGCTTTATTTCTGTGTTATAAATAATAACCAGTTGTGTGTTTGTGTAAATTCACAGTTAAATCTGAACTGTTGAACAATCAAAAACTAAACTTGCATTAGAAGTATGTAATGACATGCAAAACGTTTGAAAAGGAGTGTTGTTTTTTCCCCCACATTTATGGTTGTAGAGAAGAGTTGAAAAGATACAAAAACCTCAATGTGATACACATTCACCACAGCATGTGAAGGGGTGACTAGGTGAATGAGTGATTGTAGTGTCAAGTACTTTCAAGTCCTTGGACTTGATAAAGCATTATACAAATGTGGTCAACAACAACAGCCACAACAAAAGTTATGCTAATCTTGCTAGGATAACTTCCATGCTAAAATAATATCTGTGTTAGCATAACTTCTGCTGTGGCTTTTGCAATTTTATACATATTCTGTACATTTGTCACTAGTTGGTTTAAGAAAAAAAAAGAATCAATAAAGGAGTCTGAAAAATCACTAAAAAAGGAACAAAATGCTAAGCTGGTAATAGTGCTAACCCCCTCCGCTCAACCCCATACACATAATAAATAGTAGACGCCTCATGGAGAGCTCTTGCCTGTTGTTGCTGATGAGCGTAGGGCCGCCATCTTGTAGCGGTCAACCGCTCCCCTCAGCGTTATGTTTGCAGGCACAATGAGGTATCAGTGTGTTTCATTAATCATAAATCCTAAAGAGATTCTCAGGCTTTTTTTTTTCTGGAAACCTTATTCAAACAGCTATAATAGCTACATGTACACGAACAATTTTTATTAAGTCTTTTGAATTGGGTTGATACATGGTTCAGCATATTTAAATACCCATAGTGGGGAAAACAGAATAAAATAGGAATAGAATATTCTGATTTGATGTAAGGTGAGAATTTTACAAAGCAGACAGCCACTCATAATGTTTTTATATATATTTATTTAGTAATATAAATATAAATATACAAAGACAAGATAATACAAATATATTATAGAGAAACAAAGATTATTTAATAGTGATTGAATAAATTATATTAGGCTATACATATTTATATGCGCCCTGCGACAGACTGGCGACCTGTCCAGGGTGTACCCCGCCTCTCGCCCGGAATGTAGCTGGAGATGGGCACCAGCAACCCTCCCGACCCCGTTAGGGACAAGGGTGAACGGCAAATGGATGGATGGATGGATATTTATATGCACATGTACTGTATATATCCATCCATCCATCCATCCATTTTCTGTTCACCCTTGTCCCTAATGGGGTCGGGAGGGTTGCTGGTGCCTATCTCCAGCTACGTTCCAGGCGGGAGGCGGGGTACACCCTGGACAGGTCGCCAGTTTGTCGCAGGGCGTACTGTATATACATGATACATATATACGTTTTGAGATTTACAAAATCTCGACTAGCCTTCATAGTGGGGGTTGAACCCCAGTGTTACACAAAGGACTATAGCTAATATTAGCTGGCATTTTGCCAGTGGACATAAATACAGTATAGTAATATTCTGATTACAAAATCTTAACAATAATATGTCCATTTTCTTGTGAAAAGTTATTCCTTGAGTTATTCTATTCTTTATTACGTCTATGATGCCGTGTCCCCCAGTGTCTCTTGGCTCTGCCCTCTTTATATCATGTCATCTTAAGGTGATGTAAAGTTAAAACGAGTCAATTTTACACAATACTGTCATTTAAAACCAACAACTGAACCTCACTAAGCTATGAGATATTATGTGCTGCATGCATAACAACACAAGCCTGATGTTAGCTTGTGTCTTGCAAAGTAACAAATCACATAACACTCCAGCAGTGTGTCAGCTGAAGATGGCTTGTCAGTTGTCTCTGCTGGATTATCACAGGTTGTTCTGTCTACACAGGTTTCTAGCAAAATTCTTTTAATTCCCAGAACAGGAAGGGGAAAAAATCTGAGCCAGAGAAGTGAATGAGGAAGGTTTTCTTTCTCTTTATTTTTTCTTCCTCCTCCCAAATGGCCACCATCAAACTGCCCTTGACACAGTCACTTAACCCCAATTTGCCCTTGTGGTGCGGCTCTGTGGCCAGCAGCAGCAGACTGTGACTGCTGTCAGCTTTAAAACCATCTGAACGAGCCATCTGAAAGCTTCACTTTATGAGACAGATTAGAAAAACAGAAACGGGACTGCCTCTGAGTGATACCAGATGTATTTTTCAGTTTTTTTTGTTTTTTTTTATATGGTGGCCTAGAACAGATAATGAGGAGATTTAAAAATAAAGATGAGAGCAAGCCATAGAACTCACATGATCTGTGGTTGATAAATGAATTTCTTTGAACCTTCTCCAGTTTATTATATCAGAAACGAGTATTCAAATCAAACTAAAAAAAATAATATTTGCTCTTATCTTTATCTTGCCAGACTCTAAATGTAATAAAGCACTGTAAATGTGCGCTTGATCTACTTTATAAACTCGTACCCTGTTCTACTTTGTATAAGAAGTTCATTTAAATGCACAAAACCATTTTCTACTTACATGGCTTTAAAGAGGATATATGATGGTTTTACACATCTAAGTTGGTTCACATTTCATAAGATCTGCCTCCGTTGGATACACAGAGAAACTGATCATTGATATTACATCAAGTAACATAACTCCAGGCGAAAACTTGCAGGATGAGCTGACAGAATGAGCTTAACATGAAGGGAGAAAAAATTGTAATGGGAGTCAGAAAGATGTACACTTAGTAAATTTCTGTGGATCGCTGCTTATCCAGTTTTCGGGCTCCAGGGTACCGTCTTGTAGTTGGAGAGATGGATGTGGAGCCAGGTTTTCAGACACAAAGTTGCTTTTGGATAAACAGGGAAATAGAAAAACCCAACACGAATACTCTTCCTTTCCAACTTTGTTCCTTTCTATCATAAAAAATTAACTTAAAAAAAAATCACGTCTTCAATGTTGAAGAAGAAGCGCTATGCTAAATCAGTGGAGTCATTATTGAGTAGGAGAGCCAAAAGTAAACATGACACCATGTGATTCCCATGTTAAATGAGGGTTGTTCAGTTGCTACAGCAGGATATCATTTCCAAACTGAAATGGAAATGTTTTCCTCGCCTGGTCATTGCCTTCCAGCTCAACTCTGTTGAAAATAATTCTCACTTACAGCACAGTCTGTGGTTTCTCCCGTTTGCTTTAATTCTCTCTGTTAGATTTTCTACTCTGCCAATCAGCAAATAGTAGAAGTTGTGAATGATTATGTCGATCTTCTAGTTGTAAGAATTGTATTCTGCCTGGGATTTTTCGCAATGGCAACAGAGGAAGTGGAGGAAGCTGTTCAGTCTATGTTGGCAAGGCTTCCAAATATTGAATAAACATTAAAGATAAAACATATATGGTGTTTTAGCATGAATTAAATAAAAACATTTGTTCTTCCGCCTCTTCTTTCTGTAGCTAAATTGTATTTTTTATAATTAAACCCATTCATTTACGGCAGCTTTTGGCAGAGAGGAGTGTGAACGCCACAGCCTGTTTACAGCTGACAAAGTTCATGGTTGTTTGAAATCTGTTTTTTCGACCTGTGTTTGTGTTTGGGGGTCATTTTGTATATTTTATGCCACAGGGCTTTAAGATATATATATATATATATATATATATATATATATATATATATATATATATATATATATGTATATATATATATATATATATATATATATACATATATATATATATATATATATATATATATATATATATATATATATATATATTTATATCCCCATTAGGTTTCGTAACATGATGACAAATGAAAGCTACCTTTAGATTAAAAGTGAAGCTCCTTGAGAGGAAAATGGAAGGAACTCTTCCTCTGCCTTAGCAGGAGTCTGTTGCATCGTAATGATGTTTCTGCAATTACCCACTTTCTCCTTTTATGGTGCATCTTTTCTCTTTGCTCATGTGGCGTCCTTATCTATTCACCGGCTGTGTGAATGGTATTAAGGTTTTCTTCTGAAGTGCTATCTTTTGAAATACTCGTTTCCCCATGGCAGATGGACACTTGAAAAAATATTCCTGACATGCCGCCTCCATTTGCTTTATGTGAGGTTGATCTTACAATCTATATTTGTTCTGTTCCCTGCTGATGCTTTTAAAACCACTCTTCATTTACAGATATATACAGATATCTGATGTCTCATTCTTTAAGTTAAATACACGTTTTTACTTGTGTCTACATTCAGTTGAAGTCTTGCCATACTGGTCCAGTCTAGATTGGGGGTATTATGAGAACTCGTGACACAAGATTCTGCTGTATTAAAATGTCCTGATACTTTTTATGGTATTGCACTTTGTTTTGCAAAGTCTTTCTGTTGATTTAAGTATTGGTCTTCATCTGGTAAAGTAAATGTTAGCTACTATAGATCCACTCAGTAAATTAGAATATTATTGAAAAGTTAATTCATTTCAGGAACATTTCTCACTTAATGAAACACATTAGGTAGTTTAATTACACTAATACTGATGTTTTAATTTTTTTTCTCTTAATCATGATTTTCTGCTAACAGCTAATGAAAACAATTTAAAATTAGAATATTACATCAGACTTTTAAAGAGAATATTTTTGAAAGCAGAGAAGTGGCCTTATGACTGTTTCATACCTGCTTAAAGGTGGTTGTTTTCAAAAGGTACTTTTAAACCTTGTATAAAACGTCTTTCTAAAACTGAATAAATATCTCCACAACATCGTTTAAAGAAGGAAGGTTCAGAATGCATTTCGTGGTATGTGGAAATGAAACTGCCATTACCAAATTGTCGGGGTTATAGTTTCTAACTTACAGAGAGTTCACGGTTTGTGTCAGCCACACAGTAATTGTAACGTTTGTCATTTGGATCCAAAAGTCCACCTGATCGTGTAGGCAGCCCAAAACATTTCTAATTGTGCCAACTGAGCTCTGCTTGAGGAAGAGGATCAGTCTGTCAAACAAGACTAATTGGACAACAGGCAGGAGAAGAGGCTCGCTGTTATCCATGAATGTGCATGGCAACTTATGGAGTATAAACAAAGCTGTGTGTATGTTGAACATTTCCTCCCCTTTACTTAACACATGTAAGCACTATGGCTTGTTTGTCTCCAACTAAATCAAGGATCTCTCTATAGTTTACCAACTATAAACAGCTAATTGGAGGCTGAAAACACTAATTAACAGCAAGCAAGAGCAGTGCAAATAAAACAATGAAAATGAAACGGATGCAAACTGCTGCCAGAGCAAGCAGAATACATCACACAAAGATGCCAAAGCTGTACTTCAACAGACATGACTTGAATTTTCTCCTAGATGTATTGTTGTCTTGCTATTGGGATGTTTCAGTTTAGGTTTGATGGTAGAAGATATTATGCAAAGCAGATTAAGCACATACATTTATGAAACTCTCCTTTTGATGGTGCTTATCATACCAACTACTTCTCAGTACAATGCTCTAAATAGAGGTTACAAACAGCATCATGGTTGACCATTGTTATGATGCCCTGCTGAAGGTGGAGTATCAGAAAGAGTAGAAGTTTCTTAAAGGCGCAGTATCATGTAAAATCAACTGTTTAGGGCTCATGTTATAGTGTTACTTCATCATCAATAACATTCCTTGAGTGTTGCTTTTTTTTTCAGGCATGATTGAGAAATACTCCGATCTCTATGGCAACCTTTCAGTTGTGCAAAACACTTTGCTGGACCTAGCCCCACCTTCCAGAAAACACCTTCACTTCCAAGCTGCAGTTTCCAAGCTTCCTAGCTTCCATCTCACTCACTCAGCTCCTTCAGACTAACCAGCAGCAATTAGCAAACACCCTGTGGAACTGAGTAACTCTGCAACTGAGAGCTAATGGATGGAGCGATGTCTATGGAGCGGCACATAAATCAGCTTGTTAGGAACCGCTTTTTCCAAATTCGGAACATTTCTAAACTTCGTAAGATGGTGACTTATGGTGAGCTTGAGATGATTGTTCATGCTTTTGTCTCATCGAGATTGGATTATTGTAACAGTCTGTTCACATGTCTTAACACTGCGTCTGCAGGTTGTACAAAACTCTGCTGCACGCCTGCTCACTCGCACTCACAGGAGGGAACATATTACACCCATCCTCAAAAGCTTGCACTGGCTGCCTGTATCTTACAGGATGCACTACAAAATCCTGGTACTGACTTTTAGAGCTCTTCATGGACAGGCGCCAGACTATATTAAGAACCTCATCCAGCCTTATGTTTCGACTAGGAGCCTCAGGTCGTCCAATTTGAACTTGCTGATGGTTCCTCGGACCCTTTTTAAGACTCGAGGAGACAGATCTTTTAAAGCTGTGGCGCCTCACCTCTGGAATGAGCTACCTTGTACCATTTGATCTCTGGACTGTATAGACACTTTTAGGAAACAACTTAAGACCCACTTTTTTAAACTTGCTTTTTAGCTTAATACTGTGTTTTATTGTTTTGTATGTTGCTTTTAATTTACTTTATTTTTTACACTTTGTGCAGCACTTTGTGACCCTGGTCTGTGAAAAGCGTTATAGAAATAAAGTTTACTTACTTACTTACTTACTAATTATAGGAGCTACTTTTCAGAGCAACACTGGTAAAATGTTGTTAAAGGGTTCATGTCGTAATGACTTCCTGAAGGTGAAGCAGCTGAAATGGGTTTTCTCCATAGGATGTCTGGGCTCTCCCTTAGAGATAGGGTGAGAAGCTCAGTCATCCGGGAGGGACTCAGAGTAGAGCCGCTGTTCCTTCACGTCAAGAGGAGCCAGTTGAGGTGGCTCGGGCATCTGGTCAGGATGCCTCCTGGACGCCTCCCTGGTGAGGTGTTCCGGGCACGTCCCACCGGGAGGAGGCCCCAGGGAAGACCCAGGACACGCTGGAGAGACTCTGTCTCTCGACTGGCTGGGAACGCCTTGGGATTCCCCCGGAAGAGCTGGAAGAAGTGGCTGGGGAGAGGGAAGTCTGGGCCTCCCTTCTGAAGCTGCTACCCCTGCGACCCGACCTCGGATAAGCGGAAGAAGATGGATGGATGGATGGATGGATGGATGGATGGATGGATGGATGGATGGAAGGTGAAGTTTTAGAAAGAGCAGGAGTTTCTTAAAGAGACAGAGTTCCAATCTGAAGGTGTTAAATTATGACGCCAAATTTCTTTGATGTGTGATATATATCAGTGGTCCCCAACCCCCGGGCTGCGGACCGGTACCGGTCCGTGGATCAATTGGTACTGGGCCGCGCAAGAAATAATTAAATATTTCCGTGTTATGTATTGAGTCTGGAGGATCTTTTATTTTGAAAATCCTTTAACTGGATTCTGTCAGTTACGTTTTGCACGGCAACATTGAGCCCACAAGCCGCATGGGTTTAGGTCTCCTCCCCATTCCCAGGTGTGTCTCGTTTCTGTGATTACCCTGTGTGTATTTAATGCCACCTGTGTGTCTGCGTCCTCGTCGGGTCCTTGTTGTTTGTCTAAGCAGTCGTGTGAAGTGTGTTCTGTCTGTCTTTTGGTCCATTCGTGTAGCCTGTCGCTACCAGTGTTGAGCCTTTGCTTCCGCTCAGCTGTGCTGCCAGGTTTTTGGACTGTTCAGGAATATTGTCACCATTAAATCGTCATCATGCATCTCATCTGGGTCTGCTGCGTTTCCCTCACGGCTTCCACCACCATACTTCATGACAAACATAGTTACTTGATATTGCTATGAAATGGCTCTATGTGACTGGAAAATACTGTACATAACATCACCCCTGGAGAAATTTGACAACAATGTATCTTCTTCCACTTCACAGTCACACACAATTCAATGCTGTTTTTTTCAAATTGACGTTTGTGATGTATTTATTTATTTAAGTTTAAGGTATTTTTTATTCATGGTTTCCTATTAAGAAAATATATATGAAACTGTTAATATTTTATAATGTTTTCATTCACGCTGATCATAGTAGACATATTAACTTTCTTCATATTACCTTTAGAAAAGACTAGTTGTGATTTCATTGAGAAAACATAGACTGGTACAATTAAAGATGAAATGTTATTGTCAACTATAGTAGTTAAGCAGGTAATTAAAACAAACATAAAAATATCTTCTTTCCTCCAAACAACTTGAGAAAAATGTTCATAGTTAAGCTATTAGTAGTAGGTAGGCTACCTAGAGTTTATATATAATAAGATAGCTTCCAGTCAGTGGCATGCCTGAGGCTAAAACGGATTAACCACAATCACCACCGAGAAAGATTCACTTGTATGTTTCACAACCTGAAATGTCTGGACAGATATGTCCATAACATATCTGTCATTAGAATCGTCTAATGACGAATATGCTATGGACAGATGAGATGAGAGAGACTTTTGATGGAATAAGGAGACAAAACCACGGCGGATCGATAATGGTCTCAACGCAGCACTTGAGAAAAAGCTCTGAAAGGAAAGAGAACTAAAGATGGAGTGAATAAAAAGCATTCCCCTTTTTTTCTAATTACTTAAAACCTCAGAATTAAAAGATGGTTAAAAAAACTATTTGGTTTCCTGATAATTTTGCACACATCAGAATCTGTCAGATTAGTAACTGTGGAATTTGACAACTTCAAACTTTATCATCATTTTGACATGAACTTTAGGGAAGGTGTGTATTTTTTTAATTCAACATACAAGCAATGAATTCATCATAAAGTATTTTGCAAATCCTAAAACTAGAACCTGAAATAATTAGTGGTTTAATGTGAAAATACGTAAAAAAAAAAAAAAGATATAAGGGAATAATATGGATAGCCATAAGGGACATAATTAAATAAATAAATCATTAAATCATTAAATGTACCATAAAATAAATGTTTAATTAATTGTTTACACTTATTTAAGAGACAAAATAATTTATTAAAGATGTCATTTAGTCATTAAAATTAAATCCTTTAATAGCTGATACAGATAATTAATTAAACGTCTCCCTTTTCTTGCAGCATGAAGTCATTTTGTCTGTCAACCCTGTCCATCGGTGGGCGGGGATGTGGGCGGGGCTTACATGATCTGTTGAATTCCACTAGTTCAGCCTGATTCTTTGAAAATCATTGCTGCCCTTTGTTACCCAGGATTTCTCATGAGCTCTTTGGAGAGATTTTACAGTTAGACATAGAAACAGAAGATTGTCAAGGAATGAGGCTAAGCTAGTTAGCTAGTGCTAATTTCACCAAATCAGTCAGTCACGCCCACAGCGCCTTGACTGAATTTGACAGACATAATTATTTCATGGTAACACTGCTGGAACAAGAACCTTGAAAAAATGAAATATACATTTAATTGATCATGTACATTTGCACGTATTACATAGATTATTTAAACATTTATTTACTTTGTGGGACATTTAATTAATAATTTAATGACATGTTTATTTAAATTTGTCTGTTTCGACTCTGTAGAATTAACTATTACGGGACATTTGTGTCTGTAATTGAATCCTTAAAGTTTTTCATCTTTGCTTTAGAATCATAGAACATTTTGGGTTGCAGTTGAGATTTTGATATTATTCATTTTGCAACATACTGTAACATGCTTTGAAAACATTCATACCCATTTTACTTGCTTACATTTTGTCACATAGCAAAAACAGGTTTTATTGGGATATTAGGTAATATTAGATCAACACAAAATAATGCATATTAGTGCAAAAATACAGGGAAATTAGAAAAATGAGAACCCTTGTTTGCAGGCAAACGTGGAAGATATGAAATTAAAACTGAATGATTCGGTGACTCTAAACATTCAAAAACAAGAATGGCACAGTCAAAACTGAGAGTTCATGAGAAAACAGAACCTGCTGTTCACAAACCTTCTCCATCCATTCTAATAGAGTTTTTCCACAAAGATGGGCAAAAACTTTCCTTTTGCCATTATTGAAAGTCCTTTTCTTTTGTTTCTAAATTATGTACCAAGTTGTGTTGGTCTATCACATAAAATGCCAATTAAACACATAAGTTTCTGGTTGTAACATAATAAAATGAGATCACTCTTTGTGTGTGCATTTACGATGACTTCAAAAATCTGTCTTGGACAGCGCACATACTTCTCCTTTACTCTGTCTACATGCTGTCACAGCACTATATTACAAAGAATGTTATCTTTCATTCAAGAATGCATTTATGGGTACATTTACAAATAAAAGTTTTATGGCACAATTCACAACACAAATTCTTAAAAACTATCATAACATATGTTTCTACATGAATCAATTTGGAAAATAAACCAAGTGATAAATTACAACTGACACATCAAGCATGAATTTATGTGCAAAATACACTTTCGTGGAACAGTAAGTGGAAGCCACACCATAGGAAGCCTTTTAAAGCACCAGGTTCACTGTAGCTGGTGTGAAAAACAGCCTTTAGCATTTTAATTGGGATTTAATTGTGCAGATAGCACTAAACCAGTCTGATACATGTCAACCTGTCACTTCCATTTTCTGCACAGTAACTGGTTTTCTTGTGTGGATGCCAGAATCAGACAACTTCAGTGCCTTTACGAGTCTTCATGACTGTTGAGCCTTTTGGAATTTTCTGATCACTAAAGTATGTGTTATTTTTTATGAGAATTTAATCTGACGGATCAACAAAAGTAGCACATCATTAAGTGGAGCAGAAACGATACACAAAACATGTGAAGTTCAGTGTTTATTCATCCACCCTGAGCTGTATCATGTGTAATATTCTCTTTCTGGTGGATTTGAATGATTTATTAAATAAATTAATTAATGAAACAATTGATCATTCATTCTTTCTATGGGTTATTTAGATGAAACAATAGCTTAATGATATATCCCAGGAAATCTTAAATTTTTAGAACATTTTTTCTTAGTTTTGTTAATGGCAATGTTTATACACCTCCTTGCTAAAAATACTAAAAACACACATTGTGACGTTTAAGTTTAAGGTATAAATGATAGTATAATGAACCAGACAGGGGGTAAATAACTGCTACACTCATGAATGAAGGGAACAGGAAGTGCTTTTATTTTGATATTTTCGGAGGGAGCGATCTTGTAATTTTACGCTAGCTTAAAAGCGAGAGCATTAAAGGCAAGTTGCATTTCTAAATGATCCAAAGTTGTTTAGTACAGTGCTCAGTTGGAAAAACCTTTGTATGGTCCTTATCTTAAACAGACAGCTAACAGGAACAGATTGTCGTGATCCGGTTTGTTTTGTGTGACAGGCTGAATAACATTTTCTGTGTAACTTTACAAACAACACCCCCATAATCGGTTGCAGTTGATTTTCTTTTGCTTAACAACATAAAGAGGCTGAGCTGTTTACTAACTCACGCCACACTTTTCAGATTTTTTTGTGACAAAATGTCACAACTCATGTATTTTCATTCCACTTCACAATTCTGCTCCACTACTACTTTTATAACACACTGTGCATCTTTAAATAACTTCTAGATTTATACTAACCTCAACAATGGCTAGATGGCACACCTCATCTGTTGTTTACTCGTGGTAGTTAAATAAGTAGTTTAGTACAGACGCAGTTTTATAAACATAGGATTTAAAGATAAGGGCTCTTGTGCATTCATTTATATTTTTTGTACTGCTGGTGCTTGCAGTTAATTTGTGCAGTTGATGTTTTACGCTTGAGGGCAGCGGTGAGTCCATGATTACTCCAGTCCATGTTTAGATTCCTCCAAGGTTTCCTAAAGTCTGAAGTGTCAGTCAGGAAGCCTGGCGGTTTAAACCAGCTCTGACACTGGGCGTCAGAAACCTGTGAGCAGAAAGCTGCTTCTGCAACGCAGTTTAATTAAGATTCCAAAACACGCCAGAGCTGCTGAGAATATATCGGTTTTATACACGGGAGGAGGTAAAGAAATTGGGCTATTTTTGCCCAGAAACGAACATGTGGGTTTTGGCACTTTTCACACAACAGCCAAGAGGTGAGTACCAACACAAACATCCCACTGCTGCAACTGATGATTTATGAGGTTCAGCGACAACAGGGATGGTTGAACTAAAATGCCTTCCTCTCTCTCTCCCTCTATTGTGGCAAAAGACCATCATGGTGACGTTCCATATGATTACGCTAATTTAATCCCCAGCAACCTCTCGTAGTTTAACTTTGATGCAGCTGTAGTGTAATTTGCAGAAACTATGCGAAGAACTATTACATATGTCACACACTTCTGATCTATTTTAAAGGAGCAGTGCTATGTGTTTTCAAGGCATGTAGTGTCATATTATAGCACAATCAGGTAACTGTTACCTGCAGTTGCTAAAAAATGCTATAGAAAGGCATGCAAACGTATTCATAACCCCTGATTTTTTTTTTTCATATTTTGTCACATTGTAACCACAAACCTCCTCCATGGGCTGCCACCTTATCGTGGTGGAGGGGTTTGAGTGCCCCAATGATCCTAGGAGCTATGCTGTCTGGGGCTTCATGCCCCTGGTAGGGTCACCCAAGGCAGACAGGTCCTAGGTGAGGGACCAGACAAAGTGCAGCCCGAAGACCCCAATGATGAGTAAAAACATTGGACTTGGTGTTCCCTCGCCCGGACGCGGGTCACCGGGGCCCCACTCTGGAGCCAGGCCTGGAGGGGGGGCACGATGGCGAGCATCTGGTGGCCGGGCTTTTACCCATGGAGCCCGGCCGGGCTCAGCCCGAAGAGGAAACATGGCCCCCCCCTCCCATGGGCCCACCACCCGTGGGAGGGGCCAAAGGGGTCGGGTGCACTGTGTGATGGGTGGCGGCCAAGGGAGGGGACCCTGGCGGTCCGATCCTCGGTTGCAGAAACTGGCTCTTGGGACGTGGAATGTCACCTCTCTGGTGGGGAAGGAGCCGGAGCTAGTGCGTGAGGTCGAGAGGTTCCGGCTAGAAATAGTCGGTCTCACCTCGACGCATGGCTCTGGTTCTGGAACCAGTCTCCTTGAGAGGGGCTGGACATACTTCCACTCTGGAGTTGCCCAGGGAGAGAGACGTCGGGCAGGAGTGGGCATACTTGTTGCTCCCCATCTCGGCGCCTGTACGTTGGGGTTCACCCCAGTGAACGAGAGGGTAGCATCCCTCCGCCTACGGGTGGGGGGACGGGTTCTGACTGTCGTTTGTGCTTACGGGCCGAACGACAGTTCAGATTACCCACCCTTTTTGGAGTCCTTAGAGGGGGTACTGGAGAGTGCTCCTCCTGGGGACTCCCTTGTTCTGCTGGGGGACTTCAACGCTCACGTGGGCAACGACAGTGAGACCTGGAGGGGCGTGGTTGGGAGGAACGGCCCGCCCGACCTGAACTCGAGCGGTGTTCTGTTGCTGGACTTCTGTGCTCGCCATGGATTGTCCATAACGAACACCATGTTCAAGCATAAGGGTGTCCATATGTGCACTTGGCACCAGGACACCCTAGGCCGCAGTTCGATGATCGACTTTGTCATCGTTTCATCGGATCTGCGGCCGTATGTCTTGGACACTCGGGTGAAGAGAGGTGCGGAGCTGTCCACTGACCACTACCTGGTGGTGAGTTGGCTCCGGTGGTGGGGGCGAAAGCCGGTCAGACCTGGCCGGCCCAAACGTGTTGTGAGGGTCTGCTGGGAACGTCTGGCGGAATCCCCTGTGAGACGGAGCTTTAACTCCAATCTCCGGCAAAACTTCGAACACGTCCCGGGGGAGGTGGGGGACAGTCTGAGTGGACCGTGTTCCGTGCCTCCATTGTCGAGGCGGCCGATCGGAGCTGTGGCCGCAAGGTTGTCGGTGCCTGTTGCGGCGGCAACCCTCGAACCCGTTGGTGGACACCTTCGGTGAGGGATGCCGTCAGGCTGAAGAAGGAGTCCTATTGGGCCTTTTTGGCCTGTGGGACTCCGGAAGCAGCTGATGGGTACCGGCGGGTGAAGCGGCATGCGGCTCGGGCGGTTGCTGAGGCAAAAACTCGGGCGTGGGAGGAGTTTGGAGAGGCCATGGAGAAAGACCTCCGCATGGCTTCGAGGCGATTCTGGTCCACCATCCGGCATCTCAGGGGGGGGAAGCGGTGCAGCACAAACACTGTTTATAGTGGGGATGCTGTGCTGCTGACCTCTACTCGGGACGTTGTGGGTCGGTGGGCAGAGTACTTCGAAGACCTCCTCAATCCCACCAACATGCCTTCCACTGAGGAAGCGGAGCCTGGGGACTCTGGGTTGGGCTCTCCAATCTCTGGGGGCGAGGTCGCTGAGGTGGTTAAAAGCTCCTCGGTGGCAAGGCCCCGGGGGTGGATGAGATCCGCCCGGAGTTCCTTAAGGCTCTGGATGTTGTAGGGTTGTGTTGGTTGACGCGACTCTGCAATATTGCATGGACATCGGGGGCAGTTCCCCTGGATTGGCAGACTGGGGTGGTGGTCCCCCTGTTCAAAAAGGGGGACCGGAGGGTGTGCTCCAATTATAGAGGGGTCACACTCTTAAGCCTCCCTGGCAAGGTCTATTCAGGGGTCCTGGAGAGGAGGGTCCGTCGGATAGTCGAACCTTGGATTCAGGAAGAGCAGTGTGGTTTTCGTCCTGGTCGTGGAACACTGGACCAGCTCTACACCCTCGGCAGGGTCCTGGAGGGTGCATGTGAGTTCGCCCAACCAGTCTACATGTGTTTTGTGGACTTGGAGAAGGCGTTCGACCGTGTCCCTCGGGGAGCCCTGTGGGGGGTTCTCCGGGAGTATGGGGTACCGGGCCCTTTGATACGGGCTGTCAGGTCCCTGTATGACCGGTGTCGGAGTCTGGTCCGCATTGCCGGCAGTAAGTCGGGCTCGTTTCCGGTGAGAGTTGGACTCCGCCAGGGCTGCCCTTTGTCACCGATTCTGTTCATCACTTTTATGGACAGAATTTCTAGGCGCAGCCAAGGTGTTGAGGGGATCCGATTTGGTGGCCTTAGGATCTCATCTCTGCTTTTCGCAGACGATGTGGTCCTTTTGGCTTCATCAGATCGTGATCTGCAGCTCTCGCTGGAGCGGTTCGCAGCCGAGTGTGAAGCGGCCGGGATGGGGATCAGTGCCTCCAAATCCGAGGCCATGGTCTTGAGCCGGAAAAGGGTAGAGTGCCTTCTCCGGGTCAGGGGGGGTGTCCTGCCCCAAGTGGAGGAGTTTAAGTATCTCGGGATCTTGTTCACGAATGGGGGAAGAAGGGAGCGGGAGATCGACAGGCGGATTGGCGCAGCGTCCGCTGTCAAGCGGGCGCTGTACCGGTCCATCGTGGTGAAGAGAGAGCTGAGCCAAAAAGCGAAGCTCTCGATTTACCGGTCGATCTACGTTCCCACCCTCATCTATGGTCATGAGCTTTGGGTCATGACCGAAAGAACGAGATCGCGGATACAAGCGGCCGAAATGGGTTTTCTCCGTAGGGTGTCTGGGCTCTCCCTTAGAGATAGGGTGAGAAGCTCAGTCATCCGGGAGGGACTCAGAGTAGAGCCGCTGCTTCTTCACATCGAGAGGAGCCAGTTGAGGTGGCTTGGGCATCTGGTCAGGATGCCTCCTGGACGCCTCCCTGGTGAGGTGTTCCGGGCACGTCCCACCGGGAGGAGGCCCCGGGGAAGACCCAGGACACGCTGGAGAGACTATGTCTCTCGGCTGGCCTGGGAACGCCTCGGGATTCCCCCGGAAGAGCTGGAAGAAGTGGCCGGGGAGAGGGAAGTCTGGGCCTCCTTTCTGAAGCTGCTACCCCCGCGACCCGACCTCGGATAAGCGGAAGAAGATGGATGGATGGATGGATGGATTAATCCTTTAACAACGTTTTTACCAGCATTGCTCTGAGAAGTAGTTCCTATAATGAGCTCAGCAGGTTTGCTAATTACTGCTGGCTAGTCTGAAGGAGCTGAGAGGGGGAGTCTTATGGAAGGGCTGGTCTGTTACATGGAAACTGAAGCTCCAAGGAGGAGATTCATCCTCGAAGGCAGAGCTAAGTCCAAACAGGCGTTTTGCACAGTTTAATGGTTGCCATGGAGATTAAGGGATTTCTCAAACATGCATGAAAGAATCAAGGACACACTCCAGGTATGTTTTTGATGAAGTAACAACAATATAACATGATGTAAAGCTCTAAAAAGCTGTTTTTACATAAAACTGCCCCTTTAAACACTCACTACATCTAACTTTCATTATGTGGTGAAAATGTTAGCATAGTGACATGTGCAACCACGGCACACGCCCTAACACAGGTGCACAGTACTAGGAGAGGGGAAAGCAAGGGCAAGTCAATCAGTGTTCATCCAGATCACAGGGAAGTGGGTCTGCTGCGGTTTGACGACAGGGCTTCCTTGATCAGACGCTAGCTTTTTATGGCAGGACCTGAATTTAGTGAGGCTTGTCGGTGTAGGAGAATGTGAATTACTGCTCAATGTTCCTCGACAGTGCTGAGCTGGTGGCTTCATCTGTTCTGACAGGCTCTTGACTGTGTGTGATGATGAGAGACAGCTCCGGGTTGGAGCTCCGCACCGGCCCTTCAGCTGACAATGTGAATTATGGAGACCTGAAGGAGCTGGCGCGTGCATCAGCAGACCCCTCTCTCCTATTAATCCTTCCCTCAGAGGTTTCACTGCAGAGACCCCAGTCGTACCTTGTTGTTGCTTACACTCACTTCTAACCCCGCTGCACCCTGATGGAGGCAGTAAACTCTGAAGCACAGGCGACTTGACTCTGTGTCCTCAATTTCTCTCCAGCCTAGAAATAATTCCTCACTGGACTCTTGCTGCTTGGTGAAGAATTTGTTTTTCATTTCATTGTCAACATTAACAGATGTCATTTAATACGTTATTATCATTACATAACACAATTTAATCAAACTACCTATTATGACCTAAAAGCCTCTCTGTTGGATGGTTAGCCAGAGTTATTAGCCCGACACACTGGGAGCAACCAACAACAGTGAAAGGTTGTTGGTTTCATTGTTGTCCACAACATCCAACGGCAACAAAATCTTGTGTTGCGTTGCTATCCCACATGTTCACATCTACGAGTACAAGCTCCACGTTTCACTTGCTTGAATAACGCCGGTCACTCAGCTGGACAGGAACTAGCAACTGTTGCCTCATCGCACAAGTTCCATAGGAAATGAATGGAGAGGAACATTACTAATTTAATGTTTAAAACAAAATGGCTTTCTTTATGCATGTTTTTGAAAACTT
Organism: Xiphophorus couchianus; assembly: GCF_001444195.1. NCBI lineage: Eukaryota > Metazoa > Chordata > Actinopteri > Cyprinodontiformes > Poeciliidae > Xiphophorus > Xiphophorus couchianus. The sequence continues at coordinate 22,974,892 of NC_040234.1, read as the reverse complement.
CATACACCGGTAGTTTTTGATATGGGTGATATGGGCGGTCGCCCAGGGCATAATCAGAAAGGGGTGGGACAACCAAGAACTAGAAAATTAAACACTTAGCTGTAGGTAACAATAAACCAATACTGCCACATTTAAGTTATAATAGCTGATGTTCCCACATATTTCATAGCCTATGACAAAAGCCAGTTAGGGAGCTATTAGCATGTAAAAGAAATGCCGCCTCATTCATGCAAAGCATCTTGGGGCTTGGAATAAGATGGAAATATACCTAAAAAAGTAACAAATGGTTCTTATTGTCCCTTTTACTGTTCTCACAACCGTACCACAAAATATTGCAATCACACTTTAAGATTATTTCACCCAACCTTATTGATATTACAGAATGGCATTGTGATTCGGTCAAACTTCATGAACAAATGCTTTTCGGGGATCTTTATGAGAATTCAGTGACATCCATCAGACATCCATTTAGGGCTAAGCGATTATTTTAGTAACCAAGTATTCTATTGATTATTCTGACAATTAATTAAGTAAAATTTTGATCAAATAAAATATTGGGAAATTCTACCATAACAGCAGTATTACTATCAGATATCAACATCGTCACAAATTTTCATATTTGTGCATTCCTACAATTACTTTCTTGTAGTTCAGAAAATTAACTTGTAACAATAGTAGCTCACTTTTTAAGTTAACCTGGACAAAAAATGACACAAGATCTGAAATTACATTCAATTTAATAATAAGCAGCCAGATTTACAAATTCACAGCTCAGGAAAGCTGTCGTACTGCAGGCATCACACCAGTCAGTTTAAGAATGCTTGTTGGTCCCCTGAAAAGAGAGAAAAACCTGGACATTATAATGAATTAATGAAATCCCTCCAGACAGAACTTGAAAATTTAATGTTATGTTGCTAACACTTAGATTTCGTCAACAACTCAGAGACAGAAGTAAGAGCGTTATGCAACACAATCACCTGGCCCAAACATGGTGTTCTAATTAATAAAACATAATTCACCAAAGCTGAATCATATTGAGGGAAGTAATTTTCCTCGAGGAATTGTAATAATCAAGGTACTTGAATTATTCAAGGAATCACTATATACACCCATCTCTGATTTCTATGAGACTAAGCTGGCAAAAGAAATCTCACAATGGCTGCCACTCATTGGACCCAAACTGGAGCCCTCTGCTGAAGGAGATATGATCCATCCCAAAGAAAAGCACAGATAATGGTGCATGTTGCCGATAATCCTCCTGCTGGATGGTAAAAATTCACTGCGGTGCTCAGAAACACACCGCCAAGGCTGAACCGTGGAGACAACAGAACTGGTGAGTATGTTGTCTCTTTTTGTACTTCTGCCAATTTCACATGCCCACACAAACACACACACACATACCACGGTGCCAACAGCCTCCTTTCCTCGCCCACGGCCCTCGCAGCCCACCCACCACCGAGAACCATCACCATATGAGATTTATGAGCACTGAGAGTATATAGAAAAGCAAAAACAAACTTTAGAGGAGGTGTCCTTCTCTTAGCTCTTACCTCTGGTAAAAAATAAAAAAATTGATCTCCGCTGTGGGTTGCCATGACAGATAATTCAATGGTAATATCAGGAATAATGGATCTGCAAATGTGTTGGCAGGCAGCAGCTGCAAATCCGAGTGGTGCTGCACCTGAGACTGCCCCGTTGCTCACACGCTGTCGGCTAATTTTATTACTTAAAAGAGCAGCCTCCATCGCTGCCCTGTTGTCTATGGTTACCCCCTTTCCTCCTCCTCTTTTTCCTCCCACCTCAGAAACACACACTGCATGTTTGTATGTTTCTGTTTCACTGTCAGTGCATATGTATGTGTTGACGGGGATCTTTGCTTGACTCTAATGAAAGTTGCAATTGATTTTACATTCCATACATGATGCGTTTTCCAAGATGTTTCAGCATCAGAATGTAGTGGTGTTAATCAGGACATTTGTACAAACAATTCCTCTCTTGCCTGAATTGATAAAACTGTATATTATGTTAATAGTAATACGTTTATTTTTAACAAGCTGCATATAAGGCTGGCATTTGCAGTCTGGGCAGAGATGTCAGACTGGAACTTAGGTTTGAGGAGAAGCTTGTTTTTCCTGCAGTTTGCCTGGCAAACTGCATAATATGCATAATATGCTGTATGTCTTTGTGCATAATATGCACATTTTATGAATGTGTTGTTTTTGGGGTTTTTTTTACTTATATAATAGTGCTGACATTTAATCCTCTCCGTTTCATTGTGTTTAATTTAGTCATTTTCTGCTTGTTGGGAGAAATAATATATCTTCAAGAATTTTTTTTTTTATTAAAAGGCTTTAGGGCTGCACAGTGGCACAGTTGGTAGCACTGTTGCCTTGCAGCAAGAAGGTCCTGGGTTTGATTCCCGGTCGGGGTCTTTCTGCATGGAGTTTGCATGTTCTCCCTGTGCATGCGTGGGTTCTCTCCGGGTGCTCCGGCTTCCTCCCACAGTCCAAAAACATGACTGTTAGGTTAATTGGTCTATCTAAATTCTCCCTAGGGGTGTGTTTGTGTGTGAATGGTTGTTTGTCCTGTATGTCTTTGTGTTGCCCTGCGACAGACTGGCGACCTGTCCAGGGTGAACCCCGCCTCCCGCCGGGAACGTAGCTGGAGATAGGCACCAGCAACCCTCCCGACCCCATTGGGGACAAAGGGTGAACAGAAAATGGATGGATGGATGGATAAAAGGCTTTAACTTCAACACAACTGCATTAGATTCTTAAACATGAAGGACACCTGACTGAACTGACATCTCCTAGAATGAAGGCTGAACCTTCATTTCCTGTAACATTACAAAAGTATTCACATCTCTAACTTTTTCACAATTTGTCCCGTTACTGCTGGGTTTCAGACATGTGACACGGATGACGCACAAAATTCAGATGGAGGTCCGGAAGGAAGGATTTCTCCGGTTCAAACCAAAGCAAAATTGATCACAACAAGTAGCTAATGCCCTAAATAGGCTGAAACAGAGGAGGCATCTTGAAAATACATGCGTATATTTAAGATATGATCCTTACAGTATTATGTCAGTAAAAAGACTTCTCTTATAATCTTGAGGATTTACCAGGTGTCGAAGCGATCCACATAACTAACTGTCTGGAGCTGCAGAGTTCATATTATACAATGAGCCAGAAGAAAGTTTTCAAAAGCCTAAAACTAAATGATTAGAAACTAATCATTTAGTTTCAATGAATGTAAGAGTAATAACATTACTTTTACATTCAGTGGCGCAGTATTGCTGGGTTTCAGATGACGTTGCACCAACATCACCCAATGTCAGATCCCGACCTTTTCTTCTCGAGATCCTGCTCTGTTCTGACTATCTGTGCTCCCCATCAATCCATCCTCATTGTGGCAGTGCGCATGCAGATGTTATGCCACATGTTGGATACTCAGCAGCTTACTTATCGATACATCCTACCTGTGGAAATTCCGTCTGTTTTATTTCGTCGAAGATTTTGGCAAGCTCTATTTAATTTATTTATAATTGGCTTTCCTCAACCTGCTCTGTTACTTCATGTTTTAAGTTTACATTGGCGGTTGAAAACACTTTAGTTTGTTACCATACTGTAAACAAGAAAGCCCCTTTGCTTGGCGTCAATCAAGTGAACAAAATATGTTGTTTTCGAACATGATAGAAGTATAAAATCACACACATGAACATATTTAAAAGGGGCTATTTTGCTCCTTTTAAATATTTTGGCTTAACAGTGCATTCTTTATTTAACCATGCTAAACAGACCATGTTGATATTACGAGTGTTTGAAGCTGTGTGTATATACAGAGTATCATTCTGTGTGTGTGTGTATGTAAGTAACTATGTGATAGCATAGTTACTTTGAAAAAGTAACTTATCAGATTATTGATTACTCCTTGAAAAAGTAACTTAGATAGATTACTGATTACTTGATTTGGAAAGTAACTAAGTTACATTAAAAGTAACTTTTTTAGTTACCTTCAGCAGCTGCTAACAACAAAGCTCCGCCTCCTGTGAAAATTACATTGATCTTTGCCAATACTTAATTGCAAGTTATTTTATAATAGTGACATCAACAATATATCTCCACTTATAAAGTTGAACTGAAGGGGAGATTGTTTAATGTTTACAACAGTACCAAAAAATCTTTAGTAATTTGTGTGTTTCTATTGTCTGAAAAACTATAAATAGGATCTTAGACCCCCCGCCCGCGATCACCATGGAGAGCTTGAGTTTTAATTTAGGGCCAGTTCTCTAAAAGGCCGACCTGGCAGAGTGGAAAGACGAAAGTAAAAAAACAACCATTAAAGTCACATTGTTACTGTAAGACAAGCAGACATGCAGAAGAATTTGCTCTGGTTGGACAGGAGCAAAATTGAACTTTTTACACACCAAACTTTTATCTGTTGGAAACACTGTGTACCATGGTAGTGGCAGCATCATGCTGTGAAAATATTTAGCTGTTGTTGACAAAATCTGAAAAAATGTCATAAAAAAATGTTGAGACAAAAACATTTATAAATGTTAGCATCTCAGACCATGGTCTGAAAAGTTGCACAAAGACAGACCTGCTTTTTTCTTTTTTAGAACATTAATTAGTACTGATGGTCAGATATGCTAATACAGGATGGCTGCACATATGCATATATGGGAGTCAAATCATTACATTGACCAAATGTTGGTACATTATAAACCAATGATATTATGATCCCATTTGACTGCAGTTAAATTCAGCACAGCCACCTGCTGCCTACATGCAGGCCGCTGAGGTAACCAGTGTGCCATGCAACGCCTCTATTCTGGTTTCCTTTGCTGGATTTTGCAGAATGCCTTTGGTAAATTATTTACATTTGTATACAATTCAAAGTGTCTGACAAACTAATCTAGTTCATCTTCTTTTATTTATTTATTTTTTTAAATCAGTTTTGTTACCTGATTGTGACAATTCGACTAGCCCCAATCAACTGATACAACCATCAGATATCAGGATCGGAAGAGAAAATTGGAATGCGGCACATCCCGATTTCTAACCTTTGCTCTGCTGAATTACTGTAGATTCTGTGACACAAAGGGCTCATTGCTGAACATGACTGCTTTGAGTCAACCGTCTTTTCCTTAAGCGGCAAAATATGATCTCTTTAATATTAGCCTCATTTCCGCCCTTGTGTTTCCACACACCACCTTTCATTTTATCGGATGCTCTGCTGAGCACTTTCACCACTCAGAAAAAAACAGTCAGATTATTCAGTCTGAAGGTTGCTTCATAAATATACTGCCACCACACTGCAGGGCCAGAGGATTCAAGGGGAGAGCTGCTGAATTTCTGGGGGGATTTCTGTGTGAAGCGGGAGACTGCCAGCATATTGGATGTGAAGTACCGTCTTCCTGTAGCCAATGACGCTCTGACACAGAAGTCTTTCTCTCTCTCTCACCGAGGGGTGTACCCGATCTGTGTAGTGCTCACATGGATAGCACCAACCTTAGACATGTAACTCCAATGAATTATTAACACTGTAGCTGAAACAGAGAGAGGAAACAAAGGATGTGCAGCCGCAACGTTCTGCCCTGACTTGTGAGAATGAAAAAGTAGGTAGCACTTTGGATTTTTGCAATTTCAAACGGCGTATAAATACCAAAACAAATAGTTTGCACAAAAAAAACTCTAATGTAATTTTTGCACTTCATTTCTTTGTGAGGAGGAGTTGCTCGGGGAGAGGAAGAAGCTTTTGGTGAGATGTTTTCTCTCCGTTTGCATTTCAAGCAGTAATTTATTTGGTATGGCAGATGAAGATCCTATCCAAACATATTGATTGTAAAAACACTTTGTTCTTTCATCTCTGGATGAAATCTATTCAAGTCACTTTTGTTTACATGGTGCCTTGCTTAATGGCATAACAACAAGGTTTTTAAGGAAGAGAAAGGAATAAAGCCAGACAATGCAGACAGCAGTGAAATGAGTTGAGGCCAAACCTTTTAGCAGCAGTCTGTTTGTGTTTGCTTAGTTAGTGTGCAGAAACTTTGTAGTTTCTGTTCAGATGGGCTGAAACATCACTGGATGAAATTTCATATCTGAGTATAGAAAATTTTATGGTAAATTTTAGATTCTTGCTGAATTTTCTCCTTATTCTGAAGAAAACCCAATAGGGGGACTCAAGGACTTCACCATGCCTTTTTAACTCTCAACCAACTAGAGATGCAGCAATAACACATATGTGGCTGATTTTGATATATTTTTTTAAAACCTTGGCATTCATTACCAATTCTGACTAATTTTGATGTTGTCTTTAAAGAATGAGTTGAAAATTAATCACACACTTGGCAAATTTAGACTTAAAATTATTTCCATTCAATCAAGAAGACTGTTTCTGATAGGAAATAAAACAGACATCTCTCAAAAGATAAAACTATGTAATATTGATTTTTTTTTAGCTTTTATGTTAATTTTGAAAATTATTTATACCCTTCTTAACAATCAATTAAACAGTCATTATTAAGATTATATCAAACACTTCTTATAACAATTAACAGTACTGATTAGTAAACAAAGAACTGACCAGATGTCTAACTTCTCTTCCGAGCACTTTAAATAAAAATACCATAATTTCATAATATTGAGGTATTAACAAAACATTTTTTAAGTGATCCACGATTAGTTGATATATATTATATCTAAAATATATATTTCCCAAATAAGGTCAATTGGTGCAGCTAATCTTGGATCCCTTTAAAGCATAGCATGATAGAATTGCTTTTACTTTAAATAGTAAAGCAAGGATTATCGTTTACTTTAGTACTTTTATTTATTACTAGTTTGGTTTTGATACATAGATTTAGTCATTTAGAGTGGGAGAGTCCCTTTGTATAAAATCAGCCACCTACTTTGAGTTGTCATGACAATGAGTTAGTAACTTTTCTTGAGTGTTTCAGTTAAAAAAATGTTATGTCAAAGATTAAATGTTAGATCAATTTAATATGCGCCTCAGCAAAAATAGTCGGTTATTTTAAGAGATAACTTTTTACCAGGCCTTTCTTTTACTGGAGTACACTGTGGTGAAAGACTGAAGGAAACTGTAGAGTAAAGAACCACTGAATCTAGCAAATGTTTGTAAGTGAGCGTATTTGTTGCGTAGAATATGACACTTTTTTCCATTCTCTCATCTTTATAGAATAAAACTTCAAGGCTAATGAGCTTGTGGCTAATATTAGCTGGGTAACAAGCGAGGCTAATTCCCAAATGTATTGAGACATTTTGCTGCCTAACAGAAATACAGCTCTAGCCTTTCAGTTTGCCAACCATACTTATTTATAAGTACAACACTGACCACAGTGACGGGCAATGTTGCCTTAGTTTCTATGCCATGACTTTCTAAACAACATTTGGTTTGTGTAAACTAGACAAGCCTTTTCTTTCGTCTCATTAAGGACTTAAAACTGTGACTGTATAATAGAATTTTTTGTGATTTTGAAACCACAACTTTTTTCATATCTGACCTTCGTGCCCGAGGTCTCATTATTTTGAAAGTGCAGACCAATAAATCTGATGCCAAAATAGTTTATGCCAATCAAATGTACTCCAGTCCTCTATTTTCTATACCTGCATACTATCTTACTGCCTGAATTTATTTTCAGTTGTATAAAAATATAGTATTTGTTACTTTGCTGCTCATATTGGTAAGGTAAATATGGCACATATCATGGAAATTTAGATCAGCAAAAATATGCATTATTTGGAATCATTCTGACAGCTAGATGTAACACATACATACAAAAATAGTTTTTGGTATGTACTGGATGTGATGCATATTTCTGGAATACTCATGCCATCTTGATTCCATTAACAGCTGTATTAGTTTGAGGCAAATGTGTGACAACAGGCTAAAGGGTAAATTCTGTTTGGAATGTAGGGGATGTAGGTAATTACTAGAAAGGAAGAGGCAGCTTACAGTCACAGATTTAATATAAAGAGCAACATATTTTGTACACAAACTTGTTTGCATTTCTACCTATCTTTGAACTTTGTATTGATTTCCATTCTTTTTAGTAGCTGCATTTATACCGCTTACACTTACCTAAACCCTAGACATAGTATATTCCTAGTCCTAACCTGAACCATGCTTTAGAGCTAAGGGCTAACCCTTAGCTCTAAAACATGGGGTTCATTGGATTAGAAACAGGCTTTGGCTTCCATAAGGCCCATCAGCCTTCAGGAGGTTGGTGGATATACCAGAAAAAATCCTAAATAGGCTAAATAAACAAGTATACACACACATACACTAGTACTTCTACCCATATTATGACTGTGTATTGACTTCCATTTGCTTCATGATTCACTGTGATACTTTCACAGTATAGACCTTTTGGCTCCTCTAAAGATGTTTTACAGATTGTCTTATTTGATGTGTTGTTTTGTCTGAATGGTTGGGAAAGAAAGAGGACATCATTTAACCACGAGTAGAGATATGAAAGACTCTTAAAGTTACTTTTTACGTGACAAAACAAAGTAAAGCAAAAGCTGTAGCAGGGCAAAGATCAAACAGCATTACATGTATACTTTAAGATGATGCAAAGCTTGCACGGATTAACCATCCAACCTCATCTGAAAACTATCCAAGATTTACATTTTGAAAACAGATCTTGTGCGTTTAATCAAATGAAGTGTGGCAACCAAATAAATTTACTTTGCATATTAAGTACTGCCACTGACTGTAGTGAGAATAATAAGCCCCTACCTTCAACATAACAAGAAATGTTTGGATCGCCGACTTCAAAGTACGTGTGCAACAGTCATACTTAATAAGAATATTACCTTTGTCTTGGAGCTGAGAGGCGATAAAACCTCGCTGAGAGCATAAGTAACTTTACTAAATCTCACTTTCTGACCTGTATACTTTTTAAGTCTGACAGTTGCCATCATTTGAGGAAGAAACAAGAAAAGTACAATGGTGTTTCACAGGTCAATATGAGGAACTAATATCTAGGCAGTTTGGGAAGCAATTGTCCAAAACTGAAGAGTTTTGAGGGTCGACTAAAATGGCAGTTGGATATGGTGCAATTTTTCAGCATTGGTTCTTGCACTCAAAATTGTTGCTGAAACAAGTGAAAAGTCAAAAGCTAGGAGACAATTCAGGTTCATGACTAAACTTACAACTTTGAGGAATTCAAGCTGAGGTTTTGAGGCCAACTCTCAAGATGCGACTCCTGGATAAAAGCTTGTGTTAATCTATTGGTGTGACATAATATCCTTCAACTGAACAGAAACAAACTGAAGTTATTATCCTTGAACTTAAAGAGGAACAATCAAGAGTGAACGCACAGCTTCAGTTATGACACCTTGAAACTAGAGATCAGGCCTGAAATCTGGTTGTAGTGACAGACTTTTCCCTGGACCCTCATAAATACATATAGACAGTTACAAAGCTTGTCTTTTACCACCTTAAGAACTATTTCAGGGTTAAAGGACTATTTATGCATTTAATTGTAGTGGCATTGATTACAGCATCTTCACAGGTCTACCTAAAAACATCAATCCTCCAGTTGCAGCTGATCCAGAACGCTGCTGCTGGCATTCTGACTAAAACCAGGAAGATAGAGCATATCAGTTCAACAGTCCTTCTACTGGCTCCCTGTAGATCAGATAATAGACTTAAAAAATCTAAACTGCTGTTAGTTTATAAATCACTGAACGGCTTATTATCACAATACATTGTAGATCTGCTGTTGTTGTATCAACTTTCCAGACCTATCAGGCCTTCTGGTACTGCTCTGCATCCCCAGAACCAGAACCAAACACGGAGAAGCAGCATTCAGTTTCTATCCATCACAAATCTGAAGCAAACCTCCAGAAAACTGAAAAACAACCGAAACACTGAGTTCCTTTAAATCACGACTAAAATCCCATCTGCTTACAGATACCTTTGATTAGTAGCAAATGGAAAATTGATCAACGTATTTGATCTGTATTGTTGATTTTAATAATGGTATTAGACCGAATGATTATTGTTTTTTGCTGAAATGTGCTATCCAAATAATCTTGGCTTGACCTAAAGCTGCATGTTTATTTAGCTGTAGCTTTCCCTTCGTCTTTCACTCAGGAGTCCTGAACCTCTCTGAGCTCCTTACACAGACATGGATTCTCTATCAAAATGCCCTCAGTCAGCACAATTCTTGCAGCGCTGAGAGACTTTGTCCTCAGGCACCAACCCCCTGCATCCCACCCTCCCCTGGTACTGTCTAATGGCTCTCCACTTGATGTGTGAGGAGCGCAGCTTGTGGTAGACCACAGCGCGTTGAACCATTGTTTGCTGATAAAACACTCAGCACAGTGAATGCGTACAGGGAGTCCATCTCCAGAGTGTGAGCAATGCCTGCAGATGAGACGGTCTGTGCTGTTCGATTTCATTTCAGGAAAAATATAATAGCTTTTTTGTTAACTGGGCAGAATGACAATTTTACATTTTGATATCTTACAGACAAATTTGTGTGCTGGCTTACAAGTTGTCTTTCTGGTTGTATCTTAAATGCCACAACTGTTGCTTTTTTTGTCATCCTATTACAAAAGTTGTCCCTCAAGACTCTGTATTGGGACCAATATCTTATGCGGCTTACTTTATTAAGAAGATGCTAAATCTGATGTTTGTCCATCTTTTACACTGATGATACAGTTGTATGCTATAATGCTAGCTCAAAATATTTGAATGGTTGATTATTTTTAAGTCAGATTGAAACTCGGGTTTTGGTATTAAAATAAATCACGTTTTTCATTTTTGGTGAAAAACTAACTTGTCACAGCCATCTTCTTACTTCACATTCATTACATTATTTATGTCATTATAGTGGCATAAATAATGTCATTGTAATGACATTGTAATTACAGAGCGCTTTACAGATTTTGGATGTTGTTCATCTTAGAGCACTGCGATTCATCACACAATGTAAATCTTTTACCCACCACTGCACTTTTCCACTCTGGTTAACTGACCTTCATTGTCCCCATGCAAGTATATTTTTATTCATGAATCAGTAATTGGCTTACTACTCGTGTATCAACTTTCTATATGTCACAGTGAGGTAATGTGGTGCAAGTGTCTAAGAAGGTGATGAGTAGACGGCATCTGCAAGATTTTTTTTGATTTTATTTTCTGATATCTTCTTGTAATTTACCAGAAATGTAACTTTTAACAGAAAAAATATCAAATGACCTGATGGTTCAGGGGTGTTAGCTTTAAAAACATATGCATGGACGTCTCCTCTGATTGGCTGATAGATGATGACCGCTAGCACCATGACTGAATGACATTGGTTGCTGCCACAATTTTTAGTGACTTATTGCATTAACAAATTTATTCACGTGTGATTTTAATTCCATTTCTTATTTTATGGAAACACCACAATTGCAAAACTGAGTTTGTTTGACATTAGCAGGATATTGACAAAGGTTTGCGCACATTTGTAATGGAAACGCAGCTAGTGTTGTAAAAAATAAAAGGAAGCAGAGAAGATTTTAAATTCAGTGTCTCATTTATGTGTTGCTATTTAATCTATTTAAAACACACATTCCACCCCATTCCAATTGATGAAATAACACAGTAAATAAAACAGCAGTCTCAACCTCATTACATTATACAGCACAATGCCTGTTCAAGGTTCCAAGACACTGATGCTGTTCAGACAACGGTTTTTCACAATTACCTATCACTCAGATAAAAATAGCTTTCACTACCTGCAGCATGTGTTTTGCTGACTGCGAAGCTATAGGCACAAAACGGGCTGAGGTGAAGACTGTCAAATTAGGCAGCAAATTATGCATTAGATAGCAAAGGCATGGATGGTGACTGGTGTGATGTAGAGCAGCGCGGCTGCTCCGGGAGGTGAGTCTGGAAGGTTCTCTTCAGCTGTAATGGAGCCTGACAAGCCGGTAAGGGAGCAGAGAGGGGGAGAGAAGGGAGAAAGGCTTTTTTTAACCTTTCAAAGATTCTGGCACTAAATTGTTGTTTCTTTAGCTCTCTGATTTAACACATTTTGAGGTTGCAACCTGATGTCGGCTCACAGCGGTGTGAATAATTTTAATACGCCACCGCAGAGAAATCAACTTCACGCTGAAAAAAAACATAATAGTGCCGGGTAAACAAAACTCCTCAACTACAATATGGCTGTCTTTTTTCTTCTTTTTTTTTTTACTATTTAGCATTTTTACTTTTTCATTCTACCAAGCAAATCTTTTGTAAGCTTCCGAAGTAACTGACTGTTATTCAGTAAGTACCCGCTGTTTAATCTCCTTGAGCTTGTTTCTGCAAAAGGCTCTCAGACAAAAGGTAAAGGATTTTTCTGTGTTTTTTTCTTAGCTTTGATAATCTCTAAAGAAATTTTCGTTTGCGTTTTTTTACCACCCAGGTAGACAGCCTCAGCTTAAGGTGAGGAATTGAGTAACTAAGGTAGAAAATTCAATTTTAGTTCCCCGGGTTGGTAGTTCATGTTTTGACACAGGTGATCATTCACTCCTACGCTCTGGGCTGGCATCAGTGCCACTGCAATGCTCCAGGCTGAGTTTCACAGCTCAACAGAACTTTATCTGAAGCAGCCGATGAGTTCTTTGTCGTATGCTTCATGGCTCCGCTCCAAGTTCAGGTGGTTTCCAGATATAAACTATGCTTGCTGTTTGTTGTATGAACTGAGAGACCAGGCGTTGTGTACCAACAAAGTGAACCGATGTGCATATTCAACTTGTTTGACAGTTAAATCCAACCTTCTTGAAGTTTAATTTTTTCTTTTAAATTTATTTTCCTTTTATAGATTTTTCATCACCTTTTTTACTGTAATTGGGTTGAATTGCGAATGTTTTAAAATTAATCGGTCAAACGTACAGTGGCTCACTGTTAAATCTGTTAAAATGTCAGATTTACATCAATGTCAAAGTCTATTTGAGGGCACAACTGTCCTCAGTTACATTAAATTTGGTTATCTTATGTTTCATGTGACTTCCTTCATTTTTATGTGCTACGCTTCAAGGAAGGTTAATATTAAAAGGATGTAATTGTATGAATGTATCAGTCAGAAAAGGAGTGAAAAATAAGATGTCTGCTTTTTGCACTGTCTTCAGGTTTTGAAAATCTTTCTAAACTTGATGAGTTGTCGAGACTGAAACTTCTTAAATACGCTGCCAAGTGACCTACAGGAACCCAGAAGAAATTGGAGCAATCTGGTGTATTTTCAATTAAACTTTTTACCCAGAATACCCTGGGTAAATACCCAGAATATTGTCCACCTCCTGGCTTTTGGGTGTTCTCCGTCCACTTTCCAGTCATATATGCATTCGACCCACTTCGAATGCAATTCACTTCAACCCAACCCTGACTGAGGTTGTAAGGCAGACTAGAGTCCCCCCCAGGCAGGGGTTGTGTTAACCCCTGGGTCCAGTCATATCTGTGGTTTCATATTCAGTACCAGCTCCATTAGCATTTCAAAGCGTTTCCAGCTCGGCCTGTTTCAGCACGACAGCATGGCATTTATTTTTAGCGTGTAAAGGCAATAACCACCAGTTAGAACCTTTGTCAGTTTTGCTCGTACAAATAATTCAAAGTCTTCTGGAGAGAAATATTGAAGGCAGTTGTGTTTGGCTCCGCCTCGCCCTTCTTTTATTTGTGTGGGAAGCGATCCAGATTCACCTCACTGCTTTGTTTTGTCTTTTTAAATTTCAGCCCACAGTGACACTGTGTGGCTTTATCTAAAATTACACCAGTCAAATGCAACATGACAAACAACTACTCAGGTAAAGTTAGCCTTCCTGTGTTTACTCTGCAGATTCCAGTATAGGATGGACCAAACTGCATCATCAACCCATCAAATGAAAAAATGTCGACCTCCATGGGGAAAAGTGTAATAAAAGATATACATTTTGAAGTAATTATAAGTTTTGGCATATCACAAACAGCAGTTTTTTAGTTTGTAAAAAAATTACTACTACATTTTCAACTAATCCTGGATCATTTTACCTTTATTTAACCAGGTGTGTTATGAAGAACAAATTCTTATTTACAGTAACGACCTGTCCCTCACATACTTTAGTAAGCCACTTTAATATTTACACATAATGTCAAAAAAAGTAGAAAAAAATCAGCTCTTGAGAAATACGTTATGACCCCCATGATTACCCAATCATTAATTTCTATGTATATCGGCGCTTACATTCCCAAGCACAGAGAGAGCCACTGTATATGAATTCACCCCGCCTCTCAGCTCCAATCAATACTTGGATTTATGAGCAAGTCTGCGACATATTTTTTTATTTTTTTTCTTCCACCTCCTGGCTGGAGGGCAATTTAATTGGGTAAATCTATTCCTCTGATTAGACACAATTCACATTGGGCATTGTTTAATTCACTTGTAATTAAGAAGCCAAGTAACGAGACATGACTGTTTAATTAATTAACATTCTGAGTTCTCGCATGTGCCACAGATAAAATCTGCTGCACATTCCTCCATTTAGAATTCAAAGACAAAAAGTGAAGAACTTCCTGTTCGTCCCCATGGCGATAAGATTCACACAGGAGATGGGGAAGGCGGCATTTCAGGACCTGAGAAGATGTGGAGAACAGGCGCACAAAACGGCTGATTAAAGTTAGTCAAAACTGCAAAACATGGCAGTTAAGACAAGACTTTCTCCTTTTACGTCTCCGCTTACATTAGTTATCATGTGATGATTGTCTGTTGCTGTTATTTGGGAAGGAAAAGAGCCATAAATGAAGACAATATATATAAATTTTTGAACTGCCACAGTATCAAATTCTATTGGACAATAAATTGTCCCAGAAGTTATTGCAATAAACAATAATATTGTTGTTTTAAAACCATTTTCAGTAATATATTTACAATGGCATAATAAAACTATCTAGCTTTGATTTTGTAAAGAAGACTTTAACACTGAAACTGGGAAATATTTTAAATATCCAAAATGAAACAAGACAAGCTAAATGACAGAAAAAGAAATAAGTGCACATTCACAATCGAAACTATTAAAATAAAGTATTATGATGTCTCTGTAAACATAAAATGCTCCTCAGAATGCCAATTATTGAGTTAATTTAAATTGAGTATGCTATTGATTAATTGCTTATTGTGACAGGAAGAGAATTAACATGTTCATTCTAGCCAAAACATGCTTCTTTAATACTTTTTTTAATACTTCTAAAAAGTATTTAATAAAACCTTTAGCTTTTAGGTGTTTTCAGTGACTCTTGCTGTAAAATGTTGGTACCATCAACACTTGAGAGTGATCTAATGGCTTCCCTCTGCAGCCTGAGTGGTGTGTTGAATGAAAGTAATATGTTCCCAGGATGCGGACGTCCCAGCGGGCTCGCTTTGAGGTCAGGTCATACAACGCTCAAGAAAACTGCTAAAACTCCATCGCTGCATGGCAGACTCTGCTGCCTGCAGTTAGTGTCTAGTGATGACATTTACGACAGTAGAGGTAGAAAACAAAACACCGAACAAGTGCTGTTGGTTTTCAAGGAGTCTCCGGAGAAATCCTTGTATTTTTCTAAAAATAAAAATGCCAGAAAGGCTTGGGTTTGCAAAAGAACATCTGAAAAAAGAAAAAAACCATACAAGACTTTCAGGGAGAATGTCCTGTGGGTGAATGAAATATTGTGCTCTATTGTAGATTTGGTGAAATCTAAGCAAAGTGTTCCATCTCATGAATTTGTCAAATGTTGATGAGCACAGAACTGCAGTGATGATGTTGTGGCTCATCGAATTGAAAGCTTCAACATGCCGATACAGATTTCAGCAAATCCAAATCCTCTCACAGCTATATACACAAACAAGAAAATTGACTTTGGTTCTGGTTAGAAGTTGATTTTGTGAGAGCAAGACAAGATTGAATTACTGCAAATATGCATCAATATGGTCACTGTGAACTATATGGGATTTATGAATCCTGTATAGCTCAGAGTGACCAATAAGTATTTTTCTTGTGTGCATGGATGGATATCATAATAATGATATTATGATATCATGCCTCTTTTACACATACAAAGCAAAAAAATATACTACCAGTAAATGAAGTCTGGGAAGATTCAGATATTTTTTCATATTCATCCAGACCTGGGAAAAGCTTAAATCAAACCTCAGAATTTTTTCCACATGTTTCCTACAGAATCCTGAGTCTGCTGATCCGTCTCACCTTCTCCGATAAACAAAACTCCAGGTACTTAAAATGCTTCACCTTGGGGCCAATAACTCATTCCCAACCTGAAGGTGCCAATCCAACATTTTTCTGGATAAAAAAAAAGAAAAAAAAAATTGAAAAAATTAGCATAGAAATGTAATTCACATTATTACCCGGCTTCTGTGCTTCAGTCTGTCTCTCCTGGAAAACCCACAGACTGTCGCTGGTTTGACAGGAATTAGAGTATTTAAATTATTAACATCACACAGAGTTGTTAATATGCATCCATGACCCGATAATGATGCCAGCTGCTGAAATTGACTGTCCATGTCCATACAGCCAAACACTTTTTTCCCTCTCACACCTTTAACATTGGATCTCCATTAGCAGTGAGTAAATGCTCCAGAAACTGCCTTTTCTAATCATTTCTATATTTGTCATGCACGCTGCGCCATAAGCCCAATGTTTAGGCATTATGCTGCTAGCTCCAGCCTGCATTAGGATAACTGGTTTCCGTAAACATTAGTCCTGCAACACATTTTCAGCTCGAGCGACTCCGTTCATATTAAGGGGAGACAAACAGATGGGGATGCTCAAGCTACAAGACAACGCAGACTTAGCAGGAGGGGAGATGCTATTCCAAACAATCCCCTCATCAAACCTAATGAAATCAAATGGAGACCGATGCGGCTCCAGAGATCTTGCTCCAGGCACTGAGCAAAAAGAATCCATATTTTCTTAATAGGTCGTTTTTTATTAGAGGTAAACAAGCTATCTTTGGTAATTGGAACTAGGTTTGTCTCAAACAACAATCAAAATTGCTGTAGCAAAGTATTGAAATAAATCTGCCTACTGATTGTGGCGCCATAAAGCCCTTGGAAGAGTTTAGACGTCTATGGAAACTGCACTGCAAAGTGAAAAATGTGTGTAATAACATAGCCAAACAAAATTATGCAAAGCCCTTCCTTGAGTCAAAAACATTTGCATTTGGTTTATCATTTTCTTTGTTGTATCAAGACGGTTTGGCAATAAAACTCATATTCTTGGAAAGCCTGTTTATTTCCTTTTAAGTGTTGCCAAATTTGTAAGGGACTTGTCTTTGTGGGGTTAAGCAGCAGAGCATGTGGGCTGCTACCGACTCTTGGTTGGGGTCATTTTGGGGCTTAGATAAGGGATGTCAAAACATTTTGTCACATGGGCCAAAATCAGCAAGTCAACAGGAATTGTGGACCAAAAATAGTTTTTTTTTCACCTGCTCAAAAATAATTTAAGCTGAAATGCACTTAATCTACTGGGACATTTTTTTGTTTGTTTTTTGCATTTAAATGACATCTTAAAATAGTTGCAAAAAGGTTTCTGCATTCAACTTAACTTTGGGTTAACTTGAACCACAGATATTTTACTCAATATAATAATATTTTACTGTTATAGTACAAAAGCACAGCAAAATTAATTTCAGTATAGCCCATAAAAGAATACAGTAAACAGACAGAACAGGGTCGATTTTAATAAAATTATAATTTGTTTAATTTTGTTCAGCAAATAAAAGTTAAAAAGCACAAAATGCTTTAAAAATATAGGTTTTGTAGCCTCAAGTTCTTTCAACTCAACAATTTTGACTCTCATGGCTAAAATCTTTGGATAACACCTGTTGAAGCATTGTTACAGAAAACACAAAAAGTTACAAAAATTTCTTTAATTTTTGTTTTACATTTTCAGAGATTTTGGTGAAATAATAAGAGAGATTATGTAAACTGAATAACTGGAGCAGCTAAAACAAGTCAACCACCTCTTAACTCCACTCTGCCAAAGCTAAAGACATAAATAGCCAAACCGCAGAGGACCTTTGGGACAAGAAGGGGGTCATAAGTTGACTACAATAATCTATTGCACTGCCATGACAAGTCCCACATGTAATATTAAAACTGATCCTGAGAGATCTCAGCAGGCACTGGGAGGACAGCATGATGAGAAAATGTGTTAGTGGGTATCAGCTGAGGTTTTCTGGCATATCTGTCAGATCTTGTGATGAGACAGTTGAGCTTAATGGAGGGGAATTTAAAAGCATGACTCACTCTTTGGTGGCACTAAGAACATTGTTCACATGTTTCAAAACTCTGCAAAACGCAACTGAATGAAGTGGCTTTCTTTTTTTTTTTGAGAAAAACGAAGCAAGCACGCTGTTGAGCGGTCAATGAAGTAGAAAGTGAGATTTTGCAGCTCCTGACAATTTTGGTTAAAATTCTTATTCAGCTGTGCTTTTCTTTGTAAGCCAAGTTTTTTTCTCTACACTTTTGCACTTTGGACCTGCATATATACTTGTGCATCACATTGCAATGTCTGGAAGGGGAAAATCTTGTACTATTTATATGTGGCTAAAACCAATCTCACAGGCCTCAGCTTCTGTGCCTGTAAGTCCAGGTGTTGAACCGGCCCCATATCAAATGAATCCGGATGCCGACCCCCTAAAACTCAATCTACTGTCTTCCTTAAAAGAAGATATACCTTGAAATATTAAGAAGGAACTGCAAGAGGTTCTTGGAAATGTGTTGTTATCCATTAAATCTTAGGTACAAGCTATGAAAACACAGCTAGCGAGTGACTATGCTGGTAATGATGCTAATCTAGTCAAGCTAACTGCTACTGTGTGGGATGTGGTGGAGGCGCTCACAGGTTGTACTGATGGCATCGCCAGTATGAAAACAACTCTTGAGTGGCTTACTGCTAAGATCACCATGCTGGAAGAGTGTAAGGACTTAATATCAAGATCACAGCGCATCAATATCAAGATTATTGGTGTGGAGGAGAGCGCTGGCTCCTGCTTTCTGCCACTGAAGGAAGCGCTCAGGCTGGAGAAGGAACCATTAGTGGACCAGTCTCATCTTCAACCCAAACCCAAACCTGGTGACCAACCACGAGTGATTGAGGCTTCATTACTACAGTGACTGTGTTAGAGATTTTTTGGTATTATCATTTTATTCTTACTTTAGTTCACATTAAGCCTATAGATCTTTGTGATTTTCTGTTTAAAGTGTTCTCTTCTTTAACTGACCTGGAGGTCACTACTGTCTGTTCAACTTTACGAGAAATAGATAACACTAAGTTTCTCAGACCTTAAATCCTTTTGCAAGAACACCTCCTAACTTAGTAACTACCTGTGAACAGTCGTATTTTGTTTTATTGACAGTACTGACCGAGATTTGAACCGGGCTCAGACCTTTGATCAGATATCACATCTGGAACTGGGTTGTTAGATGTTTGGGTTAGAAGCTTTACGACCTCTGTTGTGTTTCCTGACTGCCCCCTTGCCTGTTCTTCTTTGACAATAAAAACAGGAGCTTTTGTGAGAGCAGAGCAGAATGCTCTGTGGATTGTTCGGAGGAAGAATTGGCAGAGCGTTCTCCTTTTGCAAAAGCTCTACGTAAAATTCATATACGTTGTCTGTGGTTCTTTCTTTTATTTAGGTTCGAAAGGAAAAATACCTATCAGCCTGTCTGGATGTTTTACATTGTGCGAGGAATCTCTAGGACCAGGCACATCTCTTCATTACATTAGCTGGAATATCAAGGGCAAGGATCACCTGGTCAAAAGATGAAAAGATTTTTCCCATCTGAAACAGTTAAAACCTTCTGTAGTGTTCTTATAGGATACTCATCTTCATATTAAACATTACAAAATGCTAAATTGTCCTTGGATGAGTCACGGTTTTTATTCAGATTTTAATTCTAAATCCAGAAGGATTGACATTTTGATTAGTAAAACAGAACACTTATCGCCCACTGATGTTAGAGCTGATAAATACGGTAGGTATGTGATAGCTGCTGGAATATTAATGCAGAAAAAGGGTCTTTTGGTAAACATATATGCTCCAAACATTGATGATGGTAAGTGAACTAAATCTTTAAAAGCTCAAGTGTTCTCTGATTTCATGATCTCACCTCAATAACACCATTGACTCCACGGGCCAATGGTCTTATTGACCGTTAGAGATCACAAAGTCCAACCAGTAAAAAAATTCTTTATTTTCTAAGTTTCTTACTCAAAAATGTATTATTTTTTATTGATCAGACTCACAATTCATATGTATTTTTTTCTGATTCTTTGAATATAATGATATCAGACCACACACCATTATTAGATATTAATTTGACTTCCCACAAACATAGCCAACCTTTATGTCTGTTTAATTTTCTTTTATTGGCAGATGAAGAAAATTTTATTTCTAATGCCATTGATGATTTTCTGGTGTTTAATAAGAATGACTCTACATCTCAGTCATTGTTATGGGGGACATTTAAGTCCTATCTGCGAGGACAAATAATTTACTGCACTAAGCTGCTAAGCTTAATCAGAGATGTGCCATTAATCCCTCACCAGAATTATTTAAAGAGGGTATGGGTATTCAATCAAAAATTGATATAATTACTTAGAGAGAAGCTGAGTGTTTACTTTTGTATAGTTGAAGTTCGTGTTATGAATATGGTGACAAGGCTAACCGTTTATTGGCACGTCAGTTACGATGTCAGGCTAGCTCTTAAATAAATCCTAGTTTCAAAATACCTAAAGTAATTACAACTAAAATTAATTCCACTTTAAATCATTTAGTTCTTCTTTACATACATCAGAATTTCCCACGGACTAATAAAATGGAAGAATTTCTTAAGGTCTTTCTAGTCATGTTATTGATATGGATACTACTAGGAGCCTGAACTCTTCACTCAGCCTTGTGGAAGTAATAAATTTAATAAAAGTGATGCAGTCAGATAAAACCAATGGCCCTCATGGGTTTCTCATTGAATTTTATAAAAGGTTTAGAGAAAAAATGGCTATGTTTAATAAATCATTAGAACACAAGACTTTACCAGCATTGACACAGATTACTATAGTTTTACTTCACAAAAAGGACAAAGACTCAGCTTTATGTGGTTCATTGTCCTTGTTAAATGCAGATGTAAATTGAGGGACTTTTTTTTGCATTACACAAGTCATGTGATCAACAAGCGGATGTTATTACTGGCGCAAACTACGGAGAAGACAACGGGAAGTAGTTGGAGGATGATGGGTTGTCATGTTTTTTAATGACTTATGAAGTGAACAACCCTAAACGTGATTTTAACCATCTGATGAATAAGTGGGTCCTTTTACCTGGTGAGGTCATCATTCTGCAATAAGGACCCACATTCATTTCCTATTTAATTTAATGGGAATCTTTGTTTCTTACCAACTGTCACTGTCAGGAAAACATTTTTTGTGAACCATACACACTGAGTCCTAACTCTCACGCCTGAGTAATAATATTTTTACAAAGCAAGAACTCTTACATATAAATATTATCTTTACCTCATAGGGGTGTGGGTGTGTGTGTGCGTGTGTGTGTCAATCATCAGTGCTGTGACAGTGTTATTGTCACAAATCAACCTATTAGCCTCCTTCAAAGTTAGCCAACATTAGTTATCATTACTGCCTGTACTTTATTGTGCATGTGTATTATTTGTGTGTGTGTGTGTCTCTGTGTCTGTCTGACACCCTGGATGAAAAAACCAAAAGAGAAAGAATGTGTTGAATGACATGCAAAACCCGTTGATCAATGTGTTCAAGGTTCTTTCTTATATTTTCTCAATAAATAAAATAAAAATTCAGGGCTATTTAAATAAACGCATAAATTAATGAGCTGAAAAAGAATAGAGTATCTTCTCTGGGTCGGGGAGGATGTCCTGCCCCAAGTGGAGCGGGAGATCGACAGGCTGACTGGCGCGGCGTCTGCAGTAAAGCGGGCGCTGTACCGGTCTGTCGTGATGAAGAGAGAGCTGAGCCATTAAGTGAAGCTCTTGATTTACTAGTTGATCTACGTTCCTACTCTATCTATGATCACGACCTTTGGGTCATGTCCGAAAGAACGAGGTCTCGGATACAAGCAGCAAATTCATTTTCCCCGTAGGGTGAGATAAGGTGAGAAGCTCAGAAATCCAGGAGGGACTCAGAGTCAGTTGAGATGACTCGGGCATCTGGTTTGGATGCCTCCTGGACGCCTCCTTGGAGAGGTGTTCCAGGCCCCAGGCCTCTGACTGGGAGGAGGCCCAGAGGAAGACCCAGGATTATGTCTCTCAGCTGGCCTAGGAGTGCCTTGGGATTTCCCTGGAGGAGCTGGAACAAGTGGCTGGGGAGAGGGAAGTCTGGGCCTCCCTTCTTAGGCTGCTATCCCCATGACCCGACCCCGGACAAGTGGAAAAACATGGATGGATGGATGGATGGATGGATGGATGGATGGATAAATGCACATACATACACACACTCGCATGCATGAAACAGATAACACAATAGAATACAGACAGTAACGTTAGCTATCTTGGTTAGCTAGCAAGTTTCAAGAAACGTTCTCTTTCTGTCCCCCCTCCCTCTTACACACACACAATGGACGTTGACATTGTTCCAACATTGCTGTTGTAAAATTGCTGTTGTTGTCATTTCGTTTCAAAAATGTTCTACAATTTGTTCTAAAAATGCTTAAAAAAGTGAAAAATAAAAATATTTCAAACATGAAATAATTCTTGTGTGAAATAAAACACACCAGAAAGTATGATACAAAACATTATTTTGAATCAAAATGACAAAAGTAGCATAAAAACACATTGATTCAAACTCGGGTCCAAAAAGACCCACTCGTGGAAGACTGTATGGTCAATAAGTCGTGCATCAGAGGGTTAGTTGCATTTCTTATTTAATGGAAACCCTGCAATTGCTGAATTGTGTTTTTATCTCATTAGAGACATATCAACAAAATTTTCCACACATTAGTAATGAAAATGCAGCTACTGTTTTTAACAATTTGGTAATTGCCAGCTGTAATTTTTTATCAAGCAGTTTCTGGCTTTTAGTTGACATTTCAGCTCTCAGTTATCTGTGAAGTTGCTGTGTGACCAGATTATCTTTCTGCTTTTTAGACCCTCAGTAATCTAAACACATTTTTCCTGTTATAAGCAGCCTCACTGCTAACCAGTGGCGCAAAAAGTGGGTATGCAGGGTATGCAACGCATAGGGGCGCTGCACTAGAGGGGGCGCCAAAACCCCGTCTCGAAAAATGTTTTTTTCTTGTTGGCATTTTCTATAATTAACAGAATGAAATGATCAATAACAGGGGAACAGCACTGATTAGGCGCCCCTCTGCTCCTCCCATGCAGGTGGCTGTGCACGCACCCCTAAGAGTATGCAGGCGCGTTTTTTTTATTTTTTTTATTTTAGACTACCACTCGTAGTGCACTTGACAAAATGGAGCGGCAGAAAAAAAAGCTGTCCGGGGCGCAAAACAGAAAAAGTAAAAGGGAGAAGGATAAAGATGTTGGCGGGATGAAAAAAAGCCTTTCAATGTGGTTGAAAGATAGTAGGTAAGTACCGTCAGTGTATTAGCAGGACAGGAGGGCTGTAAATAATCAAGTTAGCTAAAGCTAGCAGCTAGCCTAATACGGAATCGTCCCATATTTGGCTGTTAAAAGTTGCCTCCCCTATTAAACCATTAAGGGACGCGATTTGTTTTGTATTTCTATGAATATCTGATACATAAACCTGTCACAGACACATAACCGCGCACTAAGTAAGAATGACCGAAATAAAGCTCAGGAAATATTAACACAGGAAAGCTAAAGCTGCTGCGGCGGCAGTGCCCAGCTATGGTCCAACACTTAGCCCTCCTGGGTGCATTTTTTCACTCATATATATTATGGATTCTTTAATTAAAGATGAGTTGTTCAAGTTCATGCGTGTATCAGACAAATTAGTCATCAGAGTCACTAAAGCCCTTAAACTCAAAAAGGTTGGTGACTTATTTTACCAACCTTTTTGGCAGGGGGACACTTGAGTTTAAATGTCTTATTCAATACCACTACAGTGATGTTGTGATGTATCTGATAAGTCAGATCAGATGTAATGTCCAATCAGTAACTGTTATCCAACAAGGAGATGATTTAAATTAAAGTTTAATTTCTATTGTAGTTTGACTGCTGTATTTTTTAAGCCTATTTAACACAAAATTGATGTCATTCAGCTGTGATGGTGGAGAGAAAGAAGAGAAGATGATGAAAGAGGAAGAATCAGGACAGACAGGGGAAGGCAACAGGTTGGTCTAATGCAGGTGGAAGTGAGGGAGCAACTAGTCCATCTCAAGCACAAATTTTTAAACATTATTTTTAAAAACGGTAAGATCTGTAATTTTTACAACTAATAATGCTTTTTTGACCACATGACTTAGTGGAGAACACCACAGACAAGGGATGAAGGAGACAGACATGAGGTCAGTGATAGAGGAGACAAGTGATGAGATCAGGTAGGCATTAGGAAAGCAACAAAAACCTATATACCATGATGGTTTGAGTTTCTGATGACCATCTTTGATCGTGTTCTTTTTTGGGGAAAATTAGTGCAGGCAGTCATGGTGAGTCAACCACGAGAAAAGAGAATGAGAAACAGAAAGGTGCAGATGAGGGAGAGGAAGAGCAGAGAGGACTAGATGATGAAGAGAGAGAGAAGCACAGAGCTGCGGAGGAGAGAGCCGAGACAAGGCTTTATTCAGAAGAACCATCTGAATGGCCTTTACCACACAAAATGGGGGACACATTTAGGTAGTGCATGGTTGTAAATGGCCCACAGAAAGTTTCTGATGGTCCATATCCAAGATCAGAGAAGAATAAGAGGTGTTTTTCCAAAGCATACTGTTTTCGTTTACTGTCTAATGGAGAGAAAGTTGAACGAGATTGGTTACTGTATTCTAAAAATACTAACAGAGTCTATTGTTTTGCATGTAAGCTTTTTGGTGAAGCTAAAGTTCTTGACACATGCCTTGTGGAGGGGTATAATAACTGGCGATGTCTTTCAAAAACACTGAAGCACCATGAAACCAGTAGTTCTCACATAAATGCTTATCTGACGTGGAAAGAAATGGCATCTCGCTTACGCCTAGGTAAAACTAGTGATAGTGAACTGCAGAAAACCATGGCAGCTGAAAAAGCACACTGGAGAAGTGTGTTGACTAGAGTTATCGACTGCATACTGTTCCTTGCAGAGAGAAACTTGCCACTAAGGGGGAAAAATTCTCAGTTAGGAAATCCTAAAAATGGAAATTTTCTGGGAATCCTTGAGCTCATAGCGCGATATGATGTAACACTGGCAGAGCATCTTAGAAAGGCTGTCTCCAAACAAACCACTGGATATCTGACATGGTGCACTCAGAATGAATTTTTAGATTCAATATCAGAGTGTGTTTTGAGTAAAATATCTGCCAAGATCAAGTCCTCTAAGTACTTTGCAGTGGAACTGGACTGCACACCTGATATTTCAAAGCAAGAGCAGGCCTCAGTCATCATTCGATATATGGGGGGGCGCCGAAGATATGTTCGCATCCACCTCAAAAATATGGAGTTGCGCCCCTGCTGCTAACATGGAAACCTCCTGGATGTTCAGTAGATCTGATGCAGTCTAGTAGCTTTGTGCAGCTTTAGTTCAACAAACTCTTGCTTTTTTAAATTAACATTTCAGAAATTGTCATCATTTTGAACAACTGGGTCAAAAAAACAAGTACAGGGTGAAACTGTGATCTTCAATACTTGTGGCTTGCAGGTTTTAATTGGCAATCAGCAGCTATTGTGCACCTGAGTCCTCAGCTGAATGCAGCTAAATCATTGGCAGGTTACATTCTTGTGTAGTGAAACAGAAGGTAAAAGCAGAAGTGCTATGAAAAATTAATTACATCAAAATAATCAATCAATCAAGTTTATCTTTATAGCACATTTCACAAACTAGGCATATAAAATTCCTAGTTTGAAAATGGTGAAATATGAACTACAAGAACCCCACAAGACTGAGATGGACTGGTGATCTGTCCAGGGTGTACCAAGCCTCTCGCCCGTTGACAGCTGGAGATAGGCACCAGGACCCTTCCCCAATGGGATAAGGGTGTAAGAACATGGATGGATGGATGGATGGAACACCACAAGAAGGAGTACGGCTGATTGTTACCACTAGCCGAGAGCAGAGGGATTATTGCAAAATAGACAGTAAAAAAAAATAAAGTATGCCTTTATTTATTTATTTTTTTACCATTTTTAATGTAGGGCCTTTAAAACCACAATATAAAAGCTTAATATTTGTCTAGAAAAACTCTGGTGCTGAGCCTTATGTTTAAGTTATTATGCTTCCCAGATACTCAATTTCTACATATTTATAGGTTCTCAGCCATCCAGGACATGGAAAAACAAACAAAAAAAAGTTTCAAGCAACTGAAGTTATAATTTAAATAACACATAATTTGTATTAAGAGCCACTGCAATAAATCAATATTTTATTAAGGAGGAATTTTATTAAGTGGAGTTACTCATAAAAACTTGTTTTTATTTAGAGCCTTAAGTTTTTGTAAAGGTGTACCAGAGATTAGATCAGTAACTCTGAACCAAACTCATATCTGAACAACATTTGAATCTTAGTTTGACTTCTATGGATCTCAACAGTTTATTTACTGAGAAAAACACATTTGTTATTTATTACTACTTACTAGTCATTTTTGGTCCTGCAGCTTGAACACAATAAAACATTTTTAAACCACATTTTACTTACTTCATTGTAACTTTGCCGACCCATACCCCCACAATTGCTCTTAACAAATTTCCCTATTTATGGTCCCCCACAATAATGTCAGTAGAGACTCCTGTGCAGGTTGTTAAGTCACCAGAAACGGTCCTGGAACAGCTGACCTGGAGCAGGGTGCAGGGCGGACCGGGGAGCGGTGCCACCCTACAGCCAGCTACAAAAAAAACCTCAGAGCCTTCAAGAGGACATCACCTACACCCTTGGGAAACTGAGGTTTATTCAATCTGTTCCTGCTAATTATGACTTGCATTTAGTTTATGGTGCATAATAAGTAAATAATCAAAGTTTGTCAAGAGTATTTTCTACAGTGAGACTTTCTCTAACAATGGCGAAGCTGTTTTTGGAAGTGAAGGAGGAGCCACCTCTGAGTTCCCCACGGTAGAAGTTAGGAGTCCAGTTTGACTTTTATTTGCTTTTGGATTTGACTTTTTCATATGTTTTATGTTCAATGTTTATGAAGGAGAGCGGGGAGCCCATAAAACTGTGTAATGATTAAGGAATACTATTTAGATGAGTAGCAGGTTAATAAAAGTGATGTCAAACAACATTAATGGTTTACATAGTCCAGTAAAAAGGTGGAAGGTCTAAAAGATAATATTTAGATAAGAATTTGGGCATAACAGAATGCCCAAATTCTTTTATTGGAGAAAACACATTTAGCTGATAATGAGCATGTTAAACTGAACAAGATGGGTTTTAAACATGTTTTTTATTCTTCCTACAGTTCTGGGAGGCGAAGGGGAGAGGGTGAGCTTCCTGTCTGGACCTCTTAACTATGAACACATATCAGAATACAAAGGGAGGTAAATATATAACATAAGGTCCATGTATTGTTTCCAGTCATAACGCAGTTTATGCTGATATTTCTCTGAACATGTTTGTGTTCAACTTCTTGGAAGTTGAACACAATATTAGAAGGAGTTGGATTCTAATTGCCCAAATATTAAAGAGTTAGAAAAACGAAATAGAGAAATATTTAGATAAACAATAATGAGAAGGTGTCACCAGAATTATTATGGGACACTTCCAAAGAGGTGATAAGGTGGGAAATAATTCGGACTTCCTCTCACTTAAAAAAGAAAACTGGTAAAAAAAGTAAACACTTGGAAAATAGATTGTTGTTACTCTTAACAACGTCATTAAATCTGATTTTCTAAAATTTAAAAACGAACTACATGATTGACAAACAGATTTTTTTTTTTCTCCGAAGAGTTTTTTTGAGGCGCTAGTGGCTCGTATTTTTTGTGACAGCAGGCAGACAGGAAAGAGGGTGAGGAGAGGGGGGAAGACATGCGGCAAAGGTCGTCAGGAACGGGAGTCGAACCCGCGACGTCCGCGTCGAGGACTAAGGCTTCCAAACATGGGGCGTGCTAACCCCCTGAGCCACCACAGCACGCCCCCAGAAAAAAATATATATTTTTATTAAGCAAAAGCACTGGGAGGTAGGGGGAAAATCACTAAAAAGTCTTTCTTATAAATTCAGAATGCAACAAGCGGAGAGGATTGCAGATGTTTGAAAACATATGCTGGTGAACAAACCGGTATGCAGGGAGCCTATCCCACTCACCCTAGTTTTTGAACTATGATGATCAAAAACATTTTGTACATTTACTCGCCGGGAGTAAAAAGGCGCTGACAAGACAATGGCTCAAACTGGAACCTCCAACAACTGAGGACCTGGGTACGGACTGAAAGAGATCTAGGTACTGGAGATACTGTCTTTCTCTGTCAAAGTGCAAAGAGACACTTTGTACAAGAAATGGTCAAAGTGGATGGTTCTGCCAAGTCTGTTAGATCAGATTTTTTGTAAATCTTGCTGTCATATAGAATAATGCAAACGTGAATAGTTCATATCAGTGGGATGCAGTGTCTTTGCATTTAGCTGCTTATGCTTTTACAAGAAGTCTTTACGTTTTTCTGTTGTTTCATGAGCTAAAACATCTGTTATGAAAGTTATGAAATTGGAAGCTGCCAGCTATAGCAATACACCTGAAAGGCTGATTGTGTAAATCATGCCAGCAGCCCATTATCTTCTACCTGAAAAGTACAAGAAGATACCATCTTTCATGTCTGTCGACAAATGGGAGATTATAGCAAAATCCAAAAGTTTACTTTATTCTTGGCAGACTTTTAACACACTGATGAGTCACTGGTGGGCCAATACTGCTGGCAGCTTAAACCATTTTTACACGATATTATGGATATTGTTGGCTGAGAAAACTGTGACAAGCTTAACAACAAACTGCTGTGAAAGCAGTAGAGAGTAGAAACACTATTAATTAGATTTGTATCACTAAAATCAACTAAAAGTGGAGTTGTACCTGTTTGGCTAGTTGTTAGCCTTATGCTCCTCTAAAGATTACAAGGGATCCATGATTTGTTGTAACAATAGACTATTTGAGAAATATTTTTAGATGTAAAAGCAATACAGTAATAATAGCGCATGCTGTTTAGCTTGTATAAATTTTAATAAAATATTGTCACCTGGACGTCGCCATGTTGCAGCGCCACGTCGCTGCAATGCATTCTGGGCAAATGATATATGCCCAGAATTTAAAAAAAGCAATTCATAATGCTACTTGACATGCTGCTGGATGCCATTTACAAAGCAGCCACTCCAGGAACACCAGGAACACAGAGTGGCCTCAACCTCCAAGAACAGACATAAGGAAGACTGTAGATAGTAGCCTACCTTGAATTTTGCATATCAAGTTAGGCTATCTTTGGTGTGTGCACTATTAAAACAGGTAGTTATTAGCCTTTTTTGTGAGGGGTGAGGTCTTGGCAGATTTTAGCTATTCACATGCGACTGTCTTTCCTCCAGTGAATACCGGTGGTTCACTGTAAATACATTTCTGCATCCTTGCATCACAAGTGTGACATTCTAAACTGGGTGAAGTTGACTTAAAGGGGCAGTATCATTTAAGATAGACTTTTTTGAGCTTTATATTATGTTATAATGTTATTTTCTCATCTACAACATACCTGGAGTGTTATCTGGATTATTTCATGCACGTTTGAGAAATCATTTAATGTCCATGGCAACCATTCAGCTGAGCAAAACACGTCAAGCTGCAGGTTCCAAGCTTATGACTTACAGAGCAGCTCTCCCCACAACTTCCCACTCAGCTCCTTCAGACTAGCCAGCAGCAATTATCAAACACCTGGTGGAACTGAGCATCTGTTGAGTTCATGATAGGAACTACTTCTCAGAGCAACAATGATTAAAAAAAAGCTGCTAATAGAGGAGCCATGTCGTGATGACTTTCTGAAGGCGGAGTATCAGATTTACTAACATGCTTATCCCTAGTGGGGCTGCAAGGGGTACAGGTGCCATCTCCAGCTGTCAATGGGCAAGAGGCGGGGTCACCATGGAGAGGTCACCAGTCCATTGCAGAGGTCATTGGCTTAAAACAGCTAAATAATGGAAAATTTACCTTAAAATTGTGGATAGCTAAAAGCTGACAAATGAACATTCTTTACTGTGATGTAATGTTTTGGAGACAGGTGTATCCCAAACTAGTCTGTGTGAGCCGATGATCATTTTACTTTCATATTAAAACTTCTGTTTGCTTTTTTCCATGAACCTCTTCTCTGATCCAGCATGTTGACACTCAAAGCCATCTTGAGTCCATCGCTTTCTTTCATCACCACTGAAATGATCAGCAAACCAGATGTCGAGCCGATAGATAAAACCATGATGAGGTGTGAAGGCTGGTCACCATCCTCACAGGAGTGAGGCTTGGCAGTGGTGTTACAGACTTTATAGGGAGCATCTATGGAGCCTCTGATGAGAAGTGTTGAGTGCGTGTGTATGCGTGTGTGTTGGTGACGAAGCAGGACTCTCATCACTGTGCTGGTAATTAATCCTTGTGTGCTACTCTCCCACATATACAGCAAAAAAGCCTGTCCTGTGTTGCACCCCCTCATTTCCAGGCTGAGAGACAGCAGGTGTTTAGGACAAAGTAAACAGAGTGTAAGTTGCAGGGAGGTGTCGTTTGACCTGCTCCAACCCACCATCATGAGGTCCCCTGCTGGACTGGAAAACAAGGAACATGCCTCTCTTGGTATGCAAAACTCGTTTGGCTCTTCTTTTTTTATTCTTCTTCTTGTGGAGGTACCCAGGCTGCAACTCAAGGTCATACTTCAGTCTAGGCTTTGCAAATATTGTTCCACCCCCGAGGCATCACAACGCAAGAAAATTAGCAGATGCTCTGTGTGTGTGTGGTGGGGTGGGGGGTTAGGGGGTGGGCGTGTGCATGTGCTTGTATCTGTAGAGGAGATGGCTGACTGCCACAAAGATCCTCACTCTTCCCAGCCAAAACAGCCCATTATCCAGCTAAAAGTTCGGCTTTAGCTCCATGTGTCAATTTGGTTCCTGCAGCAATGACTTGGAAAACTTTTAGATACACCCCCGTTGTAATTATTACACAATATAAAGTGAGTTTAGTCTGAGATAGGAACAAATTAAGTATAAGACAATGTAACTAAAATAAAACATCATATTTCAAGTTTCACTACTCTTTGTGTCTATTAATAAAGTGTAATTAACTCCCATAATCATGTTTGTCTTTTGCTGATAAACGTTTTATATATATTATTTATGGTTATATCATTTAGTTTCTGTCCAAATTTGAAACGTTTGTGTAAATTTGTTTAGTTCTGTAGTATTTTGCCTAAAACAGTCTCAGTTCTGGGGTGTGGCAGGATCACAGCAGTGAAGCTGCCAACCCATATACGGATGCCTCAGTTCTCGACTTTAACCAAATTATTAGTCAGAAAGTCAATATAGAAAAGTTATATTTTATTGCGATTGAATTTTGTGATAAAATTTAATTTGTGATCAACAAATAAATGTTTTAGCATGACATTTTAGCATGATATAGACAAAATGGAAAAAAATAAAGCTCTTCTGCCTTCTCCCAGTGTTAACAACAGAATTACACCCCTAAGAAACAACCAATCAGAGCCAAGAGATGGGTCTTAGCACTGCCAATCACTCTTGTGTTCACACCCTTCCTCTTTCTCTCTGGTATGCTATTCCATGAATGATACGGCTAGTTAGCTTAGCCACTGATGACGGAGAATAAATGGTTTTCCTTGCACGGTAAGTTATTTCTCCTTCATTAGCACGTCGAGCAGCACATATCCGAGGTTGATTAACA
Organism: Xiphophorus couchianus; assembly: GCF_001444195.1. Lineage (NCBI taxonomy): Eukaryota > Metazoa > Chordata > Actinopteri > Cyprinodontiformes > Poeciliidae > Xiphophorus > Xiphophorus couchianus. The sequence goes on along the minus strand of NC_040234.1, from coordinate 22,942,899 downwards.
GTGCTACAACCGTGCTCCTGGCTCTGATTGGTTGTTTTGGGTTTGGAGCGGTGCATTTCTTCAGAGGGCAATAGTACCTCAGGGAGGAGGTGGAGCAGATTGATCTTTTCACAGATTATCTGTCTCATATTATGCTGTTACCACATGGTCATAGTTTTAACAAATATATAAAACACTTTTTTTTTTTTTTTTACAAAAGTTACATACCCAAGCTTTAATGATATGCTGATTCAAGTCATTTTAAATTAAAAAAAAGCCTAACCCAATAAGCTGGGTCACACCCATTACCCAATCCTGTTATGTTTAGTCAAGCCGGTGCATGATCAGCTCATACTTAATCTAGCATTTTGTTTTTGCTAGGTAACCCAAGCTGAAAACTTTTTTACCCAGCACAGTTTATGAGTGCATGGCTTGGCTTTCATAATTTACTACAAGTCGTTAATAGTCGGGGTAAGGGAGTCAGGGTTCTGTCACTGCAACACAATATATTGCTCCTGAAATTCAGTCACTGCTTTAAGAATCTCCCATTTCTAAAGCCCACAGCCTTTCACTTTGCCTCTTCGCCTAGCTTCTAAACACCGCAGTACATTACACTGTGGGAGTTCCACTTCCAATCAATTCATATTTACCTTCTTATTTTCAGCTACTGGCAGATGCAGCTTAGATGTTGCAGCTCCAGAAGCAGTTTTAAAAAACAGCCTTTTCTACTTTAAATTTTATTCACCCTATATTTTTTTCCTCGCTCACAAGTATTTATATTCATAGTGTACATATACACACAGCTGTCACATACCTGATTTAAATGTATCTCAGTGGGCACGAGAGCCCAGAAACTACTTTAAGGTCTGCTCTGTGGGACGGATTGAAGAGTGTGTTTGGGGCTCGTGGCTGTGGGGGAGGCAGAGCTGCTTAGAATGGTAAGACTGGAGGTGGTGACTCAGGAGATTAGGCCATGTCAGCTTTCAGGCTGCACATTAACAGAGTTACGCTCCAGATGAAGAATTATCCTGGGGAAAATAAATCAGTTGTCCAAAGGCATAGACATCCAATTAACTCGCAGCTAAAGCCACAGTAGTTCAGAGGCCTTGGACATTTGTGTTTTATTATTTATTTTAGCAAAGTTTTAAGGTCAAGCTTGACACAACAACCCTGTCGTTTTTACTATATGTCACACTTTGATATTAGGGAAAACTCCTCTTTTGGGATCAGCTTTATAATTAAAGGGCATCATATTTTTGAGTTGGAAAACCTATTTATTTTTGAAAGTATTAAACATGCATCATATTTGGCCTTTATATTGTCTAACAACTAACAACACATTTTGAAAACAACTTAAAAAAATGTTTTCTACCATACCCATGGATCCACTATGTCTAATATATATCAATACCACCAGCTGTTGTTTGTGAGCATAAAGTTTATTAGGAAAGAAATATGGCTGATTCAATAAGCAACAAATTAATTAATCAGATGAAAAAATAAAATGAGCTCAATAATTTCCATTTGCATGATTTATTGTTTTCCTATTTTCTCTCTCTTTCTTCCAAAATCTGACAAAAGTCTTCAGTCTGATTCTTTGGTCTCTATTAGCCCTTTAGTTGAAGGACAGTACTGTTTACAGAAACTTCAATATTAATTTTATTTTTTGTTTCCATTGTTTTATGTATTTATTTTGGATACTTAAAATGTTTTCTAGTTCTAGTTTTAAATCTTCATTTGAATTTACAGTTCATCGATCTTTGCAAATATATTCTTGCATTATTTTGCCATTACCATAATGTTATTTGAAAATGACCTCAAAACAACAATATCTTTAACACAATAACTTCTGGGACAATTTATTGTCCATCAAAATTTGTTATTGTGACAGACGTAGAAAGAAACTCTGTTTACTTTGTTTCCTCTTCATTTGGTTCCTCTGTCAGCACAAACCTGCTGATGTCTACAGATTTCATTAAATCAGTAACGCTTCCCATCAGGATATTTTACTTACACTCCTAAGCATTTAAAAATAGGCATTGGAGTCACATTCATATGTATGAATTGACTGGGCTGTAGTCGCTCCATATGTTTTTTTTTTTACATTGACAATAAACAATATTTATTCCCACCGAGATTTTCTGGGTACTGCTTCTACACAGGCTTAATTGGATAAAGAATGTTGCTGCAGGATAAAGCTCTGACATTGTGTCACCTACAACGCTCTTTACTTTATCATTTGACCTAAAGATATAGCTGACTAAACACATACAGCTAGTTTTCATGCTTTGTTTGTGCTGACAGCTTTTATATCTGTTGAATGTTACTTTGGCTAGTAGTAGTAGGCTATAAGGAAATCTGTTTTGATGACCCTTAATAATTTGACTTGTAATAAATTTAATTGCAAATGCATTTAATCGTGTGCAGACAGAGCTTACAGAAAGCAGTTCTGCTTTACAAAGCAGTGTACTGCTTTTTTTTTAAAATAGTACAAAATAATTAAGTGGGGTTGTCAGCTGTGCATTGAGCTGCTCCCTCTGTTACACAGAGGCATACCTTTTCCCTCACTGTAAATGTCATATTTAAGGATGCAAGAAGGCTTTGAGTTTCGGCTGAAAACCCACATTCAATAAACAAAATAATGTTCTGCAGTAGCAAGCAGCTCTGTCTGCCATTTACAAAGCTTTTTTGGAGAACCTAAGAAAAAACACTTTAATAATTATGATTGTTAAAAAGTATCAGACAGCAGGTGTATGAGTTATCGGAAGGCTGTGCACTTCACCCCCGAGCCTCCGCCACGCCCAAGTTTATTAGTATTTTCATGTGTGTTTCATCTGCATTTATCAGTAATGGTAAAGCATTACTGACCAGTGCTGTGCTATTTATCAGTAATACCATATTTGGTATTGATGCCCAAGTTTGGTGTTCAAGACATAATATCAAAGAAAATGTTATTTTCCTGTTGCCTTGTGATCACTTGTTAATTTTTGTCATTAATTTTTTGACATATTTCTCAATATTGAACAATCAACTGTTATAAGGTATGTAAAATGACTATTGTAATGACACATGTAATTTAATATTCAGTTATGCATGACTTGCATGAACTAAATAACTTTATATTTCTTTATTTATATGACCTTTATTCATACAGGATAAATATCACTGAGAAATAAATTATTATCTTTATATACTACAGCATCATTTCTTGAACCTGCGTAACATAAAAAGATAACAGATCAACCGTGTGAAGAATGACAATAATTAATCAGGATTCTACATGTACTTACTTATTAACTCTAAACTAGAGAAACATGTTTTCATAATTACTTATGTGATAACTATTAATGGTAAGAACTCTGATCTAACAGATGTTGTGCAGGTTTTATGAACTGAACAAGGCCACAGCAGGGTTTTTTGTAAGCTAGAAAAATTGCTCCCCACAGCTTTTTTTCTAAAGGATTGCGCTTTGCATGAAGACAATTTCATACAATAATGCCTGTGTGGCGAATGCAAATGTTTGCTTAGGAGGAGGTACATTGATCCTTGGCAGCAGTCTAGAAAGATTTCATATCTCAAAGGCATCTCTGGGTTGAAATACCATGGAGAAGTCCCCACTGATCACACTGTGTGACATCTACAAAATGAGATGCTTTATCTGCGAGTGCTGTGAAAGCCATTATTCCCAACAAATCCGCACTTTAGGATCAGATTTTTTTCTCTCTCCCCACTCAACCCCCCCGCGCTCTGTGCCACAGAACAGATAGCTCTGTTCTTGGTTATCACATCATATTTTTTCCTCTATACATCACAAATGGTGAAATGCCATAACGCATAATTCTGACAGCCCACTCAAACATTTATAAAGCCATTCATAGCATCTGTTACAGCATCACCAAGCGTTCTCTGCAAGCCCCGTATTAACAGAGGCGCTTTGCACCGCTGACGCCACAGACATGTTCATCCCCATGCTCCCATTCAGCCATTGTTGTGTCCACCGCTTCCAGGAGAACCATTTGGATGGTCAGTTGCCTCGGTATCAAAGGCTGAGAATAACAATAATTCCTCTATTGAATGGGCAAAATGAGCTGCTGGTCTGTTGAGCGTTGTTTGGATATGATTTGACATGACAGGTCAAACGCTACATAAATGAAATGTTAGTCTTTTAGTTTATCTCTCTGCCCAAGTGGTTTACAGTATGTTAAGATACACAAGAATAAAAATTTAAGCCTTGACCATGCATAGGAATAGTGATATTTCCAGCCACGTTGCTATACATACTTACAGAAAATCCTATTAAATGGATGGATGGATGGATGGATGGATGGATGGATGGATGGATGGACGGATGGACGGATGGATGGATGGATACGTATGTATACTACATCAAATACTTAAAAACATTATTTTTATTCATTTAACATTAACATCCCAATCCTAGAATCCCTCTGTTTCTGTTGTACTCCTGTTAGCTCTCCTTCCAACCTCCAGGGAGGAGTTGAAGAGTTTCATTGGGAAATGATCAAAGGAGTTCCTCAGTCTGTTGGTCCTGCTCTTTGGAAGAAGCAGTCTCCCACTGAACCTGCTTTCCTGTCCATAGTAGCCAGGAGTTTCTGCAGTGCTCTCCTTTCTGCCTCTGCTGTCCGAGAGTCCAGCCTTGTGTCGACCACTGAGCCAGCCCGTCTGATTTGTTTCTCCAACCTGGAAAGGTCTGCCTTAGAGATGCTTCAACCCCAGCACATTACAGTCCATCCACCCACCCACCCACCCATCCAGCCATCCATTTTCTAACACCCTTGTCCCAAGAGGGGTTGGGAGGTGCTGCTGCCATCTTTCACAGATAATCTGTGAAAGATTGATGCACCTCTGCTGCCTCCCTGTGATCCTACTGCCATCTAATTGGTCAGAAACAACCAATTAGAGTCAGGAGGAGGGTCTTAGTACTGTCCGTCATTATGGGGATCTGCTACTTTTACGAAAAGGTCATGTACTGAGACCAATGGCATAGAACTCACAGTGTTCTGCACTGGGTACATCACGTTTCTATGAGGTCACGGTCTCTTGCTATTTTTTTCATATTAAATGATCAGCTGACAGTCTGGGCATGAAATTTTAGTGCTTTATGAATGTGCCAAATGATCAGATTGTTATAGGCCGAATTAATCAGACAGTACAAATATCATTGGGCAGATGTTATAACGTTGATCAAACTTTTACTCTTTGCGCACCATACTTGTGCATATTGATATTACAATATGTAGGAATGCTCATGGGAGTATTATTTTAATAGGGCACCATGTCTTCTAGTGGAATTAAAAAGAAAGGCTGATAGACAATAATATCTTTGTATAAGTATTATTATATAGCATTATTTTATTCTTTTGGGATTAATAAAGTATGTTTGAATTTAATTGAACTTTACTATGTTACCATTTCTTATTGGTTCTTGTGGAAGAGGTTCCGTGAACACTAAACAGGTAGGTGAATCATGATGAATCTCTACCTTGTCTTGTCTATTGGTGTTTTTAAGTGTGCTATTCTGGTGCAGAGTTATCAAAAACATTTGTCATTAAGTACATTTATGCCTGTGTTTTAAAAAAAGAAACATTTGAAGTCAATTCAGCTGTTTTTCTATATTGTATCGTATCGGCTGATACTAAACCTCTATAAAATAATTTCAAATAGTTCTGTCATTGTGTCACATCCAGCAAGAAGTACCTATAAGTTGCCCCATCCTTTATAGAGTACAAAAATATTTCCAATTAGACTTTAAATGCCATCGCAACTCTGGTCTCCCCAGGTAGAACGTGAATAGAAGTCTCCCAGGGTTACACTTATTATATCTCATTACTGACAGCAGCCGTCGCCAGGGACTCCAATCAGACTATCTGAACACTTAAGCAATTGGCTTCTCTCTTACTGTCTTGCAGAAATTGATTGAGTTTGGGCTCCCTGAGCACCACTTTAATGTCAAACACATAACACACAGACCACACATTAGCAAGAAAATATTCATTCATTTTCTCACAAACCAGCTGATGATCTTTTTATCCAAGTGGATTGCAAATGGTCTGTTTTTCATGTCTCTTCTTTCTTTTTTTGTATTGCTGATTGGTTTTATACAACTATCAGCAACACATCACTGAGCACCAGATGGTTTCCTATTTTGGGTAATCTAATCATAAGTGGACAGATTTCAGTGCAAACAAAGTGACCACAACTATCAATTAAAAGAAGAAGAAAAACAGATGCAATGTGGGGTGTTGGCCTGATGATCTGATGAAGCCTTAAGTTTTCAACTGTAACGTCATTTAACAGATTATTTATCCAATTATAACAGAGAAAAGGCATTGGCATTCTTTAATGGGGTGTATTTTCTATAGCATGTCCAAAACATTGCTTCCCTAGAAGCTGCAGAAAGTAATTGGTGGAAGTTGAAAGGAGCAAAAACAGTTGGCATGAGGCTGTAAGAGCTGAAGCTGGTGTACTTCCATCACTGATTCTTTTAATCTCTATTCATTTTTAGAGAAAAAGATTAAATTGAAACATCAGTAAAAGCTGCTATTCAGACGTCATTGCATGTTATTGTGTACATCTGGAAATTTCACGCATGCGCCACAACACAGGAGGGCAAAAAGACGATTCTTTTACTTGTCATCAATGCCTCACTGCCACTGGTAGAACAATACTGCTAACAAAATAAAACCTGGAGATGTTGGTATTATTAGTTTAGTGTAAAGGGAAAAGAACACAGAGAAACCACTGAAAAACAACCCAAAACAACTCATTCTTCTTTTTTCTCGCTCTGTGTCGACTAGGCTACTCACAGACCTGTTGCCATTGTAACTGACTGACAACGGCTCCACTAGTGTATCAGCTTTCAGCACTAAAAACATGCAAACATTTCCCTCACAAAGAACAGAACATTTAGTCTGTTACATTTGTAGGCATGATCTTTATTTTGCAAATAAAAGATAGTCTTCGAGATAAGAGATTTGCGGTTTTATTTAAACAAATGTAAACAGCTGCACTGCTGGTGATCTGTTAAAGTTTGTGTGTATGGCCATTGGACATTTCTTCCTATCATCACTATATGCTTATTCAGGATGGGTGAATGCTAGGCAGCAGCTATGTTTCCATTACAAATGTGCGCAAAGCGTTTTTGCTATTCCACTAGTGTCGAAAAACACAATTTTGTGGTGTTTCTGTTAGCTAAGAAGGGCAAATCATTTCCCAATAAGTTTCTTCACACGATAAATGATTTAAAAAATGCCATGCCATCATCATCATCATCATCATCATCATCCCACTACCTGTTGTGTTTTGTCTTTTCTGCCAGTAGCAACATCTGGTTGTTGATCATGTGACTTGTGTGATGTCACACAAGTCACATGATCATTGCAGTTTTGTATTTCGATACAGCTGACAAACTAACTCATCCTAGTGCACATTTTATCAAAAAACGTGTAATTAGCATCCATTTCCATTTGGCAAATCTGTTTCCATCATTTCAATTTGCACAATTTCGTGGTCAATGTAAAAACTATTAACTTAATTTAATCTGCTGTTTTTAAGATAGAAAATTCAGAAATTATGCTATTATTTGGGGTTTTTACAGCCACTTCTGAAAAAGGTGACAAAAGCCAGCTAAAGAAACTTGTCAATTGCCTTGTTTCTCCAATAGTTTTAAATATGCAAGAGACTTTATGTCACATTCACACCCAGAATAGAATGATCTTTTATCCCTTTTTTACCTCCTTCCAACTTTAATTTCTAATCATGCTGGATTCTTTGTGACACAGTCACACAGATTGGCAAGAGACCTGCGAGGCTGAACTTTAACAAGTTCTAATTTCCATGTAAAGCCAACTTTGCATTTCAATGTGTCCATCATTGGCAACAACAAGAGGTGGTGGAAACATGTTTGTTATTTCAAGACATATGTAAGCATGTGCATCTAAAATCAATGTTACAGAACTTGCAACTCTAAACTGAATAAATCAAAAATAATGTTTGCCTGTGAAAAGTAAAGTTTAGGGCTGCACAGTGGTGCAGTAGGTAGCACTGTTGCTTTGCAGCAACAGGGTTTTTTTGCATGGAGTTTGCATGTTCTCCCTGTGCATGCGTGGGTTCTCTCCGGGTACTCTGGCTTCCTCCTACAGTCCAAAAACATGATTGTTTGGTTAATTGGTGTCTCTAAATCCTCCCTAGTTGTGAGTGTGTGCATGGTTGTGTGTCCTGTCTGTCTCTGTGTTGCCCTGTGACAAACTGGCGACCTGTCCAGGGTGACACCGCCTCTCGCCTGAAACGTTCGCTGGAGATAGACACCATCACCTCTCCCCACTCCACTGGGGACAAGGGTGTACAGAAAATGGATGGATGAATGAAGTAAAGCTTTAAACAATCTTCTCAAGAAGATGTAGACAACATCTACATGTCAAGCGTAGCCTGGTAGAAACCAGATCCTTGTCCTATGTTATCCGCTTCATCCAGAGGGTGTGGCCTCTCGGCTAGTGAGAAATGATTCCTTCATGGAGGCATGGACTCAGTTGAAGTTTTAAATTTTACTCAATTGCTAATGCTTATACCACAGGCTAACGTTTGCCTGTGGTATATGTAATGGTTCAGTTTTACCGGAAATTGTCAGCACTGTAAACAGCCATCCTCCACTGTGAAGAGAGTGGAGGATGGTTGAAACATTAAATGTTCCAACCATTCAGTTGGTAATGTTCATTCAATATTTGGAGGTGTGACCAATGGCTTCGTTCACTTCCTCTGCTGCCACTGCTAAACCAACGGGCAGACTACAATTCCAAAACCGAGCAGAAAATCAAAGTCATCGATTACTGAGTGGTCTGGTTGAAATTCTACCGGAGGAATCCAAGTCAACGGGAAAAAGCCCAGACTATCTACTGTATGAAGCCAGATTTTAGTCAAACTGAACAGCACAATTGTAGCTTTAGAAAAACTATGATTCTTAATAGATTGGTGGATGATCAATATTTTTTCTTTAAGCCAGAAAAATTTCAAAAGTAGTGCGGTGAGAGTTGATAGTGTAGCTAAGTTTACCAAAGTAATTTCTGATGTACACCGCTGACTACCATCCATCCTACATTTGCCTAAAATAGAAAGCTGCTCTCTAAAAGCCATGCAGCCATGTGTGCCTTGAAGAAACCAAAGCTGCTATCTTACTGTGAACAGTTACTCCCCAGGCCGGTCTGCCCCGCGAGGAGAAAAATGTTTTCGGGTTTCCTTGGAAGGATGTGCCAAAGCTCTTGCATAATTTCTCATCGGTTTTGCTGTGGCTCTTTCTCTATCAAGCTATGAGCACATGGGAACTTCAACTATTTTTGAATTGCTGTCATGTACAACAAGGGATATTCATTTAGCCATTCTCAGAGATTATCTTAAAATGGCATACATAACACAAATGTTACGTTTTCATGCCCTATGTTTGTGTGTGTGCATGAATGCTCTGTTTATGCCGTCGGTATGTTGTGATTTTCAGCATCAAAGTCTTTATTTTCTATAAGAATTAAAAAGTTGCTCCTCTAGCATGTGACTCATATTCTAACCCATCACATATTGAATCATCTCAAAGTTCTAATGCATTTGAAAGGTTTTTCACCAAATAATAATAAAAAATCTTACAATGGCATCTTAGAGCGTTTGTCTGTTTTTGCTTTCTTGTCATATCAAAATCATAGAAAAGGAGAAAAATATCAGTATTAAAAAGTGATTTCATTCATTAAGGGACAAAAGTTATTTAAACCAACCTGGCCTTTTGTGAAAAAGTAATAATGCCCTAATTTGACGTTGTGATTACTTACCAGCACTTTTCAGACAGCAGTCTTGTGTAAATGTAGCCTACAGTTTGTGTGGAAAGCTATTTTAATATAATAAGAAAAACCTCATACTCTATATTGTATTTACAGGGATATCATGGTCTGTTCCATGGTTTGAAAACTTAAACTGACAAAAAAAAAGTCTTCATTGTATTAGATTTTTTTTTTTTCACCTTTTCATGTTAGCGTGAGCTGATGCCATCGAGGAAACATCTTACATCTTGGAATACCTGAAATACGCAGTAAAGTCCAAGTGAATAACGTCATGAATATCAGAGACAATTTTACTTCAGTCTTTCATCATTTCCCTTAACCCTTTTCTCTCTCTCTAGCTGCATTTCCATTAACCAACTGAAATCACAAAAATGAAATTGCTTAATGGAAACATGGGAATTTTAAAAAAAGGACATGTTTTTTGGTAAAAAGGTTTTGCACTAGGATAAGGTGATTTTTCTACCTTATCGAAATAGATGTATTTTGCAAAGCTGTAATTTTTTGGCATCACACGAGTTACCTGATCGTCAGGTGTTACTATTGGTGGAAATGACAAAGAAAACAACAGGAAGTAGCAGGCGGAGGATGGTTTGTTTTGTTGCAGCTCTCACAGCATCACGGTTCATAAAAAGTGAACGGTTCATGGTTCATTACGGTACAATTTCCCAAAATGCTGCACAAGTAGCCGCTCCCAAGTAGGCACGGCTTGTTGCTCCAACACCTGAATAAACACAGACGTCTCCTCTGATTGGCTGATAGATGAAAGCAGTGTGGCTGAATTATGAATATATTTCATGTAACTGTTTATATCAGTTGCTGCCATGATTTTTAATGACTTATCACGTGTGATTTTAATATTATTTCTATTTAATATTATTCAGTGCAATTGCAAATTTTATTTTTTTATTTATTTTTACATTAGCAGGATAGCCACACATATAGCTAACCGTGGAATATGCAAAGTCCCCTCAAGGAAGATGATATCATTTCAGGTTCATTAAATAATCATTTCTGCCCTTAATTGGGAAAAATTAGTTTTTGTGTAAAAGCTTCCTGTTTGCTGGAATTGTACAGCGTACCTGCTTTCAGTCATAGGGAGGAGAACTGCTCACTGGGTGGAAGCAAATAGTCTGTCGACATGCAGAGACCTTCCATTATGCTGTCTCTTTCAGCAGCACATCCCTGAGGCTGTGAAGCATTTTGCTCTCAATACCGCCACCACACACTGCTTCTCCTTCTTTGTCCATCTAAAGAAACAGCCTCTTAACTTTCCACAACTCTATCTTTTTATGCCAAAAAAGATTAAAAAATATATATATATATATATATATATATATATATATATATATATATATATATATATATATATCCATCCATCTTCTTCCACTCATCCGGGGTTGGGTCGCAGGGATAGCAGCCTAAGACGGGAGAACCAGACTTAAGCCTTAAGAAACTCTGGGTGAATCTCATCCCACCCTTGCCAGTTCTTTAACCACCTTGGCGACCTCGTCCTCAGATATTGGAGAGCTCGACCCAGAGTCCACAGGCTCAGCTTCCTCAATGGAAGGCATGTTGGTAGGATTGAGGAGGTCTTCGAAGTATTCTGCCCACCTGCCCACAACGTCCTGTGTTGAGGTCAGCAGCACACCATCCCCACTATAAACAGTGTTGGTGCTGTCTTGCTTCCCCCTCCTGAGATGCTGGATGGTGGGCCAGAATCGCCTCGAAGCCATGCAGAAGTCTTTCTCCATTGCCTCTCTAAACTCCTCCCACGCCCGAGTTTTTGCCTCAGCAACCACCCAAGCTGCATGCCGTTTGGACTGCCGGTACCCATCAGGTACTTCCAGGGTCCCACAGGCCAAAAAAGCCCGATAAGGACTCCTTCTTCAGCCTGACACTGACAACCTTGTGGTCACAGCTCCAATAAGCTGCCTCAACAATTTAGGCATGGAACATGGTCCATTCAGACTCAAGGTTCACCATCTCCCCCGAACGTGTTCAAAGTTTTGCTGGAGATGGGAGTTAAAGCTCTGTCTCACAGGAGACTCTGCCAGATGTTCTCAGCAGCCCCTTACAACAGGTTTGGGCCTGCAGCATTTCTGCACAGTTTTCACCTTATGTACTCATCTTCAAGTGACAGGTCATGTTGCAGAATTGAATGGCGATATATTTCCATAGCTGCTCTGACCCCATGTGGCTGTATTGATCATGGTGGATGGACAGATGCTCATGTTGAGCTGTCTGAGGGATTAAAGGTCACACATATTCAACAGTGGTTTCTATCTTCAGGCTTTGTGCACCCAGAACTGTTCTCAATATTATGGATTCTTGATGATAAAAGGTGATAATTGATTACTATAGCTTCCCATTATTATTTTAATCAGAAATTAATGGAGAAAAACAGACTTGCTGGAAAAACATTCTTACTGGAGCATGTTTTAATTAAGTTGTACATACAGTGAATCTCAGATGGATAGATTTTCTATCTGGTTACAAAATGTCACACAAGGTCTGCCCCCTGCCTTTAAGCCAACAAACTGACATCAACAGATGTAACTTTTCCAAATTCACAGAAGTTCAGGCTGAATATAAGAAAGTTTCCATAACAAGATAACAAAAGAATGTAAATATTTCAACACCTTAGCAGATTATCATTTTATATCCAATTTTATGCCCATATCTGCCACCCCTATTAATTTGCTTTTAGTAAAAATTTTCAGAATGGTTGTGCTTTTTGTTTTGTTATAGATGCAATATAACACACACACACACACACACACACACACACACACACACACACACCCGCATGCACGGGGGGGGGGAGGGGAGGCGTGTGTGGGGGTGTGTTATATTGGATCTATATTCTGCTTATGTTATAACTTTATTCTTATACTATGGTTTTATTTTTGTAATATTCTGATTTCATTTGTGCAACAGAGTTTGAGTCTAGTATTCCTTTGTATTTTTATGACAATAGTTACAAAAATGAAAGAAGCTCTGTGAAAATAACTTCCAAAGAACCTTGAATGTATGGAACTGAACTAGGATTAAACTTCATTAAGTTTAAAACAGAAAAGTAAAAACTGTAATCATTTAAACTGTCATGGTCATTGTTTTGTTTTGTTTTTTTTTTGTTCTTTTTTTCTGCTGAATATCCATAAATCAGATTCAAGTTCTCTGCAAAAATCTTTTGTATGTAATAAATCCTGTGTGAAGTACCACCGTTTAATCCGATAATCAATACCTTTATGCCCAGCGCACAACAAGCCACTCAGTTCGCTTGGATCTCCGCAGCGGTCAGCACTTCTTCACAGGCGTTCAGCCACAACAAATACAACAAATAACAGCACTTGAAATCTGAACAACTGAAAGGTCAAACAGAACTTTCTGCTGTGCTACTGAGCTCTGTTTTTGTTACAGAGGTTATAGCAAATGCTGGCTTAATCCTTTCCACTTGGAATGAAAATGCAAAGCATGTTTGCAGAATCTATGTATGCTGACTGTCATGATAAAAATGATTCTTTATTCTGCAGGTTCTTGATACAGCCAGAAAACCGTCCCACAGGATTACTCTTTACATTGTCTATTTTTGTCACAAAGCTTTTGTTGTGATGCTGCTGTTTATTTATTTATTTATTTTTTTATGGATACCTTCATAGTTTACAAGACATCATCATTTTTAAAGACCAGTAGTACACAGGCAAGTAGTAGGCAAGGTTAAAATTCATCTATAGGTTAATTATTGAACTCTTCCTATTCGGCTGTAAATTAATTGTAACATAAATAAAATGCATTATTTTATTACCGGTCTATAACTGATCCAAAGTCAGTATAAACAATAAGCTTTCTCAAACTGAATGTTAAAATCTGATTCCTATATGAGGTCAAAGATCTTGGAGAGCTGGACTTTCTCTACCCACTGATGAACAAAATATACAGTGACAGAATTATGTGTTTTCCAGGCACATAGTGCTGTTTTATAACACTACGTTACTCACAGTAGTGTTATACTGTTATAAAAGTGATATATAACATGATATAACATGGCTCCTCTATTAATCCTCTAGCAGCAGTTTTACCAGCACTGCATCTCCAAAACCCAGGACTGTGTAACATTTACTTTATTTCTCCAAGTTCCATTTCAGTTGTCCCAAGTTCACTTTTATTTTTATATTCTCTAAGAAAGAATAAAAGTATGCACCAAGAAAGGTTTTTTTTTCCCCACAGGTAGATTTCATTTTTTTCCTCCCTAGTTTATTCTCAATTCTTTTAGAGCATCCAAGAGATAACCAGATTAAACACACCACATAGTTTGCAAATAATGTTTTTAAGGGTAGAAAACACCAGTCTGACTCCATTGGAAAATACATTTTGTAAAATCATAGATTAACTATGGCTTTCCAAAAATTGGAGTGTAATTTCCTTAGCCACACTCAGGCTTAAATCTAACCACCTATGGAGTTATGACATTTGTTAGGTGTGTCTAAAGTGCATGCAGACAAAATTTACACAAGCCTGTTGGTGTGCAGGTTCACTGGTCAGAACCAGATGATCCTCTTGAGTCGTCTTGAAATGGAAAATGTATGTGTTCATCTTTTAATGTAATCCAATATTGGCCCTTTGCTGGTCGTGGTCGGCCCACTAAACAAAAATCTCCACCCATTTCCTGATAGCATTTGGATAAATTGTTAAGAATTGAAAGGTGAAAAAGAAAACGTCAAAAGTAACCATGTCTACTGATGAGGATGAAAGGTTTCTTGTCTGTTTGAGGATCCCTGTCTGCTATGGAGCAGAGAGCATTCATCCACAAACATAATAAAATCATACTTTTACAAACATTATCAAAGAAAAAGACACAGCAAAATACCTTAAGACACAAACAAAATCAAAACACTAAAATCAAATCAACAGCCAGAATTTTTTTAACATTTTACAAAACATAACAAAAGGATGTCATGAAATACCTTACAAAGTTAATATTTTATGCATATTTTCAGAGATAAATAATAAAGCAATATTCACTTTGAGTATAAATTCACCCACTTCATCAATTTAATGTAATTTCATTATCTATTTTACATTTTTTAAGGTGCTTTTTAAAATGACCAATTAATGTAATTGCAGAAGCAAAATGTTCCAAAAGAAGCTGCTGCATACAAAGCTGCTGCTGCTGTTGTTGTTGTTGTTGTTGTTGTTGTTTGTTTTTTGGGGCTTTTTAGAGCGTTGGTTCAAGACCATGGTAATCCGATGTAGTAAGATTATTTAGTATTAAAAGCATTCCTATTGTACGTGGGTAACAACTTAGAAAAAAGGCTAAATGGTTCATGTGAAGTCCAGACTTTGCCTAAAGAAAGAAGAGGGCTTCATGCTAGTCTGTCACCTAGTTTCATTTGTGAAAGGTGAAAGGTGTTTGGATGAACTAACCTAAAACTGGACAGGGTAAAACAGTCCATGGATGTCCAGCATTGGAAGGTACATGTCTTTCATCCAGTGCCTTACAAAGTTACTTTCCTTTCAATTCTTAATATATTCCTTGACATTTTGTTAGTGAAGTGCACTATATTGTTGTTTTATTATTATTTTATTATAAATGTCTTGCAGCTATTCAAAGACTTTAGATGAATGGCTGAAAAACTTAGTCTTTTTTCAAGCTTTGGAACTCTTCCCACATCCATAATTCCTGAATTTGAGAATCTTTGACCTTGTATGCATATCTTGAATACGCATTGTTGGAGAGAATGTATTAGATGGAAGGTTTAGTCCTTTCTTTGCTCAGAATAGCTGTGTGATTGGTCCTTAATCTCCTTTAAGCCAGGAATCCGACTGAGGTTTTCAAGTTAAGTAAGACGTTAGCATTGGAGGAATTCTCATAAGAATACAGCACCAGCTTGAAAACTTCTTTAAAAATATGGCTAGTCAGTTTTTGTCTACATTGTTTATTTCTGTTTGTACACTCTTCAATGTTCTGTGGTCTGTGGGTGGTCAGTAACACCCACTGACCAGCCTGTCAGTGGGCGGTAAGGCATGGGTGGACTCAGGAACCTCAACTGACTTGGATAATGTGCAATTACAGAATCCAAAACTGTGCATTTACAAGAAAACCCGTTTGTTTGTAGTTAAAGTCTCCTGCAGCGATAATGGTTACTGCTTGGTGTGTGATGCAGAAAAGGGTGGAATGTTCTTTTAATCTTGCATTGTTTTTCTCCACACCACGTCGACCTTTGTGTTTGGACTGGTCCTTGTTGTCAGAGTCTGGGCTGTGCTGCAGAGCACTTACAACCCGTCTCCCACTCTGACATAGTGGGCTGTACAGTATATAGCAGCTGACACATTTACTAAATGGCAGGTTGACTGCAGGCGTACACTAGAATCATAGTCCTACATAACGCTGCCAAACTCATTTATCAACTGCTTGTTTGAGTCGGAGAGCACACATGTATCTCCCAGAAATCTGAAGACATGGAAAGAGGGAAAGAAATGACTTCCACTCTCTATGGCTGCAGACTAACAAACAAAGCTTTTGTTTGTTTGTTATTATTCAGGAAAAGGTGCCCTTGTGTTGTCGGTCAGAATGTGGTTTGTGTGTAGCGTTAGATGTTAGATGAGCAACCGGTCACAGATTGAATGTGTGAGAGCCCCGCTGTGTGCTGTAGCGTTTCACTGCTACAGCTGGAAAAGAACAAACCTTAGAGCACAAATTTACCTCTATGTTGAGAGACTCTCTTCTTTAAACTTTTATAGACAATAAACCTTTACAGAAGTTTGGTGAAAGTATGTACAGTATAGCAGATTTTCTCTCTTTTATATCACATAACAACCATGCAGCTTAATGTCTTTTATTAGGATTATAAAACAACATCCCGAGCTTTGGACATTTTTTCAGAGCTCTGCTTAATTCGTCATCTGAAAAAAAAAAAAAAAAAAGGTTGGCACAACTATAACAACTACCAAAATATAGAAAGCCACCTTCAGTGACTGGCCATGCAAGGGGTGTTTTAATCAAACTCAAACTCAAATTCCTTAGCATACTTAAAATAAAACAAAACTAACTAAAAGTAAGACAAAACTTACTTTTCACCAAGTAGGAGCTTGTTTTTAAGTCATCAATTTATGGCATAAAATCACAATAACATCCCTTGACATTTGTGGTTGTAGAGTGGAAAATTATGGAAGTTTTAGTTGGAGTGCTCCTTTAGACACTGAAATCTTGTGATTCATCTTTCGAAAAGCTGCATGAAGAAATTATTTTTCTCTGTCAGAGTGGAACCAAAAATAGCATTTGAAAGTGACAGAAGAGAACTCCGATGGGAATTTACTTCACTACACAGAGTTGTTTGATTTGTGGATCAAATTGTGTTAATCTGTGTTAATATTTTTGAAGTCACATTTAACATGTGACTTCAAAAGGAGAAAATGGGGAAAATTTTATTTTTTTTGTTTTCTAGGACAGAGGCTTAAAGGGCAGTATTATGTGTAACTGTGACCTTCAGGTATAAAAATACTACACATTTCAAAAATGACTTAAAAGAAATTTTACTTTGTAATTTAATGCCTTGAAATTGGGCCTCTGTCTCTTTAAGAAACTCCTGCTCTTTCTGAAGAGCCAGGAAGTCATCAGAACATGACTCCTCTATTAACCCTTTAACAATATTTTTAACTGCTGCTGCTAGTCTGAAGGAGCTGAGTTGGAACGTGGCAGGGTAGGGGCCCTTCGTGAGGCGGAAGCTTGGAAACTGCAGCTCCTTGGAGGAGTTTTGTTCTTGAAGGCGGAGCTAGGTCCACCCAGGTGTTTTGCACAGCTGATTTTTAAGGATTTCCCAGACTTAAATGGCAACACTCCAGGTATGTTTTTGATGACATTATATATATTGTCATCAAAATTTTACATAATACTGCCCCTGTAAACTTAAGCTTATTTTCGTCTCTAATGTCAAATTTCTGTAAACATTAAGAGAAAAACCGCTTAATTCCAGACTTTACAAAACAAAGCCAATGAACACCATCAATTAAAACAACCCCCCACTTTTATTCCTAACTTTTGCCAAAGCTGCTGTCTTTCTCCTTCTCTTTGCTCGCTGATCTGGCTGGAGAACCGCCTGTTTTCTCATTTGTGAAGCGAGGCACGTCCGACAGGAGGTGGGACCCCCGAGTGAAATGACTCCTGAAATATCCATCACCGCAAATTACATCTCTGCTCGTGCTGATCCCCTCTTTTGAGCTAATCAAGTTATATGCCCCTGCACAACTATCAATACGCCTTGCTAATGTCTTTTCATTTGCAAAGATAATTACAACAAGGTTCCACTTGAAAATCCATACATGCCAACAAACCGAGCCAAAATCGACTGATCGGCGGGGGTAATTATTTCTCCCTTTCTGATGTAAGGACATATCTCCAGGGGTTAATGACACTGATTAAAATGATTTATGCAATAACAAAAGAGTAGAGGGTTGATGTGTGTACAGGAAATAAAATATGCATTTGCATTTGAGTTTGAATGCTAATGTCTCTAAGATCCTTTTTTGGGGAGGCCAAATATCATAATTTGTGGTTTTGCACCTAAAGCTGCAACAGAAGCCGGTGTAGCGCCAGCAGCTAAGAGATCTGAACGCGTCGTAAGTGTTGTCTGTAGGTAGTAGATGTTTGTGTTTGTGCATC
The DNA here is from genome assembly GCF_001444195.1 of Xiphophorus couchianus. Taxonomy (NCBI): domain Eukaryota; kingdom Metazoa; phylum Chordata; class Actinopteri; order Cyprinodontiformes; family Poeciliidae; genus Xiphophorus; species Xiphophorus couchianus. Next base: position 22,924,422 of record NC_040234.1, on the reverse strand, counting down.
TCCTCGTGTGAATGAGTGAAATGAGGTGAGAAAAGAAGAAGCTGCAGGAGGCTGCGGTGCAAGGAGAGTCTAGACATAATGAGTTTAATAACATACAATGTTCATTAAAACGTAGCTCAGAGCCTCTCTGGCGACCGTCAGATTAGTGGGGGGAAGAGGGAGTGGGGTGGGACGGAGGCCCATATGGTCCACACGCTTGACAGCACTGTGACCCATAACAGATGTGCTGTTTTTTATTTTATTTTCTGCTCTCCCATGCTGCTTTACTCGGCTTCTTTGACACACCTGGGTTTCTCCCGGGCAATCACAACAACACCAACAAATAAGAGACATTCACTCTCCGGGAGGCGATAAAGGCTCATACGACTGGAAAAAACAAACTTTATTTAGGCCTTATTAAGTGGGCTGTCCTCCAGGTGGGGATTCACAAAGTACTGTTACACCTGAAGGGAAAGCTCAGCCGTGCAGGTGGGTTGTTTACAGGCAGACTTTGATTCAGCATTTACAACACTGGCTGAAACGTAAGAATATAGTCATAATATTCTGAAAACTAAGTCAAAATAATGCAAGAATGAAGTCATATTACCAGAATAAAGTTGTAATAATATGAGATTAAAGTCATAATATTATGAAAACAGTCAAAATACCACAAGAATAAAGTAATATAAGGATTCATTTTATGGGAATTGCTACACAAATGTTGAGGATTTTGTTAAGTTTTGGTATTTGTTCTACAAATAAGGAAATACTTCATCTTTTAACACATCAGCTTCAAATTATTATTAGTAGCAGATCTTTGATATGATTTTCAAGAAAGAATCCAGGACAAATGGATATATGGAATGAATGCATGTACTTTGGGCTACTTGATATACATTTCCCTCATGATAAATACAGTATTTATCTTATCTTGTTTTATTGGACTAGACGTCGCGTCAAATCTTGGTAATTATCATTGAAAAAGTCTATATTTTTCTTGGAGTTTTATAGATCTCTTCTGGTAATATTGCGTCTTTAATCTGCTTATGACTGTGTTGCAATATTATGACTTTATTCTTGTAATTAAAGAAAGAAAGAAGAAAGAGTCCTAATACTCCATCATATACACCCTACACAGTGAGCTACATTTCTCTTAATTTGTGTGCACTCAAATGTATTCATTTGGGTTTCTCCTCCTACAGTAAAGACTCAAGTCAAGTCTCAAGTTTGGTTCAAATCAGTTCTTAAAGTGGAAGCTTAACTCCGCCCCTAGAAATTTAGAAAGATTTCAGCAAAGTGGGCGGAGCCAAGAGACAGCGCCGAGTGTGGGGATGAGCGGATGTGTGAGTGGGGCTGTGATCAGGACGAAAGAAGCACTGCTGTCAACTTATCCATTTGATCAAGTTTTCACTTTGTTTTTATGTCCAAATGTGGATCTTTAACAGAGTCTTGTTAGGCTGCTCAAACTAAATACTTTTCTTTGTCTTTTGACAGCCGGCCCCACTGTTCTTCTTGGCACTCACTATACTACTGTTCAAAATGTCTTGGAGAAGTTACTACAAATCTTCAGTGGATTAAGTCTTTCAGGGCGTCTTCTGTCTCAGCATGGCGTCCCTGTCTGACTCCATGATATCCAGATCGGTTCTCTGTGGGGGAGGGATGAGTCATCTGCTGAAGTGTTGTGTATGAAGTCGGCGTTTAAGACAAGGCATGTTGTCCTACAAGAATGTGAACTGAGGGTTTTTCTTTCAACTGGAATTCCTTAAAGAAGATTGTAGATATATTTTTGAATTTTTCCTCATTCCAAGGTATGTTTGCTTCCAACTTTGTGTAATAGAAAAGAAAGATCACTCTGCCCACATCACCGAACACCTGATGCTAGGAGGTGAAAGGACTCTCTGCTGGAAGTCCCTCACCATCACATAATCTGCTTGCTGCTGTGCCTGAAGCTCTTTAGTTCATTTTATTCACTCGACTATCAAAGAATCCCATGTTGGAAAATCATGTTACTCAATATGTTAACAGTATGTTCAAGGACACATCATGACTTGTTCTGCTAAACAACACTGTGCACAGCTCCTTTAATTACACCAGTGTTTCTAAACCTTTTTTGAGCCAGAGCCCTTTATCCGTCATCTAGGCCCTTCACCGCCCCCCATCAAAGAAGATGTAGGCTACTTGCACTGAACATTATTTTCATTTAAATGTAGCTCAGAGCCTCTCTGGAGGTGTGTTTTATAAAAGAAAAACACATTACTGAATTATTAGTTTAACAGAGAAGAAAAAAGCCATGTGAGTAGAAATGATTTTTACAGGTGTGTAAGAAAATGGAATTTAAAATCGGTAGAGCTAACAGCAGCCAATCAGGGTGGAAAATAAAACAATTGATTCAAACTTTGATTATCAGCTTTTTCTTGTTCTGTGCCATTGCCTGATGCTAGTTGCTGAATCTGAATCAAAGTGGCCAAATACAAGATTCACAACATTACCAGTTTAAAAGTTGAACTATTTACAAAAGACTGTGCTCTGCAACATTAAAACATGGGTAGAACTGTATCTATATTAATCATAACTCTTCTGCTCTGCATTGTTTCTTTCAGTTTCTTGTGATGCAGCTCTGTGCTGCCTTCAGGAGAACGGGACACTGTTAGCCTTTGCTGTATCTTTTACAGTTAAATACCACAAAATGCCCAGTAAAACTACCATAAGACATCTTTACAAGTAGTTACTGTAATTTGTATTGCATTGTGGGTATAGTACATAGTATTACAGTAACTTACTGGCAACACTGTTGCCAGTAAGGGTACTGTAGAATGGTAATTACAATAAAAGGTCTAACAGTGGACATCAGAGTATTTTCTATAACATTTCACTAAAATGGCATTTACTGTAAGAACCAGTGCTTTAATTAGAAAAACAAAAGTTCCAGATCCTTTTAATATTATACAAATAAGGAACAGAAACATGGATTATATCTTCATAGAGATCTGTCTATTGATTTATAAATAATAGTTTTACTGTAGAAATTACAAAGAACAAAACTGATTTGTAATCAAATCCTAATGAGTCAAATTGAAAGTGTCATGGAGTCACTTAACAGCCCCATGACATTAACATTGACATGAAAAATAATATTGAAGAAATAAATATATAAAATAAAATCTAATAATTAAAAACATTAATAAATTCCTTATTACTTTTATGGCCTATAAAACAAATTTCTTGTTAGTACTAGATGTGGTCTCAACAAACCCATGGCATTTCAAAAATATTACCTTTCCTTTTATCTGAAAATAGTGTCTGTTTGTGCTTGCTATACAGTCCCCTGTATTATAACGATGTCCCGGTTTTCCTGTTTCTGAGTTTTGCACAATGTGAACATCTTTTTTTTTAACCCCAACAACTAAATCTATGAGGAAATGCAGACTCACAAACCTGTTATAATAACTGAAAAACCCCAACATGCTGACAGGTAAGATTTCAAAGTGCTGGTATTATTATTGGATACAGAACCACTTACAGCACTAGTCTTAACGCTATAAAATGATCGCTCTCCATTAAAATCACATGTGAATAAGCTTGTTCATGCAATAAGTCATTAAAAATAATGGCAGCAATGGTGTTAAACTGTGACAGGAGGTATATTTATAATTCATTCATGGTGCATCATCTTTCAGCCTCAGAGGAGACGTCAGCGTTTTATATTCAGGCGTTGGGGCAACAAGCCCCGCCTACTTGGAAGTGACACATATGCAGCACTTTGGGGAAATTGTAGTCTTTGATTTTACAGTAACATTAACGATTCAACACGTTGGAATGACACAACTTTTCATGAACTGTGACGCTGTGAGAGCTGCAATTAAAAAAACCATCATCCTCCTGCTACTTCCTGTCGTCTTTGTCATTTCCGCCAGTAGTAGCATCCAGCTGTTCATCATGTGACTCATGTTCCATTTCAGTTTGAAGCTCACTTCCTAGGGCTTGTAAAAATCAAACATTTCCTCTAATGTCACCATAAAGAGCGCAATCTTGCTTCAAACCCTGTTCACCAAGAAATCACTTTTACCTGGAGTCTTCAGACATTTCTAATAATTGAGAAGTTTGACAAAATGTTTCAATTTAATCCAAATCTGTCATGTTGTCTCTGCAAAGAGTAAAGAAAATGGTTAGGACATTTTGTCAAATGCAGCAGTCTCTTTAAAAACATCAGTCTTGTTTCCCTTCCAGCTTGTTCCTGCTTGAGAGTGATGGATGCTGAAAGGGTTTTAGTCATCGGTTATGTTTTTCCTCTTTGGTGACTTTTCAGTGAAGTTAATTAAAATTTGTTATGACTATAGAGATTTAAGAAAAAATGTGTTTTAATCTGAACTGTAATATTTTCATCTTGTTCAGGGTAATATATATATATTTTTTTTTGTTCTTATTTGGACAAGGAATTCCAGTCCATCTGAAGGTTTCACCTAAGAGAAATTTTTACTTTGTCACCAAGATGAATTATAGGAAGCTGTGGCCGAGTTGTGTCACGCAGCCAATTCTGCCATTACAGTCTGAAGTATGCACCTGATAAGCACGTTGTAATTTCAACTGGATGGAAAGCAATTTTTTTTCAGTACATGTGAAAAACTGGTGATCAGGTTCAAAAGGAACATCTTGAATTTTGGGTGGTGAAGAGCCAATGAATACATTTTTCAATATGAAGCTTTGAAATTTCATCTTATGCAATTTCATCTTATGCAACTCTAAAATATGAACCACAGGAAGAGATATTTTTGATATTTATATTTTTATTTGTTAATTTAGTTTTTATATCTAATTCAGCCATTTTCAACCGAAAAAGTCACAAACAGAAAAAGCACACAATGCTGGAAAAAAAGCAAAACTAGTATAGAAAAGATATTTAAATTCCTGTCAATGGCAGAAACACAAAGTGTAGATAGAGGTACAAACTGATTATATTTTCACTTTTTTATACATACAGCATCATTAAATATTATATCAAATGTGACTTAAAGGAAATTTGACTTCATCATATAATACCTTAAAATTGGGCATCTGTCTCTTTAAGAAACTCCTGCTCTTTCTGAAACTCCTTCAGAAAGGCACACAACATGGCTCCTCTACTAACCTTTTAATGTTTTTACCAGCGTTGCTCAGTAGCTTCTATGAGAACTCTGCTGATGCACCACTAGGTGTTTGCTAATCACTGCTGACTAGTTTGAAGGAGCTGATTGGGGGGACAGGTGCTCTGTTAGAAGAAACTTTGACCTCGAAGATGAAGATAGGTCCACCCAGGCATTTTGCCCAGCCGAATGGTTGCCATGGAGTTTGAAGGATTTCTCAAACATTCATGAAAGAATCAAGGCAACATTTCAAGTAAGTTTTTGATGAGAGGATAACATTATAGCATGATTTAAAGATCAAAAAAGTTGATTTTGCACAATAGTTCCCCTTTAATGTTTGTCCTAGCCTTCTTATGTAATTCATAAACCACTTTTGTAGAGAATTTATTTTAAAGATATCACTACTTACCAGAAACATAGATTTCAGTTGTACCACTGAATGATCTGTTACAAATGTTGGCTTTCATGGATATAAGTATCTATCTTAAGCTCCAGCTGTCTCCTCTTGCTTATCCTTACGCTTGATTTAAATGTCAATCCCTCCTTCGTATGTGCACTGGCATAAATCTGCACAGAGTGGGTAGCAGTAACTTTACGGGTGGGGAGGGGGGCAAAGGGTGACCGGATTGCCCCATGGATAGTCACTGCAGGAGAGGAGGCGGTGATAGACTGGCAGCAGAGACAGCAGGGATGGTAGACTCTTTAAGCGCAGTTCCTGGTGAAATGCCATCTGGAGTGAGAGAGGGAAACCACAGGATTACACAGCAGAGGATTCATTCATATTCTGAATGAAATGACATGCAGCTGCATCCTTGGTGGGCTTCTGAAAATAAAAAAAAATAAAAAAAGACTTTCAGATTTAAGAACAAGGCTCAGTGCCTCACAAGAACTCCAGGAGTTTGGAGGCAAACAGCAGAGGCGGAGACTGGGATGATTTAACGGAAGATCGAGGATGAAAACAGATGAAAATAAATAGAACGGGGGTAATCTATTGAACTTGTTAAGGGGGTGAGAAGGTGCAATTTTATGACTGTGTGGTGGAAGGACGATGGGGTGTGTGCGGGTATGTGTGTGTTTATTTGTATTCAACAAACTTTTTCTTCCTGATCAAATTCCGCAGAGGGTTATTGGCAAACACAGGGTGTCCTCCTTCCACTGGGAAGTCCATCTCCACACTGTGGTGTTGTTTGTTCCAGGAGCGACAGAGGTGGTCGCCCTGTGGTTAAAAAAGCATGAAATGAGATAAGCTGTGAATGTTTCTACCGCTGCACCTCACAATGAGGTATTTGAACTGCTTTGGAATATTTCACATCTGGTCATGTTATCATAAATGTCACTAACCTTCATAGAGAAAGACCAGTGATAGACCAGTCCAAAGAAGCTCCTAAAGTAATTGTAATGTCCAAGGAGACACTTTTACAAATCAAATTTTGAAAAGTGTGGTGAGTGGGGTAGTTCAATTCAAATCAATTGAAAAATACTTTATTGATCCCAAAGGGTAATAGTTGTTGTAACTCACATTATCCAAGGTTCTTCAAAGAGTTGTTGTAGGCACTGTTGGCTGTATGCAGGAAGGATCTACTGTAGCAGTCTGTTTTACAGCTGTTCTGAAAAAGCCTCTGACTGAGTACCAGCTGTGTTTCCATTGATGATGATGAGATTGTTTTGCCTTTTTATCCGTTTTTTTGTTTTTGTTTTGTTTTTACCTTGCTATGTCCCTGTCTCTGATGCTGCTCCTCCAACAGACGATTGTAGAAGAGATTACACTCTCAACAACAGATTTATAGAATTGAGCTTCAATATGTACAGTCTGTCCCTTCCTCTAGTCGTCTTCACTGTTGTCTCTTGTGGAGACTAAAATCTTTGCCCACCTCTCTTCTCAGTTTCTGGATGTGTGTTTAGGGTTTTTTGTCCTCCAGAAGGGTGAACGTCTGTCAAAATCTCAACACATGATTTTTGAATTGAATTGAATGACATCACCACCACATACAGGTTTGGCGTTTTTAGGGTGATGTGCAGTTCTGTCCTTGTTTTCTGTCACACATAATAAATTGCCTGAAGGGTAAGGGCTTAACTTTGGTTTCATCTGACCATGGCAACATCTGTTACCTGTCTCCTCTGTCCCCTACATGGGACAGAGCAAACTGCAAATAGAATGCTTTATGGCTTTCTTAGGGTTAGGGTTTGTCAGAGTGCACAACCAATAGTTTTTCAGTAACAGTTTTTTCTCCCACCATATCGAAGGGTGATGGCTGCTTCTCTTAATTTTCTCTTTTCATTGATCTCTTTCATCCCCTCTTCGGTGGATGAACAGTTCTCTAGACCTTTGAATATGTTCAAAGCTTGGGATGTTGTCTTAGAAATAACTGCTATAAAAATCCCTCATCTGTTTTTTTGGTTCACTGGCAAACATTTCAGACTTTTATGTGTACAAGATTTTGAAGACCTCATATAAAATTCCCTCTGATTTATAATTGTGAACAACTTTGTGTTGGTCTGTCAAATAAAACCCCAATGAAAAGCATTGAAGTTTCATGTCGTGACAAAATGCTAAGAAATCCAAAGTGTTTAAATACTTAAACACTGTGCTGGGTTTTTGTTAGGATTTTCACCCACTGAAGCACACAGTAAATAGTAATTAGCATGAATTTTGAGGAGCAGCCATACTTTGGGAGAGGGGAGGGTCAGTAATCAATAATCTTGTTAAAAGAGTTGCAGCAGTTCACCGTTGCACCTCACTGGGCATGGAATGAGCTCACAGTGGCATGTGCACAATCACATTGGAGAAAAAAAATCTATTCTCTCTGGTGATATAGATTAGCGCTGTCATGTTGAGAATGAAACAAAGGCTGGCGCATGAAGTAAATGTAAATCAGCAAGTTTCAAATAAAATAGGGAGTATAGAAAAATGCCTTGATAGCATTTAGAAAGTATAGTGGTTTGTTGCAGACATTTTCCAGTGGCTGCTTGAGAATAACATTTGCAAGTAAAGACATCGCATGAAGGGGAATTTTGGCTCAGTGGGTCTGGGCATTAGTCCAGTAGGACCTTTATTCTGGGTCATTTTTCCTTTTTTTTGTAGGAAATGGGATTTATTTAACATGCGTTCACAACATTGATAATATTTTCCATAACTTTTGTCAAGTCATGACTTGGATAAGCCAATTTTAGGCATCAAAACAATTAATTCTACTGAGTAAAGACATTAATTTAAACAAAATATGTAATACTTGATAAAATGCATATCAATGTTTTTCAGACTTCAGTTTTTCCCTTATTTCTAATTCACAAAATAACTTCTGCTTACATAGCTTAGCCAGAAATGGTGTAATAAATCTGAAAGAAGGGTAAACGATCATTTTCAAAAATCTGGCATGCCAAAGTGTGGAAATCCTCTTTAAATCAAACGGTGCAATATTAACCAATTTTATTATTGGGTCAACTGAATTAATTTAAAACTCATGGTAGCCTGCTTTCGCTGGTGTTTAAATTGTAGATATTACAGTTTCAAGGTGTTGAATGGCATTGTGTCTTCATACATCAATAACATGAAAGGCAAATATGCTGCGTATGAGGAGGTTATTAATAGTACTACAAACCTAAACAAAACCATTTTAACCAACAGCATAGCAACTATGTTGAAGGTTACTAAAATGTAGGAACTTAACATTGTTTGGGATTCGTTGTCCTTTTTAAAGCTGTGTTAGGTATTAATAGGAATAATAATTTCTAAAGGGAAAGAGGAGTTCTTAACTGGAAGGTTAGTGAAGATGTTTTTAGAAAACTGAAGTATTCTAAGAGAGCATGTGAACTGGTGAAAGGGGATTGTGACAAAGATTAAAATGTATTACACAGAGTGGACAACACAGACAATTTCATATTGATAGAGTCCAAGGATTCCTTGCTGTTCCTTTACTGTTGACCTTCGTTTTATCTCATTCTAAGTCTTGTTTTTCCCATCAACTGCAAGGTGTACCTGCAGTTTAACTTGTTTGTCTCTAGATGAGATAAATGAATCCATCTTCATTAAAAAAAATACACTTTTTGTCAAGTGTTTTCAGATTTCTGTCTGCAAAGTAACTACAAGGCTGAGGGGCAAAGTGTGCTGCTGGAGTATTCAAACCCTCATGGATCCCTGTTCCACATTTTGTCATTTTACACCACAAACTTCAATATATTTTGAACTTTGTGGTTTGGACTATGGTGACATACCAACACAAAGTAGTTTATAGATGGAAAACAGCAATGAAATATTATATGGTTAAAAACATTTTAATATCTCCTGCTTTTCTATAGAAAATAACCAAGAAAAGCAGCAGACACAATCTGTACGGTCATTGTAAAATTAAAACAACCATGCTATCCTTTAACCTGCACAAACACCTGTCTGTTTCCTAAATTTCTTCTCACTGAGAAATACATATAAATAATTATTTATATTAGGCTTTTGCCTAATATAAATGGTATATGGTATATATCGTTCATAATACCAGTATAAATTTTATCATGATGTGCTAATTTCATGGCGTTAACACGTCACCTGTCTCCCATGCAGCACTTCGCTTCAAGTTGTAAAAGTGAAGGCAAACATGGCTGAACTGCCATAAAAATGAAGCTGGTCAGCTGGTTTTCTGCCTGGACTGAAGTGAAGTTCAGCTGCTACCTTTGATAAGGTAAAGATGTAAAGCAGCTTCTGTGGTGTTTTTGCCGCTGCAGCTCCTGTCCTGTTGTTACCTGGTTTCAGCTCGTCTCTCATCTCCACACAGACAGAATACACCAGTCTGCCAAGGGGAGTAAACTTACTGAAACACTGATGTCTTCCCCAAAAATAAATAAATAACTTGAAGCTTAGAACATTCTTGACCTTTTTGTCAGGAATTATCAGGTGTCATGTGTTAGGAAATTTCAAGGTATACATTGTTTAACACCTTAAAATTGAGACCCAACTGTAAGCTGTTAAAATATGTTAAATTATGAAACAACATTTTGTTTAAGTCATACTATAGCATTTTTGTGGCTGTTGGTGACATTGTTATTTGATTGTGCTATAAAATGGCATTATTTGCCTGGAAAATACATAATACATTTAAGATTAGCTTAAGAGCCATCTCAATAAATGGAGAGTAATAAGTCTGACAGAAGAGGAAAGTCAGGATAAAGATCTTGCTGTGTGACCTTGGCATGAGACAATTTGAAAGTTAAGATTGCTCTTTCTTCAACTTTCATGCCTTATTTTGAGTTAGCCTATGATTATACAGTATATCTATGATCCAATAAAAATGTATTAAAGTTTGTAGCTGCAGCATGACAAAATGTATATTAAAAAAAAAGGTTTACTGGTGAGAAAACTTCTGAAAGCACTGGAAGTGATGAGCTGGAGGAATCCAAACTGAATCCTTGCTGAGGCCTTGTGTTTGTTCAGAGCCAGGTTGTTTGCTCAGTGGCGCTTGGCCGGGTCTCACATGGACAAACACACACAGAGGGCAAGCTTTTGCAGTTCCCAGCAAACCCAACACATCACAACCTTACATGTGCCTTTATTATTTATGAATGAAGGGTACAACGCAAAAAAACTGAGGCAAAATTCCACTCAAAACCTTAAGAGAACATCAGGGGGTGGTGAGGAAGAGCGAGAAAACAAGCAGAGAACATTTTCTAGTGGGTTCCTTGAGGGGGGGCTGATATACTGTACAACAAAGATGATGTGAAGATGCAGCAGAAAACTCCTGACAGGATAACAGTGAGCCTGGGGGCTTTCTACGCCTGTCAGCGCTGGCTTGAAATACAACGTACTCTATTAGCCAAGCAGCTTGTAATCAAGGAAGGGAGTGTGATGGTGAATAAAAAATCCGGGAATGAAAAGTAGATCAAATCAGGCAAGAGGAGATGGAGAGCCACAGCGAGAGACGTTAACATAAATGACGTATCAATCACTGCCTGGCGTTGCCTCCTTCTTCCGCCGTTCCATGTAGGATCCTCCGCGGAAGACGCACTGAGTCCACTAATTAAACTCTGATTAGGTCCAACTAATCAAACTCTTTCATGTTCCTAGATGTTCATCAAAGTCAATTACATTATATCTATGAATTTAACTTTCTCATTACATTTTTTTTCTTTGCGCAGTTCTTAAATTAAAGCGAGAGTTTGAACGCGTTGAATTGAGCTTAATCAAGTGGAAACTACAGAAAGCCCAGCGGCTCTGCGCTCGGCAATTTCCCTAAGCCTCTCAGCCTATTGCGATGAACCATGGCTTCATCAGGCTGTGTCATATCGGAATTACAGCTTACGGCAGCAGCAGCGGCGGCAGCTCTGAAAAATTCCCCAACCACCGGACTAATGAACTAGCTATAGTCCAATCCACATATTCACAGCTGGTGGGGTGGGGAAAGGAAAAAAAGAAAACAAGAATAGACTTCTCTGGGCTCTCCAGGAGAATGCTATATCTTCAGCGGTGGAGCTATATTAATGATTTAAACAAACATCTTTAGAGGCATATCAGCTGTCAAGAGATGAAAGCCTGGACTGACTTGTATGGGAAACGGTGGTAGCAGGGTGTTCTGGAAGGGAGAGTGGAAAGAAAGCTCAGGGACCAGCTGTCGCAGTGACTGCTGGCACTGCAGCGTGTGGCGATAGGAACCCCGAGGCCGGAGGGAGACTGTGATGAGAGCGGGAAGGAATCCAGCGCCTCAGCAAATCTCAGAGTCCTCTTTTAAGTTGGATGTGCTGCATCTCCAAACCCAAATCGATAAGGTTTCAATCTTTCTTTTATCGGACCAGGGACTGGGAGAACTTTCGTTTTCTATTGATCATCATTTGGAGAATTTGAAAGATAAGGGGGAGGAGTTATAGGAGTTATCTGCTCGTGTTTTCTACCATAACCATGCCATGACGATTCTGGTTTGACATGCTGTAACTCTACTTGTCAAAGCAGCTATGAGTTCTCTGGCCTACATTTCTCTGCCAGGGCCTTACCAGGCGTGAATGCAAGGCGAGTCACATTCTGTTACGGGTTAATGGTTGCGCCCAAAATCTCTAACACACGGGTTGCGCACGGTGGTGTGACAGTAAAGACTGCAGTCGCAGAACAGAGAAATATCCCATGAAGTCGGATCCTCTTCTTGGCATGCAATGCTAAGATTGGAATCGCTGCACTTTCTGGAAAAGCGCCATATAAACTGCATTAGACATAAGAGCATTATCAGTATTATCTATTTATTAAAAGTGTGTTGGTCCCACTTTTGCTGCCAAAACCGATCTGACCCCATGAAGATTTTATCTGGTATCTGGTAGAGGTGCAGAAAAAAAATCTATTTTAATAGAGAATCACAACTCATAGACCTGGGAATTCTGAATGCTGAAAGTTTATTTCCACATTTTCAAAGGCTAAAAAAGAATAGATTTTTTAAGTACTAGCTTATTTACGTCATTGATGCATGTCTTTGTTGCAGTGTTATTTTGATTTTAATATTTTAAATGTTTTTCTTATCGTTTTGGGTTTTTTTCCCTTTCATTTCAGCAACTTTATTGTTGGTGCAATTAATTTTAAACCATTAAACAAAATACCAAGTTTTTCATTTTTTCCCAAGTGACCTTAATATTTATGACCTGGATAAGAAAGGCGGCAACACTTGTCATAATGGACAAGACAATAGTGACAAAAATAAACATTAAAAATATGTCTACATCATGAAATTTTGTTCATGCACACAACGCTGGAGGTCAAAAAGACATTTCTTTAACCCATAGCCGCGCTGCTGAGGGAGAACGATTCCATTAACAAAACAAAACCTGGATATGTAGGCAGAAAAACCGTAGAACAACTCAGAACCACTCTTTTTGCACTCTACACATAGACTGGTTGCCATAGCAATTGACATTAAGGTCACTATATGTATGAGGAATCACCACTGCAAAAAACAATCAAACATTTCCCTCATAAAGAACAGAACATTCAGCCCATTACATTATTATGTTTTTAAGCTTGATATTTATTTTTGCAATTATTATTAAGTGATCGCTGTGGTAGATTAGCTACCGCTGCTATTAGCTAATCTAACACAGCGCTGATAGATCAGCCCATTTAAACACCTGCTCTACTGATGATCTGTCACAGTTGGTGAGTCGCCTTTTCTTATTTTGTAACTAGACACAGAATTCCACATCACATCTACATGCTAGGGTTGTCAAAGTCAAATAACTGAACTACTTTCCTCTCCCTCTGTATTTTGCATTAAATTAAAACTTTTCTTTGACCTTGTTATCTAGTTGGTGTAGTGTTGATAATTAGTAGCAAAAACTGTGTCCCTTTTTCTTTGATATGTCTCGTACACATTTACGAGTTTGCTCATTATATTGATATATTGGTGCAGACAGAGTGTCTGCGTGGTGTAGGATGACATTTTGTTACTGGGTCATGATGTAACATTTGAGTAGAACTCCCGAATATTCTGTAGTAGTGGGTCTGACTGGCTGACCACTTTTGATAGGTACAGATCACTGCAGACCGAAACAACAGACAAGAGCTGGAATTTTGGAAATGTCTGGCCCATGATAATTTGGCCCTCATCAAATTTTCTCAAATAATTACATTTGTCAATTTTTTCAGCATTGAGAACATTATGTTTGCTTATATCCCACCCACTAAAAAATGCCTTATATAAGGAAATGTTATTCATTTTACTTGTTAGTTGTCATATTTACATGAGTGATAATTTTTTTCTGCACCACGGTCTTATTGCTGCGCCATAACATACATGTTAACAGACTCTTCATGTGGGGAGAGTAGGTACATTGCAGTTCAGTCAAAGACTGGACATCATCTTCTAGGGTTCCGACCCCTGGCCTCTTGAGGCTGTTCAGGCTTCTTTTTGTTATGCAGGTTCAGCTGTGAGAAAACACCTTCCTGATTGGCTGCTTGGAGGCTGCACGAGAGCAGCAACACTATTGGGCCAGCAGAGGATGGTCAAGCCAATCAGATGCTGATGAGCTTCACCTGCTCCCTATAAAAGGCTCCTGAAGCCAGTGGGGCAGCTAGCAGGAAGAGGTTTTGTTAAGCTGTTCCCCCACCTTTGATGCTTGTAACTGCTTTGGACAGTTTTGAAGTATTTTGTTTCTGCTTGTTTAGCTATGCAGTTTGACTCTGCTCTAGATTGTTTTGACCCAAGCTAGCAGCCTCATGTTTGGGAGGCTTGGCGCTCCCTTTGTGTGTTTTTTTCCTTTTGGGTTATTTGAGTTTACTTTAGGCTGACTTGTTTGGATATTTTGTAATTTAATTTGCACTTAACATTCTTCAGTTTGTTAGTCCCTTTTCTTCTGTGTTAATTGGGGTAAATTGTATTGTGTTTTAGTTTTGTGAAGCCATTGTTTTGTAATAAATCATTTTAAATTCTATTTGATTTCTCTGGACACATCTTTGTGTTACATCCCTTGAACCCCTACACCTTGGGGGCATAACATACTTGATGAAAACTGGCAGGATATTTGTGTATATATATATATATATATATATATATATATATATATACAAATGTGTGACATCTTTGGTAAGCCATGCTTCTGACATCGCTGTGAATAGACCAGCAACATTGATCCAAGAACATGAGATGTAAGCAGCGATTCAGAACTTACATGAAGCTCCACAATACGAGCGCAGACAAACACATCCACCCACTCAACCATGCACAAATGTGTTGTTTTTTTCCACCAAGTCCCCTGCGCTTATCCCACAGAAAGCCCGCCTGGGACACCGGCTGTTTGCGACTGTCCGGGGATTGTGTAAGTCAGTGTAAGAGAGATAGATATTTTGGTAGAAGCACAATAGAGGCCGGAGGACATTCAACGTAAAGCAATCCAAGATAAAACTGTTGCAGGGAGTGGGAGCTCAGTCATATCCTGTGTCTGTGATCAGAGCATCAGTAAAACCTGTATCTCCAGGCCTCATCTGCGGGCCTTCCTCAGCGGCGACGGCACCGGCGCACACGATGAGTGTTTCTCATCCAAGCCGTCTCGCGCCAATGTGAGGCAGCAGATAAATTCAGAACATTTAGCAAAACTCGGTTTGTTTACTTCCTTTTCATCACCCGTGTTCTCAGGGGGATATTGAGGATGAAGCATGGCAGCTCAGTAATGGAAACTAGTGAGGAGAAATTACATGTGGTCCATTTCAAGTCACTCACTGCTGCTGTAAACGTGTTTGTATTACCAGAACTTGTGTTCTGGTAATACAAACATTTGAAGATAAAAGCGGACAGCCTTGGCGGAGATTTTATCTTCTAGAATGTGTACTTGACTGAACACTCACCATCTGTAGGCTTGAAAGATATAAGGCCACTCACTCACTGCTGCCTCTGTTTTTATGAGCTTCTGTAATTCAGTTAAATATTTTATAAAACATAGATTTCTTTTCCTTTCTGCACAGTCAAATAACATAATAAAATCACAACATAATCTTCTTACCTGTATCATTTTAACTGGATCTTTTCCCCATATTCTAATTCCTTTACATGCATTTACACATTTCTGCGTTTCCTTTTACTGAAAATATTAGAAAAAAAGAAACAGTTGTTTTTCTCACGTTGGAGAAGTTTCTATAATAATGTGGCTAATCATCAACACGTTTCGAATAAAGAGGATTGAGTGTTTGGCCGTCCGGCTTTTCTCGTCTGATGACGTTGCTGAAAAAAGACTCTGCATGCTACAGACTTTGGTTCAAGAGCAAAGTTTTATTACAGCCTAAATCAGCATGACTGAATTGTGAGGAAATCTTGGTCCAATTGAAGTAAAATCCCCCTGATCATTGGACAGTACCGTTTATATATGTATAATGGAAAAGTTGATTTTACATCATACTGCTCCGTTATGTATGATGAGTTTGCATTATCACATGCAACATTTACATTGTTACATGCAAAGTTTACATTGTCACATGCCTGTCTTCCCGATATGGGCATGTTCAGGTCACAGTGGTATGTCTGCTAATGCATCTGAAGTCCATATATGAAACCTGCTTTTTGAACTCAATGTCTCTTTTTCTCGGCCAGTCCTCTTACACATTACCAAACAAGTCCTCATGTGTGATCAGACACTACAGCTACTCGCCCAAGTTTTATAGGATTGAAGTCAGGAAAACAGTCAACATCTAGAGGTCTCTAATCTACCCTACTTATTTACTTTGATTTGGTACCTAGGAAAGTTGATATGGGATTGTAACTGGTTGCAGAATCTCAACTCAATATCTCTCTCCATGGAGACCATAACACCATAACACTGCCTCCGCCCAAAGCAGTTTGGCATTGCAGGAAGGATTTCATGAGTACAACCCACCTACTTGATTCTGCTGCTCCCAAAAGCATTTTCCTTACAAATGTGCCACCATATAAAGGAAAATAATGGTTTTCCAACAATTTTACATGTAAGACAAAAACAAAAATCAACTAAATTATATAAATGACTTGATTGAATTATGTAAATGAGCAAAAGTGACAAAATAATTTAACAAGGGACTCTTGTTCTGTTTAAAAAAATGCATAAGCTTTTGGTTTCACTTTTTAAAACATCTTTACATATAAAGGTTCCAGTCAGAACTTTTGTGTTTGTGTCTTTCTGGTACTCCTGTAAATCTGAAGCACAAGAGACATCCACAAACAGCAATGGACGAGTGGGGGTTAATTCTTAATTCAAAAAATTTTCAGATGGGACACTGGAAAACATAATAATTGTATTGAAGTCATGGTATAAAGAGTTGACCTATCAGTGAAGCTATTCGAGCCTAAAATAGCATCTTGGTGCTAAACATGTAGCAGCAACACAGACGTCCCCAATACTAATGTCAGCATCCACAGACCCCATCTCTACAGAAGTTCCATTAATGATGAGGAGTTCCTGAAACACTAGAAAGTTGAATGGGCCGAATAGCACCTTTCACTGATCTAATGATTGAGTAACTTAAATAACACATTAATACAACAAATATATCTATGGCTGAGCTCACATGTTTTTTTTTTGTCAATAATTTAACAGCATAAAGAGTTTTTAAATTGAAAAGCTTGTTTATTTTGTCACCATGGCTTTGATTATTTTTTTTCCATTAAAAGTTGTTGAAGAGGATTCTTTAATTTATGTAACAACCCAGCTCATTGAGCCGTAACAAAAGACAGGAAGACATGGACTTAAAAAGTAATTGAACTTTTTATTGAGCAAAAATTAGACAAAACAACCAATCAGGCAGCGTTGTGGCAACTGGTAAAGCTGCAGCCAAGACGGGACTGCTCCTCCTAACAGAGTCAGGTGTAAGTGGAGCTGGGCGAAGACGTCATCTCAGCTCCAAGCAAGCTTCAAATCAGTTCCGCCAGCCTCTGACACATGGAGTACTGCTGCTTTTATACCCAGGAGACCCTGGCCCCTAGCGAATCCTGGGTGCCGCTACTTCCGGTGAGCCTCAAAAAAGAATAATTAATAATGGAGAGGTCACATTTTGCCAAAATAAGAAAAAAACTGCTTTCATAGACACTTGGCTTTAAAAAGTAAAAGAAAATGTAATTTTGTTTTTATCAAACAGTGACTACAACAGTTGCATTGCTTGTTTTCATCATTCTTTCATTTCACATTTTGACAGAAACATCATTTGAAATTCTTTTTGCAGCATCTTCCCACTTTGCTTTCCACTCTTAGGGTTCTCTGTGAACTAAAACAGCACTACAGTTACTGCAAAGCAGAGTTTCATTGAGCTAATTTGGCAAAACAATGGCTATTCACGACATATGATTGCACAGATGGACGGTGGGGAAGTGGATTATGCAGCAGAAATGGTTGGAGAACTCTGTAATGTTTTCTCCCTGGTGAAAGCTCATCAGCAATTACATCGGCTGTAAGTGACAGGAGCATTGGCTGGTTTCAGTTTATGTTCTTTGTGAGCAACGATAAGTAAGCTTCATCGCAGCCAACTGTTGTGGCGCAGGAGAGATGTACGATGGTAGAAGTACTTCAGATTCATAAAGTTTTCAAGACTAATTGGCACGTCTGAAACGAGCAGTCTGAAGACATCTGTCCACTGCGTCTCTCCTTTATTTTAATCAGATTTTCTAATTATACCTAGTCTACTTTTATGTTTTGCTTTGAGGTTTTCGTAGCAAGCTCTTCAAGCTGTTATATTTTGTGGCAGCTCAAATTACAAGACAAAAGAAATGTAACAAAGGTCAAATCTTGACTGAACTAAAATCGTTGAGCTGCTTCATCCTCAGATACTAAACACTCAATGCCGCATGCAGCAGCAATTTGCCTGAGAGGAGGCATTTCAGCAGCACCAAAAGGAGATGAATTATAATATAAAACACCTCTAAAATGTGTGACTGGTTTATTGCCATATCTGCAAATATTTTATAGTTCTATCGCCTGGAGTAGCAGCAGGGGGTGTAAACAACTCCCCGTATTCATTGGATTTCATCTGTCTAGTACTGCCCTTCAACTAAATATGGATTTTAGGTCATCTCTGTATTAAACCCGTTAGCTGGAAACTGAAAAGAGATGCCTCTCCTTATAACCACGGAGTGGTAATAAGGGGAAACAACTAGGGCAGGAGGATGGTGCAACATATTTGCAAGGAGCTGAAGATGGGGCTTTGCGGGTCCCATCCGGTGGGATCAGCTGCTCAGACCCCGGATCTTTCTCCAGCAAATTGGCTCTGACACATCCTCCTGGTACCAGTGTCAGTCTATAGATGTTGATCTCACCATGTTCTCTGTGTGATACACACTGCATAAGAACAATATTTGTGTGAAGGAAACAAACAGCATGACCAACCACACAGTTAGGCTTACCCCCTATAGAGTGAAAATGTATTCCTTTTATATCGTTTGTCATGTTTCAACTACAAAATTGAATCTATTTGAGTGGAATTTTATGTGAAAGACCAACATTAAGTAATGCATAAATGTGCTTCGTTTTTGGAGGGAGGGGTTTGTATGTTTTTGTTTTGTTTCACAAATGAGAACCTAAACAAATGTTTTTCTTCAGCTCTTTCAGTCAATATTTTGTCAGAGTCATTTTTTTATTGCAGTCAAAAGTCTACTTGGACTCTGAACGACTATCAGCCTTTGGAAAAACCTCTAAAGATCCATCATATTGGATGCATAGCATCTATAAAACAATTGTTTTCAGGACCTGACAAATATTCACAATTGAATTTAGGACTAGATTTTGACTGGACCAACCTAATGAAGAAACACTTTCATCTACTGTAAACCGTGGACGCTGTCCAGCTTGAAGGTTTCATCCATTTTCCTAACAAACTCTGACCAACTTCTCTGCTGGTCAGAGCATGGTTGTAATTTCCCTCCACACCAAGGCCACGAGGGTCCTGTAATCCAAATTAGAAAGCTGTGACTTGATTGCTCTGCTGCCAGACTTACCATGATGACCAAGATACATCACTGTGTGTGGCTTGTGTAAATAGACTGAAAGATCTAAAAATATATTTTCTGCAGTAACCTACTTTGTTTGTGGTTTAGCCTAATAAGATATTGAATGCACAGCATGATCCTCGGTGATCCGGATGGGAGGATTTTCTGAACAGCACTACTGGGAATTGGGCCCAACCTGTCACCTCAACTCCACAGAGTATTTCTTCTTTTTTTGCCTGCTTGAATTTTTTTCCCTATTTGGAAATGAGCCAAGTTATCACAAAGAGCCATGAAATGTCTAGAAAATGAGAAGCAAACCAAGCACAAAGAGCCATTCATGACAAGACAAATAAAAAACAAGGAGCACGAAGGAGATGCAAACAGACCACCAGGAAATGGAACCTGTGAATAGACACAAACAGACAAGAGATGTGAGTGGAGGAAGACTTGCTGCACAAGAAAATAAAAAAGATGCTCAGAGTGTGTGCAAACCCACTACAGAAAGCAGCTTGAAAGGAAGTGCAGAACAAAACCTAAAGGCTGTTTTGTGTCTTTTGCTTCTTTGGGTGAGGCTTGTACTTCAAGCCCACTGAGACGTCAAACTCTAAAACCAACGTTGACAGTTTTTGAGGACATTTGCATTTTTGTGGGACGCCTGAAAAACAATCGATTCAAACACTATTTGAAGGTGGGGAATGTAGAAGGTTGGCCAAAACTGGAGAACAGCAATGCTTCCCTGTCATCCCCGATGATGCAGTCCCCAAAGGATTCGTCCGCTGATGAAATGCGAACGAACAAGTGAATGACAGCTTAGAGACAATGAAACGGTATCAGCTCCATCATCCGTCCACCGCGTGAGAGTATTTTTCTGGGTTTTTTGTGGAAAGTTGAGGTCGTTCCAGCCAGCTGCCTGCTGAGCTGTTGAGCTGTGTGCTGTGATTTGCACTAAAAAGACACCCTTCTATTTGAAGCTCCAGAGCAGACGCAGGAAGAGGCTTTAGCTTAGCCTGAACACGTTTCACTCTTCAGCTCTCCGACTCTGAATGCGGTTTCACCTCACCTGAAACACTGAGGGCACCTCCTCCTTTGTCCTTTTTGTATGCAGTTTGCATAAGACGGATTCATACGAACTAGTGAAAAAAACAGCAGAATTCAACAGATTTTATTTTACCATCCCAAAATCATGTTGCTTTATGTTATGTGCTGCCGTCAATGGTCCTTTTAGTTCAGCCTTTCTGAATTTGTGGTCCGCAAGGTACTGCATGTAAAAGCACAGTTAGTTTACCAAAGGATTGTGTTTAAAAATACTAATGGGCAAGTTGCTTAAGACCGGGTCACTCAAAAGACAAGTTAAAGACACTGGTGGAAAGAAGACAATGCCAGAATTATTTATCAGAAGAAATCATGTTGGCAGGAATATTTTTTAGTTTCTCAGGATGAGTTGCAGAAATGTTGTTTTTAGAACACTAGTACAATACACAGCATGTCTAGGTCTGCCTGGCCTGGAGCTGCACTGCTGTGGCTATGCTCAGTACGGTACAATAAGACGGTGAGCAGTTGTACACCCCACACTGACTAGCTGCAGCTTTCCTTTTTCCTTTAGGAATAGGATGTCTCCTATTTCCTTTTAACTCTTCTTCCAGTTTCTTTTTAAAGTCTGTTTGGTTGTGCACACAAGAGTTTGACCTCAGTCATTTGAAACAAGTCTAGATTTTGCTACAATTGCTACAATTGCTATAATCAGATGATCTCTGAAGTAATAACTTACATCAGGCAGAAATAAAACAAAACTTAGAAAGCACACTTTCAAAACCTGTAAATAACTCAAAATGCCCCAGTGGATTTGTTCATGGTTTTGTCGAGTTTTTGTCACATTTACAAAACAACACGAATCTTCTCATCATAATTAACAAAGGAGACAACAATAAGTGAGTTTTTTTTTAAATTTTAAAATATTGTGTTATTGCGAGGCAATTTCAAGTCAGGTGATCTCTGAGTGTTTGTTAAATGGGTTAAGTGATCCTCAGCCTGACAAAGTTTGAAAAACACTGATATAGTTGATAACATTTGTCCACCACAAAACAATTACTACTGTTGTACCAAAATCTACAGTCAGGCAGTCGTTGTCATCACAGTTTAAATGGGTCAGTGCTCACTGATTATTTTGTGTCAAATTTATTAACTTTATTTGTGACTTAGACATTTCTCCATATGAATTCTGGTGATAAAAGTTGTAGATCAACTGATTAGGAAGAGTTTACAATCATTAATAAATTATGGTGGTATAAAATCTATTTGTATTCTACAAGAAAACCTGATAGAGAAGATGAATGGACTGAGAGTTGGGCAGAGATTACGGTAATCATTTAATATCATTTTAGTTTATAATTAAAGCAGCTTTTACAAATGTCCCTTTAAGTCGCCTTACAGGGAAAACAGATGTAATTAATGTCCAGATAGTGGAATGAATCCAGTAAAATTCAGTTTAACAACAGAGTCACACATTCCAGTACAATTCTTGTTGCAACACAATGCAGTCAAATTGAATTTACCTGATGTAGCTGAATGCATCAATGGACCAGCTGAACTGGGAGTTGACTTTTTCCAACTGGACCACAGTCCTCAGTTCAACCAGAAGCCCAGTGGAATGGGTTAGATGAGGGGTCTTCACTTGACGCTCAGGAGCCACAATTAGCTCTTTAGTACCTGTCACAATAACTTTGGTTAAAATGAAGAACCAATGAATGTTTAAAAAATATATTACAAAGGGTTGTTTTTGCAGCAGATTTGAGCAGTATTTTTAGTATTTTTATGGAATAATATCATTACATTTTCACAACAAAATTACACTAAAAGTAAACATTTTTTAGATTCATTTTTGTGTCATTAATTTGGAAGCTAAGTCCCTAACCCTATCTATTAGGGTTAGGGACTTCCCAAGAAAAGATTCAAGCAGCAAATACTTGACATCCCCTAAGAACGATTATGACTGACTAATTTAATAGTTCGAACAGCAAATATACTTTAATACGCATTAATATGCATAATGGAAAACCACACTCCTTATTTTCACTTTTAGGTACAGACAATCAGTGCCAAGGGAAAAAGTGGCTCTCATGAATTGGCTGCTTTACAAATGTCAGCCAATAGCATCTCATCTAGCATAGTGCAGAAGTATTTTTACTTCCCAAGTAGCATTTTATTTTGAATAGCTTAGACATGTGCTATGAAAAAAATCAGCAAATAAAAAAGTTTTCTGATAATAATTTCGAGTTACATTTCACAGAAAACAGGCAGGGGTCTAATGTATGTGCTTTTTTCCATAGAAGGTGATTTTCAAACAAAAAAAATTATTTATTTTAAAAACTAAATATAAAAATAAAATGGTTGTTCTTTAAAAATTATAAAACATTCAGGCAGTACATGTTTATCAAAAATTGTCAGTTGTCCTTTTCTTAAAGGTCATGCAACATGTACGGTTCTAAAGAATGTCTCTTTGAATTATAAAAGTTCTGCACCTCATATTTTCATGTGTAACAATGAAAATGAGTTTAAATCGTTATACATTTTCATGTGTAACAACGGCTCAGTCAAAATCTAGACCTAAATCCATCCTCTTCCTTTGCTGTTCCTTTATTGAGCAAAGAAAGCTCAATGAAAAAATTAATAAAACAGTCTAATAAATATCTCAATAAAATAGGGATTAACTAACGATTATCTTAGTAATCACAACTTATTTTATGGGGGTTTTTTACAAATAAAAAACTTAAAATAATTAAACTGCGATCAATAATTGGATAGCAAAGATGCTTAATAAAAGTCTTTTACAGAATCTGAACCAGGTAAAAGTGAAGAGTTCTGAGTTGACCATATGTACAAAGTTTGTTGTTTTTTTTAATGCAAAATGTATCTACTTTTTGTGCAGTTTTGGCTTAATTATTGCTCTGAGTGTATTGTATTTTTCAGCAAATAGCCTTTTTTGAGTCTGTATAATCAAGTTAACGACTAATCAATCACTAAACTAGTTGACAGTTGTTTCAAGCATTGATCCATCAATGCTTGATGAGGTCACGTGGATTGGTCATTCCCACCTTACAATAAAACACAGTTACAGTTTGTGGTAGTGAACATGAAAAGATGAGGAAATGTTTAATAGGGGTGTGAATACTTCAGCTCGTCTGTGCATTCTCCACAACTGCTTCGCTCGCATGGTTCTATTGTGTTGCTGTTATTCCAGCAGGATTATTTCCTTTCTACATTTGTCTCAGTTAATTTACATACAGAAGTGTTCCCCGGAGAACCGACAGCAACATGCCGGTATAATTGCACCGGGTCTTGCTTTAATGTTATATCGTTATTACATTCTCCCCCTGTAGCTCCCCCTCCCCACCTCTCTCTACCTGCCGTCCGTGTCACAAGACCAACAACAGAAGCTCTGAGCCAATTCCAAATGTGTTGATCACAATATTTCCCACCCATCCCGTTACATTTGCACGTGCGGGGAAGGAGAGCTGATTAGGGGGGCAGACGAGACAGAGGTCCGTGTTTGTGTTTCTAGGCCGATGATGCGTGACCTCTCTTTCACACTCTGCTGATTGTTTACCGGAGCTTCACATGCATCTACTTGTGATGATTTTCCCTGCCACACTCAGTTCTTTCACTGCCCTCCAGTGGCTCTCTAATAATAGTACGACTCAAGTGTCACACACTCGTCCTAACTCTCACACACGTCAACCCATTCTATAAGAGCTCGCTCACACAAACGTTCCCGCAGCTGAGCTGACAGGATCCGCAGAGAAGATCTAATAAATGTCTCCTTACTCTGCTGCTGTCATCATTCCACTTGATCTCATCTGGCGTCTCCAAAGGCACAATATGAATTACTTTCTATGCAATTATGGAAGTAACCAATTACAGCCCTTGTAATTTCATTGTGTCCTGTACAAATAAGCAGCACAAGCCCCAATTCTCTGTGTGTGTGTGTGTGTGTGTGTGTGTGTGTGTGTGTGTGTGTGTGTGTGTGTGTGTGTGTGTGCGTGCGTGCGTGTGTGCGTGGCGGTTAGCAAAGTGAAACCAGATGTGGTTCAAAGGGTTTCAGTCCGAGCCAAACCTAAAGGAATGCTCGGGGAAAAAACTGGAGGCTTGTTTTTTTGGGGGGGTTTTTCTGAAAGTTTGGTTGCTAGGGAGACAAAGAGCTGAGGAGTTCATTATTGCGATCGGGCGAAGCTCTCACCGGCAGAGGTCGGAGGTGGGCGGTGCAGGTCTCTGTGTGACAGGGGTGAGTTTGGTCATACAGCAGGGGGCGCTATTGTGTTGCCAGACTTAACAGGCCAAATCAAACTCCTTCAACTGGACATTCACTTTGTCTGAACTCCCCGTCGCCCCCTGCCCCATTACCTCCGCCCTCATTACTGCTTCACCGCCAATCAGAGGGAAACTAGATCTAAAAATATCCCACACTGACTGACACCTCTAACTTTCTGTCCTTGGAAGTTTTTCTTCTTCTTCTTCTTACTTTTGTTCTAATTTGGTGGCTGAATTACCCTGGGAGTCTCAATTTGCCAAAAAACTTAATCCATAATGTGCACTGCAAAAACAAAAAATGGTACAAATTTTTTTTCCGTCTTATTTCCAGTGCAAATATTTTAGTCCACTTGAAACAAGACAAAAATAATATACATGCAACTTTTCAGCAAGATGTAAAAAGTTCAAATTAAGTTAATAATTTTTTAATATTCATTAAAAATTGGCAAATTATTTAACTTATAACAAAACATCAGGGCTGCAACTAACGACTATTTTATGATAACTAATAATTGATTACTTACATAATCACTGGCTCTGTAGATTTTTCATGGTGCCACTAAAGCCTTTTTTATGCAGAACTAGAAATACATTAAAAGATGAAAATAAATTGTTTAATTCCTTTTTAAAGTAACACAAAAACATTTTATTGCCTAAAATGGAATATCATAGTATTCTTTTAGTCTGCACTTAATCATTTATAGCAAAGGATGCATTTGCAGGTAAAAGTGAAAAAAACACCTTTTCTGTTAACTTAGCATCAGTACAATGTAGAGTTGATCTGTTGATTATTTTTTGGATTAACGTTTTGATGATTGATGATCAAAAGATGCTTAAGTAGGAGATTTTATTTTAACAGAATTTAACAGATAAAACTATGACACTGCATGAGCTCTAGTCTTATTGACAGGTATTTTTATCTTAAAAGTAAAATGTATGTAAATTTGTACAGTTTTGGTTTAATTACTGCTCAGAATATATTGTCTTTTCAGCAAATTACCTTTTTGAGTGTGTATACTCAAGTTAACTATTAATTGATTACTAAATCAGTAGACGATTATTTCAATAATTGATTCATCTTGATTAATCCGATTAATCATTTCAATCTGACAAGACATTTTCCCAACCCACCAGTGGATCTACTTTTTCATCAATGTTAAGGACTTAAAAAAAGCTCCTATCTCTGGCTGAAAAGTTGTTCTTATGTTAATGGTGTCGTATTTCATGTGTACAAAGATATTTACAATAGAAACTAGACCAAAAACACTTGGTAAGGTTTAGTGTTTTGCAGTGTGCAGTCTTCCATGGAGGAACTTTTTTCACATCCCACTTAAGTGCATCCTTTACATGTCTATAAATGTTGGATTTCTCTGAAAGCATTGAGCGCACATGTCCTTTCATTTAACAACCGTGGTCTCGCAGACGCATGCGCACCCTTACAAACGCACAGGGGGAACCAAAACCCAGCCCTATAAACTCAGCTGAGGTGGAACTTTTTACCAGCTTTGCCAAAACGGAGTTCAAATCACCCAACCTAGTAATTATATTCAAAATCTTCCACGAATGAGCGCTCACATGTTGACTTTACTTTTTATTTTCCATTTTAAAATTTTTGCCTTTAGGAGTCATGATGTAGTAGGTTCATTTTTCAGTTTGAAATCTAAAGGTCTGACATATTCAGCTTGTGGGCCTCTATTGTTCTAGAGTGGCCTGACGTGAAAGTTAGCTGACCTTCTTATTACAGGCATGTTGTTCGGCACTTTCTGGAAAATGTCAAGGCGTTCCTTCCTCTGATGTAAGGATCACCAGGTGTTGACCCAGGATCCATTATCTACTATTAGAGCCTGTCTCTCATTTTTGTTCACGTGTGTGTGTGTGTGTGTGTGTGTGTGTGTGGGTGGGTGGGTGTGTGTGTGTGTGTGTGTGTGTGTGTATTCACATCCTGAAACTGAGGCTCAAATAATTTCTGTGCGCTTATGATAAAATCCTAGATAAAGAACTGAGTTACAAATTAGGATTAGAGGGACTAAATGCATTTGTTAAACAAAAAAAATAAATAGTTCTGAGTTTACTTAAATATGCACAAAATAAAAAAGCAAAAGTCAAAATATTCACCAATAGCTGAACAAGCAAGTAAATCCAACATCTAAAAATTTGATTATCTTGATGAATTGGCATTTATGTGTTCAAATATTTATGATCCCGTTAAAGAGGCAGTATTATATAAACTTTTTTGAGCTTTACATCATGTTATAATGTTATTTATAACATTATCAAAATGTTATATCCTCATCAAAAAAACACCTGGAGTGCTGCCTTGATTATTTCATTATTATTTCAAACTGCTGAGGTACCGCCTCACAGAGCAGCCCTTCTCCTGAGCTTCCCCCACTCTGCTAATTGCTGCCAGCTAGTCTAAAGGAGGAAACACCTGGCAAAACTGCGCATCATGTTGAGCTTTTTTAGAAGCTACTTCTCAGTGAAAAGCTGGTAAAAATGTTGTTAAAGTGTTAATAGAGGAGCCATGTTGTGACAACTTCCTGAAGGCAGAGTTTCAGAAAGAGCAGGAGATTTTAAAGAGACACAGGCCAAATTTCAAAGTGTTAAATTAAGAAAAAAATCTTTCAAGTCATATTTGATATATACAGCTTTTTAATAACAACTGAAGTTAGCATAGTTACTTGTATCATGTATGCTATAAAATGGCACCACGTGCCTGGAAAATGCATAATACTGACCTTTAATAAAATATGTGAAAAAGTTAGAATTTTTTAGAAGCGTTATTAATGTTTGCAAATGAGTTTGAAGTAATTTTAAGTTTTCCTTCTGACCTGGCAGAGTATCCGCTCAGATTCTGTGCTGCTGAGCTCAGGGCACCATTACATGTCTTCAAACTGAGCCTGCAAGTTGGGAGCGTGCCCACACTCTGGAAGACATCATGCATAAGAAGCATGAGCTGAAGGTCCTTAGACCTGTGGCACTTGCATCATATCTGATGAAGACTCCAGAGAGGCTCTTCCTCAACCACCTCAGGATGCAGGTAAAACAGGCTGAAGACCTCCTGTAGTAGCAGGCAGAGGTTGGAGTGGAGGATGCCATCATCTACCTCCTACATTGAGCCCACTCACACTTGGACAAGTGCAGTAGCATTTTCAGGATTCTCTTCCTGGATTTTCTGAGTGTCTTTAATATGGTCCAGCCCCCTGCACTTATGGAAAAACTTAACAGAATGAAAGTGAACTCCTGCCTGGTCACCTAGACTTCCAGCTACCATACCGACAGACCATGGTTTGTCAGGATGAATAACATCATGTCTGACTCTGTGGACACCAACACTGGAGTCCCGCAGGGGACGGTGCTGTCACCCATTCTCTTCACCCAGTACAATCATAATCCTTTACTGGTTCTATATTCCTGTTCTCTACAAAACTTCTGGGTTTAAGCTGAAGAGTTCTGAGTTCTTTGGCAGAAATAAGCTTCTTTTTCCCCTACCTACAATGACAATAATATGCCAATGTACCAATTTATACAGTTTATCTGCAAATAAAACATTGCTTTAAGGGTTAGTTACTCTTTAAAAAATGGTGATCATGTAGGGAAATTAGTAATTTCTGCATAGTTTTTAAAATGAAAAAAACTGATATCATGTTGGGTCTTTGGTGCAGAATCTTTCATAGCCATATTATCCAATGAAGCGCCGCTTTCACCTCTTGCCCCTCCCTTGGAGACTTTTTTCATCCTGCACCTGGTGTCTGTCAGCCAAAGCCAACACAAAGGACCAGTTGAGGCGCATCCTTAAAGAGGGTCATGTGTTCAGATTTCCTTTCCTTTTCCTTCCCCTTGAACTTCTGAAGCTGAAGCGTGGAACTGAAATGCCTCAGTCTCAGAAAAGGTCAAAACATGAACATGAACCCAGATCCCCCCACCCTCCTCATCCCACAGCATCCTCCTGCCCCAGGTATTCAGCTGGAGCAGGAGGATGTTTTATTTTCTGAGTTTGTGGGATTTCAGCGCCGTTTAGAGTCCTGACAGGTTTGTCATCTGAACAGGCCGGAGAGAGGATGAGTGGAATGAGAATGTGTGATCCACAAAGAGATAAATGCGCTTCAAAAATGGCTCTCAACTTATTCAAGACATAGGACCGCTTCTTTTTCTTCTTGAAGAAATAGGTACATGCGACAGACTGGCGACCTGTCCAGGGTGTACCCCGCCTCTCGCCCGGAACGTAGCTGGAGATGGGCACCAGCAACCCTCCCGACCCCATTAGGGACCTGGGTGAACAGAAAATGGATGGATGGATGGAGAAATAGGTACATACATATTTTATGCAGTATGCAAATCTATACTGCTTTGCAAGTTTTTTTATGGTACAGCCACAGACTTTGATGTGGTGTTAAACTTCTGCCAAAAATCCTAAGGAGTGTATTGAGGAATCACAGCAATGCATTTATTAACTGAGTGACACATAGCTCTGATTGCAGGCGCTTCCATTTATTCATAGACTCATGAACGCAACATGGCGTGCAGTAAAGTACGCCCCCTCCAGGCCTTCGCCATTTATAGGGCTAAAACACTGCCATGTAAAGACACACAAAAAATACTGAATGGCGCCATGTTTATTTGTGAGAGTGAGGTGCATATAGAGCTCCACCGATCCAATATTGGTATCTGTATCAGTGCCGATACTGAAAAAAATTCAAGATTTTTTGAAATCTTGAATTGTCACGCGCGTTGTCCCGAGTAGCGTGACAATGTGCCAAATCCACAAGGGCAAATCGATTCAATCTAATTCTATGCTTTGTGCTCTGAGTGATGTAAATATAATTTTACATTGTATTTAGGATTCCAAATTCCACTTTCTGAACCATTTGAAAGAAAGTTTGTTGCAGTTTATTTTTTCAAATTCAAAACTACTTTATTGATCCCTAAGGGAAATTAAATGTTAATTACATTTACATGTTTGACAATGGTAGTCAACCTACCTGACTGTTTTTGTCAGTTTATTTATTATTTATTTACATTGGCTGTTTCACTCCTAATTGAACTCATTGAACAAATTAAAGTTGTGTTGTTTTTATATGTTTGACCAAGTTTGTGAAGATGTTAGTGTTTTAAGTGTGCTGTACTAATTATTATTAGAGTTATCACATAAATCTGTAATTCAGTACACTTATCTCTGTATTTAAAAAAACATTTTGAGACAATTCAGCATTTTCTTTATCTATCCAATAGGTATTGATCAATACTAAACCTCAGATTTTGGTATAGCAGTGAAAAAAGTGGATTGGTGCATCCCTAGGTGTATGTGGCAAAGAGAGAGAGATGGAGTTAGGATGTCATTGTTTTAAAAAAAAGACGTGGCTCACATGACCACCCAGAAACATGAAGCCAATTTTTTTTAAATGTATCCATTCTTGCATCTGGTTTTAAAAATAATTGTTTCTGGTTTCCCAAAAAACTGCAAAAACATTTGTGGATACACATAAAATAATCCTGGTGTGTCTTTACCTCAGATAATAAAAGCAATGTTGGCATTACTTAAAAGGGTCCCTTATTGCCATTCTTGGCAGTAATGTAACCCCATGTATCACAGGCACTCTCCATCCAATTTGACTGAGATTGGGATTTTTTAATTATTTTTACAAAGAACTGTGTTTAGAAGTTTTAATCAATATATTGGCAGAACTGGTAGACACACCCCAACAAAGTACTATTAAGTTTGTGATTGTAGCGTGTCACTGTGTGAAAAGTTTCAGAGTGTGAATACTTTTGCATAGCACTTTCTCATTTCTTCCATGTTATGTATGCTTAACCTTTTGAAATGATTCCCTGAGTCTTACTAGAACATTTCTCGAGACCAAGATGAGGTCAAACAAAAAACGGGGATCCTTCCATCGGCCCGCGGATAACTGTCATCATCATCGTAATGATCATCATCCTGATTATCCCAATCAACACTCCGAGACCGCCACTATTGCCATCTTCGGCACCTCTGTCATCGCAGTCTAATTATCATCATAACGACATCCTGCTCCTCCTACTGAACAAACTCGGAATTAACGGACGAGTTTTCAAAGCCACATATAGTTGCTTGGCAGCTTTGAGGTAAATGGATGGTGTAATGAAGAGATCTTCATTACTGGGACTATTTTACTGAAATCACTGTATTGCATTTTTAAAGTATTTTTGCACTTTATTAACAAGCACTTTATTTAGCACTGCACTTTAAGCATAGATTTGCACATCAGTAACAATTTGCACACAAGAAGTTTTAATTGTATTTATTGAGTATTTTTAGACATTAGCATGTAGCCTTTTGTTCTGGGCTCTGCACAGCTGCTCCTCATTGACGAGTGAGGTGGTTGCCTGTGGAGGGAGGATAATTGTTACTCAGAGCAATGGGCTACTAGTGGGTAAAACTGAGCAAATGCGTTGTGCATAATCTGTTGGGTGTGGAGTGCTAATGTAGAGTGACTCACCTGTCTTTTCTGTGTCCTCTCCAGGGTGTTTGGACAAATACTGCCCCGGGGGTCCAGACACCATATATAGTCTCCGGGAGAGGCCATTGAAAAGTGTGGGGGGGGGAATTGTTTATGGGTTTTGTGGTGTTTCATTTGGTGTAATGATAAAACATAAAATATTTATAAAAAGTAAATGGAAATGTTTATATTTAGTAAAAGGTATTTTAATTAAATAAGTGGATATTGATGAATTGAGATTCCCCTGTGAATTAAAGGTGGTTTGATCCGTCACAGCTGGGACTATTTAAGACTGCAGTTTTCACCTGTGAAGTGTTGGTTGATGTTGTGTGAAGAATAAAACCACTGCTGTTTTCCACCTGACTCTGCCTCAACGCTTCATCGTCACTGTAAAATCCTACCGCGAACGGCTACCTTGTTACAAGTGGTGTCAGAAGTGGGCCATTCATGCCACAGTGAGAAGATGATGACCAGAGGTGGTAAAAAGCTAGGCCAAGAGGGAGAGCCTGATGAAGGAGCTGGAGCTTCCTCTGAAATGGAGACCATGGCAGCGACCAACCCTGAAGATAAGTTGGAGGAACTGACAGTGTTGGTGAAAGCTATTATGCGGTCTCAAGCGGCTAGAGACCTGAAGATTGATAAAGATTTTTCCCGCCAGGAGCAAAGGTGGAAAAGCATACAGCATCAATTTCAACAAATGCAGCTTCAAGTGCATGCTGTACTTGAAAGACCTGATGTATCAGAAGCACATGTTCAACCCACAACAGCTGAAGCACATGAAGAAGAATCAGATGGTGGTGATGTCCAGGTAGCTCATGGTTCCAGGTCCAAAATTGAACCAAGATTTCTTCCCTTATCCACGGATGACGACATTGAGCATTTTCTGATGACGTTCGAGAGGATGGCCCAGGTGTGTCGTTGGTCTAGAGATGAGTGGGCGGTCCGTCTTGTTCCTCTGCTGACAGGCAAGGCCCGCACAGCCTATGTTCTAATGGATATGGCTGACTCTGAGAACTATGACAACGTGAAAGAGGCAATTCTGGCAAAATATGAAATCACTGCTGACACTTATCGACGCCGCTTCAGATGCCTGAAGATTGAACCAGGTGAGACGCCACGTGAACTTTATGTGCGATTGAAAGACTTGTTTTCAAGATGGATTAAACCTGATAAATTTACTGTGCAAGAAATATCTGAGCAGATAATTCTGGAGCAGTTTCTAAGAATGGTTAATCCAGAGTTGGAGATCTGGATACGTGAGCGTGACCCGAAGACGGCAAAAGAAGCAGCTGCTCTTGCGGAGGTCTTCACATCAGCCAGGAAGGGGAGCAAGAGCACCTATTTTGGCCGAGAGACTCACTATGCCCTATCAAGTAAGTCCACTGGGGGTGAACAGGGCTCTGGTCAAAGTCAGACTAGAAATGTTTCTAGTTCAAAGCAGTTCCCTTCCCAAAGACCTCCCAATGTTAAAAAGTCATTTCCCAAGTCTTCAGTCAAAGATATTAGATGTTACAACTGTAATGACTTTGGCCATACACAACACTTCTGCCCCACCCTTAAATCAAAGCCATCACTTTTGTGTTCAGTTCCAAGACCAGCTATTGAGGCTGTAGAAAAGAAAGTGTGCACTGTTTCTGTTCTAGTTAATGGGCAGAAAGAAGAAGCTTTGCTTGATTCTGGGTGCTTCCAGTCTCTAGTGCGTGCTAGCTTACTCTCAGAAGAAAAGCTAAGTGGGGTGGGGGTTAAAATAAGCTGTGTACATGGAGATGAACATGTCTACCCTAGTGCTGAGGTGTATTTGACAGTGGGAGGTCAAACATACCTGGTACAAGTAGCTGTAGTTCCCTCTTTGCCATACTCAGTTATACTTGGTAATGATATTCCCACTCTCTTTGACCTTATTCACCAGTCAGACTATGAACCCCAAGTGCTTACCAACAGAGATACAGGGGATTTATGTCCTACATCTGATATACCAGTAGAACCATTGAAACCTTGCAATGTAGTCACAAGAGCTCAAAGTTCAAAGACGGTGTTGGAAGAGCTGCCCTTTTTTGGGGAGTCTCTGGAAACAAGGCTAGGAAAAACTAAAAAGTCAAAAGCTCAGAAAAGAAGGGAGAAATTCAAAGGCTCAGGTGATGAAGGGATAGAACAGTTGTCTAAGCCAAATAACTTGTTTGAGTTTGACATTCCCTCAGATTTAGGTGCACTACAGAGAGATGATCCTACTTTAAAACCTTGGTTTGAAAAAGTAACTGGATTGGGAGGAACTAATCAGCGCCGGTTAGACTTCCTGGAAGATGCGGTGTACATAATCAAGGGAGGTATTTTATATCAGAAGAAGGGACAGTGTGAAACATTAGCCCTTCCACAACAGTTCAGGCACAAAGTTATGGAGCTGGGCCACTCAATTCCGTGGGCAGGTCATATGGCTTTTCATAAAACGCTGAGTAGAATCAGTAGCCGGTTTGTTTGGCCAGGAATGTATACCCAGATTTCTAAATTTTGTAGTTCCTGTGAAAAATGTCAGTTGACTTCAGGCAGAGGAGTACCACGAGCCCGGCTACAACCGCTGCCAATTATTGAAACACCTTTTGAAAGGCTCGGCATGGATATTGTGGGCCCATTAGAAAGGAGCTCGACAGGTTACCGTTATATATTGGTGATATGTGACTATGCTACACGGTACCCTGAAGCTTTTCCTCTTAGATCCATTAAAGCCCGACATGTTGCTAATTGTCTCCTGCAGTTTTTCTCTAGAGTAGGAATACCAAGAGAAATTCTCACAGATTGTGGGACAAACTTTTTGTCCAAACTATTGCAGCAGGTTTATAAATTATTAGGGATTAAGGGACTTAAGACCACCCCTTACCACCCCCAAACGGACGGGCTAGTGGAAAGATATAATCAGACTCTCAAAAATATGCTGCGCAAGTTTGTCTCTGACACAGGTGCTGACTGGGACCAATGGCTGCCGTACCTGTTATTTGCTTACCGGGAGGTACCACAAGTGTCCACAGGTTTCTCACCCTTCGAACTATTGTATGGGCGTCAAGTGAGAGGTCCGCTGGATCTACTGAAGGACTGTTGGGAAGACGCTAAGCCAGAGGGGAAAAACATTGCAGCATATGTCCTCAACATGAGAGAGCGATTGCAGGAAATGGCATCTTTTGCACAGGACAACATGAAAGCAGCTCAACAACATCAAAAGACATGGTACGATCAGAAGGCCAGAGACAGAGTCTTCTTGCCAGGACAGAAGGTTCTGTTACTGCTTCCTACCAGCGACAACAAGCTGCTGACAAAATGGCATGGACCATATGAGATCACCAAACAAGTGAGTAAAGTGGTTTATGAACTGTACATGCCGGAAAGAGCTAAAAAGCATCAGACCTTTCATGTCAACTTGTTGAAAGAGTTCCACAGCCGACAAGAGCCTGTGCACCAGGAGCTATTTGTGAGAGCAGTTGAGGATGAGGAGGTGACTGAAAATTTTTTTCCAACTAGCATGTCAGACTGTGCTTTGGTTGACATTTCTCATCTGTCCCCTACTAAGCAGGACAAAATCAAACCTCTCTTGGACCCTCAGCTTTTTCAAGAAGTTCCAGGATTTACATCACTGGTTCAACACAAGATTCGGCTGAAAGAAGATGCACCGAGTCGTCAAAAGAGCTATCGCATACCAGAGCGGTTGGTTCCAGTACTGGAAAAAGAATTAAAGCTGATGCGGGATTTGGGTATAATTGAAGAGTCTAGTAGTGAGTGGTGCAGCCCGATTGTGTTGGTACCGAAGAAAGATGGCTCCCTAAGATTTTGCATAGATTTTAGATATTTAAATGCTGTGTCCAACTTTGACCCGTACCCGATGCCCAGGGTGGACGACCTACTGGAGAAAGTCGGTTCAGCAAGCTACATCACAACGCTGGATCTGTGCAAAGGATACTGGCAAGTGGCGTTGGCACCAGAGGCAAGAGAGCTGACCGCCTTTAAAACTCCTTTTGGTATGTACCAATTTAGAGTCATGCCATTTGGGCTACAGGGTGCCCCAGCAACATTCCAACGTTTAATGGATCATGTACTGAGAGATGTTTCAGCATTTTCTGCAGCATATTTAGACGATGTTGTGGTGTATAGCCAGTCCTGGGAGGAGCATCTGATTCACCTGCAGGAGGTCCTACACCGCATCAGGCTGGCTGGACTGACTGTTAACCCAAAGAAGTGTAATGTAGCCCAGAGAGAAGTGGAGTACTTAGGTTTTGTCATTGGATTTGGGAAAATAAAGCCTCAAGTGGGGAAGCTGGACGCAATCCATTCCTTCCCGGTTCCAACTACAAAGAAGAAGGTGAGAGGATTTCTTGGTTTGGTGGGCTGGTACCGAAAATTCATACCTTCTTTTGCCGAACGAGCAGCTGTACTGAACCATCTAACAAAGGGTGCAGCCCCCAACAAAGTGTGCTGGACAGAAGATTGTGATCGAGCCTTCAAAGATCTCAAGCAAGCGGTATGTACTCATCCTGTTTTGCACACACCAGACTTCACTAAGCCATTCATCTTACAAACAGATGCTTCGGGAGTGGGACTTGGAGCTGTCCTTCTACAAGAGGTGGACGGTGAAAGAAGACCTGTGGTGTTTCTGAGTCGGAAGCTGCTTGACAGGGAGACGAGATATTCAACAGTGGAAAAGGAGTGCTTGGCCATGAAGTGGGCTATTGAGGCCCTGAGGTATTATCTTTTGGGACGTCACTTTATTCTAGAGACGGACCATCGTGCCCTCCAGTGGTTGAGACGAATGAGGGATGCCAACGCCCGTATCGCTGGATGGTACTTGTCACTGCAGCCATTTGACTTCACAGTCCAGTACAAGCCAGGGAAGTCTAATGTGGTTGCTGACTGTTTATCCAGAGTGTCAGAGGACTGAGGTACTGTGCTTTTAAGAGAGGAGGGAGGAAATGTAATGAAGAGATCTTCATTACTGGGACTATTTTACTGAAATCACTGTATTGCATTTTTAAAGTATTTTTGCACTTTATTAACAAGCACTTTATTTAGCACTGCACTTTAAGCATAGATTTGCACATCAGTAACAATTTGCACACAAGAAGTTTTAATTGTATTTATTGAGTATTTTTAGACATTAGCATGTAGCCTTTTGTTCTGGGCTCTGCACAGCTGCTCCTCATTGACGAGTGAGGTGGTTGCCTGTGGAGGGAGGATAATTGTTACTCAGAGCAATGGGCTACTAGTGGGTAAAACTGAGCAAATGCGTTGTGCATAATCTGTTGGGTGTGGAGTGCTAATGTAGAGTGACTCACCTGTCTTTTCTGTGTCCTCTCCAGGGTGTTTGGACAAATACTGCCCCGGGGGTCCAGACACCATATATAGTCTCCGGGAGAGGCCATTGAAAAGTGTGGGGGGGGGAATTGTTTATGGGTTTTGTGGTGTTTCATTTGGTGTAATGATAAAACATAAAATATTTATAAAAAGTAAATGGAAATGTTTATATTTAGTAAAAGGTATTTTAATTAAATAAGTGGATATTGATGAATTGAGATTCCCCTGTGAATTAAAGGTGGTTTGATCCGTCACAGCTGGGACTATTTAAGACTGCAGTTTTCACCTGTGAAGTGTTGGTTGATGTTGTGTGAAGAATAAAACCACTGCTGTTTTCCACCTGACTCTGCCTCAACGCTTCATCGTCACTGTAAAATCCTACCGCGAACGGCTACCTTGTTACAGATGGCCATGAGACTGCTCTTGCCATTAACTTTCAAGTTTGCAAAAGTAATTAAGGAATGATGTTCCGACATTATGACCCGCTGAATGGGAATACTTTCCTGTTGTTTAACTGTGCAGAACTGATTTTATTACCAAGAAACAACAAATGGCTGGCTCTATCTCAGCAAGGGTTTTATTTCCCCTCATCATCTGGGTTGACAAATTCCCTGGCCCAGATAAGAGTGGGAGTGTGATTGTCGGCTCCAGCTTGACTCATAAGGGGAATATGCTAAACAAAAAGAAGTTACACATTTACTGAACTTATTTTCATCATACTCTAAAGTGAAACTGACAGTCATAAGACAAAAACAGGACACCTTATATGTTCATATATGTTTCACCCTCTCCACCACATAGTGGACAGACAGCGGAGCACCTTCTCACATAGGCTGCTCCAGCTCTGCTGTTGTAGGGACAGATACAGGAAATCCTTCCTGCCACATGCCATCTCACTGTACAATAAAAGCTAAATCATTGTTCTGCACTAATCAGTCCAATTTTGCACAACTGCACTGTGGCACACTTGCTGTACATATATTTACATATACATTCTGTATCTGCATTTTTTGAATCTTTGCAAGGACTGCTCTTAAGTTGCTTTTTATATTGACAGCATTTTATACTTTTACAATCTATAGCATTTTATATTTTATTTTTTATTTTTATTTTATCTACAACTACTACTCAGTGGTAGTTGTTATTGTGTCTTGTCTCTATGCTGTAACTGTGAAGTAATTTCCCTGCTGGGATGAATAAAGTACTTCTATTCTATTCTATTCTATTGTTTTAGCTGACAGCACATGATAGTCAGGTAGACCCGACACATTTTGGCTTCAATTGGGGGCTAAAATTGCAACATTTGTTCCATTTTCAACCACTGAGATTCACTTTCACACTGCACTGACTCAAATGAACCAAAGTCTTTGGAAAAACATGTTCCCTCCCTCATCTGTGGGGGCGCTGCACAAAAACCACAGAATCAAACAGTACAAAAAACTCTGAAGAAGACACTGAGCACAACTTCCTTATTCATGAATAGTAAACAAAAAAGGAATGACTTCAGATTTTGGTGTACTTGTATTATTTGGGCCAAAGAGTACAAATCATTTCTCTAGCTAGTGCTAGACTTGCATGTTTGTTTAGATTGTATTTACCCAGAATTCCCTGCTCTATAGCAGGGCTTGTGCAGGTTTCACCAACTCAAATTTGGTGAAACCTGCACAAACTTTTAATGGTCTTAAATTCCACTATGAATGGAATTTAAGACCTACTGTATATCTCCAAGCAAATGTACAGACTCCATCCAACCAATCGGTGATAAATTTGCACTTACCCATGATAGACTCAAAAAAGCTAACTACCTAGGAAGAATTTTGGTAGTTTGTAGACTATTTTTAACAGAGAAAAAACAACACAAAAGGGTTTCGACCACACAATACATTCCAAATGAGGATTTGAGATTGGAGCGGTCACAACTTCCGTCTGAGCAGACTATATCACTCTCAGCACACCACAAACTGCAGGAATATCTCATAAGGTTATCTTTACTGTCATACCAATAATCGTAGCTGCATTAAGATTGTTGGAAGTGGAAAATCAGGTCAAAAGCTGTGTTGTTATCTTGGCTTCTGATTCAGGGGTTAGGAAGCCAAGCTTTCCTCCTTACAGACATCCAGTGAAAGTAGGTACAAGCATACACTTTCATATCAGCGGTATCAAGACACCTCTTCTGCCTTTGCTTGGTTGGTCAGAGTGGGGCATGTTGTTTTGAATGTGCTCCACTTGCAGATTACTTTCTGTACAGTTCAATGGCTAATTCACATTTTATGCATTGAATCATTGAAACGACAAAGGCTAATACAATGTTAGCCTTAAACAGCTCTTTTAATCTCACCATATGTTTGTGCCCACATCTTGTTCACCAGTAGCCTGGTAAAAACAGCCCCTTTTCTATGCTCTGCTTCGTAC
This sequence comes from Xiphophorus couchianus, assembly GCF_001444195.1. Taxonomy (NCBI): domain Eukaryota; kingdom Metazoa; phylum Chordata; class Actinopteri; order Cyprinodontiformes; family Poeciliidae; genus Xiphophorus; species Xiphophorus couchianus. Next base: position 22,885,401 of record NC_040234.1, on the reverse strand, counting down.
AGAGGGTCTGGGCTCTCAGCTATTAAGAAACGGTTGCTTCCTGAGGGCACAGACTGTGATGAAGTTTACAATTTACCCAACTAGATAATGTTAGCTGTGCGCTAGTTGACACTATGAAGCTTACCAGAAATGTCCTGCTCTGTAAACAACCATTCTCCACTGCGTAGAGTGCTGATTTAAACAAGATGTCTGTTAATGTTAATTCATTTTCTAGAAGTTCAGTCAACACCGACTGAACGGCTTGGTTCACTGCCATTGATGAAAATACAGGCAGACTACAATGCCGGATCACCATCGTTCTCAACTTCTCCTTCTGTTTGCTGATTGGTCTGGTAAAAATTCTACCCAAGAAATCCATATCAATGAGAGAAATCCAAGACAGAGGACTGAAAGGAGATGAGAATTGAACAGAATAGTGTAGGATGACGATGACCAGGCTAAATGACCTGATGTGATGCTTTTCTTTGCCTTTAGCCATTTTAGTGAGAATAGATATTCAAATACATTTTTTAATTTTCCAGCAGAAATTGTCCCTTTTTTTAATTAGATTTTACTGAAAATTGTTTTATTTATACTGCTTGACATTTTCAGCAGCGCTAAAACTGATATTTAATGTTTATATTCCTAAAATCCCTAGAAGCACGCAGGTTGTGTTAGTGTGTAGTCATTTTATTCTTGTCTTCAGATCTGCCCGGTCCCCGCGGTGAGAGCCAATTCTGCTGCTGCCCTTTTATGTTCCCTGCGAACTGCTGTTCAGGCATGTTGCTATGTTCAGACTGGATGTGTGTATTAAAGGATTCCAGCATTCCTCACAGACCCCCTCCCCCACCATCTCCCATCCTTCACTTTTTATGGATTTCGACTTCCTGCTCTTTTTGCTTCCCAGCCCCAGACTCATGGGCCAGAGAGATGGATGTTGCGTAATGAGCGTAATTGCGCTAATCCTTCCGTTTTCGCAGCGCTTTAATTCGTTCATGCTGTTCCTCTAATCTTTATTGGGCCATAATTTGTATACTGTATGTGATTACATTTCCCCTTCCAGTGGTTTAGCAATTATAGAGATGGTGGTGAGGGGGTTGCAGTCTGATGCCGGCTTGTGCAACACTACTTGTTGCTGCTAAGACTTAATGAATAACAACACGATAGTGGCGTGAAAACTCTGCGCTTAAAAGAGAGAATCTTGTTCATCCAGATGTTCTTTTATTATGTTAAACGCTACCGATGGGGGCTTGCCAACCTCCGTCAACATGACTGAGACGTTTAATTGAGTCGTGACGTTCAATTATTTGGTGCCTGCTTGTCTAAGAGCCGTCACGTCTCGCTGACAGCGCCTTTCACATGCGAGCGTCCGGCAGTGGGAATATGATGTATGTAATTTAGTGGTTTGTGGACTTTCTGCAGGGCTGTGCCACGCCACGCGATGAGCAAGACGACGAGGAGCAGGGGGCGCTTTTTGAGTCAGTGGCCGTTTATTTGGAGAGATAAGCCGGCAAACCTTTACTTTCTCCATGTCGGCCTCCACGTTGTGGCGCGAGGGCGGCTTTAAGCTCGACATACCTTCTCCTAGCGGGAAGCTTTTCTTTTTTCCCGTTTGACAGAACTCGGCTAAATCTGAAGACACCGACCCGGTCGATGTCTTCAGTGAGACATCACGAGGAAGCACGGAGTGGATGCTCTGTTAGGCTCATTATCATCAGAGGTACATTTTCCCCCAGCCACACTGGCTTCTGGACCACTAATCTGCTGCGTCTGATTCTCTGACTCCTCGTTTCCCAGACTGATGCTGAGAGGGAACCCCCCCCCCACTCACCCTCTGGCACCCCACCACCGTCACCGCTGTCTGCAGGGTCTAATTTAGCTGTCTTTGCTCTGTCCAATGTCAGTTCACATGTGAGCGCTGAGCAGAAGGAGCTGCTGCATGACGTAGGAGCTGACTTGACCTAGAGGCTCGTGTACGATGAAGAAACAGCAGCAAATCTGCTTTGACTAAGCCTCTCTTGGTTTTGAAAACCCTACAAAGGGTTTTTTAGTACAGGCGGTATTTTGGCCCGTGAAGAAAGTGGATTGTTGCTTCAACTCATTTGCATTAATACAAAAAAATACAAATGTCAGTGGAGATTAAGGTCGGCTACTTAATTACTTTGTCTTGCAGTATTCAAACCTACTCAGCTACAATTCACATTTTGCCTTAATTTAAACAGAATTTATTTGGCATCTGATGTGATATTAATCAAGGCATAATTGTGAAAGAAAAGGAAAATTAAGCAATGTTTTCAAAAATATGCATGTATTCAGTCTGCAATAAAATCCAAAACATTACCGAACCAAAAGCATAACATAGACTAAGAAATACAGCAGACAGTCAGAGAGAAAGCTCTGGAAAAGTTTACAGAAAAGTTGCGTCTAACGGTCTAACGGTCTCAATCCCAGCCTGCTGAACTAGAGACTGATCTATGAGATTTTGCTCACAACCTGAGTCAATAAGTGCTGAAAGGGGTATGGAGTCATTATTGAACTGTAGAGTGGCCGGTAACAAGAAACGGGGGGATGAGGCGATGCCTTCACGGTCCGTCAGTTTCCCCACTCCGACTGACGGACCTGCGGGTTTGGGCGAACCGGACAGGTGGCAATATAATGACCCAACTTTCCACAATAGATGCACTGGTTAAGCTCTCTACGCCGCTGCTTCTCCTCCTGCGTCAGGCGCGCTCGGCCGATCTGCATCGGTTCAGGCTCTGGAGATGCGGTTCTGGGAGACGGTGGCTGCAGTGATCTCTGGGGGGCGAAATAAGGAACCCTGACTGCTTGTCTCCAACTTCTTTGACTCCTCCTCTCCCTAAGGCGACGATCAAGACGGGTAGCGAGGGTTATAAGCTCGTTCAAAGTGCGCGGCTCATCTAACGGTGCTAACTCGTCCTTTATTGGCTCATTTAACGCCTGGAAAAATGCGCTCTTAAGTGCGCAGCTATTCCAATCGGACGCGGCTGCAAGAGTACGGAACTTGACAGAAAATTCAGCAACCGATCTTTGTCCCTGTCTTAATGTCCACAGGCTGCGAGATATGCTCGCCTGGTCTGTCGTGTGGTCAAATACTAGTTTAAACTCTTCAATAAATTCAGAAAAGCAACATCCAAACTCTGTTGGATCATCAAATCGTGCCTCCGCCCACCGTAATGCCTTGCCTGTGAGCAGCCCGAGCACAAAAGAGATCTTAGCATCGTCATGGGGGTAGGCCTGAGGTGATCGGTTGAAAGCCAGGGAGCATTGGAGTAAAAAACCTCCACAACCTCCCGTTTCACCAGAGAATTTATCTGGAGTGGGGGCTCTGACGTCATGAGTCGGACTTATCTGCTGCACAACGGGTGCGGATGTCTCAGTTTCGTCTGCAGGTTGGGGTGACTGTGTGGGCTGAAGGCTTTGGAGCAAGCTGGCTAAACGATCCAAGCGCTGGTTTGTCGCCTCCTGTCTCTCGCTCAGAGCGCGGAGAACCACCTCACGAGACTGCAGCAGGGAATGCTGCTCCGCCATGGTCTGCCTGAGAGCGTCTGCTGGGTTCGAGCGCCAGAGTGTTCTGTCATGTTGCTTTGGATTCTCCGAACCCAAATGTAAAACCACTCTCAGGAGATCAGATTAAAGGGTTTATTTACAAGGACAATAGGTGTGTAGTTCGGGAGCGTCAGATCAGGAGCGGGCAGGTGCGGTCGAACAGCTTGGTTGGTGGGCGTAACTCGCCAGGGAGCTCAGCGGATGGAACGGCAAACTTCTTGCTTTGCGTGGGGAGTCCAGACAACGGGAGCCTGGGGATCACAGAATAGGACAGGTAAGCGGCGAAACAGACTGGATATCTATAGAGATCACAGGACCAGATGTACCACAATGGCGACAACACTCTGGCGACGAAGTGCCGGGAACCCGCTCCTAATATGCTCCCGCTGATGATCCACAGGTGTGCCGAAACACACCTGTGGAGGGGTGTGCGCATACGCCAGCGAGCTCTCGAACGCCACCTAGAAGGAAAGCAGAGGAACTGCCGTAGCCGCAGATCCTGACAATGCAAGTGGTAGGAGGATGAGACGTGGTGTGTTCTTAACGACTTATCATTTGAACAAACTTATTTTCATGTGATTTTAATTGTGTTTAATCTGAAAGTGTGTTTTATAATGAAATATCGACGAAGCATTTCTATTTGTAATGGAAATGTCATTACTAAGAACTGTACAGTATGTCTAAAATATTTGAAAGAAAATGCAATTTAAGAAGCTGAAATGCTAAGGTCCAGTGCTACTTGAAACGCTAGTTAATGGAGGTCTCAGGTATTTGTACAATTTAGCCATTCGCAGATGGTCGCTAACCCACACAAATCCCAGGGACCACTGTATATCAATTATAGATCCGTGTTTATTTGCTAGACTGATACAATCTCTAAATCTAACTGAAAATCTATAGAGACACTTTAAAATGATCTAGACATATACAGATTCAGACTTAGCTTGAGCTGTTTCTCCAAGAAAAATTATCAGACGTTTCAGCCTCATGACGTTAAAATCTCTCTGGCCCCATTCACACGGCGACGATTTTAAGAGAGTTTTCTAACATGTTTTCTGGTTTAGGCTGCTTGTCCACATGGATTCTAAAGACTGGAAGCATTTCTTTTTCTCCAAAGAGTTTTTGCGGCGCTAGTGGCTCGTATTATTTGCGACAGTAGGCAGACAGGAAAGAGGGGGAGGACATGCAGCAAAGGTCGCCGGGACCGGGAGTCGAACTAGCAACGTCCGCGTCGAGGACTGAGGCCTTCAAATGTGGGGCATGCTAACCCATTGCGTCACCATAGCACGCCCCGGAAGCATTAATTTTTAATAAAACCAGGTTCCAGGGTGGATATATTTCAAAACATTGGTTTCCTGTTTCCGTGTGGCCACAGTGACATCTGTCTATCTATCCACATGTACCTCACTCAAAAATAACAAAATTGCTGCCATTTTGTATTTTCTGTCATTCTGTGGAAGTGTTACAGCGCCACCGACAGGCCTGGCACACCTACTACATAATGTGGATGCACATTTTTTCTTAATCAGCTTACAAAAGATTTACAGTGTTTGTCTTTGTATGTACAGGGCTTCAAAAACAAACTCTTGCTTCAAATATACACACCAATAAACGGTTCTCATACTAATTACTTTACTGGCTGAAATCACATGCTAACAGCACCTCCACAGCACTCCAAAAGTCTTCACTTTGACAAGAAATACAGTGGTGAGAGCTGGTGACACGAGATCACCTGCTAAAACAGCTCGCTATCCATTTCTCAGTAGCAACTTGAGCCAGAGGTCATAGAGTCAGTGGTGACATTGGCCAGGTGGTGCTACAGAAAGCACAGCTGTCATGGCTGTCCTTTGGAGATTCACGCTACGGGGCCAGCTAACACGACGGAGTGAATCAGTGTTGACAGAGTCCCAAAAGTCAAGGGCGGATTCATTTTCTGACCCATCTCTCATGCTCTTTTCAACTCCTGCTGCCCTTGATTCATCAGCATAACAACCCGGGGTGAAACATAGCAGGTCATACCAACAGAAAGAGACATTTCTGGGCTATGGGTTAGTGTGTTTGCCTAGCGCTCACAGGTCTCTTCAGTCACCTGCAACTTGGCGGAAAACATGTAGAGACATTTCAGCATTTAGCTGCTGGCAAACAGTCGATGTCTTTAGTTTTAATAAAGTGTTATTGTTCACACCTTAGTTTCATAGTCAGTTGGAAGCCTCTGCAAGTGCAGATGATAAACAGGAACAGATGCTGCCTCTAGAGGTCTTAAGGTGCTGACACAGGAAGCAGAGTCATGCTGGTGTTAAGCTGCAGGGGATCACATCACCTTGCACTGGTAAGCCAGTCTGGGGAACGTCAACACGCTCACCATCTGGCATCAGATGGTTCATAGATGACGCTGCTTCATTTTGAGAATGGCTCTGCTCCACTCACATAAAACCAACTGTCAGAGGATATTTAAAGGTCTATTCTGATGGATTTGCTTCATACAAAAGAAACCAAATAATTAGAATTTACTACTTATTGCTTCAGAAATGTATGCAAACTCGTTGCCTCAAAAGAAAACAAAATCAAGTTTTAAAGACTTAAAAAGGCTAATATGTGGAAGTTGTGCATCTTAAGTTTACTCAGATTGACAAACTTGATCCTTTTGAGTAAGTTCTACTGATACAGAACTGATAGATTTAACTGGAAAAACGGATTTAGTCCTCCCTACTTAGAGAAATATCTGCAAACTTGGTTTAAACATTTTCGTGACTTAATAAATCTGAGTATGCTGTAATAACTTAAAATTTAACAACACTCAAGGCACATATACCTTTGCATACTGTATATACCTTATGTATACCAAAGACAAATAGCAAGATGTCTTTGCTATTTAGTTTGTGTACAGCTAAACAAAATGTATCAAGTTATTTTAGGTCGGCAACACTTAAATTGCACAACATAGTTTCATTTGTTTTATATATTGCAATAAATGAATTTGTTTTAGGGCATGTGACAGTGTGGATTGGCCAGCACGGAATCCCACAATGCATTGTGCCAACAGCAACTAATGAAACCACTTTTTTATTTGTCACAAAAATTAATTTGAAGATGATTAAGTCATAAACATAGACTCCAAAGGTCAGTTCATCAAGAATGTAGCTACGTTCAGAGCAGCAGAGCACTTTTTAGCTATTTTCAGCATTTTCATTTGCATACATGAACCTGCACCTTTAGTGAGTTGTGTGCTCATTCTCATGACTCTGCCTGATGGTGTAGCTTTGTATGTGATTGTGTTTGTTTTACGTTAAAACAGTGAAGAAACTGACTGTTTTTCATATTTTTTGTCAATGTGTAAACAGAGAAAAAGAATTAAAAGCAGAAGCCAGGAAGTGTTTCAATAAGTATGTCCTTGTTATCTACTGTAAGTAGTTTTTAGTTCAAGAGAAACTAAGCTCTGGTTGTTGATTAAGTAATTATAACATACTCAGATTTATTAAGTTATCTTAAGTTATAGTCACTAAATTTGCACAAGTTAATGCTATTCAAAATTATAGTCAAGTTGCATAAACAACTTAAGATGTACAACTTGCGCATACTAACATTTTTAAGTTTTAAAAGATTGATATTTTTGTCTGAGGTAAGGTGAGATATTAAGATTTTATAGTATTGGCAATAAAACTTTATTTTGAAAGATCAAATTTCACCTTTAGAAAAAAAGATTTTATAACTCAGAAAAAATACATAAGTGGAATGAAGTTGTGAAAACATCACTGAAAATGAGAACTTCAGGTCCAAATCAAACAGTTTTAAACATGAAGTGAGAATGAAACTGATGCTGCAGGAGTGTTGAAGGTTCCTGTCCTCACAGCAAATCAACGATCAAACACAGAGTAACTATGATTCTATTTTTAACGTCAGCATCAGTGATGGGAAACATTAATGATCCAGTTTCGACTACAGTGTGTTATGTTGAAATTAAAATTTGTTTTCATCAGATTGACATAAGTTTAAACATTTGGCTTATGAAGGCTGTAAATCTTGACAGCGTTTAGTCGTCATTATTCTGAGGCCTTTCCCTGCTTTGTTACAGAGAACAGTTTAAAGTGGTAATACACACTCTTTATGGATCGCTTACAATGGGCTGCAGTTTTAGAAAGAAAAGAAAGACCATGCTACATGTTGTGCCGTTGTCAACCACCTCATCAACCAACCAAAAAATCTCCCCACACATGTTTCCCATCTTTGCTGCTTCCTCTCTTCCTTCCACAGAAGATCACTTTCCTTTATGATGTAAGCTGGATACTGTGTCTGTGTTATAAATTTTGGAAGTAACTATACAGCTAAAGTCTGAAACGAAAGGAGTTTTACTAAAAGTAATCATCAGCAACTTGGTCATCTATTTAGAAGGGCTATGAGGTAAAGTCTGCCTTTTCTGTTTAATCTGACATACAGTTCAAAGTGCCTACTTTTTCACAGTTTAGGTGGCAGAATACGTAGGTAGGAGAAAAACAAGTTGTGGCCAGTAGTGGGAAGAGGAAAACTATTGTTGAAGACTGAAACTTTCAACAATAACCTGAAGGTTTCAAGCTATTTTGAAACTATGGAAACTATTTAAAGTTTGCCACAAGTCACGCAAGTGACACAGCAAAGATGTTGAAGAAGGTGGTCTAATAAAAGGAGACACAAATTCATACTCTAGCAGGACAAAATAACTGGACGTACAGTCAGAGTTGGTTTAGATCAAAGAACTGGTAAAAATTCATAAATTTTACATGTTGCTTCTGACTCAGGAGACAGTGGTCAGCTGCTTCCTGTCCAGACTTTTATCTGGAACATCAAGGCAGGTGATCCAAATCGAGAAATGACCAATTCCAGACTGGAAAAGGCAGTCAGGTGTTCTGAAGTTCAGATGTTAGATATATGTTTTAGAATCAGGGTTATAATAGTTTGTGGGTTTTCATTATATTTCAGTTTTATTTTGTTTTGACTTTTTGCTTGTCTTATTTTACATTGCTTTAATTAGTTTTTGTAGAGTGTTTTCTAGTTTTTAACAGTTAAATATTGTTTAGGTTGTTCTTATTATAGTGGTAGTTTAACATTTTTTCCATACTTTGGTTAAATTTAGGTGCTGAATTTGAAAAGGTCAAATCATTGAATTGTGATTATGCGTACATGAATTGAGTAATGGAAACTCACCAACAGATACCATTTTCAAAACAATATATTCACTCGTTATTGAACAATAAACAGGTTCTGGTGATTCCTCTAAACTTTTGTTGCTGCCATTAATGTAAGTGGTGAAGTAAACTGTTTGTATGGGGAAGAAAATCAATTTCACATCAATTCAATAAATAGATAAATAAACATGAAAATGAAGGATAATAGTGTCCTTTTTAGGTATGTATGTTTTAGATAGTTTTATAAACACACTGTATAGTTTGGGTTAGTAATAGTATTTCCCCATTAATTTCTATTTATTTCATTTAATGAAAATCTTTTGTCAATTTCCTTTTTGGTGATTTCGTTAGTTTCAGTTAATAGAACGATAATGCTTAAAATCACCTCAAATGCGCTAGTTCCACTTATTTCCTGCAATAAATGGATACATCACTGACATATTGCATAATCCATAGTATGACATAACTGGAGGGTGTTCTACTGACACAATTCATTATCAACATACATTCAGATTCAATATCGATATGCACTGAGGCAGCCATCTTCTCGGTGCCTGCTGGTGTTTTAGGGCAGAATCAGATAAACAGGCCAGTTATCTGCTGCTGTTCTGACTCGGCTTCTCGTATTTATCTGAACCTCTCAGTCACTTCTTGTTTTCTACATGTTCCTGTCCTCTTAAACTGGCACTTAGAAAATGATTCATATTCTTTTCAGACATCTGGGCCCCTCTTCTGAAAGATCTACCTCTACAGAAAAACATGCCATCTCTTTTATGAATGATAACCTTGTTTGGTTTTTATAGTAGTTGTTGTCCTAACAGTCTAATATTGTTTAAGCATAAGTGTAGGCTTTATTTAATCTCTCCTCCTAAATAAAAAGATAAACAGGTGTATCAAGGATAATATTAAAGTATTTTTACACTATATTGGACATCAATTGTCATTCCATGTAAATCCAATTTATTTTACACTTTATTGAGTCAAAATGTGTTCAAAAATCATTTTCAGTTAGTTGTACGATTATTTGCTCTTGCTGAAAAAATCCAATTCAAATTTTACATTTTGATTGTAATCTTAGACAATTACATTTAATTCAATATTTATGTGATAGAAAACAGCATAATTCCATAAAATGTTGTGTTTTGTGGAAATTAACATGACATTATCACACAGAAACATATTTAGTTTGAACCTCCCAACCATAGCGTTATCAAAGGTATCCATAATGTTCATGGTGAGGTTTTGAGTTGTTCATATCTCCGTAGTAAACCCTGAATCTCCTCCAGTAACACATTCAACTTGTATTTTCTGACAAGGCCAACCAGATAGGGCGGTGACACTGAACATTTTTCATCATTCATATCAGGAACATTTCTCTGGAGCAGAAATGTCTCATTAAATACCTCGGGGCCTGACTGATAGTCTCTCACCTGACAGGCAACTTTGTGGCTCATTTCTGCCTCATGCTCCCTGAATCTGTGAGTGAATATCATACAGTCAGCAGACAGATAAAGCTGCTCGGTTTTCTGTCTTCGGAACAAGTGAGTGTTGAAGCTTCTCATAAAGCCTACTGCAAAACTTCTGAGCCGTTTATTGAGGTCTGCTATTTTACAGAAGAGTTATGGATTCAACACGATAGAATGAACCACAACGTTTTATGAACTGTGATGCCGTGAGAGCTCTGGTGGAGCCAGCTGCACATTGTATGAAAAAAAACAACAAAAAAATAAAACAAACCATAATTCTCCTACCACATTCTGTTGTTTTCTCCATTGTCTTCCAGTAGTAACATCTACAATGTCAGGGTTCCTGTGTGGGTGTGTGAGTGCGAGTAACATATCTCTTCTAACGAGGATCTTGGTGGAGAGCCTGGGCAGCCTTTACAGGTGGAGCTCATCAGCCTCATCAGAGTGCTGGGGATAAAGGAGCAGCAGAGCCTTCATTCAGTGCTGGATGATTAACGTCTACTGGTAGTCACTCTGGCCACCTCTTGTTGTCGGCTTCTTAAGCTTTTGATCAGTCTCTTGAGTACCTATTTGAAGTTCATAGTCTTTGTGTTTAGGTTTTGTCACTGGATCTTTCTAGAGGAATTAGTTCAACCATTTTCTCCTCCTGTGGAACCCACCAGCAAGTACCTGCCTGCCTGCTCTATCGTTCCCCCCATCTCCACTCCGCTCAATCAGACCTCTGGCTCTCGGTCACCACCTACCTCGCACTCGCCTCAGGAAGCACCATCACCATTCTCCACACAGGACCCCTGGGCACCTCTCTCCCACGCTTCACCAAACCCATTTGAAAGTAAGCTTTTTCTTACTGCATCTGATCAACTCATCACAGGCCACCAATAACCCAACTCTCATTCCAGGCGCCATGGATTGTGTGACACTCACCCCTCCCAGAAACATCAAGGAGACCTGTCAGTAGTCGCTTGTTCTTTTGAAAGAAATAAAACCTATTCCTAACTTTGACTTGTTGATTCTGCATGTGGGTCAGAAGGTTAAATCCGAACATGTCGTACAACATACATCTATTTCGATACAACTGAAAACCCCCCGCATCCTAGTTCAAAACCTTTTTATCCAAAAACGTGAATTTTTCAGAAATTCTGTTTCCATTACGCAACTTTATTTTCATAAATTTAATTTGCACAATTTTATGGCTAATGGAAGCGCAGCCCTTTGATGGATTGGCAAACTGTCTGTTGTGTACCTGGCCTCTCACCCAATGGAGACAGGCACCAGCCCCCCGTGGCCCTGCCCAGATGAACAGGTATGGCTAATGAATGGATTGCTGTTGACGTTCTGTAATCCTGTTATTGGTGCAACTCCATTCTGTCCAACCATAAAGCATTAAAAAAAAATTTCCTATTGTATGACTCATGTCCCTCGGCAGCTGCTCTCAAAATGGCTACATGAGGTAAGCTTTGTAAAGTGAAATACTCTCTCTTAACATTCCTTGTATCATCTACTAACCCAGTGGCATACAAGGCAATGGGTCAAAGCACCGGGGAAGAGCATCAGCAGGGAGGATTTCAGATGTGACTTTGATATGCTGCAAGAACCGACGTTACAGAAGGAATGCTCCCAAGAGCAAATCTGGTCCTGTTAGCAGGAGTCCTGGAACTCCTGACTGGACTTCCTCCAGAGAACAGAGAGCTGTGCTGACCCATCCATCACCCCTGTTTATGTTTCATCTTGTAAACTCTCACTTTGCTCCCCCAACTTTCCAGTTCATCTTTGAATCCCCCCGTGGTGATGGAAACTAACCCCAACCCCACTTTCAGCATGTTGTTAAATGTATTCCATGCTTGTTCCAGATGTTAAAAAAATGATTGAAAGTCAGTGTTCTGAGAACTGGCATGCAGCTTAGCTAAGTAGTGAGCTTTCTTCAGTGACACACATCATTACAGCTTCAGCCCATTACTGTATGGAAGGCAATGGTTGATGGTGTCTACTGAAAAGTCTGCGAAATGCTAAAATAAACAGCGGTGGTGGATAGGTATGAATGACATGGATCTGACCCACCTGTCAACAGACTACAGAGTCCAGTTGATGTTCACCACCTACAGACACTGGAGCTGGATTTCAAGAGCTGTTTACATCAAAGGAGAGTGAAATGATGCAAGAAGCTTCCAGTAATAATGTCACCATGCCAGGGCCGGCCCAAGCCTCCAGGGGGCCCTAAGTGAAATTTGGTTTTGGGGCCCTCTACCTCTGCTAACAATGTGGATTGATGCAATTAATAGTCAGATGATTAGATCATTAGCACACCTGCTATAAACTTATTGCATCTCTGACAGAGCTGTTTACATTATATCCCATATGAATATATAAGATATATTCATCGGCCGGCTGACTTTTGGGTGTTGATTTCCTTAACTTTGGGGGATCGGTATTCGGACGATACTTAAACGTGAAGTAAGTAACTATCAGTCGAATACTTAGTTATTCCGCAAATTTCCAAACAGCAAAGGTTTGGAAATCAGCCACAGTCTTCTTCTGCTCTAACGTGAGAAATATTTGACTGACAGATCTGCCCCTGGTCATTTCAGCACATTTGTGTGTTAAACACGGGGAAAATCTTAGTTGTCTGGCCTTAACTTTTCTCAAATTCTAACTTTTGACAAGGAAAATCAAGGAAATAGTGTCTTATAGTCGCAGACACCAGAAACAATTTCAACCCATAGTTGATTCATTTTCCTCCTTGTGTTATTTGCAGTTTAGTCTGCCAGGAAAACTGAGGAATTTACTCCTCTGCTCTCAGAAATCAATAGTGTAGGACAGGATGGCTAGCTAAGCAAGCACCACAACAACACCCAAAACCGTAACATTCCAATTCATCTCTTAGGCTGCTGCTATTTGCTGCTAATAATGTCTTTGTTAGTCAACCAGTGTAGCATCTGCTCTTCTGTTCATGTGAACAAGAAGCACATTAACTTTCATCAGCCAGATGAGCATAAAAACAGCCTATCTAAGTGACTTTACGTGTGAGTTTGAGAGGCACTGCTAATGTATTAGCACCATTTAAAGATATTGTATCAACTCGTACCTTCATTTCTCACTGCAGTGTGGGGCTACACTCAGCAGATAAGAACTTGCTAAAGAGAAAGCAGGGGTCTATTTCTAACAGCAGCCTCTAATGAAATAGAAGAATGCTTGATGCCGTTTTCCACATAAAACACAAAGTAAGAGCAGTAACATTATCTCTCCTTTGTTGAGTCATTATGTGGGTAAGTATTAGAAAGTTGGAAACAAATGGGAGGCAGCTGGCAAATAAGCCGGGTAGCTTACCTAGTCATTTTTAGACATTTTTTTTTCATTAGCTGTAAGTTGGAAATTATCATATTCAACAGAAATGAAGGCTTAAAAATACCAGTGTGAGTGGAATTAATCTATATTATAATGGGGTTTCACTTAGTGAATTGAGTTACTGAAATAAATTATTTTTTGTCTTACTCTAATTTATTGAATATGGCTTTAGATCTAGGCATTTAGTATGCATAATTAATTATCATTGTGCAAAATTCCAATTTGTAAATGGCAGCAAAAGGATTCTGTTGTTGTCTTTAGCTTGAGGTGAAGATGCACCAACAGGAAGCAGCTGTAGTTTGGTCTATGGCTTAATATGTCCAGTCTCTCTAACTTAATTATCATTTATGCTTCCTTAGTCTTTATATTTATATATATTTATTGCTCAAAATGGCCTGCCTTTGCACAAATATCTGTTTTGTCATTAATGACATTAAAGTAATTAAAGATCATCCCTTTTGCTCCATATTAGCTTAGATTATCACTTCAAAAGTCATGCATGAGATTGGAGGGTAAAGCTGGACAGAAGTCTGCCACAAAACTCATAATACAGCATATTTATTAGTTTTTAATTAACAAGTCATTCCTCTTTCAGACACAAAACAGAACAGCGTTTTGTCTTGAAACTGTCAGCATGACAGAGTCAGTGGGTGTAGCTTGACATCTGTCTCATCTTTAACACAAACCAGAGACATCCTTTGTTTAAGACACAAATAATGTTGATCAGACCACCATGGCTGTGACACGTCCTCCCCACATATGGTTGACACGAATCAGTCGGGATCCGTCCCAGCTCTGGTCGACATCTTTAAAGGAAGCAGCCCCTCTTCATCACAACTTCCTGACTTTATGTCCATCAAATATGGGAGTAAAGACTTATTTTAAGAAATATGTTTTTGAAGTGAGGGTCTCAAAAATCTACCTGTGATGGCAAGTTTTTCTGAAGTAAAAAATTATTTTAACCTCTAAAAAAAAATTTCATAAAACATGATATGTATTTTGTATAGTTTAGCTACAATAAAAAAACAAGTCTTGTTGGAGTTATAATAAAAAACTTTTTTGAGACTGTAACCATGTTCCCACCAACATTTTTGTATAAATGTTTTTGAAATATTGCATCAGAAAAGGTTGAATAAAATGGTAAAGTTTGAAATAGTTCCTCAGTTTTACAAAATAAAGTTTTTATGCCTGCTTGAGGCGTTTTTTGGCTTATTTGAAAGAGAGTTCATGTACTAAAGGGAAGATGGAGACACTTTTGCAGAATAACTCCTGATGTAACAAATGATCTCCACCCACTGGCCTGTCTGTGCCTTACCAGAGGCACAAAACTCAGAAACATGTCAAAGCCCAGGCTTCTTTTAAGATGTGTTAGTTTGTAACTTCTGCATCTGGTTTATTATAACCAGATGTTGCATCAACTTTTGATAAAATTACGTTTTGCGCAACCTGGTTGAATCGCTTCAAACCAGTAGATGGAAACACGTCTACTTTGCATTTTCTTTTTTTGCAGTATTCAAAAATCTGTATGACTATTACATGGAAACATAGTTTTTGACCCCACAGATTTTTCATTGGCTTTATTCAAAATTCCTTTTATTGGTTTGCAACTATGCTTGGACTCAATATGTCCCTGAAAAATAAAATCCCTCCTCACCTTTAGCTTTCTGAACCAGTTCTTGACAGACATTTCTTCAGCTCCTTCATTGTTGCTGTTTGCATTTTGTCAACCTCTCTGACCAGTTATCACTGCCCCCGCTGCTCCATATTTTCTTAATTGAATGGTGACAGGTGTCATAGGTGGTGTCGTAAAAGCATAAAAGGTGGATGTTTTTTGTACCCTTGTTCTGACTGGTACCTTTATAAAATCACATCGTTTTGATCCGACCAGGAGAGCTGAACTTCATTTCACCTGAGACAAATTCACTGTAACTCTGTGAATTCAAGGAGACTAAATGCTGAAACTGAATTTATACGTGCTTCAGCAACATATTGGTTGAAGAATATCCACATTTAGCCAACTTTTTTTTCTCCTCTAACATTGCTTTTTTTATTTTAATTGTTCACGATGTATATCCCATAAAGCAGAGGATCATGGATGACCTACTTAGGACTTTTACAGGTCTAAGGTCAGGAAAAGCAAAAGTACAGCTAACATCTCTGCAGACCCCACACATGCTGTACACAAACTGTTTACACTTTTACTTTCAGGTTGGCACTACAGAGCTCTGTTTGCAAAAACAACAGGCACCACAGAGTCAGCCTGAGTAGTCAGCTACTCTGCTGGGAGACAAAATAGGCAACTTTTCACAACAAGCGTTCTTTTTTGCTTTTCTTTATATAAAAATGTTAATTTGAAAAAGACTGCACAAACGTACACAGTTTATGTTTATTATTTCATTCCTTCATAGTTTTCACATCAATAGTTTATGTTACACTGTCAAATATCTTGTTTTTTGCACACAATCTTGGCCAATAAAAATGAGATAAGATTAAATTTTGCATGTCAAAGTTCCTCCACTCATTTGAAATTGTGGAAATTCTCACAAAATCATTACACCCCTGCATTTAATCCATAATTGTAAGTTTATTACCATTTTTCTGCACGAATGGTCAAAAATATGTCTAAGCGGTGCTAACTGCCACCTACAGCTGGCAGTATTTCATACTCAGCCTTACTTGATGCCAATTTATAGTCTATGATCCATATGGTAATAAAAAATCACATTTACTGTCATACATAATTGCAAATATAGCAAAATATCTTGAAAATTTTCCCAACTTACAACACAAAATCTGTGATTTTGATAGTAAAAAATTTGAAATAATCATAAAATCCTGGTGGGACTGATAAATGTCAAAAGATGTTCAATATTATTTAATTTTAAGAAGTACTTATTGAATGTAGACACAGCTACTTATTAATATCTTAACAGTTTAAGTGGTTTTACATATATGTTATACATTCTGGCACAACCTGTCCTATGAACTTGACGTGGCCCAAAATGAAAATGAGCCTGAAAGCCCTGGATTAGATTTTCTGTGATTGCACAGTAATCAGTACAACTGGATTAATGCACAGCTCTGCTTTGGGCTTTTATAAACAAGCAGTCAAGACACAAGATCAGAAAGAAGTATGATCTGGGAAAGAAAGAAAAATTGATTTTCATTGTGATTATTGTTAAATAAGAACAAAAAACTGTTGAATTTTAGATCCAACTAATCACATTTATTAACTTGAGCCCTTATTATTCCAGCAGTTCCTAAGTGCAGTCGTACATGTGGTTGAAGTATGACCTATTTCCTCCCTTCCTGTCCAGCCTTTTTGACCAAGACATTCTTTAGATAAATAGCTTTTCAGAAAGCTCCCCTTCTTGTGGTCGTCATAGCAGCCCCTTTCTCCCCTGCTTCTTCTGTGACAACTTTGATGGTCAATTATATTTAATAAATAGTTAGAGCTCTACATAAATCAATATCAGAATGGACTAATCCTCCTTTTTCTGGGAGACTGTGAAGCCACAAGTCTTTGGAGATTGAGGCATAATAGAACACACATGTCATGTAGCAGAAGCACAGCAAGAAGAGGATCAGGGATTTAAATGAAGAGCAAAAAAAAGCACTAAATTTCATCCAGTGAGTATTTTTTCCAGCAGATATATGGATGATATTTTGAACCTGTGTCATGCATTCATCATGGCCCTTTTTATTATACTGTCATTTTGGGGCTTAGCACATGAAGGGGCGTGCATTTCTACCAAGAAAAAACCCCAGAATCTCTATGTGTGGTTTTGATAGTTTACAAACTCTAGGGCTGGAGGTTTAGTGCTCGCACCAGTCTGGTTAACCCAGGGTATGTCTCAAAGGCAAATCCGCACACCGCTGGAGAAGTTGCACTAACACAAACAAATCAGCTCTGAGGAAAAAGCAATTAACAAAATATGCCCTTACTGAGCATCGGCTGCCTTTTTATTTAGAGCATTTGGTTTCGAATGTTTATGCTTTTTAAGCCCTCATATGACATCTTTCCCTGAACCCATCATCTTTCCATCTTTCCACCAGAAGAATCAAAAACTGAGGTGAGGCTATGAACAGCAGCCCTCTGCTTGTGGTCAGTGTGGCTGTTCTACAAGGTTAATGATGATGAGATTTTGGTCCTGGGGGAGTCTGATTCTTTCCTGCATGTCCACTCTGGTTTTAAGGCCAAAGGTAGTTTCAGCTGGGAGGAAGGGAGGGTGAGCACTGAAGCGTTCAGCTGCCAAATCTCCAACTATATGCAGATCTGCCTCTGGAGGTGATCCATCTGGATTACCTTGTCAAGATCTCGTCTCCGTCAGTAGAACTGAAATTTATCTTGATGTTTGGCTGCCGTACTCACCGCCATCATCATCCTTCTCCATTGTGCTTTACTTGTTCGTTCTCCCATGAATCCGCCTCCTGTCTTCTACCAAATCGTCTGTCACCCAAGAATCCTCTGCTGTTGTGTCTCCTGCCAAACCAAGACTCACAAGAACAAACAAGATCCTCCTCTAGCTCCTCCCTGATGTCGTCACCTAAATCATACAAAGATAAGCTTGTTCCTGTTTATTTGGGTTTAATATATCATGTTAACTTCTTCCAATAGGAAGTCAACTGACTTTTTTGTTTCATCATTCCCCTCCGAAGACAGTGTCAAGGTTTTTTTTTCGTCCTGTTTCTTTCCACTTAATCAGCTGAATTTCTCTAGAACAATGATGTGTCTGTCATCTGTTCCTTTGTGTATAGAAAAACTTTCTCCAGTTGGTTGTTGTGCAAATACAATTAAATCCCAAACGGATGTTGCGGCTACTTCTTGGTTTTAAGAGATGGCTTAGAAGCCTAGAAGATTCACTCCTCATCGGTTTGCCCAAAGAAAAATTTCTAACTTTTTCCAGCTCCATGTTGAACGCAAAGCATAAGGAGTTCCTTCTCAGGACCAGACCAGCTTCAGCTGGTCTGTCTGAAGGAGTAGAGGTAAGTTCTTTTCTGCTCTTGAAGGTAACTTGAAATAATCTTGAATTCTTTATGGAGAGGATGGCTTATTGTGTTTTGAGGCTGAGAGATGCATGAGAAAAGCCAATCTGGTTCTGGCGTGACTTGAAAGTGGAGGTTTGTGGTCCAGAGTGAGCACAGAGGGGAATGGTGAATTTGAGGACCCAGAGAGGATGATAAACTGGACTAAAGATGAAAAGTTTCACCAAAGAGACATGAAACAAGGGAGGAATCTTCAAACCTTCAGGAAGTTTGGGACTCCTGAAGGTTTATTTCAAATGAGCCACTGGGAAGAGTTTGCAGTAAGATCTGAGGTTGATGTCAAGTGTGGAAAGCCAAACCTTTTGTGAATATGATGGAGCTGGAGACCCTCTGTGGTTGGCCAAACGATGTTTTGCTCTGCAATGTAGTTGATGGCATCAGTGGTTTGAGACAAACCAAATATGATGCTGCAGAGACATGACAGCGGTGAAAACGGCAACAGAAAACTGATGTGGCGGTCAAGGCTAGAACTGTCTTCCCAAAGCATTGCTTGTATTGTGGAAAGCAGCCACTCATTTCCCCAGTTTCATTTTACACCAAAACATTTATTTAATGTTTCTAGTGCATCTTCTTAGCTGTAATAAAGCAATAAAGCTTGGATACAAGCTCTTGTTATGACATAGTAAAAGCCCCTAAATTCATATTTCATGCCAGTGAATAGATGGTCATGAATGTCCAGAGCCAAGAAATGAAGTGATTCACTGAAAGCCACAGGCCTGGAATTACAATGACTACTTTAGAAGTGGCATCAATAATTCAAACACCACAAGATATCTCATTTTGTCTGCTCACCAAGGGAGATTTTCATGTGCAGATGTGCTCCTTCCATATATTTGGCTAGTTCATCTATCATTTTGTCTTGGTCAAAGAGGCTGAGGGGAAAAATAATTTCTGGTAGAATATCCATGCTGACAAAGCTTGTATTTGTTTTAAAACTTGTGTCTTTTGTGGGTTGGATTGTTCTTCCTTATTTTATGTTTAACTTCTTATGTAAAAATGTTTCCTGCAACAGTAATTTTGTCATTTGAACAATGTGCTATATTTAATCATGGTACAATGCTACATGTTATAGTGCTCCACCTCTTTAACTTTTCAACTTTGTGTTACCTTGATATACTTAACTTAGTGCTAAATAGATGATAAGTTGTGGTGACGAAAAGTGGCAAAACTTGGAAAGGTCCATAGAGTATGAACACTTTTCAGAGACGTTCCATTTCAACCACATACATTCCGAAACTGCTACTTAATGAAGCCTATAGTTCTGTATTTAAGAGGATTATTTTTTTGATATTCCTGATGTAATATTCTTATCCCAAATGTGTTTTAATTAGGGCTTGGATTTTGATTTAAATTATTATTTACATTGACTTTAACACAGTAAAAACCTTTACGAAATTGATCACAATTTTTTTATATAAGAAAGTCCTGAACCAGAACCTTTGTAGTTACTTATTTTTGGTACACCTGTAAATCAAACGCACAGACAACATCTGGAAGCAACAGTGATAGATGACAAAGCCGCTTCCCTTAGTGTCCCAGTGATCCTAAGAGCTCTGCTGTCAATGGCTTCATGCCCCTGGTAGGGTAACTGACGACCTGTTTCAGTGTTGAACACAGTAGCAGAGCAGCCAACAGCCGGCAGCCTCCCCGGTAGGAGAGTATAATAGTGCATTGTTCCATGTTCCGACTCTTAACTCTGCTCATCTAATCAATAGTTACATTCATTCGATGCCTCTTCCCTTGTAAGCATACAATGCTCAACTGTTTTCAATGTGCCGCTTCCCTTGTCGAGTAAAACACTCATGATGTGCAAAATTAGAAAACTGCTCCTCACACCCTTCCATTCAACCTGTGGTGTCCAATAATCTATTCAATAATTATAGACTCCAAAATATCATTTTGAAGTCAGAACGATTTCAGATGCTTTAAACTTAAAGAAATATCAAGTTGGTTTGTAGCTCGGAACTACAGGAATAAGGTTGAGGCAATTTTAACGTACCTAAACACACAAGTGGGTCGCTTGAACTAGCTAGAACTACTTTTTAAAAAAGTTTTTTCATCGCCAGAAGCATTCCATTCCTATTGTTTCACCATGGAATCTTAAGCAATGATATTTCTGTGCAAGAAAAAAATCATGTGTCTGGCCAAAACACTGGGAGGCATGACATTGTGGGCTAACTCAAAGCTGCGCTGGACAACATCCAGATAAAAGTGGCAGGATATGTGAGTCATTTAAGCCCCATCTGGGGCGAGGACTGTGCATGCAGCCCCACAGCTTTATTACATGTGGCATGAAAGGACTGCAGCACAAGGCTTTATTTAGACATCCTTGAAGATCCCTGAATCTGGACCCACTGCAGAGTCAACATTTGACCTGGAGGACATCGGGGGGGCAGCCACATGGACAGCTCACTCACACAAGTAATGACCCAAAGAAAACCCAACAAAACATCTAATTTCCAGCAAGGTTTCCAGCTACTACTCTCTGTTCCAGCAAAGAATTTACTTTATAGGAAGATCATAAAGGTATCAAAATGTCATTTGTAAATTTAATTTAAATCTTTTTAATCATTTCATATTATGTTCTTGTTTCCTCCTCTCCCAATTTTCCAAACAGTAACTCTGAAGAAATGTGTCCGAAAAGGTGTCGTATATCTGGGAGTGTTATGGAAAAGTATGGCTCTGATTTGGGCTGAGCACATCATTTAAAAAAAGTCTGTTTCTAATAAGCATCACAGTTGCTCTAGCTGCCTTTGTCAAAGTCACTAATGATGTCCCAATGGACTCGTGATTCTGTAAGGAGTGTTAGTTCTGCTTGAGCTGAGCTCAGCATTAAAACTGTCTCATCCTATAACTCCAGCAGATCAGGACAACGGGCCTTCTTCTTCACTCTTAGCTGTCGAACAGAAACTTATAGTAAAACTTCTACTCCTGCTGCTTCGTGACTCCTTTTATTTCACTTGGATGGTGAGAATTGCTCATATGAAAGTATAATACTCCAGAAGGCTAATTATTTAAAAAAAAAAAGAATATTGATTTTAAAGTATGAACATTTAAAGTATGAACCTCAATATATTTGTAATTAGGTATTAAAAAATGTGGGAAATTATTTAGCAGTCAAAGCTATTCTAGGTTAGGTAGAGATTGTTTATTCTGAATATAACACAAACGATATATATTCATTTAGGTATTTAGTTTGCAAGTTGGCGAAATAGAATATGCATCAACAGACAGTAGCTTTGTTCCAGTGACCATGTGATTGCGTATTTCAACATTTAGAAAATTAATTTGCTAAATGGAAACACGGCAAATTAAAAAGAACAACTTGTTTTTCCACTGAAAAGTTTTGGCACCAGGATGAGGTGGTTATTCACCCATATCAAAATTTGTTAATTTTGCATAGGAAGAGGTTTTTCCCATCATACGAGTCACGTGATCAACAAGCGGATGTTGCCACTGCCACAAACCACAATGAAGAAGATAGATTAGTTCCATCTGGTGATTCAAACAAAGTTTGTGAAGTGAAAAAACAAGATTTTTGTTGCTTTTGTCAACTGAAATACTTTACAAGTCAAAATATGAGTCATACATACACACACACACACACATATATATATATATACACACACAGTATATACTGTATATATATATAGTGTATATATATATATATATATATATATACTGTATACATTAGTGACGTGTGGTGAGGTTCATATGTGAGGCACTGACTTAATCATAATCAGATTTGCAAATAAAGACCCCCTGCATTTTATTGTTTACATACGGAAATTCTGCTCAAGCGGACAACACTGGAGAGCAAAAACACTTTTCTTTTATATGCCATCCACAGCCTCGCCGCCGCAGTAGAATAATTCCGTAACTCAATGAAACTTGGAAATGTAGGTATTATTAATTTAGTGCTTGTCATGATGGGAGCTAATCGCTTGATCTACATACAGAATGACAGACCAGAAGATCTTCCAGAGGAACTGTCTATTGTGGATTTGTGGTTCTTCAGGCAACACAATGGGAAATTTGAAGGGGAAACCATAGGCGAAGGACTCAGACAACACAGTGGGTAAAATCCAAGGCACCACGTGGAGAAACCGTTACAAGCAAAACACTCAGGTGTTTGAATGCTGGTGATCCACTAATCTTATGCTCCACACTAATGAAGCTGAATACCTCGCAGGTGTGTCTGGTCAGCCATAGAGGCCTGAATGCTAACATTAGCCTATCCCTCCAATGACCTACTCTAGATGTACATACAGCTTCAGATGTATGTACATCTGAAGCTTCGTGTCAGATGTTTGCTTACAAACTAAGCTAAGGTGGGTTTCAGGTGAGCATGTTGGAACATTATAGCTTCCTTAACTTGGCTAATCCGTGTTGAATTGGAAAAATTACAGTTATCATGCTGAAACCCCAGAACGAAACATATAGCTATGTTTCCATCCAACTGTCATGCAAATTTTGAGGAAACTTTTAAAATGTTGCAAAAAAGAAACAAAAAAAAAGAAAATGCGAATTTAGCATGTTTCCATCTACTGGTGTGGAGTGACTCAACCAGGTTGTCATTTCGTCAGATGTCGACGTTAATCACAGCTGTAATTGACAAGATGTAGCGGTTGCAACCTAGCATAGAACGCACATCTCAATACTTCAATATGAAAATAAAACACATTGATGGAAACATGGTTGCTATCCTTCACTATCAAGAACAATGATACAGCAGTCAGTTGGTGAAAGTTAGCTTCTAGATTAGCAATGTATTAGTCTCTTAGACCATGTAATACTGATGAAGTGCAGTGTTGCTTTAGTAACTATTTATATATAGTTACATTATATATATATATGTCAGAAAACATCCTGGTTTTAACACCGCACATTTTTTGCTTATTTTCATGCATATTTTTTATTTTTGAAGTCAGTGAAAATCTAATTTTTTGTACATATGTGAAATTAATCTAGCAATTTCAGAGTTTTGGTCAAATTAATTTTTTCTTTCATCTACAATGGCCCTCATATGTTGTTGTAGAAAACAACAAAATTGACAGTGATACTTTTTTTATACCTCTTTTCCCTTTGTATACAGGGCTGCTTCACCCTTAGATTAGCATTATCTTAACTGTGCCTTTAGTTGACCACATTTTGAGGCTGAATTGAGACATACATACCTCCCAACAAGCAGACAGGCTGTTTTCAGAAGTGCCCTGACATCAAATATTTAGGTGAATATGAACTAAAGTGCTGATACATCAAGAACCAGGTGAATGAAAAGTTGTTGATCATAGTTTTAATATATAACATTAATGTTGATTTTTGTGTTAACAGTTTTGCTAACTTCAGTGACACTTATTAAATGCAAAACTTAAATTTAAACAATGAACATGATCAGCTTGGAAAAGAGAGTAAAAATTTCCAGCCTTTCCTCTCAATAACGTGATTTCTCTCTGCACTGCAGACATACAGTATTTACTCTATGTTATGTCAAAAGCAGTTCTATGTTCATAGACATAAGGCAGGGCGACCTCAAGGTTAATATTTTTCATATCCTTTCAGAAGTCTTTAAAGCCCAGTGCGTTTGTGCGGAACAAGTAGGTCAGAAACCGGAACACCACACAGATATTTTTGTCTCATATGAAGAATTAACCAGATTTTCTTGCATAATAATTTCAGATCAACGCAAACCAGAATGGTTATTTCTGGTCAAACCTACACTGCTTCTTGATGTTGAGTAAATTGTGATCCAGATGGGAGCTACTGATGAAATACTCAAAACAAATAGTGTTTTTTTCCTCCTGTTGGACATTGTTTACAAGCAGGCTGTCTTCAGCTGGGCAGTGAGGCTGTGTTTGTTTTCAGACTGCTCCTAAGAACATCAGCAGAGATGCTATCTCCATTTCCATCTGATCTGTCCAGGTAGAGCTGAGCCGCTGGCAGGCGAAGACTCCTTTGGACCAAATGGAGTCGAGGTATTTGCCTCTCAGGCATGGGAAACGAGGTGGCGACTGCAGCTGTGTGCGAACTGCTCCAGCAATCAGGCCTTTTCTTTGACAGCATGAGCGCACTGCCAATCAGAAAAAAGTATAGCCATAATTAAACGTGATTTATTATGAAGTATTTATATGTGTTACACAGAAATGGAGATTCTGTCATAAGATAGAGCATGCGAACAGGAAGCTGTGAGTCCTGGAAATGGTTTATGACATTAGCAAAACTGACAGAGTTTAGGTTAGAGACAATTTTCCATTTCCATTTTTTTACTCAGTTTTCATTGTGAAAAAGAAAGACACAAGATATGAATTTATATATTATATATTATTTATATAGAAATACAATATATATTGAAGTTACTCAGAGTTATGCGTGGTCAAGCCTGATGGCTACAGGCAGCAATGTTTTCTGTGGTGCATCTTGTTGTAAAGAGTCTCCGGCTGGAGGGGCTCCTGTAGCTTTAACTGTAGTTTTAACAATTTCAGCAGCATCACACACTAAACACATTTGGTGTGTAACTCTAGCTGAATTAGAGAAAAGTTAGATACAGTTGGCAAAAATACTGAAAATGAACTAATAACTGCAAAAAAATGAGACAAATGTAAATTTAAATTCAGCAGTCATTGAAATCAAGTCAAACCCGGACCAATGTTTGCTTTCAGGAAAAGCAATAACTGTGACCTCAGTGTGTTATTTTTGTAATGGCTAATTAGAGGGGTCTTGTTTCCGATTAGCTCTTAATGTCACTTACACAGACCATTGCCTTGTTTCCATCCATATTGAGTTATCCCTCATTGAGTGTCTTTGCTCAAATAGCTGGTACCAAACATCCAATCAGCCTGTTTGTTTTCGTCCTGGATAACAAACACGACAACAACAACGATACGGTCGTTGAGTCTGGGTTTTATCCCACTAATTTTGCCATCTAATGTATTTCTCGTGATTGCTTCTCAGAAAAATAAATTAATGAAGAACAGACTAAATTGCTTAAAATAATGAAATTCTTCATTGCAGAAATGACATTGGTATCAAGAGAACACTTCTCTCTTCTCTTTATTTTAATGACTGAAATATTCCAGTTATATTTTTGGTTTAAATGTTTCCATCACAACCATGAAACCTATTATAAATTTAAAAATCTATAGTAACCAAAAAACAGATGTTGCTAAATGGATGAATGTGTGTTTCTGTTCTTTGTGGTCAGCTGTGCTTTTGCCTTCAACTTTCATATTTATTCTTTTTTATTGTCCAACTGTGAACTTTGACCTGAGGCAAAAGAATCGTTATGATGTTCTGGGTTCTCTTGTGACCCTCTGGGTTAGGCGTAGATGTTGTCACTAGCTGTGTTTCCATTAACCCCAAAAGTGCATCATAAAAATTACAAATGGAAATGCTTAATGCTTAAATACAAATGCTTAATGGAAACATGGCAATAAAATAAACATGTTTTCAATTAAAAAGTTTTTGAGACTAGCTGAGGTGGTTTTTTTGGCAGCATTGAAATAGATGTATTTTGCAAAACAGCAGTCGAAACACTTTTTGCATCACACAAGTCACGTGATCTACAGCCAGATGTTGCTACTGCTGGAAACGACGAAGGAGACAACTGGAATTGTTTTTGTTTTTTCAGACAACGTCCACCTGGCTCCACCAGAGCTCTCATAGCATCACAAATCAAAAAAAGCTGTGTGTCGTTCCAATGTGTTGAATCCATAACTTTAATGTAAAATCTCCGACTACAATTTCCCCAAAACACCACATATCATATCCCTGAACTGCAATTTCAGGGAAAATTCCAAAGGGATTAATAAAGTTTAATAAAGTTTTATTAATTTTTGGTGTGTAACTCTAGATGTAACTTCATCTTTTATTAATAAAGTTCAATCAATCAATCTATCTATCTATCTATCTATCTGATGTCTGTCTGTCTGTCTGTCTGTAGGGGGCGACTTTCCATTCCAAAGTCTGAATAAAACACCAACGTCTCCTCTGATTGGATGAAAGATGATGAGCGTTAGCATCATGACTGAATCATGAATATTGTCCATTTAACTGTTTACATCTGTTGCTGCCATGATATTTAATGATTTATCATGTGAACAAGCTTTCTTATTTAATGGAAACACCGTAATTGTGAAATAGGGTTTTTTTTTTCAACATCAGCAGAATACAGACAAAGATTTGTGCACATTTATAATGGAAACTCAGCTTCTGTGGTTCAGTTCCAAACTCTTCAAAATACCTTGGACCCTTTTCCAGACAGAAGCGAATGATGTTCTCGTCTTTCTTGAATTAGTTCAGAAAGAAACATTCCAGTTGCTTTAGTAGATCACTTAGCCTACTTCAAGTTGTCATACAGGTTCTCTTTCAGTGATTTCTTAAATAAACTGATGGAACTAATCAGACCTGGTAAGTGAAACTCAACCAAAGGATATGGTTAATCACGGTTAGTTCATGATTTAATAAGACAGTAGAATACTTTTTCACCTATGGTCATGTTGGTTTGAAAATCTTTCCCCTAATAAATGAAATTATATTTAAAAGCAGTGGTTTTATTTGTTGAGGTTGTCTTTGTATGATATTAAAATTAGCTTGTTGATGTGAGACATATAAGTGTGACAAAAAGAAAAATGGCAAACAACATTTAATTTGCTCTGAAAGCAAATTACATAAGATGGTGAAATTAGTTGTTAGCATTTCATAGAATAAATCACAAATTTCCCCTTTTTTCTGATAAGTATGGATCTCATCTTAGTATCCTAAATTATGTATCTAGAACAAAAAGTACTTCTTTGTTACTCTTGTGGACAAATGTTTTCTACATCTTTGACTCTCCTTGATCCAAATATTAATCTCCAGCTGACCTATTTTGAGCATCATTGCTTTGTACACGAGGGAGATGAGAAAAATGTGAAGCTAACTTGAGGAAAAACACACTTTTAATTTACAGAAGGGGATTAATGTTGTTCTATTTTAGGTTAAGGGAGAGTTGACACTAGTTTTTCCTGTATATACTGTAGTCACTTTCAGACGCATCCTGGATTGGTGGCAAACACCTTGCGGTCAGTCAGTCACAGGATTTTATTTTATTTTTTACCAGCAGTGCAGAGCGAGCAAACTCTGGGAAGAACTGACCTGAACAGCAAGATAAATCCCACGTTCTTCCTGCTGTGAGGCTGTATTACTAACTGACGCAGGAATATGTCACCAGGGGATTTATAAACAGCAACATGGAGTTACTGACTATATTCAGAGTTTTTGTCTTCTTAAATTTACACTTCAAACACAATAAATCCAGTAAGCCTATTTAAGGCTTGCACAATTATGAGCAGAGGTATCGACAGTGCACAAGAAAAAAAAATGTACAAGTTTACGGAACGTAAAACTATAGTTTCATTCTTTCCTGAAGTGAACTAAACTCAGGACTTGCTTGTACACTAAACTTGCTTCTATCCTGATTTTGTGTCAGGGACCTTCAGCACAGATGATATGCTAACAGCATGACACAATAGGAGGGCAGAGGGGGTCACTGAACAGATCAGCTGATCTGTAGCTTCCTCTGTCGTTCTTCTGTGAGACGTGAGTTTGAATCTGGCTTGTAAAATCTTTACAAGTCACTGAATGCCAGCGACGGGCACACTTCTACTAATTTGAGAAAGCGCTAATCAGAAAAAATCATTTTTTGCTTAGTGCTTTAGTGGTTTTACTACCTTTAGCAGTTTTGTGAACATTAGCAGTTTTGCTAACTTTCCCGAAACAGCTAATTTACTTGACTGTTTTGTAAACTTTCATTGAATACAGTTCAATGTCTTGAAGTTTTGGTTATCACTTCCTGAACTGTACAGGTAATAAATGTGTAATTTTCTTTTTTTTTCCAACTATCCAATGCTTTGTGCTGGTCTGTTGCATAAACCAACAATTAACAGAAAAAATATGTTTGAAGAAATGTAAAAAAAAAAAAAAAAGTTTGGGGATATGAATATTTTTGTAAGGCTCCGCAAAATAAAAATAAAAGATTGTCAATGTGGTCCTGTTAAGAATGACTAACATTTGTTTTCAGATGGTTCTCCTGGTCTGTGAAAACCAGTTGGTGAACAAGTGTGACTCCTGCCTGTTGACCGATCATCATGTCAGCCCCGGCCTGCAGGTTCAGGGTCGCTGCCTCATTTGTGGCTGTTCTTATCTGCAGCCCTGGCTCTGCTGTCGCCTCTCATCAGGTGTTGGACCAGAGCAGAGGACAGCTTTCACTACGCTCCATTGACTTGTCCAGGCCTGTGAAACCCAGCAGCAGCCACATTAGCATGTTAGCATGTTAGCATGCATTGTGTTAATTACAGTGCCACAAAAGGATATGCTTACTACATTAAAAACTCATTAAGACCCAGTTTTGTTAGTCATTGAGATAGCAAGACAGTAATCAGCACTCGGGTTCTTCTGATCCTTGGTGGATCCTGCTTCAGATTAAAGTGACAGACAGACGAAATAAGCAAACGAGAGGATTTGATGTTTCTTTGCTTGCATTAAGCTCCTCTTTGTCCAAACCAAATCAAAAGGTATTGAGAGTTAAATGCACTCAATGTGAGTGTGAAATCAAACCGTTTAAACCATGCATGGTTTATTTGATCCTCTCTCTTCAAGCGTTTTTGCTTTAACAAGCTGCAGAGATAAGATGTGCCAAGTGTACTTTGAGTGTTATTTATGGACTCGGTGGGAACAGAGCTTCCAGAAAATCAGCAGTGCTTCACAGGCTTTCAGAAAAAGGAACTTTTGATTGGAGATTCCCGGGTGCATTTGCTCCCCCCTCTTCCCCACAGTGTCTGCTGAGCAACTCATCTGTTCCTAATATTGCACACTTCT
Organism: Xiphophorus couchianus; assembly: GCF_001444195.1. Lineage (NCBI taxonomy): Eukaryota > Metazoa > Chordata > Actinopteri > Cyprinodontiformes > Poeciliidae > Xiphophorus > Xiphophorus couchianus. Next base: position 22,855,988 of record NC_040234.1, on the reverse strand, counting down.
GGAAACCTCTGGAGCTAATGCATTACGCTAGTCCACCTGAAAAACTGCTAAGGGTTTTGTGAGAGACCTGCAGGAGAGGAGTCAGTACTGATTGTGTTTTAGACAAAACATATAGTGATTGAGAATAATCATTAGTTGAGTGAGTGAGCTCTGATGCTGCATATGAGATTTGGAACATTCTGCCACATGATGTAGTCTTGGAAAAGAAGAAAAATAAGTCACAGCTGTCTACCTGCAGCTTTCTCACGTTTTGTTAAATTATATCTAAGAGGTTCAATGTCTTGTAATGGACTTCTGTTGCAAGCTAAGGTACATTTATTTTTATTTTTCAGCTTCATATCTATATTTTATTTCATTATCATTTTATTTTTGCACCATGATCTCAAAGCAATTTCCTAGCTTTGATAGAATGGTGTCAATGGCAATAAAGTGATTCTGATCCACAGGGGCGCCTGCCGAATATTATCAGATGGTGCCACAATACTATCACTGCACCTGACCCTCAAGAGCACAAACCACATCTCCAACACACATCATGTGTGTGTCAAACAAAACCAGCACAAACTTAAACCACACAAATACAGGCCACACACGCATAATATGCTCATAATATCATTCTGGATGGACTCCTCTGCCAGGACTCAACTGGCTTCTCTGCTCCTTCATGTCCCTTAATTTAAGTATAGACTTCATTGTAAAAAAGCAGTGAATGTGTCCATATGAAATTATTTCATTCAATTCAATTCAGAAATAATGCTGTTGAATGAAATGCAATTTGAAATGCAATGGTTAAAAAATCAAATCTGAGTTAAATTCCCTTCGTCATTGTGATTGTTGGTTTAAACATCAGAAAGTCCTCTTTATTTAAGTGGCTGGTGAGTGCATACTTCTTGTATTGTTGCTATACTTTACCCTAAGTTGATGAAATGTTGCTGCTGATCCCAGTGGTTTTGTTTCTGTTATTCCTGCTTCTGCTTTATTCTTTATGTTTTATTAAAGTCCTTGGTTCCACATCCATCCACCTGCTGCCTTCTCTCTGCCCCACGTCTCCCATCTAGCAGTATTTACCTGACAGGGGATGTATTGAGTTATGTTACAAGGCTGTTCCGATAATTGCTTTTTTCTCTAAAATGTGAAATAAACTCAAACTTTCATCAGACTGGCAGGCTGGTTTCACTGCAGCATCCCTGGGTCAACATTTGATTTATCTAACATTTCATGAGTAAACAGTGTATCCACCTGGGTTCACAATCCATCAGAACTTAGAGTCGACCAACCATGAAATATTCACAGACAACATACTCCCTCAGAAATTCATCTGTTAAAATTATTATCACAAAAACTTCCAGCCTTTGTCTTTTCCATCATTCCTAAAATGAAGCAGAATTTCAATCAGAAACTGGAATGTGGTTTTAATATTCCAGAAGTATTCAAACCCCTTGAACAATTTCACCATTTGTCGTGGAGGACACCGCTAGCTAAAGAGTTAGTTACACTCATCTCAAAGCAATATATCCATAGGAACATATTTGTAAGTAACCTTTATAACTACAATATGTGTCATCAGAAAAATACAAAAACCAGCCACAGCACTTTTAAAGTAACACACTGGGGTTCTGTCCTGTCCCTTTAAACACAGACTCAGAGTTAAAAAGCTTAGTTTGCCGCAATGATCATTTTAATACCCATAGGAACAACCAATTCAACCTGTATTAATGGTAATCACAATTTTCTATGAGTTCACACCAAAGTTCTCCTTCAAGGGGCATTATGCCTGTGCATTATGTTGTTCAGTCTCTGCCTTGAAAATGTAATTAGCTCCTGTGTACACTTCAGATTTAGGTCAGATATTGTTTTTCGAGAGGTTCGCGAATATAATACAAAAACTAAGATGTTCTCTGCCACTCTGTGTTTGTCATCGGACAAATCTGGGACACACTGACCCACATCCAGCCTTATGCCTGCCTGAGTAAATTCAGAGCAGGCAACTGTGGGGAAGCACAGGCAAGCATTTATTAGCCTCCTTTGTTTTTTCATTTACACAAAATGATAAAGATGTCTGCAGAGTATAAGAACATATAACATTGCAGTTGGCAGCAAAGACGCAAAGACATTTTTAACTGTCTCCATTTGATTATCAGCTGTGTTAAGTGAGAAGCTGCTCCTGATGCTCAACTAGCTAATAATCAGTTGGGTGGCATCCTACTATTAGGAGTTGATTTTAGCAGCACTGCTGACACCTTTGTGGCGCAATCATTGCCACTCAATTACACACCTTTGCTTGTGAGGGTGTTTGACGGTTGGTCTGATGTCCTCTGTCATAACAAATCAACAGCGTCTGAGTCACAAGCCAGGTCTTCCCACAAGGTCACCTTTAGCACAATGAATTCTCTCCTTTATGACACCAGACATGCAAAACTCCATCTTAGAGTGTGCAAAGGCGTCAAAAGCCACCGATGTTTGGAACAAAAACAAACCGCACTATTGATGTGTAAATCATTTGGGAGTAAAGAACGGTTTTGACAATATTACTGACTCCTGAGGGAGTCAGGTGGATGTGGGAAACCACAAGGAGATGGATAGTGCATCCCCTTTGTGAGAACATCATGTTTCAGTGCAACACGAAACGGTGTCTTCACAGCACCGCCTGCCCATAGCCCTCATATCTCTGACATATCGAGACTCGAGTGGCAATGACTGCTGAATGGCTGATTTCCAAATGCCCTCATGCACATGAAACAGACATCTGTCTGTTGCTTTAGATAAAGCCTCAAAGGAAGTGAGTTACTTCAACAATGAAATCCAAAGAGCATTGGTTTTTCACTGTCACCCAAGTCTGGTATGATTTTGCTTATTTAACTGAGAATCTATGTATTCATCCCTTTATGAGCTGAAACATTGAACAGAGAACTAATGTCTTAGTTCAGGTCTACTCGGTTAGAAGGGTTTTCCAGCAGTGCTTGGTACCAGCCCCTTATTTTAGAACCTACTTCACTGGATTTCCAAGCATGTTGAAACAGGCTGAAAACTTCAGTGCCAAAAATCTTATTTCATGCAACACTAAGGTGTTAAAATGTTATAAATTCATGAAAATATTAGGTTGCCTTAAATATGTTAATCACAAATCTTATATTGTGGCATGTCAGAACTATTTAAAATTTTGAGTCACCTGCAACATATTCATTGCGTTCTGTGACTCTAGGCTAATACTTCAGGATCGCCCAACCATCCGCTATATTTATAGTTTCATTGGTCTGAAATTTCATTCAAGGTAGCATTATAAAAGTCATAAAGTCTTAAATTGGACTTACTGACACCTTCAGATACCCTTTTACAGGAAAAAACCTCCAGTAAACCTGCCTCAGTCCAAGCAGCCATCAGCCACAAACACAGCGATGGGTCAGAGAGAAAGTTGTCAGATGGTTTAACGCAGGTTTAGATTATAAAATGATATCCAAACATATATATTGTTTTTACCTGTGGAAATTTCACAGTTTTATCGATGCTTGATTGTTGTACAGCAGAATTTCCCAACCTTCCCCTATATATTTTTTTTTTACCCCTCCTCCAGGGGGTCTTTTGTGGGCTCTAGTGTCCCTTATATGACAGTAGGCTGACAGGAAACAGGGAAGGAGAGGGGGGAAGACATGCGGCAAATATCGTCGGGTCCGGGAGTCGAACCCGCGACGGCCGCGTCGAGGACTGAAGGCCTCCAAATACGGGTCGCCCTAACCACTACGCCACCACGGCACGCCCAACCTTCCCCTATATTATTTTATAGTTTTTCAGTCTTAAATTTTAGTCAAGATGCCATTAAAAAGTTTGTAAGTCTAAAATTCCCCAGCCTGTCAGTTTAGGTAGACCACCATGTGATTGCACTGGTGCCATACTTTTTAAGTTGGGTGTACGCTGTTTCCTAATTAGGTGTTAAATGAGGTAGAACATGCAAGCACAGCAAACTTTTCAGATATTTTTTTATTTACATATATTAAATATTTAAACACTGTGACTGGCTTGGTATGGGTCAGGTCTTGCTAGTATGCTAATTCATGTCATTACATTTCCAATTGCCATTAGTGAAACATTTTCTGCTTCAACTGATGAAGCAACTGGTAATGAGTTGCACTATAGTACACAGTACATATCATGTAGAAAGTGAACCCAAAAAAGTAGCTGTGATCAAGTCTCCTGCAGAGTTTTAAAGCAGGGAGATGTAAGATTGGACTCTTTCTTCGAGGTTCCACATCAGGTTAGAGTCTTTAAATCCAGTCTGTCCAGAACTTTCACTCACAGTTAGGCTTGGAGGCGTGGGATTAACTATTATTTCCGTTGGGATCTGATCTGTCTTTCGGCCAGACCCAGTATGGACTTGTTTAAGGGTTTGCCCCTGCTGCCTCTTGGAGTTCAAAAAACATTCCTTGGGCAGCCCTGTGCTGTACATGTCAGTTTCTACAACAAAATATGTCATGAAACTTTCAAAACTTCAGCCCCAGCCTCCTGTTTACTCTGTCTCCAGCACAGCATATATAAAAAAAACAACTGTTTATTTATTCTTTCTCCACTTTGGGAGCAAATATTCCCCCATCTGAAGAAGACCAAACAACTCCAGCTCACAGTAAACAGTCATACGCAGACAGGCAGACTGTTTGTTGCCGAACTGAAGTAATAAATCAAAGGCGGCTGGTTGGTTCAGAGGTCGAGAGGCTGAGTGTAGCTGGAAGGCTCCTGAATTGGTTCTGCGGTGCTTCAGATGATATCCCTGCACAGGACTCTGCTGCATCCAGAACAAAACCAAAGATCTGATAGCAACCTTAAGTTCTGAGCTGACAAATAACAAAGTATCATCTATAGATTATAAGAAGCATCATGAATGAGAGTTTTCTCCTAACCCTATTAAAGGGGCAGGGCTATACATTTTCCAGGCATAATCTAGTAACTATGTTTACTTAAGATGTTGTAAAGATTATATATATATATATATATATATATATATATATATATATATATATGTGTGTGTGTGTGTGTGTGTGTGTGTGTGTGTGTGTGTGTGTGTGTGTGTGTTTGTGTGTGAATAAAGAGTGTGAACTCTTTATTCACACTCCTCTAAGTGTACCTTCTCTATGAAGTGTTTTCTAAGCCTCATGTTTGTAGTTTCAGATAATACACACGGAAAGGTTTTATTGAGCATTCCAAAAGAGTGTATTTCTGAAAGAGGAGGTAAGTAACCAGTACGAATGGTGGGTGGAGGGGGGATGTTGTGGACGAGGTCAGGGTCAGCACCAACACAGGCTTTGTGTTTTCTGCTTGAGCAGCTATTCATTTCCTTCACTGAGCTCAACGCTGCAGGTCCACTGGAGTTTCATTTCCAATTCAAACACTGTTTTCCTCTCCTGCTAAGATAAATACATTCTCATCATAGTGTGCGATTGTTAAATAAGCATCACAGAGTGGTTTCTGTGCGTAAGGAGCGTGGTGACAGGTGTGTTCAAACATTATTCCACAGAGGTGCCCCCCAAACACTTGTTTTAATGCTGCTCGCTGTAATCCCCGCTGATTTTCCTGAGTCTTACACGATCTACTCCTCGCTCAAAGTCTGCTGGAACATGAAAGTCTTACATGTTGTTTTAATGTCTTTCCAAGATTGCTTGATTTCGCCTGAGCTTCCACCTCACAGAGCAGCCTTCCCCCACGACTCTCCCATTCAGCTCCTTCAGACTATCAAGCAGCAATTAGCAAACACCTGGTGGACCTGCGCATCATGCTGAGCTCTTTATAGGAGCCACTTCTCAGAGCAACGCTGGTAAAAAGGTTGTTAAAGGGTTAATAGAGGAGCCATGTTGTTTCAGAAAAAACAGGAGTTTCTTAAAGATACAAGAGGCCCAATTTTTATTTAGTTTCCCTTTGGGATCAATAAAGTGTTTTTGAATTTGAATTAAATTCATGATGTTAAATCAAGAAGTACATTTTTTTAAAAGTCATTATTGATATAGACATTTTAGAGTAACTGAAGATAACAGTATTTTTGACTGTGCTATAAAATGGCACTATGGCTAATTATGTATGAAGCCATACCTGTAATTAGCCAGGTATGGCTAATTACAGGTATGGCTAATTACAGCCCTTTGCAGCAGGCTAGTTTCACAGGATAAATTGCCATGGTAACATGTTTAATCACTTTTGTAAGACAGAATCGACGTTTACAAACCAGGATTTCAGGAATTTTTTGCCTTGATCCACTATTCTGTTTTTGTTAACAGCCCTCTGGCTTTTACAGCTGAAGTTTTCTATGTGCTTTTTTGTAGTGCTTAAAACTTTTTTTTAACTTATTTTTTTGCCTTTGATAATTACTTGGGTATTTATGATGCAAAATGTGAAATCCAAGCTTAATCTTTTCTTTTCTAAATTAACGATATACATATATAAATATATATATATATATATATATATATATATACAATTTCAATGTTTTTAGTAAACATTGAAATTGTATACTTCATAGTTTCTCCATTCTGTAAAAAGAGCAACTCAAAATGAATGTAACATTAATGTCCATAATTGTACGTAAACGTCTGTACAGAATCATATTAATGTCTGTGTGTATGAGAGCTATTGTTAACCATTTAAATACAAGTGTATATATATTATATTATAATAACAGGTGCCTATGCTTTCATAAGCAGTGATGTTATATTAGGAGAGATCATTATTCCCCCCTCCCGCTCAATGTGCGTTTTTACTTGGGTTATTACGGTACAAGGTTTGTACACACTCTCGCCCTGATCAGTGTTGCCTTTGAGGTCTCTATGCACTGTGGTTGTTAATCGCTGAAGTCTTGTTTTAAGGGTAGCAGAGCCTGACTTTAATGCTTTTTTAATCGTATACTGTCATGAATCACGTAAAATTCTGTCAGACTCCATTGAAACTGCCTTTTTCTTAATCTCTTCTAAACGTGCGACGTTTTGAGTTAAAAATAAAACGATTTTTTTGTATTAAACTTTTATCAGTCTTCAAAGAAGCAACACGTGTGTTTTTGTTTAATAAAGATTAATAAAGTAAAGCACTGTCCTTCTTTTTTTTTTTTTTTTTTTTTTACACAAAAACTTTCCATCAACTTCCTTCTTATTTCCGAGGCGCACATAAACGCAACAAAAAGTCCCACTCAATTAGCAGAGTTTTGGTCTGTGAACGAACAGAGTTGGTAAGTCGCTTCACCAATGACCAACTAAACGCCCCGCTGCTCCTCCGACACAAGACCTGCCGAGGGTTGGGGGGAGCCCGCGAGTTTGACTTCTGGATTTCGGGGGATTCGGGGTGGGGGGGGGTTAAACGGCGCAATGGGATTCGAGCTGGACCGCTTCAAGGGGACCGTGGACCCGGACTTCAAATGCAACTTGTGCAACAAAGTCCTGGAGGACCCACTGACGACTCCGTGCGGCCACGTCTTCTGCTCCGGCTGTGTGCTGCCCTGGGTCGTCCAGCAGAACAGCTGCCCCGTCAAGTGCCAGCGCATCTCCGCCAAGGAGCTCAACCACGTCCTGCCGCTGAGGAACCTCATCCTGAAGCTGGAGATCAAATGCGACAATCACGCCAGGGGCTGCGACGCTGTGGTGACGCTGCAGCATCTGGCCGAGCACGCCGAGACGTGCGACTTCTCCCCGGCCAAGTGCGGCAATAGAGGCTGCGAGGAGGTGGTGAGCGCTCGGGACCTGGACGCGCACATGCGGGAGGCGTGCGAGCATCGGGCGGCGGGGATCTGCGAGGGCGGCTGCGGGCTAACGCTCACGCTCCGGGAGCAGAAGTCGAGCGGCCACTGCTGCGTGAGAGACCTGAAGGCGCAGAACGGCGCGCTGCAGTGCAGGCTGCTGGTCCTGGACAGGGAGCTGAAGAAGCAGGCGATCAGGGCCAACCAGAGGGAGAAGGCGCTGCTGGCCCAGCTGTCGGCTGTGCACAGCGAGCTGCAGATAACGGCGCTCAAGTATCAGAAGAAATTCACCGAGTACAGCGAGAGGATCGACTCGCTCACCAAGACCGTAGCTTTCTCCTGCAAGGTAAAAGTTTCTGCCCTGAGAGTTGTACCTCTATTCCATCCTTTATTATTATTATTATTATTATTATTATTATTATTATTATTATTATTAAACTCATAAAGCTTTCAGGAAACACTCTCTCTCTCAACTCTGACATTTAGCTGGCAAAGATTTATGACCAGCATCCTTACGAAGATTTCATGACCACCCTTCTGTAAAATCTATTTCTAAATATATTGTCACTTTAAAACAAAGCAAAACAACAACAACAAAAAAACCTTTTCTCATTATTATTGGACCTCCCTGTCTTTGAGTTGATCTCCATCTTTGCTGAGAATGGAAGATGGTTCGGAAAAGTCCAGTCTTCAGTTTTTTCCTTGTCTGTCCGGGTGTCAGCTGTGCCTGTGTCCCATCTGGGGAGCCAGTGGGGGTGAGTGGGGGGAAGGGTCAAATATTTACTCCAATTCTATACACAAGAGCTGGGTTCCACTACTTAGACAGTGTTACATTGCAACCACAAGTTTCATATTATTTTATGAGGGATCGATAAAAATCTGAAAAATGTGACGTGCATTTGAATTTGAGGCTCTTGAGTTTGTTGGGGGGGGGGTTTCCCCTCCTCCACCTCTTTCTTCAAATTAAATAGAATTTGTGTCAAACGTTTGTGCACCAATTTTATTTATTTTTTCGTGCTGTTGTCATTTTGAAGATATTGATAAATGTTTCCAGAGGTCATCAAAGGTCAACCAGCCACCCCACATTTACAAAATCAAACAGATTTGGTGTCAATCAACAGTGCTACAAAAAATTTTAGCTGCACAAATGCACCACAATTAATTTTTTATCAATTTTCTTTGATGTTTGTTGTAAAAAAAATAAAGTAGCTTTTTTTTTGCCCTTGTTAACCTCTAAAAACTTTTTTTATAAACACTTTTAACAGCAGAAAACAAAATTTTGCTTAAGCATGTCATTTAACTTGAAGGCCAACATCACTGAGGTCTGAAATGAGTTCTTTAGTGGAACATAACTCAAGCTCAGTCGAACTGTGATGGAACATTTTTGCCGACATCTATTTTTGTAATATTGTCACAAATTAGTTTTTGGATTTATGCCTGAACTTTCCAACTCTACTGTTCCTACCTTGCTAATACGGCTGTTGTAAATCAATCTTAGCATTTAAGAAATTTATCAATTTATTTAGTCTGTTAATCGAGTACCAAATTTGAACGTTTGGTGGTAGCAACTTCAGCTACTACCATGTTTTAGTAGCTAAGGCTGCATATTCTCTATGTGAAAGAAATGCTAGCAAAAATCATTTTTAAAAAATAATAATTTTGCTTAAAATGTGATACAATTCAAACGTCACTTTTATACTGAAGTTTGAAGTATGAGAAAACTTTCTAATAGGTATTTCTAATCAAATTTTTTCTCATTATTACTCTTCCTGTTTAACAAGTACATGTAATGTTAGCCAAAAGGTATTTCTTTGTCTATGTATAAGATGCCAGATTCTGTAGTAACACAGATGAAAGTTACGACGACAACAAAAGTGTCCCCTGTTAGCAGTCACAAACGTAGCTTAAAGAGATCCCACACTGTTAACAGTTTTTGTCTCTTTCTTCGTCAGCGTTTCTTTCTGTCCCTCACTGCCTCCCTCCACAGCTGCTAATAACACTCAGCATTCGTCAGCATCTCGTCGGTGAAAGCAAAAGTGTTGCGCAATACAAATAATTGTCTGGCCGGAACACGGTGCGCTAAATAGTAAAACATAATTCAACGAAGCCTTGAGGCAGATAATATGCACTAAAAATGTTTTAAAGTTGAGGTCCTTGAATCTTTTGATGAATTGTTACAGCCCTGGTTGCTGCGCTAGTTGTAATTTTTATACTGTGTGAGCAACCCCTTCACTTTCTACACCAGGAACTTTGATGTTCTTCTGTGATCAGAAATATTTCCAGACAGCCAAATTTGTCTGATGACAGAGAAACGTGTGCTGGAAGTCTTTCAGCCAGCTGATGAACAGTGTCCAGCACAGTGGGGTGGGAGGAGTTCGATGTCATGTACTTAAACCATTGAAAATGACAGAAAGTAGCCCAGAATATCATCACATGTTATTTCTTGAACCTTTAAAGGTTATTTACACAGTAACTGGTGATTATCTTAACAGGAAACAACCGTTGGAGGCAGTGCACCTCCAATAATCTTCCCTGTGAAACATGTTTAGAGAATGGAACATTTCAGAATTTCTATGCAGAGTAATTGTCTTACATATTGAAGGTGGTGTAAAAAATCAATAAGATAACATGAATATTTGAAGATTGTAGTTTTCAAAATGGTGGAAGTCTGTTTTGGTCTTGACACCTCCAGATCTTTTACTAAACTGTTTTTATACTAAATAAAGATGCCAAAAGAGTTATCTACTCCAGATAAGTTGTTGCTGTCTAAACATTAGCCACATTTCAGTTTGGCCAGACCTTGTCTTTTATTTAGCCCATACAATGTAACCTGAGGTTTTATTTAGCCCATAAGTCCCGTCCAAATTTAGCCCAAACAAAGACGTTAAATGTCTGGTCAGCCCATTTCCTCAACCCAAACCACCTTTCTGCCACATGTAGGTATCAATCACCTGTCAACCAACATTGCTATGTTGCACATACTTTTGTGTATTGAATGGAATTTATCGCAAGAACAGGAACTATTCACAGCCAGTTAGCAAAACCTGAGATAAGAAATCCAGATTTTATCACTTTAAATCTAAAAATAAAACAGAAACAATTTGAAAGGGGTTCTTAGGATTTAGATTATGAACGATGCAAATGTACCGACTGTTGAACCGTGTTTGATGGCTGCTTTTGCTGCTCTGAACAGCTGAGAGGAGTGGTCAGAATGTGATCAGGGCTTAGTTAGGAACTCTAGCTGAGAGGGGAAGGAATTTCCACCGACAGCTGACCCACTTACATGAATGTTTTCGAAATGTTCCTTTTAATTTTACATCACCTTTGATATTTATATGTTGGATCCCTCCTTTTTATCTTTTTGTTCTTCATTTGTTTAGCTTTTTGGCTTCATTTGCTCACTGGATGGATGTGGTCCAAGCCAGATGTGTTCCAGTAGACTGGTAAATTGCGCATCAGAAGCACCGAGGCGAGCAAATGTTGAAATCACTAGTAGTGATATAATGGTGCTCACTGGGCTTTTATTAATACCTAGTTTACATTACAGAGGCAGATCGGTCCTGCCGCTGAGACACACTTTTTGTCCGTCTGTCTTGTTCTGTCATTATTACGTAAACAGGAAATTAACACTTTAGGCACGACTTGAATATCCATAAGAGCCCCTGAAGTTGTTTCAGAGGTCATGCTAAAGAGGAAGGACAAAATGGAGGCTGGAATGAGAGGAAACAATATTTGACTGCGCGGTTAGTCTAAAAGCATTTTTCCTCCCACAAAGGTTTTCACTGGATCAAATCAAACAGTGAACTCTGTTGTTTGCTGCACAATTTGTGAAACCGAATAACACATGTTAAATTACCTCTGCCGGTCGCTTTCAGCCTTATCTCTCCTCTGTGATCTCACAAGATGAATTCCTATCACCTGGAGTTACATCTGCGTCTCATTAATCATACGTCATTGGGAATATTTTGACTCTTCATGGTAGGAAAAGCCCAGGCTACAACTTGTGCGCTAGCCTTCCTGTTAGCCGTCACTCACACTGCCACGGATCTGGAACATGCTAAATGGAGTGAATCCGTTACGAGGTGGGTTTTACAAATCAGTGTGTAGGCGGAGAGAAAGGTGTGCTATAGATTTGTTATGACACATTAACTCAGCTGAGAAATTAGTTTTTCACTGCTTCAGAAAGAGCACATGCCAGAAAACAGTGAGTTTTGACTGATTCACATGTAGTTCATTGACTGTTATCACCACAAAAGGAAATAAGTTGATTTTTATCCATTATTGGTAGTACAAGACCAAAAACGCATGTTCATAAATAACACTATGTTTGCCTCTAATTTAATCAGACACAAACTGTCAAAACTGTTCATTGAATATTCATGGGTTTGAAACTAGTGGCAGATATCTCTGATATTAAATGTGGTTTGACTTTGAAATTTATTGTGTGTTCAGACATATTTTTGATTTCGAATTCAGAAATATCAACTTCTGAGTAGAAATCGAGTTTGATAGTTAAATATTAAGCTAATTTTTTTTCTTATTTTTATCTAATGATGCTACTAGCTACAAGACAAGTAAAATGTTTATCTTAGTTGTTTTTATACATTAGGGAGAAAACATCAGTCCAATTTGTCATATTTGAGCATCTCTAACAGTTACTTTTTTGTAGTTTAGAAAATTAACCTGTAACAATAATAGCTCACTTCTTAGTTAACCTGAAGAAAAGTTATACAAGAATCTGAAATTATATTCAAGTTAATAATAAAGAGGCAGGCTCACAAATACGCTTATAAAAAATGTCTCTACTCCAGCTTTTGGTTTATGTATTTATCTTCAGTCAGTCTAATAGATGAACTCTCACCTTGCCCAGACATTTATAGTTTTTGTGTTCATGTTAGTGATGGGATTTCTTACCTTCATTCGTCATGCATAGAAACTCATCTATCAGCTACGTAACGTTTCTCTGCGTTCTGCCACACATTTGTTGAGACCGGGATGATATGAAATTAATTTCTGGTTCGTCTGTAAAGATACACTTACACTGTAAGTAGCATCAACTACTCAGCCGCCAACCGTGTTCAGTCTATCTGCTTACCTGTAGAAATACTCCTGCAAGGCTCTTCCCGCCGTCCAGTTTGAACACGATGCGCTAAATAATAAAACATAATTTAACGAAGCTTCAAGGCAGATTAATTTACCTCAAGGAATTTTAATAATGAAAGTACTCGAATCATTCGAGGAATTGTTTCAGCCCTAACTGAATGATATTAGAAAATTGTATGATTGCAACAATATTGGTAGATATTATGATGATTATTTCCGCCATTAGCATTTTGGGCAATGTCATTACTGTAATGTGTTAGCATCTGCCACTGTGAGACTATGCCCAACTGGCTAAATACAGTATCATAAAAATTTCAAGTGTTTTTTTCACTTTTGACAGTAAGTACATTCAATCATATTTTCAGTTTTTTGATACTTATTGATACTTTCACTGAACAAAGATTGGAGAAATTGTAAAAAAATAATCAATGTAGACAGCTTTGGGATATTTTAAACATTGGAATCTGTTGTGACAACAAAAAAATCTAAAGTCTTTTAAGAAATTTATTATGATAAATGATTCTATAAATTCACACCATTAACACATTCACAATATAATGTGCAGCCCTAATGTGCAGTGCTTCAGGGTGTATGTTCCTCATTCAGATCAACAGTCCATTTCTTGACTATTGATCTTGATTCATCTCCAACGTAACAGTACACCTTTTTCTTGCATGAAACTTCATTGAAAATCCCTATAATCTATTTTCATCATATCTGTCAAACCTAAATCTTCTATATGTAATAACTATATATACTTATCTTTTCATATTATTGGTGTAAATGACAATTTCAGACTTTTTTTAGCACTTAGAAAACCTTTCACTGTAACCAGTTGAGCAGTAAAGTGATGGTTCAGTTTGCAAACCTCACAGAGTGAATGGCAGCATAGAAAAGAGAAACTGGAGGAGATTCCTTATGACATATTAGCTTTTTCAATCACCTCACGCGTCGCTTGGCTGGCGCTGCGCTGCTCGGGTTAGGCTTTTCTGCTCCAGACGGAGGATTTCAACTTCTTCTTTTTTTAATAAACCAGCCAAGAAAAGAAAACTGTGAGCTGACCCGAGTATGTGGAATAACTGACTAGTTTCCTATAAAGGTTCTTTATATTATAGTTCTTAAGCGAGCCAACTAGAGCAATAAAACAAAGCAAAAACAAACAAAAGAAGCTTCTGATCTTGTCTTCTTCTGGCTCTCCTCAGCGCTAGGAAAAGTGCTGTCACATTTTCCGTTCTGCTTTCTATCGGAATTCATGGACTGTTATGAATTTATAAGCATCTTTTTTAATATGCTTATAAATAATTTACTTAACTTCTACTGAATATGATGAGAGTAATCATGGTCTCAATCTAATTAGGCAGACTTTTGACTAATTTCTCTACATTTCTCTATGTGATGGTTTAATTAACCATTGCAGCCTATTGGGAATTTAAAGGCTTGATTATTTTTTTGAATTATGACAGAAATGTCAATAAATAAAGCTTTTAGCACTTATTTTCATTAGAATAAAGAAATAGATCTGTCAGGTTTCTGTTTTCTTTCACAGTCACTGTGCAACGATTGCTCTAACTGTTCTAAAATCTATGTTTTGCTAGCTTAAACCCCCTGGATTACAAGGTTACAGAGTTCTTCTTGCTCGTGGTCACGTGTCAGTGCTTTGTAAATCAATATGTTCCCTTTTGTTCTGCATGACAGTGCCTACTCTATAATTAGAACTACTATGCTGAGCGGTATACTGGGGAGAGAGGCAGCTTGATGGTGGACTGACTCGGAAAGTGTGACACACGCCGAGGGGTAAAGCTCACCAAAAAGTGGCAGATGAAACATGTCTGTCACAGACCGTTTCCTTCTTTTTCCACTGAACCTACAGTTAAGTTCAGAATTATTTATATTCAACCTAGAAGCTTGTTTCTTATGAACACAGACCAGCTTTTTGCATGTTTCTAGCAGTCCGTGTAACAAATTTTATTTGGTGGTCAGCTTCAAGTCTTTGAAGTTTTAAGGCCTCCATGCCATCACCCTGATCTTTGAACAGATTCTCTATGGAAGTCAGGACTCCAGCTGGGCCACTTGAAAAAACATATTAACATATTACAGTGAACCCTCTGTATATCGCGGTCCACCTTTCACGGTCTCGCTGCTTCACAGATTTGCATCGTGCATTGTGTTCTGCATTCTGATTGGCTAAACAGTCTCTCCGCTTCTTCTCTACCTGTGTGTCAACAATGTTGCGGTTTAATATGTACACATACGTAAAACAGCTTGCCAAATTTAACATAATCGATGGTGGCATGTTGGTTTATAAGAATTTTTTTGCCCAGAAGAAAAAAGAACGACAACAACAACCCATAACTATGTTCTTCACTTGAAAAAACACACCTGCACCGCGGGCTTTAGAAGAAAAAAAAAAAATTCTACAGAGCGGAGTCAGGCTGCAGCGGCTCAGTCAGAAGAGCAGTGAAATACACGTGAGTCACTATTTGTGCTACTGTACTTTGTTTTGTTTTTTTTCATAATCATTTTTTATTTTCTCCCGTTCCAATCCAATGACTCAGGTCGCGGTGGGGCGGCGCTGATCTCCGCAATTCGGGCACAGGAATCCGCTTTCAGTTCATATTAAAATTATTATTTTACAGTACAGTAGTTATTTGTAAAAAAAAAACCAAATGTTTATACAGTACAGTACTTTTATTTGTTAAACCAATGTTGGGGCCTGTAAAAAGGTTTTGTTCTTTGGCTTCAATGTATTATGGAGTATTTTATTGTATAATAATTGTAAAAAAATAAAGGTTTCTACTTCGCGGATGTTTGATCTACAAACCATTTTTATAATAGCTCAAGGTGACATAGTTACTTGATTATGCCATAAAATGACACTACTGTATGTGACTGGAAAACTATGGAGCCCTCTAGGGGACATGGGGATTTATTTTTTTCCTTTTGCGTTACTTCGCAATAGGCATTGCGTTCTCTCGCAATAATGTACTAATCAGTTCATGCTTCATTGTACTTTCTGCTATCATATAAGGTTTTCGTAAGGTTTTTCCATGTATGTTAAAATCTCGTATAATACCTGAAGTTTTATATATTTTTCTTTAGGATAGAAATTCACCACAAACCTATGATAGAAACAGAAACTTTCCATTGGAAAGGAAGAAAAAAATACATCCAAACTATTTCGACTATTTCTGAGTTATTATCGCGTGGTAATAAGTCATCTGATAGTTTTGATTGTGACTCTTTTGTGTTGGTCTGAATGGTTTGAAGGGCTGTTTTCATGTGCAGTTCCATATCAAGCTTACACAAACAGACAAACATGCAGTGAATAAATCGATTTTCAATATATTTTTTACACCAGAGTTAATAATAAACACGTTTTCAATGAGACTCTTTAAATGTGTATATATTTGAAATTTTAAATCGACATTTGTGACTGTTTACAAAATAGACCAGCAAATATTGCAGTAAGCGTATTGCGAGGGAATACAAACCTTACTACGAGGGAACGCAAAAGACAATTTTTTCCCAGGGCTGCGTAGAAAACAGAAAATACTAGATGTTTAAGATTTTGTTTGTTAAACATGTACCGTATTTTCCGCACTATAAGGCGCACCTAAAAACCTTCAATTTTCTCAAAAGCCGACAGTGTGCCTTATAATCCAGTGCGCCTTATATATGGACCAATATTGAGCCACAACAGGTCTCGCAACTACGGTAAGCAGCCGCCGACTTCAGTTTCCCTGTAGAAGAAGAAACGGGGAAAGCAGACGCCGATGCAGCCAGCGGTGCACGCTGGGTTTTGTGTAAAGACCCCAAAATGGCTCCTATTAAGAGACATGCTTACAACGCAGAGTTTAAGCTCAAGGCGATCAGTCACACAGTAGAACACGGGAATGGACTCTTTGCACCTGCCGCATGCGCAAACGCGGCTCTCTTTTTTCGCTTTGAGTTACCATGGCAGCTAGAAAAGACAAAGTCTTATTTCAGACGCAAATAAAACAATACTATAAACATTGGTGTCTTCCTAATATAATGGGCTTTTAAGTTTTGATGGATTTCCAAGCGGTCCTGAATTAAGAAGACGGTGGCTTGTAAATATTCGTCGCTACCAGTTAAAGCTAACGCAGCACAGCAAAGTTTACAGCCTTCACGTCACTCCGGATCAGCTTCTTCAGCCTAAAGCAGAAGGTAAAGGAGCCTCCTGTGTTATTTCCATGGAATCACTTCTGTATTCAGCCTGAAAGAGAGTTTATGGGAACCAGAGAGCAGACCAGAGCCAGACAGCCGAGCTACTGATCTGCCTGTACAAACCGCTGTAAACACCGTCCTGCTTCACAAGAAGCATGCAAAACTAATAAAGCGAAATAACACGGAGACCTTAAGGAGCACGGCCATATTTTTCTAAAAGCAACAACTGAACCTGAACCGTCAGCTGAACTAGAACTCCGAAACCAGAGCTGCTCTACTGTTAAGCTATGGGCTTGTTGTTCTTCAGAAGCAAAAAGACTGAACCGTAAAATCCCCGTTACTTGGTCTCTGACACTAACGACAACAAACGCACGCAATATACTTGAACATAAGGTAAAAACATTGTCCGTTAGAATGGATGAAAAATGTTTAGATACTTAAATAGCACATTTTTACAAGAAAAATGTCCAGCATAAGCTAAAGCTAATGTTAGCCACAAAGTTTAAAGAAAGTAAAACTCACCTTCGTATCTGTGAATGTATAACGAGGCGAACATCTTAAAACCTTTCTCCAGCTTATTGTCGGGGCTTCGGATAGATGTACATCATTAAGCTGAGGTGCAAAGAGCCCATAGAGCAGCAGCGAGAGAATTTAACATGAACAATCGATGGTGCGGAAGTGGAGGAAGCAACAGCTGTTCATTTTGGGAATGAACGGAGTTTTTAGAAGGCTGGTTTGTAATCTATTAATAAAGTTTGACTGACCTATCTGACTATTTTGTCGACATTCCCTTTATCGCAGTTCCATCTAATGGATGCATAACGTAACCCCAGCCTCTACTGTAGCGTCTATTCTATGCGCCTTATAATGCGGTGCGCCTTATATATGAAAAAAGTTTTAAAATAGGCCATTTATTGAAGGTGCGCCTTATAATGCGGTGCGCCTTATAGTGCGGAAAATACTGTACTCAGTGGTGGAAAATTACTCAATTAACATCGGATGAGTTTAGTGGAGCTTAGGTACTTATTACTTAGATATTATCAGCTCTTGCTGTTCTGGTCTCTACAAAAGCAAATATTTCCTGGCTATGTATCAAACTGAACAGCCAGCTGTTGTCTTGAAGACGGTAATGTTTGTAATTTAGAAGCATGTGTCACTAATGGTGATGTGAAATTGTGCTGGAACGCACATTCCACCATGACCTGACGAGCACATGATGGCCTTCTCTAGCCGTCATGGCTGTTAGGACACTGTACATGGCAATAATATCTGCTTTATATTTAGTGTTCCACCTGAAAATAATGTTATCTCACTCCTACACTAACTCTAGCTTGATATAAAGAATTAATTAAAAGATGACTCTGAGTTTTCCAAAGGTTTTCATGTCTGTTACTTGTGAAAAAGATGCAACAAATTTTGCTGGATGACAAATTGTCATGCGATAAATTACAATATTGTTATTTTGAGACCATTTTCAAATAACATAACAGTAATGGCATAACAATGCAAGTACACATTCTCAAATATCAATAAATTTTAATTTCTAACAAACATTTAGCATTGGAACTGGAAAACATTGTAAATATCTAAAATTAACAAACAAAGCAACAAACAAAACTGAAGTCTCTGTGAACAAAATTGCTCTTCAAAGAATGAGATTAGTAGAAACCGATATCCCAGACTGAAGACTTTTGTTATCCAGTCTTTGGTGGAAAGAGAGAAACAAGAAAATCAATCAATCAAGCACATGGAAATGATCAAGCTTATTTTAATTTAAGATGTGATTTATTTATTTCTTATTGCAACAGGCTTACATTCTCTGGTAATTTAGTTTACACAGAACAACAAAAAATTAATTCCTTTGGTCTTAACCAACTTAATACTTGAAGATCGGCTTTAGTGTTGTGGTTAAGGTCTTAAGATATTATAAAATTGTTAAATAATCATAACATTTAAATGTTTGAAATGAATTCTAATTCTTGCCACATGATATTCCCAGTCATCATGACAATGATGTATCTGTTCAGTTGCATAGGTTGGTCCTGGAGTTTTGTTCTACAGCTGATACAGAGTTTTGCCAGAGATCCTAAAGTTTGACACATCACAAATTTCCACTGATTGCTAATATACTGTATATTAGTAATCAGTGGAAATTACTAATATACATTCTTAACATTCTATTAAGAATGTGAGAACAGCAAAGGCAATTTCAACACAGCCCTCCAGAATTATGTACATCACACACACCAATGCTACAGATATTCAATTATGTCATTCATAATTGAATGTCATGCTATGCTACGTACGTTTCACTCACTTCAGAATGCTGAGTGTTTGAAAGTGACTGGATGTTTTTCTGATTAATTTAACTAATACTAGGGATGCACTGATTGTGGTTTTCTGGCCAATCACCAATCTTTTAAAAAGCCTAACGTGGCAATCTTGATTCTGGTTGATACCGATTTTTAAATTTTTTTAAACTTTTTATGTCTGAAAAGTCACCAAATACAGCAACAATGTTGCTGTATTTGGTGACTTGTATGTATATAGCAACAATCTGTCCCTGCTCCAGCTCCACTGTCGTAGGGACAGATACAGGAAATCCTTCCTGCCACATGCCATCTCACTGTACAATAAAAGCTAAATCATTGTTCTGCACTAATCAGTCCAATTTTGCACAACTGCACTGTGGCACACTTGCTGTACATATATTTACATATACATACTGTATCTGCATTTTTTGAATCTTTGCTAGGACTGCTCTAAGCTGCTTTTTATATTGACAGCATGTTATATTTTATTTTTATTTTATCTTGTCTACAATTGCTACTCAGTGGTGGTTGTTGTGTGTCTTGTCTCTATGCTGCTGTAACTGCGAAATAATTTCCCTGCTGGGATGAATAAAGTAATTCTATTCTATTCTATTAAGTTGGCAACAGTGAGGAGATTTTTAACTGGTGATTGTTTGACCTTTGCAGAGGTAGATCAGATTATTTTCTCATGGAAGTATCAGATGATATATCAAAATTAAGAAAATCAGGGCCGATTTATCACTATGCCTCTATCTATTAATAATGCAAGCATTTGGAGGCACTCATTAGGCATTGAAGTACCATTCCCAGATGGTCAGTTGATCCTTAAATATGAAAAACTGTTTTGGTAAAAACAGCAGAACACTGAATTACATGCCACCGATTCAATATATATACTATTAAGAATGCGAGAACAGCAAAGGCAATTTCATCACACTGAGCTAGAATAAACTTGTAATGTTTCTAGATGCAACTAAATAAGTGTACTTTAATAACATTTTTTTCACTTAAGAAGGAGGAATTTAGACGTTGAATTAAGGGATAAAATTCTTTCCACACGGGGATTGGCTTGGCTTACTTTGGATTTGAGATTGCATAGATATCAGGGTAATTGATAAAAGAATTGTTACTAACCGACCCCAGAGAGCAGGTTAAAGTTCAGAAGAGTAGCAGTGGGAATAGACTGAACAGGTTTGACTTGTTTGGAAGGAGAAAGCCAGGAAACATGAAACCTTTGGATTATTTTCAAGGTTGTGTCAGAACAAACATGGAGTTGACCACAATGCACAGCTCCACAACTGGAGGGTACCAGACATGGCATTTTCAGTACAAATACCTCACGCCTATTGAAAAACATAGTATCATAGATGCTACAAACATTAGCTTTTTTAGCAATTATTAGCAAAGTTTATGCAAGACTAAGTCTGGAAGCAGGATAGAGATTACAAGGCCTAACACGATTCTGCAACAACCTAAAAATGAATAGAATAAAAATGTTGCAATGACCCATTCCAAGAATAGACTGCAATAAATCAAAAATATAGAGCCTTGGGGATATGTAAGACATCAGGAAGACTGGAAATTCCCTCGCAACATTGTTAAGCGTTTATAAGGTTGTATAACATGTGGTGTCTCTCAGTTATAACTGCTTAAGCATAAGATTTCTGCATACTACTTTAGCATTTAGACTTGGCTTTTTTGTTAAATCTTCAGGTTGTGAGCACTGGATGAGATTGGAGAGATTCTTTCAGCATTATTTGAAATGTTTGTGGTTGTTGGTCACTGCTGTTGTGGGAGAAAATAAATGAAGGGTCTGACTCTTATTTATGCGTTTTCCTGGCAGACCCATCAACGTAGAGCTCCATGTAGATTTCCATATTAAAAAAGGAGGTTCCAAGTTTCCAAGACACTTTTTACAGCAGACACTTTATCTTGTTATAGCAGAATAAGTAATGACTGCTGACATTTAAACAGTCTGTGTAAAATTTAGAAAAGGTAGTGAAGAGATTCCTGACTGTACCAGGTCTGTGATTCTGTCATGGACTACAACTACACCTAATGACATTAGAACAAGTTTGATAAACCTTTATATTTTAGTGGGAAAATAGAGGGTGTTTGTAATGGAAAATCTCTTTTCTTTCTGTCTTATCCGCATTCAGAAAAACTATACAGAAGTTTGCTCTTTTTTAAAAAAAAAAATCTTACCAAAATACATTTCCTGACTTTTTTTCCTCTTACTCTTCATCAGATTGTTTCTACCACTTTGCGAGCTTCAGCTTCTTGACCAATAAAATTATGCACAAAGCGTGGGCACTGAAAGAAGTGGAAATCTTTCCAATGGGGCAAAAATATTATTGGCATGCAGTATTTGCATGCATGGCACCTGAAATATAATCCTATCAAGCACTTCCTCCAGGCAGTCCTTTGCTCTTGTGATATAGCACACATTGATATTGCAGTAATGTTTTAAATTTGTTAAATATTGTAGTTCTCATGGAATAATGATAAAACCCAATATATTCTCCATCAGTCTCGTACTAATACTATTCTAATACCAGACTGGTTACTTGCTGTCAGTCAAGTCAATTTGGTTCAAAATACATAATTCCTCCCAAACGCTCTTAAGTTGTAATTATATTATCCAGTTAGCTAAGACCTTGTTTGCACATAGCCAGGTCTTTATAAAAATGAACATCTTTGCTGCAGCATTTAAATAAATATCATAAATTTTTAATAGATTGTAACAGAAAAGTTTTCATATACACAAATTTGCACAAATTTGACTCTGAGTGTTGTTTTAAACATGCAAAACCCACAGTTGGCAGTGTAGCACAAAATTAAGAATTGTCAGCCAATCAGATTGCTTAAAACCACCGTGACTTCCTGTTAGGAATTAAACATGGCGCCAGGAGGTTTGTTTGTGTGCACAGATAAATAAGACAAACTACTTGTAAGGGCATTATTAAATAAAATAAAAAAATTTTGACCTTTACATCATGCAATAATGTTATTCCCTCATCAAAAACACACCTGGAGTGTTGCCTTATTCTTTCATGCGTTTTTGAGAAATCCTTTAATCTCTCACGGCAACCATTCAGCTGTGCAAACCCTTGGTTAGACCCAACTCCACCTTCGAAGCGCAGTATTACTTAATTTCCAGACAGAGTGGAATTTTAGAGAATAATTAAGTAACTATGTTACCTTTGGGTTTTTATAAGAATACTATAGTTATCAAATTTGATCTAAAAAATTTTACTTTGTAATTTAAGGCTTTGAAATTGGGCTTCTGTCTCTTTAAGAAAGTCGTGCTCTTTCTGAAACAGCCTCCAGTAGGTCGTCACAACATGGCTCCTCTATTAACTCTTTAACAATGTTTTACCAGGGTTGCTCTGAGAAGTAGCTCCTATGATGAGCTCAGCAGTTCAACCAGGTGTTTGCTAATTGCTGCTGGCTAGTCTGAAGGAGCTGAATGGGGGAGTCCTGGAGGAGGGTTGCACTGTGAGGCAGGAGCTTGGAAGCCTACGTCCTCCCATGTGTTTTGATTGGCTGAATGGTTGCCATGGAGGTTAAAGGATTTCTCACACAGACATGAAAGAATCAAAGCAACAGTTCAGGTCTGCTTTTGATGACATTATAATTATAATTCCTTCTGTCATCTGTCATGTAAAGGTGAAAAAAGTCGATTTTACACAATACTGCCTCTGTGCATTTGAGATTAGCTAATTAGCTCCACTCAGTTGTAAAAACAGATCTCACTGTCACAGTTACAAATTCTAAAAGCTTTCCAAAAGTAAAGAGCAGGGGGAATATTTGTCCAAACTTATGCCTCAACCAAAAATTTACAAACAAAAGGCCAGAAAAATAACAAATCAGATCCAATATGCTGCCACCATGATAAATTGATAAATTGTCAATTTATCTTTTTGGAGGCTGAAGAAACATCAGTCAGCTTCTTACTTGCAGTAATCTGTCTGCTTGCTCACATGTCTCTCTCCTGTCTTTCTGTAGGAAGACAACACTAAGAGCGTGACAGCTGTCCTACTCCGCGATGGCGGATCTCTGGGTTTTAACATCGTAGGAGGAAGGCCATGTGCGGTAGGTTGAAACTGACAACAGCCACTCCGGTGTCTCACAGTGACCTGCAATGAATGTTAGAGCAGAGGAATCCCAAGCTTTCTCCGACTGCCGCGGGTTCAGATGCTTGGCTTTAGCGTTTTGTAGCTGATGAAGAGATAGACCGCACCACCAAGCTTTATTGTGTTTATTTATTGGTTTGGGCTTAGCGGATTTGGCACGGGGAAAAAAATGAAAAGAACTATAATTACATTTATGGGAGTTAAATACGGGGTTACGGTTATGACCGCAGTTGTTTTGTCTTTAATTGAGGGGATTTCGGTGGTGAGGTAAGCTCAGAGGGAAAAGGGGTCTTTTTATCCCTGCCTGAACTTTTCACAACCAATGTGTCCTTCCTTCAGGCTACGAGGTAAAAGGCATTAACGATGCCACACGCTCTGCTGAGTGAAGGGTTGGAAATATCGACGCTTCACCTTCCATTCATAGGTTTTTTTTCTGCAGCTGAGTTCCTATTTACGTCATGTGCTGGTTTCATCAAAACTGCAATTAATTTTAGATTGTTTTACTTTCCCAGCTACTGTCAATATTTAAAAGGTTCTGGTAGGGAGATAAATATCCAGATTTTGTATATTTTATATGTCTGGTTCCTTGGTTTTGCTTGTTAATTTTAATCAACCATCTATGTGGTCTTTAGACAACATCAAACATCTTGCAGAGCTCTTCACATCCTTTGAGCTTCATGTTTTGACATTACAACTTTAAAGTACAGTGTATGTATTTTGTGTATTTAACATAAATTAGCTCAAACTTGTGACTCTGAATTAAAGTATTAAACGATTTTCAATTTATTTACCAACAAAAATTCTATGTACAACGAATTTGTGCTCAGATATAGAAGTTGACTTTTAGTGCAGCTGTTAATTGGATATTTCAGCAGAACAGAACCTAAGTTGTTTGTTATCCAAGTTAGATGATCCAAAAAAGTGTTAACCACTGCAAAATTCAAGGTGGTGGCTATTTTTCAAATGCCAGTATTTTTCACAGACGAATACTTCTGATGTCAAATCATATGTAATTGAACTTACAGAAATCAGATTTGGTGATGATTTGACCAAATGTGAATCTATTTTTAAGATTGTCATCATAGTTGTCATGGAAAATAAATTTCTGCACTAAAATCACCAATTAGATAAATGTGTTTTGTTGTCAAACTATACAGATCGTTGATCCTGATCTTGTTTCCTTTTTTGGCTGGACAGTTTTCAAAATGTTCCCCTGTGGTCGTAATAAAGAATATATGTTTACAATTGACAGCAGTTATTGCCAGTGGTGGGCTCAGCTAACCAAACATTTTGGATCATTAACATCTAACTCACTAAACCATCTTAGTGTTAGCCGACTTTCTCTTAGTCTGTTACACGTCTTCATGTCCTACTTGACGACAGGTGTGAGATTCGCCAACGGCAACGTTCTCAGTTCGTGATTCTGCCTCAAATTATTTCTTTAAAATTGAATGAATAAGATGACCATTTAAATAAATATCATAAATTTTTAATAGATTGTAACAGAAAAGTTTTCATATACACAAATTTGCACAAATTTGACTCTGAGTGTTGTTTTAAACATGCAAAACCCACAGTTGGCAGTGTAGCACAAAATTAAGAATTGTCAGCCAATCAGATTGCTTAAAACCACCGTGACTTCCTGTTAGGAATTAAACATGGCGCCAGGAGGTTTGTTTGTGTGCACAGATAAATAAGACAAACTACTTGTAAGGGCATTATTATATAAAATAAACTTTTTTTGACCTTTACATCATGCAATAATGTTATTCCCTCATCAAAAACACACCTGGAGTGTTGCCTTATTCTTTCATGCGTTTTTGAGAAATCCTTTAATCTCTCACGGCAACCATTCAGCTGTGCAAAACGCTGAAAATAAATGGCGTCCATCTTGAAAAATGACCATTAATTTTGAAATTCAAGTGGATAATGGGAAAAATGAAGCAATCTCATGTTTAAGGTTGTATCCATACTCGGTTTTCTTGTGAAGGCATTTGGTTACCTTTTATTTAAAGGTGTCAGTGCAAAGGAACTAAATACGAATGCATGCCACACTTTTCAGATTTATATATGAAACATTATGAAAACCATGTTTCATCTTCCTTCCCCATCACATGTATACACCACTTTGTGTTGGTCTATCATATTAAATGCCAGTGTGATGCGTTGAGGCTTGTGGGGTTTAACATGACAGACAGGAAGAAAGTTGAGGGATGTGTGAAAACGTTTTTGCTAACCACTGTAGTTTGTTCACGGTGTCTGGGAAAACTTGTGGTGAGCAGACTTGTTAAAAATGCTCTGCAGAGCCTTGTAGAATAAAACTGCATTTCCTGAAGACCAATTATCATTAATTACTGCCTGCCCTGAGGTTTCTTTAGTTAACTCGTTAAAATGTGGTCGTGCTGCAACAGCTCAGCAGGTGTGTGGGACATGTTTCATGTGTTTTCAGACAGACTGCTATGAGGGGTTGTTAAGTCAGATTTAGCTCTGGCTGTGGAGGGAGGGGGTCAGCACAGCTGTGCTGGATGCAACCTTCCTTATGAACATACCAACTTTTTCAGCCCTGTAGTGCAGGGGCCAGTTCTTAGAGTGAGGAAGTAGTTAATGCCAAGACAAATGCTTTTACTGAAAACCAGGGTTTAAACGTTGAATACATTCTGAAAACTAAAAGGTTGTGACATAGTTTACAAGATAGTTTGAAAGTTTGTTGTTGAATATCAAATATGACTTAATAATATTGGCTAATATGAAAATGATTAATGGTAAAATATCTGCCTAGAAATACACTTCTGTTTTTAAACCACACAAACGAGATCTATTTTTTTATTTTTTGTCAATATTCTTTTCTTTGGTCTTGACCACGAGTTTCTACTTCCCAACCAACCAATGTTTGGCATTTTAAAGTTCATACTTCTAGATAACTAATTTATCTGTAAGGTACTCCAAAATAAACCTGGTTTTAAATATTCTGTAATTGGTGTGGAATAAGGATAGATACTGTCCAGAGTTTAAAGAGGTTTATAAAAACATTACCATTTCAAAATTACTCTGTAAATTCCTGATCTGAAGGATTTGCAGTGGATGTTTCTTCGGAGGACTTTCCCTCCCCATTCCTTGTGGTGCACTGCTGATTAACGGTTCCATTTCCGGTCATGAAGGATGCTGGCGGTCATGGTGTGAACACTAGGAGATCTGCCCAGCACTATTAATAACATAATCCTGTTTTGTTAGCAAGCTACATGTCTATAATTAGGTAATATTAGCTTAGTGTGCTGCCAGATGCTATAAGTCCCCGTCATTGGCCAATAAATTATTCAGCATCATAAGCATTTGAAAAATTCTAATAAAAAAAAATTATAAAATGTTTACATAACATTGTCATAACTTAATATTAAGTGATATGTTGAAACGGTGGTGTTTTCCCTCCAGGTTGTTATGCAGTGAGGTTCCTGCCATGCGTAAAATCTGACTGGTTGACATCCAGTCAGGTTAAGAAATTATAATACTGAGAAGTTTTTTTTATTTCAGTGACTTCACTAAGTGAGACACCTTATATAGATCAATTACACAGTGGGTAATGTTTTCAGGCATGTGTTGCTACTAATTATGGTGATTTTCTTCATTTTATATTAGAAATTGCATCAGACTATAGAAAAACATATTTATTAATCCTGAAACATGAGCTTAATGAGAAGTATGCTTAATATCTGCTTAAGAGTTATTTTTAACAGACTCTTAAAAGTTCCAGATTTTTTAACTGGTCTAATTCTAAATAATGCTAAAGAGAGGTTTTGTTAATCCCAACCACTTTTAAAACATTTGTGCTCAGATCTGAAGAGTCCACTTAAGGTTTGATCAAATGTGGTCAACACAATTAAATCTGTTGTAGCTCTTTAGCTTAAAAAGGTTTGACGCATATGCACATTTTTGCTGTATTAGTTGTGATAATCTTAGTATATTTTCTTTGTTTGTTTTGTTCAGAGCACAAAAAGATTTACCAGATATTTTAATGTAAAAGCAGTGGAGACTTCAAAAGCTTTTGTAACTGAGTATTATTGGCCAGCCTGCAGCCAATTGGCTGGCCTGTAAGCGTTATTAGTGACTCTGTCAACTCAAGAACTAAATCCTTTCTTATTTCAAAATTAGCTACTCAAAATTTGCTACAGTTGTTTTTGTCAAGATTAAAGTACATATGTTTATATCTGGGGCTAATCATAGTAGCTAATGGGATTGTTTTCCTTCCATTTATCTTTGTCGTTATAGGTTCCTTTAAAGAAAATTGGTTTGAAATGTTTTTTTGGGCCACATTTTTAAAATGAGAACTGCGGTTTTTATTGTTTATGGGGGAAATAACAGCAATCTGTTCAACAGGACGACAATGACGGCACTTCACATGAAGGGATCTTTGTGTCCAAGATAGTCGAGAAAGGTCCAGCGGACAAGGAGGGAGGCCTTCAGATCCACGACAGAATAATGGAGGTACGTGACCAATGCTGTGTTGTTTTTCATGTGAAAGTGGGGGACAGAATTCGATGTACTCTAAACGTCCATCAGGAGCGTGTCAGCGACCTCTCAAAGCTGCAGTCCGAGGTGACGCATGAAACCATGATTTGCGTTTTTCGGGTTTTGGTTTCAGATTTCTGTTGTTTCAACAAATACTCTCACAAAGCAAGACTCATCTGGAGGTCGTATTGTTGTGGAGTGTAGCATCGCTGTAGATGAAACTCTGGTTTTCCTTCACTGAGTGAGAGAGAGCTTTGTATTTTCTTAATTTCCCGGTCGGCAAATCCTTTCTGACAGAAGCCGCCGTGTCGCATCCTCCCCTCCACCTTTAAATGCAAACTTGTGTGGAACAGACGGCTCACGCCTGGAGGTCAACTTCAGGGACAATCTGAGCAACTCGAAATCACAAAAGTTGCTTTTACAGAGAAAGCCGGACTCCCACATAATGCCTGCATTGAAATGAGGAGGTCTGCGAGGGATTGAGAGTGTGTAGTTACCACGTGCCACAAGATGACAAATATGGTTTGTCGCTGGCTTTATTGTCAAACCTCAGCAAAACCGGCCCTGGAGCACTTTGAACAGCACATTGCTCACAGAGATGTTTGTGGAAAGTGTTTACGAGAAAAAGAGAGAACATCTGGGCCGTGTTGATCACTCTAGCCTGTTGTTCTATATACAGAAAACAATGGCCCAGCTTCTCTGGTTTAGGGCTCAGAATGCTCTTAAGTAATGTTGCAGAAAGACAAACAGTGTCTTACAAAAATAATCACTCCCCTTAAGGTTTTTGACATCTTGTCACAAAAATCACCATCTGTGTTTCCATTACAAACGTGTGCAAAACTTTGCTGATTTTCCACTAATGTTGGAAAAACACTGTTTTGCATTTGTGGTGTTTCCATTACATGAGAAACTCAATTAAAATCACATGTGAATAAGTTTGTGTTAATGTGATAAGTCATGAAAAAACCTGACGCTCCATCATTCTCCAACTACTCCTTGTCTTCTTCTTCGTGGTTTGTGCCAGTGGAAACAGCCGGTTGTTGATCATGTGTAGTGAAAAAAGTGTTTCCATTGCAGTTCTGCAAAATAAACCAAAATCTATACAGCCAAAAAAAAACACTTGATCCTAGTGCAAACGTTTTATCCAGGAACGAGAGGTTTTTTTAAATTGCTGTTACCATCAAAGTTATTTTTGAATTGTCAAATTGCTCAATTATATAGTCAGTGAAAACGTAGCTACTGTGTCTTATCAGGATTTGAAGTTACACTCTATGAAAAGTCATACATAATTGTAAAGTTGAAAGATGAGTTTTGAACTTTGAACACATTTTTAGTAATGATTGTCTGCTTTAGTCAGATTTAATCTCAGTATAAATCCAGTTGTTCTGTGAAGGAATCAGGTTGTTGGAGAATATTGTTGAACCATCATGAAGACATCAGAAAGGTCAGATTGTGCAATTTGACATTTTGAAAATAAATTTGCTTAATGGAAACAGCAATTTCAGAAAAACTAGTATTTCGACAAAAATTTTTGGCACTAGAATGAGTTGGTTTTTTTTGTTTTTTTTGGCTGTATCAAAGCTGTTACGGCCAAAACTGTTATGAGCTTTTGTGCCTTTTTGTGCCTGCAATGGAAGCACTGTAATCTCATCTCAAGTCATGTGATCAGCAACCGGATGTTGCCACTGGCACAAAACACAAAAGAGGAGACAACAGGAAGTCATAGGAGGAAATGCCACAATTGCAAAATTGCATTTTTTCAACATCAGTGGAACATCAACAAAGTTTTGTGTACATTTTTCTGGAAATGCAGTGACTGAGCATTGTTCAATTTGTCATGAAAAAACAGAAAAGGAAACGGCCACATATCTTTCTGAACACACCAGCCCCATGGTGAAGCAAAGTGGGGCAATGAAAGTATTAAGGAATACTTTCTTTAAAGTTAATGAGAAAGGCCCACTTTATTGGCAGAGTGACAGGAAGGTTGCCATGGTAAAAGGAAGCCTATTGCATAACATTCCAATGAAAATACATGGACATCTGTTGTAACTTGACAAGATCCGGAAAAATTAATAGGATTTGAATAGTTTTGCAAATGACTGTAAGCAATACAGGGCTTGTTTGGGCTTTCATATAATTAAATTTGTAAATTTACTCCAATTCTTAGTTGGAACAGCAGCTGATCTAAGCCGATAAGAGAACATAGCAGCATCAATATCGGCATCGGTATGTTAGTCAAATTTTATGATCAATAAGTGAAACTGGCTGATGTTAACAGCCATTATTTATTTCCATCTTGTTGTTGTTTGTGTATATTTTTTATGAGGAAGCAGAGAAGCAATGTAGGCGGTTTTTCACCAAGCTGAAAGGGTAGGGTAATGTGAAGAATATTGGTAAATATTGATTATCGGCCCATGTTTTCACATCTCTACATCAAAAGATTTTACTTTATCTCCTTTTTATGAGGTTTTGTGCTAGTAAGTAGAGAACAGTTCATGGGGACACATGTATAATGCATGCATACGCACAAAAAATGTGCGGCGCCATATTTTACCCACAAGTCATATATCAAAAATGAACCTGCCGTGAAAATGTGCGGCAGCCACACACATTTTTTTTGTGGACAGTAACAAACTACAAAGCACCAAAACTCACCTAAATGCACTGAAATCTGACTCCATTCAGTGTTACTGAACCCAAAGTGCATCAAACCCAAAGCTTTTCATGATTTTATTCTGTTACTGTTTAAACATAGACGGTGAAACTGAACCACATTTATCCTCAGACAACATAACACACACATTAAATAAATTAAATAAAAATTAAAGGAGTGTAAATAAACCTCACTTAGCTTTAACTAGTACATTTCCTCATTTTCTGTCACATAAATATGTAACTGTGCATCAGCCTGTGTGCTGAAGCGCATGGAGAGCATGTTATCTGTGGGACCCTTTCATTCTCACTGAAAAAGAAAATTTAGTCGGATCAGCAGTTTAACTCTGAACCAGTCAGGTTTGATTATTCTTAAGGTGGACAAGGTATGTAGAAAATCAAACGTATATAAGCAGCTGTGCAAAGGTATGTCACATAATTGTGGAACCCTTTGACTCTGATGGAGAACATTGATGATCCGGAGGGAGTGTGTGTTCAGAGATCAGATTGATCTGCTGGGAAATATTGATGATGGTTTATGAGCGTTTAGCTGTGTTCAAAGCTTAAAGAAGGATCCATGCATTACTGGTGCAGCTGGAGCTGCTGCAAGTCAGACAGTCATCATTCAGTCAAGCTATACCTGCTTTATGAATGTGGCTTTATGGACAGAAAGCATCTCTATTCTGTAAACGTGCAACTGATAGACATGATTTCTCTATTTAGAATAAACATCCACATTCCCCACTCAACCAAAGGACTTGCTGACACACTGTCTGTCTTTAAATCTCGGCTGAACGCTCTGCTGTTCAAACAAGAATTTCCATTTGAATCTCTTTATTATTTTTCTTCTATTTTGATTTTTTTTCTTTAAAATGTATTATTTTTATTTTTGCGAGGTGACCTTATGTGCCCTGAAAGCACCTTTTAAATAAAATGTATAACAATTATTATTATAAATACTTATACTGCTGCAAGCAAGGACCATTGCCATGGTTATGGCTTCATGTGGTGTCAGACTTCGGAGTTTTTATACTAATGTATTTAATGTATTTTGGTGACAGGGCAGCTGCTCTGTTTCCTGCAAATTAGGATTTATAAAGTAAAGGTTCGCAGCACGTGCGTGCGCACGGCTTTATACATCAGAATTTTTTTGTGTGCCACATTTCCTAAATTTGTCTGTACACCAATTTTTAATGTGAAAGCTGCGCACTCTAGTCCATGTGGCCCCTGATGTTTACACATTTGGTTACTTGAGAGCCAAATACTGAGGGAAGCAAAACAGTGCAGATTTTGCCACAAGACCATAAGCTGTACTCTTGTTCGTCTTGTTTCCCAACCTCTGGTTGAGGAAGTCATGAAACCTTTCCAGAGGAGGAGAAGTAGAGTGCCAAGAGAACACAGGAGAGCCTGAAGATGTTTGCTTAAGAGGTCAAAGGGTTATTAGACAAAAAGCCAACAAGATAAATCATTTCTCAGCTAAAATGGAAATGTACAAAAGACTGCGAGCTGATTTTTAAAAAAATTTTTTCAGGTGAAACCTGAGAATAAAAAAGGTTCTGATTTCTAAGTATTCTTCTGTTTTAATGGGTTGAAGCAGAACTCTCTCATGTCAGAAATGCTATGTCATGACACCGTTTGCATTTGTGTAAGTGGCATCTGTAACCTCAGGTGATTGGGTCTTTGAAACTTGTGGTTTGCAGATCTGAAGCAAAAGAAATGGATCCTAGTCAGCGAAAGGTAGCTTCCTGTTCCTGTTTTGAACTTTTAGCTGAGACTGTGTGCAGCGGCGTCCTAGTTAACTTTGAATGTGAGGCACAGTGCATGTAAACACAGAAACCTTTAAAATGTCATTTCTCATCCTCCCTTCTTGAAAGGTCATTTTTTTCTCTCTCATTTTGAATCGGCCTGAAAACAGGTGATCTGTTTGATTCCTTCGTTTGACTCGGTGTAGATGTATGGAAGAGGATTATGGCCACTGAAAATGGAAAATGGAATGAATTAAAGTCAGAATTCTGTAATAATTAATTCCTCAAACTTTTCTTTTAATCATTTAATCTTGAAGGATACATGTTGTGCAGTTTCCCTGCTCAGGACTGCCATGTTAATACTGCATTGACATTTGCAGTCCAGCCAGCTGCTGCCCTTTTGATGCTTCTCAGATTTTTTTTTAATCCACTTTGTTTCTGTTTTGTTTTTAATGTAGAACGCCAATATAATGATGAATGTGACTCAATCTAATATTATGGTGTACTAAATGATGTACTTTTTACATCATTTTATTTCAGTACTTGGTATGAAGCACTTAAATGCTGAAAAACAGCAATTATAGTATTATGTAGACTTCTAATTATCATTTAGCGATGATCCCCATCTCCACCCTCTCTGGTTGCTTCACCATTTTTCTTCTTTTTAATCTTTGCCATACATTACTATTTTGGGAATGAAAATGATTTGTCTTCCTTAAACCTGTGTGTTGACCATTTACCAATTTGTTTCTGTCCTGACTTTGGCGCTCTATAATTTGAAATAATTTTCTCAAATCTGTTCCCTGTCTATTGTTTGGAAATGACATTTTGGTTTGATCAGATAAGAGTTGCATCAGAAATGTGCTTAATGGAAACACAGCAATAAAAAAAACAAAAAAAAACGTCACATTTTCCAATTAAAAGGTTTTGTTCTAGAATCAGGTGTTTTTTCTATCCTAGCAAAATAGAAGCATTTTGGAGTTTTTTTTACATCATACTAGTGATCAACAGCCAGATGTTACTACTGGCATAAACCATGAAGAAGAAGACAACAGGAAGTAGCAGGAGGATGATGGTTTGTTTTGTTGCAGCTTTCACAGCATAAAAAGTTCATAAAAAGTTGTGTGTCGAATCCATAACTTTTCTGTAAAATTAAAGACTACAATTTCCCATGATGCCACACAGGTAGCCGCTCCCAAGTGGGCCTGAATAAAACGCAAACCTCTGATTGGCTGATATATGATGAGCATTAACACTGTGGTTGAATTATGAATATATCTCATGTTCCTTTTTACATCTGTTGCTGCCATTATTTTTAATGACTTATCATGTCAATAAGCTCACTTATGTGTGATTTTAATGTCATTTCTTATTTAATGGAAACACCACAATGGTGAAATTGTGTTTTTATGTCATTAGCGGAAGATAGACAAAGATTTGTGCACATTTGTAATAGAAATGCAGCTTCTGAAACTCAGAGAACCCACCAGAAGCAATAAATAGATACAACATGAGGATTCACAACAGGCTGGGGGTCTGGAGGGCAGATGGGCGTCCCCTACCTGAGCTACAGGCTGCTATGAAT
Source organism: Xiphophorus couchianus (assembly GCF_001444195.1). Taxonomy (NCBI): domain Eukaryota; kingdom Metazoa; phylum Chordata; class Actinopteri; order Cyprinodontiformes; family Poeciliidae; genus Xiphophorus; species Xiphophorus couchianus. The sequence goes on along the minus strand of NC_040234.1, from coordinate 22,822,062 downwards.
CAGCACATGAATACTGCCTTGTTCAGACAGACTTTTTTCTCTCTTAAAACCTTGAGGTGTGTTTGCTTTCACTCTCGCCTCGTAAGCCCAGAGCTGCCACTGTTTACTTTGTGGTTTCATGAAAAAGTTCTGTTTCAGCTCTGCTCTTACAACAGGCTTGTTTTCCTATTCACATGCCCAATTGATTTATTATCTGAATTGTGTTTTAAAATTACTATATAATTCTATATTTTCAAAAGCCTGGACCCTTTTTGTGTGGGTCAATGACCCTTGTGGGCCACATTAAGAAATATATTAATATTTCCACATTAAGAAATATTTGTTTTTAAAGGGGAAGTGTTATAGAAAGGTGACTTTTTTGAGCTCTACATAATATTATGTTATCATCAAAAACACACCAGGAGAGTCACTTTGATTCTTTCATGCATGTTTGAAAAAAACCTTTAATCTCATGTGGCAATCATTCAGTTGTGCAAAACACCTCAGTGGACCTAGCTCTGCTTTCAAGGACGAAGCTCCACCTTCGTGGAGCAACTTGGAGCTACAGTTTCCAGATGTCCTCCAGCTCCTTCAGACTAGCCAGCAGCAATTAGCAAACACCTGGTTGAACTCCTGAGCTCCTTATAGGAGATACTTCTCAGTGTAACGCTGGCGAGAAGATTCTTAGAGTTGATGAAGAAGCCATGTTGTGATGACTTTTTGAAGGTGGCGTTTCAGAAAGAGCAGGAGATTTTTAAAGAGACAGAGACCCAATTTCAAGGCATTGAATCAAGTCATATTTGACATTTTCAGCATCTTTATAACAACTGAGGATAACATAGTTACTTATGTTATTAAATTGTACAATATGCCTGGAAAATACATAGCACTTTCCCTTTAAGGCATGTCTGATCTAGCCTTTTTATCAATCTTTCCACCATCCTGTCCAAAATGGTGCTTAGATTGTCGTCAGTGATGGAAACAGGTTTATTCTGTGTAATACAATGCCTGGAATTGCCTAATCAAATTGACACTAATATGTTGTCAGCGCGCATGGCATCAAGCAAAAGTTGCTCAGCTCGTTATTGTTGGGGGCAGAGGGGCATATTAACCCTTAGAGGGATCACATGTTGTTTCTCATTCTGAGGGAAGAAGCAGGCCTTTGTCTGGCTCTTTTTATTGGATTTTGGCCCCCGTGTATGCAGCACGTCTATTCCCCCTGACGGGGCGAGCCCGACACGGCCCACGACCGGCCCTGTAGATGGGACGAATCCAAACCCCGGGGCTAAGTGGGCCAATCCTCGCAGCGAGCCACATTCCTGTGCCCCATGGTCCAGCTGGGGCCCAAGCGGGACGCTAAATCAAATCTAACTTTAAAGAGTCCCTAATCAGCTTCTGGTGGTAGCCACTGCCCAATGCTGGAGCGGCTTTTAGGCATCGGAGACAAGCACATCTTTGTTTTCCACTGCACCATATGTGAGGTGGGTGGTGGTTGTTGGGAGGGAGGGTTCCAGGATGTGGAGTTGTCTCAGAGTGGAGATGGTGTGACTCCTGCCTTGTCTGCGCCGTTCGGGGTTCTTTATTGTGTTTTCCACTCTGTTTAAATGGCTCAGCAGCTGAAAGGCCAGCCGGCGCTTCATAATGTTTTTTGTGGAGCCATCCAGTCTGGGCGTACTGTAAATGTGTTTGCTCCGCTCCGGCACCATCCCTGTTGGCTTCTTGCTGCTGCTAGAGCTTAATTTACCACCCCTAAAAAAAAGTCTTAAAACAGACAGAAATAGACAGGTATAGTTAAGATCAATCATCCTGCCTATCAATCACTGGCCCCAGAGGAACAGGAATGGTCGGCTCAGGTTGCTGCTTGTCGCGTCGGCCCCTGACCTCAAAGCACAGACTGCCCACTGACTCCTAATTAACTACCCTCAATTAAACCCAATAGGCTGATTAACAGACCCTTAGTTGTGCTGTAATGGCCCGTTGTTTCCTCTCAGCTCCCCTCAGATATGCATCTTGGCTCTAGCTTGCTAATCACAACCTGCTCAGGCTTTTTTCACTAGCAGGACATATATTATTTTAACAGGCTTGAAATATTCTCATGTTTTAATCAGGTTAAACGTTTATGCAAAGTTTTTTTTTTTCCATCAACATTATCAAGATCCCTGCATCCAGGTTATCTAGCTGCCTGAGAACATTAGTGAAGAATAGCAGACAGGTCAGGAAAAAAACTAAGACGTTTAAGGCAGCATTGGATCATAAAACAATATCCACCTGAGCCCAAAACCTACCACCTACCACTACTATCAATCTAAGCTGACATGCTTAGTTTTCATAGTTGAAAAATTACATTAATTTTATTTCTTCCAATTCACTATAATGTATTACTTTTTATTGCAATATCATATTAAATTCCCAAAAGGTACATTTTAGTTTTTTGTGGTAACAGAGCAAAATGTAAAAAAAAATTCTCATTGTACTTTTCCATTTCACACATCAGAGCAAATGTTAGGCTTCTGTTTGCATTTGAAATGAAATTTTTAGCACAAACCTTCTTACCTAATTGATTACACCCCATAAACTCATTGGGAAGACCGTGCTTTAACATTTGCTTAGTAACAGCAGTCATTCTTCTGTTATTCTGAGTAACTGCTCTAAAAATAACCCAATGTATCGATATCTGAGACGATCCAGCAGGGAATTGCGCAAAAAAACATAAAGCAAGTGAAATAGGGAATGGTGGCAACGACGAGGAGCAATCAGCTCCCTAGCTGTGATGACAGTTTTCACCACATTCTTCTTCTACTGTGTAGACCACAGTTAAAAATGTTCTGCTACTAAATTGTAGAGACTGTAAATCTGTCAGCTTGGTTTCTGCTGCATGAAAGCCAAAAGATTCATCCTGTTCTTTTCTGTTAATTCTAGGAGCAAAAAGTAGAAACAACTTAAACAAGTAAAATATGTCATCCTGTTTGTTGTCCCAGAGTGTTTAACACAGAGCCAGAGCAGAAAGAGCTGATAGCTATCACAAACACTAAACTGGGAGTGGTGAGTAACGGAAATCACTTCAAGACAGAAACAGGCTGCCATCTTAAATATAAATCACAAGATGTTGAGGTGCATGTGGTTTTAGTTGAATAAAGATATCAGCTGAACAATGGGCGCAGTTGTATCCCACCTGACACTACTACTGGATCCTCGTGAGAGCCTTTAAGACCGTTAGCGACAGCGTGATTAAAAACTGAGGGACTTTCCCATCCTGCAATGCCGACTCAAAGTCCTGCTCGTTGACAGCAGACGCCCTGACACGTGTGTTTGGTTGAATGGAAATTGCTCCATGCTAACAGTAATTTAAACATGTGGCACCATCTGATCCAGCATTGGTCTTTCAGCAGATTATAGGCTTTATATTTTGCTCATCAATCAAAGCTTAAGGAGTATCCCTGTCATTCTTTCAAAGGAAACGACTACAGTTCCTTCTACAGGAAGTTGGAGACTTTACTTTCTCCTTTCCCTTAGTTCCACATGACTTTAATATGTTATAGCTATTAGACATGTGCCAACATCATCACATTAGTGCAATAAGAGAACCTTATTTCTCATTATGTCAAAGACAGTTTCCCTTCATCGTAATTCAAAGTTTTATATCCAAAAGTGCCTTTCAGAAACCATTGCCAACAGTGGCATCTCAACTCTTAATTAAAAGAATTCAAATAAAACATTTGAAAACAAATCTTGATATTCCACTTTTATTCAAGCTGGTGTTATCATCTACAAAAAGTTTAAAGTTTCAATTTTTGTTGCTTCAAGGGTGATTTTTGTTTTAGAATGGATTTCATTTCATTTCGTCTTGAACCAGTCATTAGTTAGATAAGTAACACTGAAGTATCAATGAAGTCTGAAAGGTGATGACCCAACTATCTCTTCATCAGATTAGTGGATGGGGTGTATGAGGCAGCAAGTAAAGATTTCATCCTCAAAGTTTTTGGAAGCAGAAAAATTGCTAAACATACAGATTTGACTGAGTTTGACCAATATTGATGGTTAGATGACTCAAAAACTGCAGTCCTTGTGACTTCCTCCTATTCTATGGTGTCTCAGCAGCCATGTTTCCATCAGCTTTTTATGCACATTTTGAAGTATTAGAAAAGTTTGATGGTAATGACAAAATTCTAAATAATTTTCTCAATTTTGCAAAAAAAGATTTATGCTCACTTGAGGTGGCTTTTAGAAAAAGAGTTAATGTGTCAAAGGGAGATGGAAATATTATTGCTGAATAAGTTCTGAAATAACGAATTGCAGTCCCACACTCCAGCATGGAGGGGAGAACTTTCCATTTTTTTGAGTGAGATATGTGCTTCTTGCTAAAACTGTAAGTAGCATCAATAGCTGATGAAATTCCTCTTTGCGTAACAGTAGATGGAAACATGCCCGATTCACATTTTCTTTTTTGCAACATTTGAAAAATGTACTCAAAATTTGCATAACAGTTGGATAAAAACATAGCTAGTATGTATCAAAGTGATTCAAGAAAGGATCAGTGGTGAGCCACACACAGGGTCATGGTGAGCTAGAACTTCCTGATGCAAATGGTGAACAAAGGCTAGCCATGTGAACAGGTGCTGTTGCTCAAATTGCTCAAAGTGTTAATTGTTGTTTTGATTGTAGGTTGCATGGGAGTTGTTGTATATGGGGCTGCATAGCAACAGACCAGTCTGGATACAGATTCTGGCCTCTGTCCGTTGGCCAAAGCACCAGCAGTAAGCATGTGGTGAAGCATCAGAAAGACTATAAAGGAATGGAAGAAGGTTTGCCTTATCTAGTGAATCGCGTTTTTTCTTTTACATCAAACACACAGCCAAGTTTTGTTGCCAGGATTCACTATGGTGAAAATGCCAGCCATAGGCTAGAGTGTGATGTTTTGGCAATGGTCTGCTTGGAAATCTTGGATCCCACCATCAATGGGAATGTTGCTTTGGCATTTACCACCTACTTATGCAATGTCACAGATCATCTACGGCCTTTCAGGAGCAAAATATATTCTGTCATTTGTGGTCTCTTTCATCAGGATAATGTGCCTGGCTTCAAAGCAGAAATAGCTCAGGAGTGACTTAAGAAGCTACCATGAGTTTGAGGTGTTGAGGGTTTAACGTTTCCTTCATCTTGAGCCAATTGAGCACGTGTGGGATGGGTTTTACAAATAATTCCAGTCCATGAAAACCCCACCTTGCAGCTTAAAGTACTTAAAGGATCTGCTGTATCACAACTTCAGGGGTTTAGTTGAGTCCATCCCTCAACGATTCAAAGCTGTTTTGGCAGCCATCACACCACAATCAGGCAAGTGGTCCTAATGTTGAACATGTTTAGTGTATATTTGGAGTTTCTAAAGATGCTGCGTAGCTATTCATATTTACCATTCAATGCAATGACTTATCGTGCTTATTTTAACAGTCTGTAAAAAGTAAGATTAAATAAATCAATTGCATTTGCCCTCCCCCCCAAAAAATAATCGTCCCATAAGCCTGTCTACAAGGCTTGCTATGAAGAAATACTAACGTTTCCAAAGAGCGTCACCTCTGTGCCAGCCTGAGCCTCGCGGCGGGTGTGATGCTGCCTAATCAGCCAATGCAGACTGCAGCACTGTGGCCTTGGCTAGTTCTGCTGCCAGCAGATGTTGGGCTTTATTTGCCGGGTCTCCATTAGGACCCAACAGATGCACAGCACACAGGGTTGACTTCACCAGACATAATTGTCCCTTCTGTAAATGACAGATGTTCAGTAACATCCAGACTAATTGGAAAGCAATAGAAGGTACTGATGGGGGAAAAAAAAAAATTGCAACACACATGCAATGGCTTAACATATCGACATACAGTAGCTCTGCAGTGTGAGACAGTTGGCACACCTGAACTTGCTCTTTTTTAATCACCCCCTGGCTGGGGAACAGGATTAGCCTCCTATTTGTCTTCACCAGCTGGTTGCAGTGCAAAAAGCACAAATGGACTGGCAGTCATCGGCCACAGGCTACAAGCGGCAGAAACTTGGCATCCCCTATCAAAATGTTTTTGCTCACTTTACTAACTAATCTCACTGCTCTCCCTCTCAGCCGGCCTCTCATGAGATGCAGTTAAAATCCCATCAGGTTGGTGGCCAATTTGCCAAACTGTTGGCACCCTTCCTGCCTTTTTTTTCATGCAAATATGTGCAAATAGAAGGGCGCCACTCATCAGCATGCTTCTGTTTCTCTGGCCTGCCCTCTTGTTGGCATAAAAGAGATGTTCTCTTTCAATTGTAACCTCTCTGTCTCAGTCATGACCTGCTTCCTCTTTTGGACAAACACCCTGGAGGGATCTTTGTCAGCTCATTGATCAAGCTTTTTGGAAAATGCGAGAAAAGAAGTGCCTTCCTCAGACATTCCTGCTCGTGTTTTTGCTTTTTCTTCCTCTCTTCAGTACATGAGTTATTCTTTGTGGGGAAGTATAGTGTGCTTTGTCTCACTCTCTCTCTTTCCTTCAAGCTAGCTATGCTTTCTCTGAGAAAATACAGGTGCTCTTGTCTTCAAGTGCACTCTTCTCTGTACTCTCATTCCACCTGTGTATTCACTGATAAATGCCACATGTTCTGAGCTGCTGAGATGAAAAAGAAACTGTTTTCTTTAACCCCTTTTGTAAATATTTGAAGGGCTTAACTTAAAAGAGTTTGAATAAACAGAGCTTGGGTAATAGCTTTTCAGACATGAGTAGAAAAAAACCAACAAAAAAAATATTAATACCTTCATCCACTCTGTAAAATGGTACACCTTGTAGCTGGGGTCAAATAGGTTGTGTCCACAAAATTCCTGCAGACTTTTGACATACGATAGTGCTTATGCAGAGAAAATAATTGGCAAGCCAGGGAGAAAAACCCCTGGACCACCAGCTGAGTGGACGGTAGGGAGTGCCAAGGCCGATGCCAAGGTGTCAATAAAGATACCTTTTCTCCTCGGTAACAGAGGGCTGCTTTGATTAGTGCCTCAGCAAGACTAAACAGCTTTTAATCAGAGAGGTATGCCAGTGGCTGCCATTTTGCCTGGATGGAAGCAAATTTTCCTCCATAAGTGAACAGAGCAGCAGGGTGATTGATATATGCAGGAGGTTAAGGATGCCCCCTTGATGAGTAAACGTTCCTGACTAACTTTAAAGAGAATGTGTTTCCTTTTTCTCATGTAAAAACAGTTGTGCATACCGTGAAGGGCTGTTCTCTGTCTGCTAAATCGGGGTTCATCTGCCAAGCACCGGGTTGCCATCATCACTCAGACAAAACCCAGATTTACAGCAGATATCCATTTATCTTTAGTTTCCATATCACACGAAGTCACCCAGCACTACTTCTGCCAGGACATGTACTTTAGGGCGATAACGGAAGAAAAAACAGCAAGAGCTCGGGAATCCAGCCAGCTGATGCGGTACTGATTCAGACAAAGGCAGAAAAGGGAAAAGACACCACTCAGTTTGTCCCACTCTTGGAAGTTCAGTTTGGCATTGCTCTTTAAATTCTTTATCCAATAACAAACACTGAGATGAATTTGGCTGATTTTCCTCTGAACCTACTCTCTGGAGTTATTCGTGGAGTGAGAGAGGTCCATCTCCAACACGGCGGCCCCTCTGCTCTTTAGCAATGCCATATCAGGCCAACAGCTGCTGTCTCTCTCAGTAAAGGAATGTTGACTTCTGGGGCTTGCCTTCACACACGCACCGGATCTTACACAAGGTCCTTTATTCGTGGGCTTATGGGCTTGATTTTTTTTTTTTTTTTTTTAAGGAAATCTCTTCTTGGAAGAATCTAAACATTTATTGAATTTTGCCATTAAACTGCAAGGATCCCCCAGTCTACAGTAGTTCCTTTGCTACCTGACTCCTGGCTTACCCTGATTTAGGAGACCTAAGCAAGGTATCTCAGGTAAAGGCTGCTCGTTTCACTCTGTGGCTCAAATTCTTGAGCTGGAGCCAACGAACTGTGATTGCTCTCACAGCTGTCCCTTGGCACATCAAGATGAGGTCTTTTTATCAGATTTCTTGAGTATGTTGGAAGCGCATGGCTGCAGCCTGTTCTGTTCAGAGAAAAGAGCCTTGCGCAACACGCAAAGGGGATGGCCACCCAGGACAAATCCTGGAATGTTTCAGCTTCTCTCTCTGGTTCTCGCTATCCGCTTTATTTTCTTTATTTATCTAGATTTGAGGCTTGTGGTTTTTTAAAAACATTATCACAATGTGTTAAAATTGCTGTGAAAATAAAAGCTGCGTGTCTGTCTGAATGTAAAAAAAAAGAAAGCTTCTCTGTCTTCATCTGGCCCACCTCCCAGCCCCGTACCTCCAAACAGCCGAGTCGTTCCTCCAAACCACAAAGACAGGCTCTATTGCTCTGCTTCCAACAGAAAGCACTTCACCTCCTGTAAGGAGCACGGCCAAAGCTCTCATAATTCAAACTATAATTAGGAAATGCTCATAGAAGTGTCTCGCCCTCAGAGTTCTTGTTTCAGGTAAGGCAGTCAGAAACTGAAGTGATTCCAGACTGCTAATGTCTGTCTCAGCAGAAGTCTGGGCTCTCTTATTATTTTAGTGCAAAGGTCCAAATAAACCCAGCGTGGGTCACGACCTCAATGATCTGAACCAAATGTGCTGCACTTTGCGACCTTTGTTGAGAGATTTAGCCTGAGAAGTGGATGAGTGTTAGCTGTGTTTGACATTTATATGGAAAATAGAACTTTAACTTAGCCATAATGCTGTCAGCTTGATCGGAAATTCTAAAATATAAACGTGGCCAAAAACAAACAAACAAGCAAAAAAAATATTATTTTCTATTAAAGATGTGCATAGTTACCCTAAAATTATAAAGTTCTTTCATCTAGAACATCAAGTCTGGGCTTCGTCATGTTAGACAGTTATATTTTTGAGGTACTGTCTTATAAAATCACAATAATCTGCTAATATATTAATAGCAGAGCTAAGTTATTTGTTTAGCACTTTAGAAAACTTTGAAAACTTAGGTTCCCCTAAATTTTCCAAGAAATTCTGAAGTATAATTTACTATGTTATTCTTGTTGTAAAATGTCAGTCGACTAAAGTTTGACATCTGTGTTGAAGGTTTGGTTATTTGTTTAAGAATTCTTCAGATAGTTCAATGTTTACGTTCACGTTCTTATTTTGAAGTGGGTGAAAGCTGTTGATGCAGCAGCTCTGCTTCCTCACCTCACCTTCTCTTTTTTTGTTAAGTAATTTTATTGAGCAAGTAGCAAGCACACAACAAACAAACGAGGCAAACAGAAAAATACAACTGTGGCCAGAATGGTCCCAAAACACAAGAGGAAGCAAACAACTCAAATACCCAAGGAAAACACCAAGTTGCATATAATTTAAGTTCACCTTAGTGATGGACTCAGTTTTTCTTTTCTTCAGATAAAAGCCAGAGTCTAACAATTATCTTTAACAGTCAACAGTTGAGGGGCCACATTTGGTACCAGAAGCCACTCATCGAGCTCCACTTACTGGGTTGCTTTGAGTTGAGGCAATGCACTCCTCAGGCTCGCATACGGCTGATTCTGTGATGCTCTGGAACGGCTCCACTTCTCTGGCGTGCCACGCCTTCTCCAGCCCCAAAGGTGTGGCCTGAGGCTCCTCTCTGCCCCGATCACCCGCCGGTCTACCTGCCAGGACTCTGCGCCTGGTGCAGGGATTCTTGCTCTTCTTTCTGGAGCGTGTCTGTGATGATTGCCTCACCAAGTCAGTTCGCGTCTTCCTTCTAGCTCGGCTCATTTTATCTGGCTTTGATTAGTCTCTGCAGACACCTGTACGAGAAGCCAATTACTGCGCTCCGCCTCTTTAGACAACCAGCCATCAGTTCAGTGTATTCGAATTGTTAAAGGAAAAAACCAACACAATACAGACCAGCAAAATGCAACCAAAAATTACAACAATCACATTTTCCCACTTACACACTTACATGAACACCCCATCAGGGGAGTTAATTGATCAAATACATTCAAATGTGCAATAAATCATTTGAGGGCAAAATAACGTGTCAGAGATTCTTGGTGGGTATCAACTTGGTTGAATTAATGCTTTAGCTTTAGCATTAGTGGTATCAATGTTTATGATTAGTGCTTTAGGGTTGGCACAACTTACTACCTAGTTAGTGGTGATCACCGCAGGTTAGTGTTGAGCAGAACTCAGAATTTAAATTTCTTATCCGTCCACCACTACCCTCTCCATTGAGTCATCTGTTATGTTTGTCCATCCATATTTTTTGTGGTTTTTGCAGGTTTCATATTTCAAGTGTGACCTCTGTAGGAATGTGTGCCATCAATTCACAGTAAGTTATGAAGAAACACATTTAAAAATGAATTAAAATTCACCTGGAAATAAATGCACTTTGGACTTTTTCTTCTGGAAGAGTTTGTACAGGAACCCTGTCTTGCACCCTATTTCACTCCTAAAACCAAGAACAGGCTGAGTTATGAGCTCGCTTTTCCTGGGCTTTAGGTTTATTTACTCAACATCTTTGGTCGGGGCGTTATAGGGTAGCTTTTTAAGCAAATACACAAATCTGTACTAGAGCCAGTTGTTTAAAAACCCATTGACAAATGGTTTCTCATAGATCCCCATCTACTCAATGGCATTAAGTCAGAGTTTGTTTCTTATCTTCCCTGCAGCGACGTTAAAAATGCTGAGTCCAGTGGTTTTGTAACATGTAAATCCAAAGTGGGCCAGGTCACCGACACTTTTCCTGGTCCCTCCAAACCTTTGGTCTGGTGAACAAAAGCACAGCAATGTCTGCACTTTTTACCTCGGATGAGAAGAGCAAACCTCCCCCCTTCCATCATCACCACTTTCAGAGGAGGGACTGTAGAGAACATATTGACCAGCAGCATCTCTGTCTGGTTTGGAGCATGTAACACCTCTGATTGGCTACATGTAGAGAGTGTGGTGAGGACAGCTGAGAAAATCATCGGGACTGAGCTTCCTTCCATCCTTGACACCACTCACAGTCGCTCGCCCCTTCCACCCTCACCATGGTTTGTTCTCCTTGCTGCCCTCTGGGAAAAGGTTCAGCAGCTTCAAATGGAGAACAACCAGATTCCACGACAGCTTCATCCCTCATGTCATAAGACTACTAAACTATTTTTTATTATATATATTTATATTGATACTTTTGAATTCTATTTATTTTATTATTATTGGAGCCTTGCAAATGTTGTTCAATATGTAGATTTTAAATGTACAATCAGCGACAAAGTCTGTATGTCAATGTCTTAATATATTCAGGGCAGGACAACTCTGATCAAATGTTTTTATCCGTGTCCTTCCTCTGACTCTACTCCCAGAAAGCCTCAAAGAATTGTGGGGTAATCAGACGCTGAGTCGGCTGGAAGTCGTGAATCTCAATGCAGACTCCTACTATCTGACTGTCATCTTGCCCTGAAAAGTTGCCTTGACCAAAGTTAAATTCCAAATGATGAGTCAAAGCCTAAAGTGTTGAAATCTACTGAAGACTTGACTCTTATCACGTTCAAATCTGTGTTTTACCATTTGACTGTAAAATGCCTTTAAATCAATTATTTAACAAGATTGAGTCGCTTCTGATGCAATATCTAAAGTTTTAGTAATTTTAGTCTGTGACAATAATCTCTTAGAAACCCTGCTGCCCAGTTACACAAGATGAGGAATAGTTCACCTTTTGTTTTTAGAGCATACCAACACTATGAAGAAAAGGCCTGTAAACATATAACCACTGGTAGAGGTACTGCAAGATCTCAACTCAAGTTTTCTTCCATAACCTGCTTGTTTATATACAGAAAAGGAATTAAGTCAAGCATCTGAGTATTTTCTCAGATGTTTTTGTTCTCATTTGTCTGGCAGTAACAGCAGAAAATCCTCCGTCATCCTTGAACGGCTGCTGCGGTTGTGTGTGCGTGTCTCTCTCTCTTTCCATCCTCCTTGAGCCTCTACTGGCTCTGTTTTGCAGCCCGTGAATTAAATTACATGATGCCGAAGCTCTAGGGGGCCAGACTGGAGGCTCCACTCACACAGCGATGTGAGTGGAGCGGGTGAAATAGCTCTGCTGGTCTACCTCCTCCACAAAGATTCAGTGCCATCGTGTTGACATGACGAGGAGGTGCTCCCGACTTTAAAAGCTGTCTGTTTCTTCCACTGTTTTCTCAGATGGTTCTCTCCTCATCTTGACTACACATTTATTCTCCTTCTCTTTTTTTCTCTCTCCATCCTCAACCTCTGATTAATTAAGTATGACTCTCCAAGGGAAAAATGCACATTAGTCAGTTTGTTTTATTGTCATTGAGTCCAAATATGGTGTGTTTGTAGCTACATATTAAGTCAGAACTTCGGGGAAAGAGGAGTAAAAGTATCAGTCCTTTGGTGCATTCTTGACCATATCCCTTTGAGAAAAAACTTAGAAACCTGGATATCCTGCAGTGCTTGATGTGGAAGAACTAATTTGGAATGAAAGGTTGAAGTTGATCTTGTGCCTCTGAGCTGCCGAAAGAAGTTACAACACCTCACAGAAGTGTTTCCACATTTCCAAACCATTTCATGTAGAATTTTATTGAATGAACAGACAAATTTTGTGTACAAGCCTGTAGTGTGTCAACATCAATTATCAAGTCTCGCCACAGATTCTGATTTGGATTTAGGTCTTTACTGTGACACGAGCGTTTATGTGAAATTTGTCCCTCCCAACCTCATTCTCCACCAGGTTTTTTCTTTCAGTCTCATTGGCTTGCAACCAAAGGGAACCTTTCATGTGCTAAGGGTCTGTTAGTGCTGGACCGCAGAAGTTTTGTCATTTCAGTGGAACTGATGATGAAGCTTTTTATTTCAAAGATCAGAAGTCTATGGAGGAGAAAGGGTTGAGTCCAATGGTTTGCCTCCCTGTGAACAAAATGCTTTTTGTTTCATGTGAGTAGTTGGACTTCCATTTCAAATGTGCCAAACTTTGTCGATATTCCGCTAATTAAAAAAAACAAAAACATAATTTTGCAATTGTGGCATTTTTAATCAAATAAGAAATGCAATTAATTACATGTGAATAAATTTATTCATGCAATAAGTCATTGTAGTACATCCTGCAACTACTTCCTGTTATCTTTTTCATGGTTTTCCCAAGTGGCAAAATGTGGTTGTTGATCATGTGACTTGTGTGATTTGAGTCTATTACTGTTTTGTGAAATAAACCAGTTTGATACGGCCAAAAAAAAAAAAAAGAAACACTTGATCCTAGCTCCAAAACTTATCAAGACTGTTTTTTTCAAAATTGGCTTGTGTACTTTAAGCACTTTTTTTTTTTTTACAAAATGTCAAATTCCATGGTCATGGATACATAGCTACTGAGAGTTGATATCATTTTGGATGAAGTATGATAGAGCCTCTCCAGAGCTGAGTAGGTGTAAAGTATTCATTACATTGTAAGTAATTACCAGCTATGCCAACTTGCTCCTTTCTTCACTTATGTGAGCACTCATTGCATGGCTGACTTTGAGGGGCTTGTCTTTATGGTCATGTTACCAAACCAGAAAACTCAAGTTGAATTTTGATGAAAACAAAACAATGCTCCCAGCTAATGAAGTGTGTCTAGTGATCCTCATTTTTCTGGTGTATCCCTGAGGGCCAACACCTCAAGACTTGACTGTTTTACCCACTATGAGAAAGAAAAACTAGATTAATTTTGGGAGACATGTCGTGATCTACATGTCTTTCACATCCAACAGGCCTCAATGACAGTTTTCTCCACCTACACCACCTGGTTGGAAGCTGCCTTTGGCCCATCCTCTCCTGCTTTGACGTCTCACGAGGAAACCGTTACACAGACATTTTTACAGTCGACTGTGCCGTTTGTCCCACTCCTACACGTTAAAGAGGAAAAAGGAAAAAGTCAGCACAACTGGTCTCCCCAAAGAAACAAGAATCATCCAGCTGGAACCAGAGGACCAACGCTGAACCACAAACACATGATTCACTTAGTCAATTAGTGGGTCTGCTCAACAAAAGCTTTTTATACAACCTCAAAAATACCCCGCTGTTGTGCTGTTCATTCCAGAGCTCGGCCTGCAAACTACAAGCAAGTGTATTGTTAGAGGAAAAAGGTTGGGGGGATGTTAGAAGAAGGGTGAAGAAGCTCATGGAAATGGAAAAAAAACTGAGGAGAGATCCAAAAGCATCTGGACTCTATCAAGTTAATGTTCAAATTAATTTCTAAACATATTCTGTTTAAAATATTTAAATATGCATATCAAACCAGATGGACACGGTGTTAATGGAGGGGTCTGCAACCTTTACAATCTAATGAACCATTGATGGCCTCAATGCAGCTACGTAAAACAGATTTAGATCCATAAATATTACCACACCTTTTGAAAAAAAGACATCTTATAAATTTGGATAAATATTTAGTATATGAAATCTGTTGTTCTTAAAGATCAACCATTTTATTCCTCCTTTTAGGTTTTTACATAAAGAAAAACTTAAAACTGACATGTTTGTTTACTAGACTCTAGTGCAGAAACAACTACAAACGCCACACCAGCAAAAGGTAAGTTTGAATTTATTTGTGACCAGCAGCGGGAGGGGGGGGGCAGACAGGTGGAAGGAGCATCCACTGGGGGTCGATGGGTGGACAGGCAGGCGAGCGCGTTGAGCGAGGGGGGGGATCCAGCAACGAAGGCGGACAGACAGGAAACGGAGCCAGGCAGGAGACGGGGAACGGCTGTGAGCAGAAGCCGCGTGGAGCCGGACGAGAGGCCAAACCAGACCCTCTTACGGACCAGGAACGAGGATTACTTCGGACCAAGGAACGAGGTCTCTTTGACCAGGAACGAGAACTCACTAGAAGCGTAGAACCATCTGGCAGCGCTATCAGGATCCGGCTTCTATAAAAACGCTCCTCCTGATGAATAGATGAGCTCCAGCTGGCCGCTCCTGTCCGACACGCCCTGCAGGAGAGAGGGTAGGAGACAACACACATTCACAGCACTGCTTCGTGGACATGACAAAAACCTTTTCTAAAAAATGATGGCTACATTTTCTTCCATGGCACGTTATTTGTACATAGTTTCCAGTCTAACAACAAGAAAATAGACCTAAAAACTGACTTGTACTTTGTGTCATTCTGTTGTGGACATCAAGTGTAATTACTCCATAAAAAAAGAAAAATAGCCAAGATCTGGACTTATTTATCTAGTTGTAAAACATGTTTCTTGATCCCTTTTTAGTCATTGTTTTTCAGAGCCATTATGGAAGGTCTAAAGATCTTGTTGTGGTTCCTGAGCTGCAGACCTCTGATCTAAACTCTACTTGCCATCACTCCTCAGAATGTTGTCCATTTCTGTCCACAAAATTCACCAGAACCTAACATTTAAGGGGCTGTTTTTTCAATATCCCTCTCAACCCTCGACAATGGATGACTAGAGTTAAATAAAAAAACTAACTTTTTGTACATCTGTGTCCAGGAGCCCACTATTCCATAAACCACCATTGGATTAAAATGGTTATTTTTATATAGTACTATACAGTATGCTATGTGTTAACGGTGTGTTGCATGTGTAACACCCTGCACCTCATGTTCTCCTCCAGGGCACATTTCCCACTATCAGCCCCAAACATCCATCAGGGTGAATACTTTTTATCGCCACTGCATTTAGTGACACTTGAGGTTTAATGCATCATAAAAAAGTTTTAAAGTGAAAAAGAGGCGATAAGGTCGGCAAGTCATCAAAAAACATTGTCATGGCTGGAAACATCTTTAATAAAACCTTGTTGAAACAAAAATAATGTTTGTTTTTTTTCAGTAGCTGTATAGACTACTCATTATCTGTAGTCTGTGTTTGATACCTAAGCAGAAAGGTGTTATTTATCAAAAGCCATATTGCATGTTTTTCTAATACTGAGCGGCCCTCTGAGTGACCTTTCGTTAGACAGCAGCTTGGCAGGAGGGAGGGCTGGTTGGTAGACTCTGTTTGATTGGGACCAAAATTGAAACATTTGTTCCATTTTCAGCTGGTGTTCTTCACTTTCACACTGCACTGTGTCAAACCAACCTGTTTCTAGTGCTAGACACAATCATTTGTTTTGATTGTATTTACCCAGAATGCCCTGTGCTCTAGTCTGCTTCCTGCTCTAGGAGTGGACTCTGGTCCACTTGCCATTCACATATGCATTCGAATGGCACCAGAGTTCACCTCAACCAAACCGAGACTTTTAGTCAAACCAGAGTTTGCTTTGTTGGTCCACATCATAGTTGGATTCATTCACACCCCCCAGTTCAATTACATCGGACTAAAGAGGGCTGGAGCGAAGGCACCCTAAACATATCTGCTGATAGAAATGTTCCATTTATAGAGCCTACAAGGTAAACTAGCAAATGTTTACTGGTTTTCTTGCCTTAAATGGATGTCAGTCATTAAAAAAATAAATAAATAAAGCTTGTTTGATTTTATGGAAGTATTTTTGTGAGAATAAAATCAATATATATTAATATATTTTTATTTCTGGTCATGGAACAAGACACAATTTACATTTTTGGAGGAGAACGTTGGAGCCAGGAGTTTTTGTTTGCCTTGTCGATATTCCTGACCTTTTTAAAAAAGGCTCTGCAGCCTTCTCCTTTAGGAATGTAAATATTTCTTGCTGAAAACTGGAGTGAAATGAGTTTTTATTGCACAATACAGAGAGCCATCTTCTTGAGATACTTGTTTGGTTGAAATGTTCAAAGGACGCTAAATTAGTCTGAGATCTCCTGCTAGTCATACGATGGTGACTGTCAGGAAGAACAGGAACATTTTTTGGGGTGTTTTGGATTTTTTTTAGGTGCAACATTTCTGCTGTCAACCATTATGTTACATGTGCTAGTTTTACACTGGTTAGCAAGTGGAACATCACTGGGTTTTCATAAAGATTTTGTTGCTTTGCTGAAATAACTTTTTGTTCTCTATAAAACAGAGAAATGCACAAAGAAGAGGATTGTGTCTTAGAGGCCAAGAAAAACATTCCTGGTCGGATTCGCATAAGGAGAAAAGAAAAAGTTGTGCAGGTTAAGAAAAGCATATGAAGGAGACAAAGAATGCAGTGGAATTGAAAGTCTCTGTTCCTACTGGTTTGTTGTAAAGCTGCAGTGCTTGAGGGCCTGCCTGATCCCACCAGTTTCCACTAATCTGAGCACATCCGGTCCTGTTGCACTTTTTCACCCAATGCTCACTTTTAGACCTTATATTTCCTTCAAAATCTGTAGTCCAATTGTGAGTGGTAAAAGACTTAACATCACAGAAACCATCAGAGATATGGAGGACTACACCAGCAATCAAACTTCTCAGTATTGAGTGCCAACTTCCTTATTTTGTGGACGAAGGAGCAGGTTTTCCTTTGCTGTCCTCGCGTCTTCAAATATCTGCAGAGGGAGTTTTCCTCTTCAGTCCCTCACATTTCTCAACTGAACGTATTCATCCCATTTAAACCTCCTGTGTCAGGCAGAAATTAAAGTATCTCATATCAAGCTTTAATTGAGCCAAGGAACATTAAGACATTTTCTTTATTTCACACTAGATCACACTTTTTAGCTCCTGTTCTGGGGAAAAACCACCACCACCACGATTAGATTAGGAAGATTAGCTATGGGAACATGGCTGCTTATATGAAGTAAGAACATCAGGGTGCAACTGGATTTCACTCGGATGGATCTGAAACCACAGGGCTTTAGGATGTCACTTTTCAGGGCTTTGCTATGATATTAGAGCTAGAGCTTCAATCTGCTTGACACAAGACTGACAGATGCCATGAAGTCTGTTTTCCAGCTGATAGATGCTGCCAGTGTTTGAATAAATTTGGCATGTACACCAGGGGTTCCTTCTGCCTATGCTTCTTGCTGAGAAAACTGCCAAGTGTTTGTGGATTTGAGTGGCAACAGGTCACTAACCAGCAGATCAGATCAGCTCAGGGTCATTGATTATTGCACCAGCTTCCTGAAGGCAATTTAAAACAGCAAACGTCTTTGTCTTGTCAACATTAGGAAAACATATGTTAGCCATGTGGCCAAGAAGAAGCCTCTGGTAAGATTATTGGAGTTGTCATCAAATGACGAAGAAGTGTCATTTGGAGGTTTAAGCAGGCCGTGTAATGGACTTGGCAAATACATGATGTGCTCTAACCAAATGGGGCAAAAGGTGAATTCTATTGTATACATACAAAAAGCCTTGTCTGTCAGAAAACTAGCACTGTACTGCATCATGAACACACTATTCTTACCATAAAACAAGGTACAGTGTTCCCCCAGTGATCACGGGGTTGGAAACAACAAGAGCCCATGTTCACCCTCCTGCGGTCTTAAGAGACTAGGTCATTTAGACCCCACAAGTTTTTTTGCTGTACACACGGTCCAGGGTGTCGCACTGACCCATGTGTGCTTTTACGGGGTTTATATTTATGTGGTTTTGGAAAGACCGATGGACTGTCATCCCGCTCCCCCGGCTCGCTGTTCAACTGCCACACTCCTCAGGAGCACCGTGCTAAGTCCATAAGTGGTTAGACCCGAACCAGGTCCAGATAATTAATGTTTTTGCACCTACCTTTTTAACGAGCTCTTCCTTTGCGCTTTCAACCACACTGCTATCTACTGGTTCTGTTTTGATGCCAGCCAGTTACATCATCAACAAGCATTACTGCAGCCAGCACTGTTGTAGGCAAAATTTCTATAGTTTCTACCATCCATCCATTTTCTTACGCCCCTGACCCATTGGGGTCTGGAGGGGTGCTGGTGCCTGTCTCCAGCTCTCAATGGGCGGGAGGTAGGGTCACCCTGGACAGGTCACAAGTCCATTGCAAGCCAACACAGAGACAAACAGGACAAGCAACCAGGCACATACACTCTCACACCTAAGGAGAATTTATACAGACCAATTAACCTAACAGTCATGCTTTTGGACTGTGGGAGGAACCCAGAGAGAACCCACACATGCACAGGGAGAACATGCAAAAAGACCCCAGGTCAGGAATCGAACCCAGGACCTTCTTGCTGCAAGGCAACAGTTCTACCAACAGTGCCACTGTGCAGCCCCTAGTTTCTACCATATACCGTATATATTGCACATTTCTAGTCCCCTCTAAATACACTTAATTGCCTACTTTAATAGATGAACACCAAATCAAAATGTGTCCATATGCACAATGCAGCGACAGACTGGCGACCTGTCCGGGGTGTACCCCGCCTCCCGCCTGGAACGTAGCTGGAGATAGGCAGCAGCAACCCTCCCGACCCCATTAGGGACAAGGGTGCACAGAAAATGGATGGATGGATGGATGCACAATGCAGACTGTCTTGGCATTACCACTAAAACTAAAATCTTCAGTCTTCCTTAGTGATACAGCCAATGAGCGCCAAGGAAAAAGAATGGTCAATTTGGGTGGGCATTTTGATTTGTGTCATATGTTGCACTAGGTAACTTCAACACGTAATAACCTATTTATGCATAGTTTTTTGCTTACTTTTTTTTACACCCTGATGGTTTCAGTGCTGTTTGGCTTCATCTGATATTGTTAAAGCAACAGAAGAGGTTTTCCTGAAACTTAGTCTGTCAAGATAAAGTTAATTTAGCTTTATTAGTTCCTGCATTCAGTAGGACGCATGCAATAAACAGGCCTGCAAAAATTCTTCAGGGTTCCTTTAAGGCACACTAGAGACTATTAGAAAATCATTAAAATAAACCACTTTCACCATAAATCAAACCTGACTAGCAAAAAATAAAAATAAAAGAACAATCCCATTCCTGGTTATGGTAACTGGAGATTATCTGTGACATATTGTGTTTTGTTTTCCTTCCAAAAGCCCAAAGTCACCCACTCCATAATGATTTCCATAATAATAAAACCTATTTAGGTCCATGAGCTTTTCAGTGGTTGTTGGATCTTAATATGTCAGCGTTGAACTTGGTGAGATTATGCTCTTTATGCTCTATATCAGATCTGCAGCCATATTCATGTTTTTCTGGGTTTGAGGCAGGTTTAACTCTCCAGGTCACATGCTGACTCACTCGGCCTCCGCGGTTCTGGAAGGGAAGCAGCTGGGAGGCTCGCATGTCCCAGGCTTGTTATTAATGTGTGTGAGCAGAGCACGAGTCAGGTTGCCAGTAGACATCTCGCTTATCGCTGTGTTCGTATCCTTGATGTAAAAGCTGGATCTCTTTATATTTTGGAGAAATGAGACTGGGACTAATGGATGTAGTCAGGGTGGAGGGGGGGTTGGATGTTTTGCTGCCTATCCAAACAACAGTTTTCCACTAGATAAGCTGGTCATGTTTAAGCTGTTTGATGTTGGCGTGTCTTGATAAGTTTATGTGATATCGAGGATGAAGAATTCACTTTTCTCTCTCTTTTTTTAAAATGAATAGCTTGGCACGAAGCTAAAGGATTAGCATTTTTATAAGATTTTTAAGGGAGATCTGCTTTCCAGAGGTATCTCTCCAGCTTTACTCACTAGTCTGTGTCCTACAGCTTTTTAAATCCCGTAGTTTTTTTGTTGTTGTTTTTTTTAGGCTGAACATTTCCCAGTCAGATAGAAATTACCCTCAAGCTTTCTCTTATCTGACTTATTTCTTGGACTTGCTTTCCTAGTTAAGCATCACAAAATAGGAGAATCAAAGCTAATTATTTTTTTCCCTATGTGCTGACTATACCGTTTCACCCTCCATGCTGTCTTGAATCAAGCCATCATCCGTTGGTTCATACTGAGCATGGTGATGACACGGGCCGTCATGACATTCCCCCCATTTCTCCCTCCCCCGATATGCTTTAAGTCAAATGAACAAGAGAGTGTCATTCCACGCATTCCTCAGTGGAGGCTCTGTTCTCTCAGAATGACCTTCAGCTTATCTCTCCTTCAGAGCATGTCTAGGAGGGAGAGAGTGGTGGGACCTGGTTAGGGGGTGGTAGGGTTACACACACACATTTGTACACACAGTGGTCCTACAGCTCTATGAATGTGATTGTTCTGACTTCTAAGTCTGATACTTTTAACCATGTTCCAAACTAATGGAGCTTTTTGGATGATAATCAAAATGTCCTCGAGAAACCAGAGAAGTTCACTTGCCTTCTACTTAAACACTTTGGATTCTTCCATACACTCAAAAGAACTGGTGGCTTGAAGAAAAACACAAAAATAATAATTTTGGTTTAACTCCTACTACAAATGTCTATTAAGACAAAACTAACTTACAAGTAATGCTTTAGCAAGATATACTGCAGGTGCTTGTTGTAAATCAATGATCTCTTAATGTTGATGGAAAAGTACTAGTTTCACTGGCAGGTTATATCACTTATTACATGGGCAGCAAGGTGGGGGGAGCAGACGGGGATGTTTTCAAATAGTTATTCTCTTTGGTCGTTCTGCCCTTCCCAACCATGGAGTCCTTTACAGCCACTGCGGTTGCTTGGATCGTCTCCATAGCAGCTCACTGGAAGCTCAAGTCCCCTTCCAGTAAAATATGGATCCAGACCATTACTGCATGCGCTGTTGTAGATCAGGAGCTGGGCTCCACCGTTTTAACCTCTCAATTTTTAAGTTTCCACTCTGGTACTCAAAGTGTTAGCGTCACTCCATTAAGTCATTTAAGCCTCATAAGATCAGCTTTAAATCTGTCGCCTTGCCTGCGAAAGATACCAACAAAGGACTGAGTTTCATTGGATGCAGATAGTGCCTCGTTCCACAGTCACTGAGTCATTCTGAGGTTGGGATTCAAGGCGAGAAAAGCACCGTTGGCCTAAAACCCCATGGTTTTGATTTAGCCAGCCAGACCTGGTTTTAGTTTTTTTCCTGTGTTCCTTCATGTGGGATCTGCTTTTGCTTTGTGTGTCATGCTTCATCTAGGACAGCTTCTGTCAAGAACATGTGGCATCACATCTCTTGGATGTCTGTCCAGTTTTTTTGTGTGTTTTGTTTATGTGTTTCTTCAAGTAAGAGCAACTTTTTCAGTTGTCATGCTAGTGAGTCTTGTGAAGTCACTTTGTGGTCTGGAGTGGAGAACGAAATCCTCCATAGTTCTACATGTATGGATGAGCTGCCAATTTAAAAAAAAAATAGACCTGATAGGCACTAAACATCTGCAAAAAGCTGATTGGAAGAAAAAAATGACCCCAGCAAGAGACCGTGTATATTCAAAATGGAAATGATTGTTGAAATAAGATAATTCCTGACATAATGTAATGGCTCTGGGAAAGTTTACCTGCAGTTCATACTCAGGCATTGCCATTTCATTCATTCCAGCTTTCAATTTAATACTTGTGAACAAACCATGTCATACCCCCATGCTCAATCCACTGTGACTCAGTTTTTAGGAAATATTTAGGGCTGCTTGATTATTCACTATTTTGGTTAAGAAAAAAGTCAGTAATAAAAAAAATGGTCAGGGTGGCTAGGAGGGGAGCAGCAATGCCCAAAACTGTGTAAGACCAGTTTCAATATTGAGTTTGTGAGAACAAAACATAATCAAGACTTTAATATTATTTTCAAGAATCCCTGGCATGCACCCTAAAAGTTGAATTAATGTATTTTCAAAAGAAAATGCTGCTCCACAGTTCAGACAAATTGATTTACTTCTCACTATATGTAGCAATCATTATATTTTGAATAATCATATGTTACTATCTGAAAGCTATCCCAATGAAATCAACCAGTTGTCATGAAATGAAGCCGTGGCATCAGGTAGTGCTCGGACCGTTGCTCTTGTTGCTTTTTTTTCACACTGCTGCCTTGACTGGCAGATTAAATTACTTCACCCTCCCAGCAACTGTGTGCCTGAAAAAACAAAGTTTCTCAAAGAGCAATTTTGCTGTTTATGAGTTCATATTTCATTCACACAAGAGGGGATAACGGCGGTTCAGCTGGGAGCTGTGAAACATGTAATGAAAGAAGAACACTGTGAACCCTGCAAGCCGCAACTATCATTAGCTTTTCGGGCGCTCAATGGGCGTTGTGGGGTGAAGTTTGCGTAAAAAACACCTTTTTTCATAGATTATTCAGTGCATGATGCAGTGCATGCCTCTGCATGTGAATTTTGCATGAAACCCAGTAGAAATGTGTGGACTTTCCTCTCAACTTTCTTGCCTCGCAGCCCCGTTAAAGCCTGATGGCCTTTATGCCACAGGGCTAATTGGAGAACGCTTGTCTATGTAGTAAACTGTAGCCAAGGTCGCAGGGTGTCATAACCCAGCTAATCAACATTGACTGCGTACAAATTAGCCACACATGCTGACTGTGGGGCTGGAGCTTGATGCTGTAAATGAGGACTGGCAGGTCTGAATAAATCAGCTGTCTTTATTAATTTGCTTTAATTATAGACAGTACTGTGGAAAATATTTGTATATTCTAATGTAGTTGAGCTTAAATAAGTGCAAACATGTTAAATAATGTGTTAAGTGTGTAAATAATTGTGTGCAATTCCAACATTGCACCATAACTCTTTGGAAAAATCACCGACTACAATTTCAACAAAATGGAAATATGGGCTGATAGATAGATGATGTGCGCTAGCACCATGGCTGAATTCTGAATATTTATCATGTAACCGTTTACATCCATCACTGCCATCAGTTTTAGTGACTTTACTTATTCATGAAATTTTAATTGCATTTCTTATCTAATGGAAATACTGCAATTGCAAAATTTTGTTTTTTTTAAACATTAGCGGAATAGCAACAAAGATCGCGAACAAGTGCAATGGAAACGCAAAAGTGGAATTTGGGAAACATAGGAAAAGGAAAGTTTGGAAAATGAAATACATTGGTTCTGCCTGTGTTGGTAAATCACACATAGTGCAGTGGTGTTTGTGTTTTTACTGTAATAAAAGCTGAAAAAAAGAACATTGTTGCAAGGCCTTGTAAATTAAGCCATTTTTTTTCTGCTGTTTTCTGCTCCTCTCAATAGAACAGAGGAACTCGGGAGCGATCCGCTGCTATTATTATGCATTATGTACGTCCAAGTCCCAATGCACATCCCGCATTTGTCAAAACTAGCTGCTCTGAAGTCACTGTGCCTCCTGAAAGCCGGCCAGCTGGTCAATTTGCTGGAGGTGACTCAGCAGATGACTTCCAAACTGAAACTCTGGATGCTTCTTTGTGTATTTTATCTTTCTGCTAAGAGTTGTGGGGGTGGAGAGTGTGGTAAAAACAACAGAGGTCTATCTTATGTGACCACCATCAGATTCCCCGTGCTGCTGCTGCTGCTCTACTAATTAGCTGCTCAGTTGTGATTTAGGTCCAAACAACAACAAAAAACCAAACTTTCCTCCGTTTTATTCCCCATTGAACATCATAAATCTGCCTAGGGACGGTCCAGTTCAAAATCAGACGGTACCTTGATGAATTCTGTTCTGATTTCATTAACAGCCCCTGTTTGCAGACAAAGCCGACCCCAGTGAAAGTCGATATGTGGTTGATATACAGCGGCATCCCAGCTGATTTAGAGCAGTTCTGCTGCGATCGGGGGCTGCTGTGGGAGGCAGCCATGTTAAATTTGGCGGCGCCAATGTGTGCTGGGGGAAGCGGCCGCCTGAGGTAAAGCTTGCCTCAGCATCCAGCTGGAGCTGAGCTCATTCCTCCTGGTCTGAGTCAGGGCTGAGTGGAGAAACAGACGATGTGTTTGTGTGGGCTTGAAATAGTGAGAGGTAACATTTGCAGAGCCTTATTAATATTCGGCGGCCCTGTGGTCGAATAGCTGGGGTCAGACGTCATCGGTCCAATCAGGGACAGCAATGATTAGTGGCTCTCATAGTGACCCGAATAAATTTAAGTGTTTACCAGACTGTCTCTTCGAATTATGTTCATAGCTTAGCACTTTTGCAAATGAAGGAGTGAACTTAGGAACACTAACCTCACTCTTTTTTTTTCAGTAATGGTGCCAACTTCACATCCTGACGTTTATGTCTTTGACTACTCTCCTCTATTTGGTCAAATGAGTAGTAGTTTCACAAGCTTGGTCAAACATGTAAAATTAAATTAAATTTTGTTCAGTCAGTTCAATTGAGAGAATAACAGCCAATGTAAAATAAATAATAAATAATTTGAAACTGACTAAAATAACAGGTTGACTACCTTGGTCAAACATGGAAAAATAAACTGCAACAAACCTTTCAAATGGTTCAGAAAGTGCAATTAGGAATTCTAAATGTAAAGTAAAATAAATGATAAAGCATGACCTTGATATTTAACCATGCTGGATCTGGGTACCTCGCCACAGACCCTTGCAGAAGCCAACATCATACTCTTACTAAAGCATGGTAAAAATCCAACAGACTGTGCCTCCTGTAGGTCCATATCACTCCTAAATGGAGACGTTAAAATCTTAGCTATGAAACTGGATGCTGCCATGGCAGAAATAATTTCCTCAGACCGGACTGGTTTCATGAGGGTTCGCCACTCTCTCTCTAATATACACAGGCTTATTGTTAATTCTTCCACATCCCTGGAGACCTCTGAGGTGGTGGTCTTCCTCGATGCAGAAGAAGCATTTGACAGGGTCGAGTGGCTCTATCTATTTGCAGTATGGGATAAACATGGATTTGGGCCCAAATTTACATCATTATACAAATATTAAATACATCGCTCAGATCAAGTATAATCACTAACAGACTAAGATGTAGGCCCTTTTCTGTATCCAGGGGTACCCCGCAGGGTTGTCCTCTAAGCCCACTCCTCTTTGCTTTAGCTATCAAACCACTTTCAATTATACTTAAGACTTTACAAAGGTCGATCATTAGGTTGATCAACAGGTCGATCAACAGGTCGGTCAATAGGTCGATCGCGGGAAGGTTTTGAGTCGATTTCGGCAGTAGGTGACCAACTGAACACTGCCAGGAGGCTGAGACCAGCACATCCTCTTGGATCTTAGTGAATATCAAAATATTCACTAAGATCCAGAATGTCTATAGTTTTATTAAGGACTAAAAAAGAACTCAACAAAAATTAATGGCCCAACAAAAATTATTTCAGTAATTATTGCTTCAACAAGGTGTTGTTCAAAATCATTCTTCAGACTTATTGATAAACAGCTGTCCTCGTTTTTGTGTGGTTATAAACACCTGAGAATTAGTAGGCGATTCCTTCAGAGACACAAAGAAGAGGGCGTTGTGACTCCACCCAACCTGACATATTATTACTAGGGAGCAAACCTGCAAAAAAAATAGTCTGTTTGCTTCAACAACCAACTGTTGACTGGGACCAATTAGAACTGAATGCATGTAAACCCTCATCATTCCCTGCATTAGTTACCTCAAAGCTCCCTCTCTCCCCTAAGCAATACTCTTCATGCTCACTTGTAATCTCCACCTTAAAAATCTGGCCACAGTTTAGACAACACTTCAATATGACAAACTTCTCTGTCTACAGTCCCACATGTGATAACCATGTTTTCCTGCCAGCCATATAAGATCCTGCATTTGCCCTGTTGTGGAGAGCAGGCTTAAATAACTGTAATGATCATTATATAGATGGAAGTTTTGCTATCTTTGATGCCAGCACGTCTAAATTTCATATCCTCAATCTCCAGACTCCAGAATTTGTTTGTAACATTAGTCCTTGATTTCTCTATTAATCTTTAAGTAGAAGAATGGACGCCATTTTGCAAACTCCCACTCAATGTAGAGGTCTCATCTCAAAAATACATATTGGCAGTTCATCAGTCAGTAACCCTCAATGAGATAGGAGCAGCATGTCAGAAGAACTTGGAATAAACATCTCTGATGAGATGTGAAATCACGTAATACATACAGTGAACAGGTCAACTTCTTGTGCTCGACTAATTCAGTTCACGGTTCTTCATAGAAGTCGTTATAGTAAAGCCAGACTCTCCAGTATATATTCTAAAGTCAGTGAAACGTGCACATTGTCAGATAACTAAGGCAGATTTTACTCGGATGTTCTGATTCTGTAACAAACTGTGCAACTTCTGGTCTATGAGATTTCAGACCCATTACTTGAATTTGGTCTCAAAAGGTTATTGTTAATTGCAATTACTTATGGGACCGCAAAATGTATCTTCTTGACAAGCCCTATTTCAGTAATAATTTTACCCTGTTCAAAAAGTTTAATAAGCAAATTTATATCAGTCTTGAACTGGCAGTTGGAGGCCATAAAAAAATCAGTTCAACAGGCCACTAGTAGCCCCTAGCCCGCACTTTGGACACCACTGGCAAGCTGCATATCAGTATCTAATTTGACACGTGAGAAAAGGATCTGACTTATCTCTGCGCTTGGATGGAGCGAGGTGTCAAAGTGATTGTCGTCGTGGGTAAGCAATAGCTCTGATGAGCGCGTAACTCCATCTCCAGCCTCTACATTCCTCAGAGCGCATTAAAACTGATAACTAGGAGCATAAAGCAGCACTGACAGCATAAAAACCACATATGTATCCGAATGGTAGAGCAAAGGCTCTTAAACAACCTCTTATTAATTAACGGCCTCTGCTTTAAAACGTCCATGTTCTGTTTCGATGGGAATCAGCCGCGAGGGTTTCTGTGTAGTTTGAGTCCCATTTGAAACACTGGCATGCTGTTCATGCTGTATTACACACACACACACACACACGCCCACACACACACACACCCACACGCCCACCCCTCTCTCTAACGCTCCGGTTGTGTGTTTATCCTGGATAAGGTCGTGTGTTATCCTTACACATTTTGAGGTCGGCCTTTAACAGCGAGTCTGAAGGTGAGGGAGGCCTCTGTCTAAACAAAACTTTTTTTACCTTCAGGTTGCTAAAAAAAGGGGGGGGGGAGTTTGGCTGTGCTCTCAATCACATTCTGTGATACAAGTTTTTAATTGTGAAAATTTACTGCTGTATTTTTTTGCATGTGGATGCTGTTTCCTCCCTTTCACTTCTGTGTGTATATACATGAGAGTGCGTCGGGGGGTGCTTGTGTGTGTGTGTGTGTGGCTTGGGCCTTAAAAAGGTCCACATTCATCCAGGGAGGCCCCGGCGGTGGCTAGAAGCTCGCCAGGCGTAGAACAGAGCGTCTGTTGTGTGATGGACTGAAGCTGCGTCAGCTTCTTCCAGAGAGATGGCAGGGGGAAAAAAATGCTTCGGTCGAGCTACTGATTTGTCAGCGACGTTCAAATCTGTCCAGATCCTGGATCATGAAGACATGATGAGTCAATGGGGATTCAACTGACTGTCAGTGATAAAAATTAGCTAAAAGCCTCAAGCAAAAATAGCACTGCTTGTCTTTAAAGTCTTTTCGAGGAAAGAAAGTGTTTAGCGTCTCTTCATCTGCCAATAAAAACTTTAAAAACCGCTGGGTTATGTCACCAAACTGTTTCTCGGTCAAATCCAATACAAATCAGAAATCCTTTATTCATCCCAAAGGGAATTAAAATTTTGTTGTAATTTATAGCATCCAAGAATCTTGAAAGTGTTGTTGTGGATGGTAATGCTGTGGGCAGAAAGTGAGATACAGTAGCAGCCAGTCTGCCAACAAATGTAAAGAGGCCTCTGACTGAAGACTGTTGCTGTATGACAGTCCCATCATAACAGCTCAATTTTTGCTCTTTGGCTATGTTCTGCATCTATAAAGCCACCTTTTCAGTACCTCTGAGATATAATGTTGCCATGGTTATGCATCATCTTATGTTATAATAACCTTGAGTAAAAAGGCTCAAATCTGAGTTAAACAATCACAGTGCACAAAAAGCTTCTTTTCAAACATCCCCATTGTAGTTTTCCAGGCTTGGTATCAAAAGAGTGTTACTTGTAACTGGCTAGTTTAACTGCACAATTTCTGTTTGTTTTTATTGTTGCTTTCAAAGCTGTTTTCATCATTTTAAATAATTCTAAACTTGATCTATTTTTTCCATCAGGTTTGTTGTAACTACTTGTGTTATCAATGAGTGAAATCTAGCTAAATTAAAAGCATTTGCTCGGAGAAGCCACTACGGAAAGCGAGCGCTTTTTAATCAGGTTGTTTTCAGACAGATAAAGACTTGGATTAAAGCAACAACATGGCAATCAGGGTAATTGCATAGAAGAAGAAACACATCATCAGCTTTTCCGTAAATAAGATGCTAAAGATATCACACCAGGGCAGGGTTGTGTAATTAGATGTTTGCTCCAATTAGTTTATCATTTAAAGAATATCTGTTTTTATTACAAAACTCTTGAAGTACATCTTTTCTGAATTAAGTCCTTCATCTTTCCTCTGAACTCTACTTTTAGAGATATGAATGCTGATTATCTTTGCTAGCTTAGTGTTCTTTACTTTGTCTGTTGTGGTACCTTATGGAGTGAAAATGTGTCTTATGAAGTTTTATAGTTTCAAAATCTCCACGAATAGATTGTGTTTTTAGAACCTCAAAACATTTTTTTTTACTAGATTGCAGAGTAAAAAAATACCAAAACTCCACCCTGGCTTATATATAGCTAATACTCCGATATTAGCTATATCGGCAAAGATAGCTAACACAAAACATTTTTTCAAAACTATGCTGCAATAGTACCTGTTTTTGTTTTTTATAAAACAATACAAAACAACATTTGTTTTCTCAAAATTTAGTTAAATTCTTCCCAAATTTTGTACTAGGACTTTATTAAATTGATAAACTGATTTTGACTTTGGTCTTCTTAATTTTTTTGAAAAATTAAATGTTAATTCTTTTTTAAGCAAAAACCAGGCAGCTAAACTAACTTAATACCATCAATTTATAAAAATTTTATATTTTTTTTTGAAAATTATTTCAAAATTGAATAACACACTGAAAGGTTTGCATTTCTATGGGCTACCATTAGAGACTTTGGCACCAAACGGACACACCTTTTGTAAAATGTAGATTTCCAAACTGGAGTCTGGGATATTTTAAATATTTACCTCTAGGTTGATCTGATGTAGCACAAGTTTTAGTAAACAAAAAAAAGTAAATGTTTGCCTTTGCTCTCCCTCAGGCAACATCACAAGACTTTATCTAAAATGTGTTGCAACATGTTGTTGTGTCAGTGTGCTGCTGCTATCTCTTAATTTGGCCAGATCTCTTGTAAGATGGCCGAACCCTGTTGGCAGGAAAGGAATGCATTTTGGGGAGGATAAGCGGGTCTCCGATGGACAAATGCAAGAGAAAAATAAACATGAGAGAAAAAGTAAGCAAGCAATGGAGAGACATGAGCACACTGCAAAAAGGCCGTCAATCAGGAGTGTTTTCCATTTAAAGGGCCCTTACTGTTGGCTTATGTAAACAAATTTAAAAATCCAGATTCTTTTCTGTAAAAAATGCCTCACTTTCAGCATCCTCAGTGGCAAAAACTCAACGGAATAAGACGCACTGAGTTAGTCAAAGTATTCTGCGAGAATCTGCCAAACTATAAGAGGTCATTAATTCTACACATTAATCCCACCCATATTCTCCTCAAGCATCTGCATAATTCAGAACTGTGTTGCCTCAATCTTTAAGTGATCTGAATGCAGTCGACTTGTCGAAGTTCAGAGCTCCTGCAATTTTCTGCCTTTCTTGCTGATTTGACTATTTTTTCCCCCTTGCATCTTTTTCAGCTGGTCTGCCTATATTTGATTCGTATTATATCTCCCCTAACTCACAGCCCAGGTTTATAGCGTAGCTCCTGATGATGGCTGGATGATTGTAGGAACGCTGCTGTCAGAGCAAGATATTAAGCTGATGTGTCGAGCAGACGGCGTGAAGGAGAAAGAAAGAAATGGAACAAAACGACTACAGATCTGGAAGGCCACGTTACTTCTAACGTTACAAGAGTTAAGGAAGATGAATCAGCCGACAATGTTGCTGCTTTGATCTTAGCAGATAATTTTAGGACGGCTCTTCTGTTTCATCTCCCCTGCCACCTGTATATTATTCAGCTTCTTTCTCTTCTTCATCTGTGTCTTTGCCTCTTGGAACTGGCACTGAGAACAGCTGCAGCCACAGCTGTGCAGCAGTCCACAGCAACACCCCGCTCTTCATCAGCTCTAGTGGTCACATCTGGTGCCATTAGCTCTACCTTCAGGTCGTCTGGTTGGATGCAGTGGTAGGATACTGGTGGGACTGAGAGGGCCCCCTCCAACCCAGGTGCTCAGAGGGTTAGTCTTTGTGTTTTTCGCCCTGTTTGTTTTTACTGTCTGTCCCCTCGAGGGCTTTGAGCACACTGAGCCCAAGGTTTGTTGTCAGCGCAGTCTTGCTTCTTGTATCTTTTTCTGTCGTTGGAATACACAGAGTTTGGATAGGGAAAGCTTCCAGTTGTTCTAGCCAGTGATGAATCACAGGGCTGTGGCTAATATAAGAAGAGGATAATCATTCTCCCATTATGGGAGAATGATTATGGGATGTGTAGTTTTGTTGCAGAAAAATTACACATCACAGAAATCAAATATTCTAAATTTTAACATTTTTGTCATATTACAACTACAATCTTGTATTTCTATTGAGCCAATGCAAAGTAAAGTATAAAGTACATGTAGTTAGCCTCTTTAGTCTTATAAAGTTAGCAACCAACTTTATAAGTCAACCCATAGTAGGGCTGGGCAGCAGAAGTGGTCAGTGTTTCTGTGAAGATGGACGAAGCTCAAAACTGAACAGTCCTTGAACAAGAACCATTTACAGGTTGTGAAAGACTTGAGGCTGGGACAGAAGTTCAGCTTCGAGCTGGAAAGTGACTAAACACCCAGTCAAACCCACAGTGGATTGTTTCAAAGAGCATTCATGTAGTGTATTGGCCCAGTCAAAGGACTAATCTATTCCATTTAAGAAATTGTGGCAAGATGTATGTCTTACTCTAAAGACGTGCAAAACTTTTATAGACATAACCCAAAGAACTCGTCCTGGAAGTGAAAGGTCCTGTTAATTATAAAATTGGCTGTACTGGATTTTATTTAGGCGTATAAAAGAAAAAGGGATCAAATATTTTCCTTTAGATTCACAGTTATGAACCATCTTGTCCTGGTATATAATAAAATCTCAATACCATTGATGAGCTACAACAACATTTAATTTCCCTTTGGGATTAATAAAGTATTTTTCAATTTGAATTTGAAATTGAAAGTTCGTGATATTACCTGACAGAAAATGGTCAAAGGTGTATTCGCACCTGGTAGTGGGATCAGTTGGGGACCCAAATTACAACATTTTTTATGTTGTCAGCTGGTTCGGTTTGCTTTCACACTGCACTGTGTCAAACAGAACAAACTCTTTGAGAAACCTGTTCACCCCCTCACCTGAACCTATGGTGGCGCTGTATCAAGAACCACTGAAGAAAACGACACAAAAACCTCAAAAGAAGACAGAAGTACAACGTTCTTCCTTACAAAATGTAAACAAAAATGGAGTAGTGTCAGATTTCAGTGGTTGTAGGATTTCTCTTTTATCCTAAGTAAAAGACCAAAGACTTCTAGTGTTAGGCTCCTTTATTTCTATTGACCCAGAAAGCCCTATGCTGTAGTCCACTTCCTGCTTTTGGAGTGGTCTCCGAGAAGGCGGTCTTATGGTCCCCATCAGACTTCAACTGTGCATTTTCACTTCCAAACCAAACCAGAGTTTCTAGGCAAACGAACTAGAGTTTGATTAAAGCGAACCAAACAGGGCTGGTGTGGATGCAGCCCAAGTTACAAGGCACTGTCTATTCACACCGTACGTAAATTGATGGTATTGTGAGAAAAAGTAGGTAACTGCCCTAACCAAAAAAACTGAAACAAAAGGCTGCATGCTGTTTCTTAATGCAGGAAACATTTTTCTCTTGATGCACACCTCTGACATGGACATCTGTTCTCACAAGAGTTCCTTCTCCTCATCATACTTCTCGTCTGTTGAGACACAGAAGCTGTTTTCCACCATCTCCACTCCCTTCCATTCCCTCATGTACACTTGCAGTTGAACTCGTGGCCCTGTGGCGAAATGCCAGCGAACTTGCTGTTACAGCATTGTGCCGTTGGAGTCGCCTACATCGGGGGAAGCTGCCTACAAGCAGTGAAGACCAAACTGGTGACAAATAAGATAAAGACTGTTGTGCACATGCAGGGTAGTGTGTTGCAAAACGGCTGAGTAACAAAAGGGTTTTTAAGTCTCTGAACATTGTGTAGCCAGAACTAATTCAGTGCACATGTGCTGAGCATCCCCCTCCGGCTCCACTGAAGTGGGGTTGTGATCCAAATGCAGATACAAGGCTCTGAACTTAGCTAACCCCTCTGTTAGCAAGCATCCACGACAAGGACTCAAGCCCAGTTGTGTGATTGTGTTGCTGGTAGTGGAGGTTTGGACTATACAGGTGAAGATGCACCCATTTATAGAAATGCTGACAACACATAAGGCGCTATCAGTAAAGGGGTGGTGGGAACAGTTGTTGAAGACTTTAAAATTTCTTTGTTTTTTCTCCTCTTAGAGAAGATGAGGTTCAAAACCGCTGATCTCACCCCCCTCTGAGAGAAACCCGTTTCCTGCCTTGGCTCTGTGCTGAAATCAGATCCCAGCGACGCTCAGGGATTGTTTTTTTTTCTTTTTCTTTTTTTTTTGGCATGGGCCGCACGCAGACAGTAAACCATGGCTTCTATGCATTTCCTCCCACCATCCTGGTCTCTCCCTTTTTCGGTTCGCTTTTGCTCTCATTTGGCTGAATTTATAAGGAAGCATGGTCTCTATCGGGATTCCCACCAGAGCAACTTTCATACTAAAGAATCCTAGACGTTTGACCAATGAAGCTGTGTACTCCGACTCCGGTACCCCGTCGGAACAACAGTCGGGGGTGGGTGTTGAAATTGCGTGTTTCTTCAGCCATTTCAGGGGCCGTAATTTGAGCCAGAGCTGTTCAGCCAGCACATATTTTAATGATGTTTAAACATCTCCAGATGGAATTTGAAACTGATCCAAATAAATGCCTTGCAAGGCCTTTGGAGATGATAGTTTGTTCTCTCTTGAGCATGGTGTCATGTTTTAAAATAGGATTTGAAGTAATTCCCCTTCAATTTCTTGACAGCTAAAAAACTCGCAGCTTCTTTAAAGCCTTGTATTGATCAATCAGGACAGCATTCCTCTGAGTTCATGAAGAGAAGTTTTTTGTCTCCCACTTTTGAAGCTAAATTTTTAGTACTAAGAGAAGCTCAATGGCGTTGACGAAAATGGAAGACAGACGAGAAGACCTATACGAACAATAATTTTTTTTATGCAAAAAAAACTGTCTCTGTGAGGAATAAACAGCCTGTTTGAGAGAGGTGTGCACCAGCACTGCTGCCTGCTCCTGTCTAATTTGAAGGCCAACCAAGTAGGGCTGTAGCCAGCTGGATGTCAGCTTGTGTTTAATCAGGGAGCCAGCCCGTCCGTGTGCTTCATGAAAGAAAAAGAGGGGATCCTCCAGTCCACCTAACAAGTGTCCACTGCAAATACACTGAGAGTTGTCAGTTCTTAGAACTGATGACTGCTAATTATCGTTGTCTTCTTTCCTCATCAAAAGTTACACAATAAAATTACAACTTTGGTTTAGAACCAGCGCAGTCGGCTGTTTATTCAGCCGACTGCGCAGCACCTTACACCCATTTTTATAGTGAAATCAGCTAAATAAAAGCGATTTTAGGCTACCAACTGTCTGTTTTTTAAAAAACTACATAGGACTTAATGCGTGCATGGGCTATTTTGACATCTGTCATGGCAGAGTGAGGTGTGGCATCATGTGCCAAAGGTCAATTAGCACGTTTCGTGTGGCTAGCATCACTGAAACACCTGTGTATGTAGTAGAAAATTAAGATACCTAACTTAAGTTTCCAAATCCCAGATATTCTATGACAAGTCGAAAACTTAAAAGTACAAAACAGGTCTTGCGCTCTACTCCTTTTAGTCTTTGTGTTATCTGCTTTACGTCTTCTGGTCTCTCACTCTCATTTTACTGCAGCTTGAATGATATGCAGGCATGTCTCAACTTCTTACAGCCAAATTAGTTTTACTTGAAAGCAATGTTAAGGTGCAATCTTCTTTCAGTCAACAAGAAGCATGAGAGGGCTAGTTTTGCCGTAACGTGTGGCTAAGGATAACAATTCTAATTCCTGGCATTTCTCTGCTATCTTTCGATAGAACTTTAAACCATACTAGAAGGTATATCACTTGGGATGTTTTGGAACTGTACCTTGTCCTAAACTTAGGTACATGTTGATTCTGATTTTGTCCCACACCTCCTTGACAGAACATGATGGAAAATAAATGTACTGTTTCCTAGCTTTGCTCTGTGGCTTGTGGGAACAGGCTCGTAAAAAGACAGTCCATCTCTGGTCCATCTCCTCATTGTTGTCTAGTGTTTACATGCCTTATGGCAGGGGTCGGGAACGTATGGCTTGCGAGCCAGGTGTGGCTCTTTGATGATTGCATCTGGCTCGCAGATAAAACATAAAATATTTAATTTGGATGGATTAAAATAAGTTTTTATCCATCCATCGATTTTCCACCGCTCATGTCCTGTTCAGGCTTGCTATTGGCTGCAGGAGCAGTCCATTATTTTAATTGGATGATAATAGCCTACGTTGGCTGTTGCTGGGTAAACAGGTAAATGCCCCCTTTTGAATCAGTCTGCTCAGGCATTAGCTCAAAGCTAACCCTTCAACGAAGAAGATGGCGAAAAGAAAAATTAGACGATGAGTATCGTATATTTCAGCACGAATGGACCGAAGAATTTGCCTTTGTGGAGAGAGCAGGTTCTGCGGTGTGTCTAATTTGCAATGACAAAATTGCATCGATGAAACGGTCGAATGTAAAGCGGCACTTCGACACACGCCTTGCTACCTTTGCGTCAAAATACCCGGTGGGAGACAGCAGAAAGAAAGCGTGCCAAGAGCTACTGAGCAGCACCATGTTTGGATCTACATATGCATGTAGAATGAGCAGTCATTCTCACATCTTAACAACATCAGCTCCAACCTACGATCACGTTTAACGGATGAAAGTCTCAACGCTCGCATGAAGCTTAACCTTACCAAGTACCAACCAGACTACAAAGCCATCAGCAAATCCATGCAGCACCAGAAGTCGCATTAATGGTGAGTAACAACATTATTTAAAAGAATAAATTCGGGCGTGCCGTGGTGGCATAGTGGTTAGCGCGACCCGTATTTGGAGGCCTTGAGTCCTCGACGTGGCTGTCGTGGGTTCGACTCCCGGACCCGACGATATTTGCCACATGTCTTCCCCCCTCTCCTTCCCCGTTTCCTGTCAGCCCACTATCATATAAAGGACACTAGAGCCCACAAAAGACCCCCTGGAGGGGTAAAAGAATAAATTCAGAGGCTTATTATACTCACATTTAGTTGAATTCAGTCTTAAAATATATTATATGGCTCTCACTGAAATAAATTTCCAAATATTTTGCTTTCATGACTTTCTGAGTCAAAAAGGTTCCCGAGCCCTGCCTTAGGCCCTCACAACATGGCCTGCAGCGCTCTAATGTCAGACCCATGAGTTAGTGCTGCTTGGGTTTTCAAAAAAAGATGCTCTGTTTTACCCAAGGAGCACCGACTGTGTGTTTCATGGATGGATACACAAAACTCACATTCCCTCTCCATGTTTACTTGTGTTTGTGTTGTTAAGTGTGTGCATGTCTGTCCACAGTGGGGGGGCGCTGCAACAACATACTGGCCTCATCGTGGCATTAAACAGTCCCACATTTTCAGGAAGGAAGTGAACACAACCAGTTGCCACGACGTAGCGTGCGCTCATTTAACAGCAAATACGAGTCAGCTGAGCAGTTCAAGGAGGCATCCTTCCCACGAGCTCATTAGAAACCAAAGCCGGTGATGGAAGCTGTGTTGTCTCAGCCTTCCTTTGTCTCCCCCTACCACTCTTCCTTGGCTACCTACAGCGGAGCAGAAATGAAAGCCATATGCCAGTCCCAGAAACACTATCGAGTTAGCGAATCAAAAAAATAACCTTGTGCTTGGATTTCGATCCGCTCCTGATGTGGTGTTTTCTTCTGTGGACGGGCACAGAGCTCTACATCACTGTTGCACTGGTCTGCACGGTCACAGCTGTTGGAATGCATACACAGGCCTTGTAACGTAGCCTCACATGTTTTCGTTCCTTACATAGCCGAGCCTCTATTTTTATTTTTTTTGTAATTTTTTTCTCCTTGTTTTTTTCTTTCAATTTACTCTCTTTTGTACTTTGCACTTTCAATTGCTTTGTTGCTGAAAAAGTGCTATATAAATAAAACTTCTTCTTGTGCTCCATAACTTGATTTCAGACTCAGCGGATGTTGCCGCTTGATCTGAGCTCATCACAATGTCTTGTTGTTGTAAAATCTTGTTGTTTTCCCTGCTTTCCCATGGCTTGTAATTAGAAGCGTATGATGTGCTGGCTGGAGAGAAGGGGAGGGAGAGAAGTGATGTTTGGGATGAGGCAGGGGGTTGTCTTCCTCTCCACCTTGCTATAACCTACTTATGGGGGTGTATGTGTGTGTGTGAGCATGTGTGTGAAACCAAGGCCAAATTAAAAGCTGGTGCGTTCACATTCAATTTAAAGCTCTCTAATAATCTGTGGCTGCGGCGAAACAGCTGCACTGACTCCACGCCGTGAGTTTTCCTCATTGGCTGTTGAAAAAGGTTGAAGCTTGTCTCCTCTCGGACGCCCTCACCTCCCCCCGAAAGCAAACTGACACTTTTATTAGACATTGAGAGAAAACTGCAGAGATACCACACCATCTGAAACAGTATTCAAATGTTTACACAACAGGCGGCATCACCCTCTTCGTGTCATTATTCCCTTATCGCGCCAGGCAAAATAAGGCACAATTACAGAAAAAGATAGTGGAACGTGGCACAACAAGCGAGACGGCAGGGGGGAAGTTAGTAATGGCTGGTAAACAGAAACTCAGGGCTTGCTGCTCTTTGATGGAAGCAGACATGAACAAGCCCCGCATCCCTCTCACTACCACAATTATGCATTATTTGCTGATTTGAATGCCAGTCAGACTTTCTACATGAGAGGCGCTGATGAGACATCTCACCAAGATTACTACCGCTGCCTGGGCTGTTTGCACATTGCTGAAAACGAAGAAGAGCAAACTGTTCGCTGGACGATGGCAAAGCTCTTTACTTTTTTTTACTGTAGTTGTCTAACTGACGAAGAATTGATGAAGGAGCTACTTGTGCACATTTTACATTTGGTTTGTCCTGTAAATTGTAACCATTTGCAGTAAACCAAACAGAGAATGCAAATCAGTTCCTTTCCTAAAGCCTTCAAGTTTTTCTGTAAATAAACAAACTTTATAGTATTTTTCTGGAATTCTATCAGCCTGGGCAATTCTGCTTGATTCTCATCTCCCTTTAGTCCTCCATCTGAAATGTCTCCAATTGAGGACAATTTCAAAGGATGAATTTCATCCCGGCCAATCAGTGAACAGGAGTTGTCAATGAGAATGTTAAATTTCTGTGCTGTTTTGAATTGTAGTCTGCCTATATAAGATTGTAGTTTGGCAATGATGATGGAGAAAATGAATTGTTCAGTCCATGTTGGCCACACTTCCAAATATTGAGCCGTTTAAACCGGAGAAAGAATGTACCCTGCTATCCACAGGGTTTGGCTAAAGTCTAATTTTGAATGGTTGTGCACAGCATGTGTAATTTCTAGTAAACTTTGTAGCACAACTCCCTTCAACATTCACTACGTACGACATGGCAAAATGTTAGCGATTGGCCTCCACCAAGCAATCTTCTCAGTAGCCAAGAGTCCAAACCCTCTGGACAAAACATAGGACAAGCATAGAACCAAGGGCCTGGCTTCTGCCAGGCTAGGATTATATTGAATTGATGAGAAGTAAAAGTAGTGCATGGCGGTGAATTTAATTGAATAAAAATCTGAAAAGTGTGTTTTTATTCAGCAGTCTATTCAATAACTATGGACCGTTATTGTCGAGTTTATCACAATATTCTCTGGTATTTATTGTGATGACAATACAATGGATTTTTAAAAACTTATAGAAGTCCTTTAAATAGTTTTCTGTCAATAGGTTATATTTCAGTGTCTGAACTTAACTATAGTTAAAGCCCCAAATCACAAATGCTGCTGATAAAAAAAAAAATACTAACAAAATTTCATAAAGATCAGCTTAATATTTGTACAATAAGCTACTTCAAGACAAGAGATACAATAATAATTAAAATTTGATCAATAAACATCACATAATAACTGAATTTATATTTTGTTTGTTAAAGATATTGAAGTTTATTTCTGCTCCCATAGGTCAACAGTGAAACAAATGCAAACATCACGCACAGTTTAGTGTGATGTTTGCTAAATTGTGCATCAAGATCCTTTAGGCACTCATTTTATTCACTAATTTAAAAAAAAAAAAAAAGTCAAGGTGAGAATATGCATAGCATCTCAAGACATACTGCAATTGACTGTAATAAATGTTGTGTAAAGTTTTCCCTCAGGCAGGTGGTAAAATACCACATATTTTCCATCCACTTCACAATATGCTCTACTTTGTCCCGAATTAATTCAATAAAGTTAGTGGTTTGTAATGTGATTAATGTGGAAATGTTTTTGTCCAAGACACTGTACTTGCACTTTTACAACATATGAATGGGCCTCTTAATTCCTAAGCCCGTACATGCATCATGACTCAACCACTTTTTGGGTGGCCAGTTTCCTTCTCTGTGAGAGGTAAGAGTAAGACAACAATAAGGCGGTCAGCAAAGCCGGTCTAGGCGCCTGATATGTCCTAAATTTAAACCTGTAGACAGACAAGTCTAGCCAGTGGGCGGCCTCATTCCAGGCGCGGATCATCCATGGTACGGAGAAAGACAAATAACCCACCAAAGAGAGTCAGTCAACCAGCCCCGAGGCTTTTAAGTCCATCCTCTGCCATTTATTCCCTTCATCTGTTTTCTCCCTTGACTCGTCTTCGATCTCTGACTTTGAAATTGCTCTTTACAACTTCTTCAGCCTCCAGACCCTCCATTTGTGGGCGTAAGACAGCATATATTAGAGTACTTAGAGAATCATTGAGATGACGTATAGCGCGCTG
Organism: Xiphophorus couchianus; assembly: GCF_001444195.1. NCBI lineage: Eukaryota > Metazoa > Chordata > Actinopteri > Cyprinodontiformes > Poeciliidae > Xiphophorus > Xiphophorus couchianus. Next base: position 22,782,078 of record NC_040234.1, on the reverse strand, counting down.
TCAGGATTCACTTACTATTCCTCTTTGAAAGAAAAACCTCAGGCACGTTGGAGGCGATGGGTTTATGAAGAGGCAGGAAACGTATACCAAGAAAGAGTTGATAGTTACTCTACAGATCGTCAAACTGTTGGCTTGTCTTTTGAATATTAAAGTAAACCACAGTTGGACAGACAGATTGCACTGGACATACTGGTATTGGGGTTAAGATAACAGCAGTATGCTGTTCTTGAAACCAATGTTCTTGCACATGGTTCTCTTATCTCCTGTGAAAGAATTTGCCTCAGAAATTGTGTAATAGAAAATCCATGTGGTCTCGGTGGAAAAATGGAAAAAAGAAAAATCGCACATGTTCACTGAAACAGTGCTGCCATTGTGCTGCATTTTGTCTGCTTGGTTTTATTGCCACTCTGAGAATCGGTCTGCTGTTTATGTGACACAAAGATCTTTTGGTTTTTACTCGTGAGTGTACTTCAGCTGCAGAACATGTAAACAGACCCCTCTGGTGCTGAGCTATAGGCAAAAACAATCGAAAGGGGGGATCTGTACGGACCATACAAGCCAGACTGCGTAGAGACAGACGAGATATGTCTGTGTTCTGACTCGGTCCACCTTCTTCCCCTTCTCTTTCTCCTTTTTATCTTGCCGTCTCTTCTATCCTGCCTTGTCTCTCATTCGGTCTTGGTCTTTCTTCATTTTTCTCCTCCCTGTAATCAGCGCCTTTTGAAGTGGGCCGAGGAGATGGATTAGAGTGGGACCTACAGGGTCTTTGACCCGGGGTGAGTTGGAACGAGTAATTAGACAGGGAATTAAGAGGAAGCCAGCCCTCTCTCTCATGTCTCTTTTGTGAACTGTAAGCCTTGGGTAATGTTGTACATTAGAGTCCTACATTAGAAGACTAGAAGTGTTGTGGGAAATGGAAATTGAACATGGGATATCTTGGGTTAATAGACTACAGTTTCTAATAACTCAACCTCAGGACAGAGACGGGGACTCAAGTTTGCAACTTGAACTTGAGTTAAGACTCTTAAAGTTTTTCAAAAATAAAAGCAATTCCTGTTTGGTTCTAGACTGGTCATTGTCTTCCTATGGAAGATTTTTTCACCTTCTTCCATCTCTGTGTTTCTGTATAACCTTTAATACTGAAAAAAGTTGAAAATCTTTTTTTTTCTCAGTAACAGCGTTCACACCGAAGAGTGCTATAGTCAGCATGATGTGGTAAAGTTTATGCAAGGTGCAATCAAAGGTCAGAAAAACCTTTTTTTTTTTTTTTCGACCAGCTGGCCACCAGTAAAACTGGGGAAGAAAAACCAAATGATTCCAGTTGCCTCCTGCCTTTTTTGACTCCTTTCTTTTGAGCAACTTTTGCACAAATCACACAACCCCATTCTTGCTTTTCTCTTTTTTTCTTAGTTTATGCTTTGTCTGATGAGTGCTACATTTTGCCATGTAAAGTGACTTTTTGTTGTGCATGTTGTTGAGGATAAGAGTTAGCTGCAGTCAGAGGAATTCTGCCCATCAACTGAACCAGCTGGAACCAGGTACTGTGTCATTAAACAGAGTAACAAGAAGAGCACTGACATGCCCAAATATGGACATTCAGTCATTTCGTTTCACCCTGTGAGATAGGAATATGAATCCATATAGATGAGAAGTGACATTAACTCTAAAATAACAAGACCCTAAACATTCCTTTCCTTTGTCTCTTTGTATCTGCAGGTAAGAAAGTTTCCATCCACTTCAAAAAACAGTCGATCCTTATGATCCAAGTAAGTAAAAATGTCACGGTTTCATGTTCTTTATCTGTTTCTCCATGCTACTTCCTGACAGCCCATGTCTCGGCTTCATGTTTTATTGGCTGTGTGTGTATTGGAGTGTGTGTGTGATATCCCCAGGGTACCTGTTGTTGTGACAGGCTTTTGACTTGAGCAGCGTACGAAGATAATGTGCAAATTGTAATGTAGGAGCTCCCATTCCACAGCCTGTGTCATGCTAATAATGCTGCGCGTCAGTCAAAAGCTGGCCACAGATTGCAGACGCGAGCTGATGTTATCTCCCTTCTTTCAACGGTGCGTGGTGCCACAAAAGAAGCTACTTACCATTGGTGGTTTGGCGTCAGGAGGAAGAATATTGGCTATGTGATAATGGAGACTTAACCTGCATTGACTTACATGTTTGGAAAATCCTCTTGTCTTTGCTAAAGCATTTCTACTGGTTGGGAATTCATTTTTTAGTAATAACCAATAAAACGATGAGTTACTCTGTGTGTTCTATCAAGAAAACGAATTAATTACAACTTTTATTGTCATTTCCATTGTTCATCTTTGACAAAAGCGTTGGCTGATAAAAATGCAGAAAGAACCCTGAAGGTGTAGGAGGTCTTTAGGGATTCATCTGAGATGGGGAAGGACTCCTAGGAAGAGGACTCCTCCCAAAGCACAGACACAAAAACATCTGCTCACTTCCCCCTAAACACATAACTTTCTGTTTGCATATCCCACCTGCTTTCCTCGACATCCAGAAACATCCTGGAAGCAACGGGGCACGGGGGAGGGCCGCATGACAAGGGGGCTGTTAGAGATAAGAGCATTTACTCTAACACCGTGGGGAAGTTGTAGACATCCTTATCGCGCGGAATGAACAAAGTCAACAATAGATTTGGTCGGCATCAGCAGCACTTCCAAGAATATGACAAAGACAAAAAGTGTTGGAAGAAAAACTGAATCAACTTCTTTGCTTTCTCTTTTAAAACCAACATTTATGATTGTCCTATACCAAAACTCCATAAGCACCTTGTGCAGTTATTGCAAATTATTATGAAGAACTGAAATGGAAAAAAAATCTGAAAACCAAATGTGTAATTTACATTACCTTCCTCATTCAAACTCACATTTCAGTGAGTACAGTGAGTGAGTACATTCAACATTTTAAAGGTTTACTCAAAATGTGCTTAAAAATTGGATGGAAACATAGTTACATTGGAATACTGTCTGTGTTGTACATGTGAAAAACAATCTTCCATATTCTTCTAGGATAGCTGGAAAGTTGGACACATTTTCTTAAAAAGAAACACAAGCAGACCGTCCAAAATTTTTACTAAGCTACATTTTCATTCCGTCTGATGAATCTAAGGTTGAAATATTTGACCATAATTCTAAAAGGTTTGTTTGGCTGAAAGCAGCGTAGCACTTCTCCAAACCTGCAGTAAAGAAACAGTGGAGGCAAAATTATGCTTTGGAGTTGTTTTCCTATAGGTAGAGTCAAGGTAGAGAGAGGTAGCAAATAGCAATCATTATTGACTCCAACCTGCAGGTTTTTGCCAGAAAGATGAAGATGAACTTCAACTTTTGTCCTGAGAACAACCTAAACCATACATAGAATTCAACAACAAGATGGCTTCACCAGAAGATGATTAAAGTTTTGGAATGGTGTAGCCAGAGCCCAGACTTGAATCTGAAGAGAGTTGTGCACCAATGATATCTTCTCAGTCCATCAATGACAGATGTGGTGTGTGTCTTTGCAAAGAAGTTTTTTTGCTAAGCCCAGACTTAACCATATTGATAAACTTCTATCTGAACAACACCAAAAGGTACTTCAAAAAGAATGGAGTTAAGGTTCTAGCATTTTAACAGGGCTGTCTGGATTTTTTGCTGGTAAGCAGTGTCTTGTCTTATCCCTTTTCAAACCCTTAGACATTGCTTCATGACCAAATCCTTTTGCATTACTTGCAACGGTTGATATCACAGATATTTTCCTGTCCTGGAGGGGAAAATGACTGTGTCATCCATCTTCACGTTCGCGGTGTATTTTAGCTCCTAGATTGTACAGAACATTTGAAATCGATTCTATGCTGGGATAGCCAACCCCACTCTGGAGACCGGGGCACAGTTAGTGCTGTGCAGTCTCACATTCACCCTCATTTCCTTTCCAAACCTTCATCCACTTTTGGCCAGACCACACATCCCCAAACGTTGATAGCTCTGCTGGCTTGCTCACATTCTTCCTCACACTCAACCGCGCAGTCATGACCTCAGATAGGGATCACGTTTAGCCTCGCTTGGCTGCTAACTGCTTTCAATTGCGTTTTGGGTTTACAATCCAGCAGAGGTTGAGGTACCCCTCAGTATTTATAAACAGTTATGATTGCATTTGCTCAATGAAAGGATCTGAAATTAGCTTTTTTTTTCCTGGAAGGTCAACAGAGACGCATCTACCATGCCAACTGGATTTGTACTGCATGTTCTGAACTTGCTCCGTTTCTGCGGTCTGGTTTTGGCCTGAGTGCCGGTGAAAACGAAGAGCGGATGGGTTAAGCAGGAGAATGATGCAGTAAAACATTTTGTGGGCAGCTGGGTAAAGCACACAGTGCGACTCTGGTAGACCTGACAAACCCAGACAAGTTTTTTAACAGTTTTTTTAATAGAGCACACAAGCAGCTAACAAGCTCACAGTTGACAGAAATTCCTTACCTTGAGTCTGCAGCTGTAAAATCAAGCAGTACCTGATGCAAAGTCACCCGATACAAAAAAGGTAACTTAATTACCAAATGGTCATATCTCCTAAAAGGGTCTGTCAACGCAATATACGGTCTCACTCTTGTTCACCTTGAAAGCCCAGAGGCCTTGCTGTACTTGCAAATCACTGTTATTGAAGCAGAAACAAGAGGTGGAAGGGTTGTAGGTGTTCCATGTGATACAGAAAGAGGTGATAATGAGCCTTGTCTTACCCTTTCACATTCTCTCCTCCCCAACACTTCTCTGCGATCAGTACCATCTGCTGCTGTGATTAAGCTACAGACATAAACGGGCTGGCAGTCCTAAGTTGCCTCTGTACAGAAATACACATTTATTATTTAGTTTTTTTATCAGTTTATGAAGAAGGGGGAAGAAAGGGAACAGCATTCTCTGATGGGCCAATGATTTACACGAGGGAGTCAGAAGTACACAGGAATAACAGCTCTGGATTGTGATGGGTAAGCAGTTCCAGCCCATCGGGATCCATGATGGCTTTGCCTTGGCATCTGTTTGGAAAGCGGGGGTCGGCAATAAACTGACTGGCAGCATGATGACATTTGCTGGCTCGAATCCCCCATCACCCTTCAGAACTGCCGACTGCAGCCCCATGGAAGCAACAAAGCGTCCTTAATTAATCTTTTTGAAATTAATACGGGGTCACTGACATTTTTTTTTTTTTGAAGAGACAAGGGAGAAAATGTGACAGGGTTTTGTTACAGAGAAGGATCGCGGGTTTAACTGGAGTGCCAACATAGCGAGCTGTGTATATTGACTTTGACTTATCCCCCGTTGAAGTGATACACAGCTGGAGGGAAGCGCTTTCGATTGGATAAAAATCTTACACTACCATTGTGTGGAGAGCAACTCACACAGCAGGGTGTATTAGTAGATGTGGACATTTGCTTGAGAATCCTTCACCTATTCAGATGCTCTTGTGAAGGACTTTAAATATAGGAAGGGAACCTACTTTTAGACGGATAGAATTCATTTGAGCGAAAATCTGTCATTAGGTGTTTTAGTTGCTCTCTTTTCAGATTAGGAAACAAAAGCTAACAACTTATAAGAAAATATTTAAATCATCACTATTTTTAAGGAAATTCCCTCATCTACCACTTAAGGTCCACCTTGGTCATTGTTTGGCTCCCTTTTGCATTTGAGAACCATGTCTTCATGACATAGATTCAACAAGTTGTTCGAAACATTCCTTTGAGATTTTGGTCCATGTTGACAAGACAGCATTATTCAGATGGAGCAATTTTGGAAACTGAACATCTATGTTACCAAATTAACATTCGACCACATGCTTCAGTTTGCATGTGTTCTTTCTTTAAAAAATCTAATTTGAAAGGAGACCTGACAAAATGCTTGTATTTCCTCACTTCCACACACTTTGCAAATTACATTTTTCTGCTCCTGATTATACTGTGTAACTCCTCCTTGGTCATAAGATTCAGAGTTGTTTAAACCCTACAAGTTTTCTACTCTGTGCTCGGTCCAGCTGGAGTTGCACTGTGGGCTTTTACGGGGTGTTTTTGGTGCATGTAGTTTTGAAAAGACCTTCAGACTGTCACCTCGCCCCACAGCACTTGCCCGGTGTCTGACCATGACATCTGCCATGCTCCTCCTGAGCATTGCGCTAACACTGAGAGAGGGGTAAGAAACGAGATCCAGTGGGGCCGTGCGCATCAATGGATGGAAGGGATCATACCTATCCCACATGCGCTTTTACCCGTCTGACCGTGACATCTACCTCCGCCAAGACCGCGGGAGGCTATACCAGAACCAGGTCCAGATAATTGATGTTTTTGCACCTGCCTTTTTAACAAGCTCTTCCCTTGTGCTCTCTGCTTCCTCTTTGCTCTGTTTTGATGCCTGTCTGGTTACGTCAACAACATGCAATACTGTGGTTAGCCAGTAGACTGCAGATCTCTATTGCTTGTTAGCACAATGTCAAATATGTCCATCAGTGGCATCTCTTGCTGACCAGCAGGCGGGCCCGGAGCCACAACTCTGACGCACATTTCACCTTGTTTGTGGGGTTTTCTTCAAGTTTTTTGTCCTTATTCTGATCTCTTGATCTATTACATTTGACAAAATAACAAAATTCTACATAATGAGTCTCTTATATTGGCTTGTTTTATTATTTATTGCAAAAAAATAGCATTACATCTCACAATGTGTCACATCGCTTTTCTTGTTGAATCCCTAAATAAGAATGGCAATATCTGATGTTCTGAAATGAGGAAACTCCAATGAGCAATGAAGAAAGTTAAGAACAAGACTTCCCTTGTCGCCCCCAGCAACTGCGGAAAGGCTTTTTTGCTTCAGTTCAAGAAATCAAATTCAATTAGTGGAGTAACATGGAGGAAGAAAGGTATCTTGGGAGGACTGGTTTAATCCAGATTTTTCTTATTGCCGCTGACCTCTGGGAAGCTGTGTGTGCAGATCTTTTTCTCCAAGAGCCTCCTTTTCTTAGGAGAGGAACTGGAGGTGAGTCTTCTATTATGCTCCCCTCTTCCTCCATCCTCCATCTGGTCGGACTTCAAAGGTGACTGCGGTCATCTTTTCTTCCATTACCAGAAGCTTTGCTCTAATCTTCAAGTGCACACCTGGCAATCCTCGTCTGTTCAAACCCCAGTACTGTTTCTCACACTTCACTTATCTGCAGGGGGTGTTAAATGTTATGTAATCAAGGCATAAAAACACCTTAATCTCCAGCAATCGTGTTGCTCATGCATATACTGCTGGATATGTCTCTAAGCTTGCTAATTTATTAATCAAACCCAGGTGAAATGGAATCTCCAGTGGAGATCAGACGGTATGTCAGCTTAGTTGTAGAGGAGTTGACCTCTCTTTGAGGGAATATAGGACACATAGACTAATATAGTCATGAATTATTGGAACTGACACACACAGTGCATCCGGAAAGCATTCGCAGCGCTTCACATAGACACACCATCTCAAACAGATGCGTGTGCCTTTGCAAATCAAGGTCCAATCAACCGAATTTACCACACTCATGTTACATTGTAGAAACATTTCAAGGATGATTGGTGCAAACGGCTCAATTTTGAACTTCATTGACAAAGTATTAAGCAAAGGTTGTGAATACTTGTGCAATTGTTTGTGGTTTTCTGTTTTTAATAAATTTGTAAAAACACTGCAATCAGTGCACCCCTAGGAAGTGGTGTGTAGAATTTTGAGGAAGTAGATTAGGTTGATACAATTTGGAAAGGCTGTTGACATAGGAAAATGTGAAAGAAAGTGAAGCGGTGTGAATATATTCTACATGCACTGTAGCAAATAACTCTAACCTTTGCTATCAGATCTGCTGATTGACGATGGCAGGAGAGTAAAGTTAAAATTTTGTGACAAATATTTAGCGCACAAGGACTTGTGGACTATAATGAAGTTGAAGATTGGTGAATAAATATAAAATGGTTTGTGATCAAGGAGACCTTTATTGTGTATTTTTTTCAGGATTTCAATGTTCCATCCATCTATTGCTTTTTGCCTGCCTATTTGTAGTCCATTCTTCCTGCCTACTTTTCTTCTTTTTTACATTTCATCCATTTTTTTACATATCCTTCCTAACTCTCCTATCTTTCTACATCACTACCTTCTGGGCAGACCACTTTTATCTTCCCTTTTACCAGCTACATTTTATTTTTCCTTCAGGGGCTCTTCCCTTATAGATCCCATAGATCTGCACTGTAGGCAGACTTTTTTTGGATCACAACAGCTTGGATCGGAGTTTTACTTCTCAGTTTTAATGCAGAACCCAGTTTCCTTTGACTTTATTTCTGGTTCTGTTAAACCAGAGACGGTTTTGCTGGTCTGAGGAACAGAGAATTCAGCATGAAGTGTTTGACCTCAGAGTGCAGCTCTGCTGTAAGCCTTCTCTGGCCTCAGGCGTTCCTTTCCTGGGAATCTGTTATAGATAAAGATCGATTTGAAGGGTTGGAACCATTTCCCCCACCCCGCCCCAACACGCCCTTTGCTACCACTGCTCCTCCTCCTTCATGTCTCCATCTCTCTAAAGTCTCTCTTCATCTTCTCCATGAGCAGCAGCGATTACTCCGCAGCCTCCAATGCCAGAATGACTTGTTTGCTTCTGGCCTCTGGCTGTCATTCAGCCGCAATATACCCAAGGCTATTATAGTTCATTAAAACTATCAAAATAACAAAAATTGAAATTGAGAAAACTTTTTAGTTAACTCAAATTAATAAAAATGATGATTTATATGGAAAAACCATACCTACCTGAGACTGTTGTGCATTTATAAAACATACAAAAACGTACTGAAATTATAGAAATATCCTTTGTTGTCTGATTATGAAACTTTACAAACTAATGTAAAATAGATTATTTTTTCTATGCACACAAGCAGTATAGATCAGCTTTTGGCAATAACAGTCAGTTATTGTTCAACAATAATTTAATCTATTTTTATAAAATGGTATCTTCTGTTGTGCATTCATTACCCAATCGATGTATACATGATCGATAGTTTTTTTCCTAAGTATGTAAAAAATTGACACTACTGATAGAACTAATAAAAACAATTATTTTAAATAACTCATAACTAGCAAACACTCTCTACAAACTAGCTAAAACTAACTGAATTGGACAAACAAAAAGTCACAACGAAATAAAACTAAACTATTATTACGACCCCAAAACTATTCTAACCCTGGCCATGGTCCTGCGCCCCGTTCACACTCAGACCTCTTAACAAACACCAAACTCCACAACTTATCTCCTATTTATATATTTATTTCTTCACTTTTTCAGTGATAGCTCTCTCTGGTCTCCCTTTTCTACCCCAGCTGAGGGGAAAAAAGACTTTTAACGTGTTGAAGGCTTTAGTGTGCAGAGGCAGATCTTTGAGCCTACCCAACCCACCCCTCATGCTGCATTTCCCTCTGTTTTCTCTGCCTCGGGGTGGAAGCAGAATGAAAGAGTGTGCTCCCTGGGCGCCGTGTACGCTCAGAGAATGTTTGTTTACACCCAGGCAGCCAAGGGGGCTGGGGAGGGTTCCTGTCCGGAGCTATGGAGTCCTGCACAGGACCTCTCCGGTCGATGTGAAGCAAGGATGGGAGAGGGTGGGGGGATCCAGGTGTTTCCTGTATGCCCGTTGAAAAAGCAGGAATCGGTAATGCCAACCAGCGGGATCACAAAGATAGTTAAAAATGAAAGTGTCTGTGTGTCTGTCCCCCTCCTTAGTTGTGTGGTCTCTTTGCTCTGCCAAAACAAGCAGATTTCAGGTTTAAATACTAATTCAGCCCAAACGTGTATTGCCTTGTGTTCACTTTTCTTTTTGCACTGTTCTCCGAAATAAATCCTAAAGCTGTACTTGGGAAAAGGGAGGGGCTCTTAATCCCAAAACAAAGAAATATTTTAGCAGATTTTTTTTTCCACACAAATGAAAAGGGGGATTTACAAGTTTTTAGACAGCTTCAAATGAATATTTATATGTTCTTTTCAAAATATGCATTTTACGTGTAATCGGAGCTCTGGTCTGCTGGAGGAGGGTGGGGTCAGCCTGCCTTTTAAATCTGGATCAGGCCTTGGTTCTGCTGCTGCTGACTCCTAAACTCCAAGAGAGAAAGAAAAAAAAACTATCAGAGGGAAGGAGTGACCCCTGGTGGGCAGAGTGTGTCCTTACAACTTGTTTCACTTCTCAGAGCCGATCTTTTGAAAACAGTATTTACCAACAGAAACATGTCAGTTGCAGTCTTTTGAATTTTCCGCCTGATGATTATCCACCACACTTACTTTCTGTGTCTTTCCTTTTTACAAGCTGACTCCCCCTCTCACCCACAACCAACTGTCAAGCTCATGTTTTAAGAAAGCGTTTAACCAACAGGCTCTGATTTATGGCACCTCTGAAAGGTGTAATTTGAGGTTTTCTGCTGGAAGCCTCAGGATGAAAACAGAAAAAAATCTCTCCCTGTTGTAATGTCTTCCAAGGGACTGAACCGGTGTTTCGATCAGCATTGCTCCTCTCTGTCTTCAGAGGATCAGACTTTTCCACCTACAGTGAGGTGATTGGGTAGCAGAATCCATTAATGGCGCCTCCTCTCGCACCGTCGCATGAATCACCTGATGAGTCTGTATTCAAGAACTGGCGAACGGCGGTGATAACAGGCCTGACAGATGCGCAAGATTACATTTGCTGCCCATAGGAGAAGCCGATGGCACTCTTCAGCAGACTGTTGTCTGCCATCGGCTTATTTCCTCCTCCTCCTGAAGATATAGCCATGGTGGTGTTTATTTCCAGACACTGCAGTCAGCCTTCATCGGACACTGGCAGTCTGGGGATAAGGCCAAGATTGACCAGGAAGAGACAGAGACTTGAAGTTAAAACTAACTTGTCTGTGAAGTATTAACAGTAATCTAAAGTAAATTTGTTGTATTTCCCAGCAATCCAAATGAGACAGAGGTAGTGTCTAAATGGCAGGTGTAAAGTTGCACAGTTGTTCAAACACGCAAAGCTTTTCGGTTTTGCTTGTCTTTGTTACCTCACCCCACTTGGGTTACTCTGACGTCTAAAACTGGCCCAGCACTTTCAGGTCAAACAGGTAATTGTAGTCTGCTTGTAGTTTTAGCAATGGCAGCCGAGGAAGTAAACGAAGCCGTTCAGTACGTGTTGGTCACACTTTCAAATATTGAATCAACATTGACAGCCGACTCTTTCAGCTCAGCTCCTCTGTCTTTGGAGGATGATGGTGGTTGTTTACAGCACAGACCATTTCCAGTAAGTTTCATGTTGCATTACACACGTGGCAGCCAAGTGTTATGGATTGATAACATCTAAAACTTAAACAGAGAGCAATCCTCCATGAAGCAATCATTTCTCTACAGTTGATAGCCCAGACCTTCTCTACGAAGCAAAGTGTAGTAAAAGGAGCTGTTTTTTACCTGGTTACTATCGCCCCAGAAATTGTCACAAGCCATTTAGGTGGCTCAGCAAAACAGTTCCAAAAACAGAACTTTTTTGCCCACATGCAGGGGAAAATGAACACCATTTCAATGTTGAAGCACAGTGGTGGCCACATCAGTCTGGAGATGGAAAAATACAAGGCAATGTTTGAGGAAAAAATTGAGCAAAGGCTTGATTCTATATCAAAGCTTCACTTAGTGGCATAACAACTACTCTGGACACACACCCAGAGTTTCAATAAAGTTTGGGTGCATTATGACACAAAGTTGAAGACTTTTGGATGCTTTTCCAAGGTGCTATTTAGAAAACAATGAATTCAATTTTCCTTAGTTATTAGTAAAGAAATCTGGATTGTGTTCCTCAGATGTTTCAGATAGGTGCCACGATAGGACGATCCTGGATCCCATCTATGGAAATGGAAACAAGCGACTGAAGATGTGAAAGAAGGGATTCGGTGTGCATGATCTGCACAGCTCTTCAGAGACTGATGGAAGTTTTCATTTCCTTGGGATAAATCTGTCTGTTTAAACAGGTGGACCATTCCACCCCCCTTTGCTCCCCAAGGGCAATAGATGCTCCAACTCCCTTCATCCTCCCTCTCCCTTGTCCAGTTTGCTTGCTCTCCTATGGGCATTGCATTCTTCAGCAGGAAACGCCGCGTTTCAGAGATCGGTCTCTCTGACTTGCCTCTGATTCCTCTATACTGCTCTCCATCTCCCCTCTCTCCCATCATTCCTGTTATCACCGTGGCAAGCAACTGGGCTTAGAGACTGGGACATGCTGATTAGCATAGGGGAAAGTGAAGGTACTGATTATAGAGTGGAGGGTGTGTAGGGTGGAGATGGGAGAACATGATGTTATGGTGCATGTTACATATATTTTTGTGTTGCTCCAGGGTCATGAATGCAACCAGACACGTTAGTCATGCTAGATTGGAGCCTGGGCTCCAGCTAGCTAGGCTCATTGTCCTCTACTCCCACTGCAAACGCAACCAGCTTGACCACTTAAACATCCAAACACAGACCTACTCACGCATACACACACACATTGGGATTGCTCCTTGATACAGGAGAAGGGAAGGGAAAGAGGGAGGAGTGATGAGATGGCAGCAGGGCTCCGGCCTTTTGGTGAGAGGCCCAAGTTCAGACTGATGAGCTGCTGTAGAATGTAGCAGGCAAACACCAGGGTAGCTCCTCCCCTGCACTCCAGGGACTGAGCCACTGTTTTGACACATTCATTGTTTGCTAAAAGCCGTGTGGCTTTTTCCATTTTGTGTCTACTTTTGATCTAAGCAATGCTGCTTGCAGTAGAAACTCATCTTTTATCATTTTTTATCATATAACACCTGAAGAGCCTGCTTTGAACATTCTTGTTCTTTGTTTCTTAGTGTTTTAGATATTCCTTCCCAGGCCTATGATTGTCATCAGTAGGTGGCGATGTGGCTCTACAGAAGTTCCTCCAGAGCTCTTCTCTTTTGTTTTCAGAAGCAGCTACAATTTCATTTACTGCTGTGATTTTTAGGTAAAAATAGTTGCTAAAGGCATCAGAACTGACCCACTAGCTTCCAGTTTTGTCATTTCCTCTTGCAATAAAATGCAGAAATCCTCCTCGGTTACACTTCAGAGAGTAATCTTCGCACATGATTGGTTTCACTTACAGAAAAGAAGCCCTTGCCTACTTGAAGAGGCCAGGAAGTTCACTATATGGACATTTCCTGTGTGATTTTGAACCTTATAATCACTATGGAGAAATGTTTTTGATAAAGACAAAAAGACCCCTGCTGGGTTTCTTAATAGCGTTCTTTCTCATATAATGTGCTGCATGGCAGGAAACTAATAATAGACACCACTAGGGGTGCACTTACAAAACGATTGACTGATGAATTAGACCAATTTTTTTATTTTTCATTTTGAGAGATCAGTGATCAATGCATGTGAAAACAATCATATCTACCTCTGCAAAGGTCTGAAAATCAGCTACTGTCTGTCAGTTAGGTAAGTGAGCTAACTTACAGATCATGTCTCTACATACATGGTTTACAACAGTCATACCACTGTTGCCAACTTAGCAACTTTTTCTCTGTATCTCGAGACTTTTCAAACAAAATTGGCATCAGCCAAAATTGAAAACAGTAAGTCAGACTTTTTAAGGATTGATGATCAGCCAGAAAACTGCAATCAGTGCACACAGTAACATGTCCTGGATCACACCATCATTTGTTAGCAAGCACTGCTAATCCGCTTCCTTAGCTTTTACCGCTCCTCTTTAAATTTCTCGCTGGCATATGGTTATGCATTTCTATAAACAAAAGCAGGAAGGATGATCACAGCTGTGTTGTTGCCCTGTGAGCAAAGCAGTATGAATTGCAGTTTGGCAGCTGAACTCTGAACAGCCTCTGGCACTTTTAAGTTGCCATGTTATGCCAGGCATAAGCATTATTTTCCCTCTCTGCTTGCACGTTAAATGCACAGCAAGCAAGCGTGCATGTGTTTGTTTTTCATTTTGTGTCATCCGGCTTGGCTTCTCAAATCCAAATCTCCATGAAGTGTGTATCAGCCAGGTCGGGGGCAGATTTGTGATGTAATCAGGAATTAATTTTGGTCCCACTGCACGTGGAGTGGGACCAACAGGCCAATGTGCAAAGTGTGTTTATCATATATTGCGCCTGCTGCCACCATGTTTAACCCTCTCCCGTTTGAATAGTAATGTCATTACTAAAGAACGAGCAGAGAGAGATGGAGAACAGTTGAGGTTCACCTGATCCTTAGTGTTCATTGCACAAAGGAGCAGCGGATTGGGGTAAATAACTTCTGGTTATGTAACATGGCTGTGTGCAGCCGAGCCGGGTAAACAGCCTGTAGAACAGAACTGTTGATCTGACTAGCTGGTAAGCATTAGCATATATGACTATGGTGTTACTTCAGAAAGATTATCACCTATTTTGTTACAAAACAAAGAGTTTATTGAATCCATGTAAGTTGCATTATGTACCCTCTGACACCCCCAACAGGGGTACACTGAGGGGAAGTCTTGGACACTTTTTTTGGATGCAGGTTACCATAGTAACAGTCAGAAACCAGTTGTGTATCCTTGGTTACTAGGATCTTGCCCAGTGTTAGTTTTATGATCATTGTCTTCTCAGTTGCCTTGTAGACGGTCTGATGGGTGGGGATGTGGGTCAACTTTCATTAGCCTGCTCACTGCTGAACTTTAGCAATGAGCAGGCTAATGAATATTGCTTTCCATGATTTTTACTTGTGTAGTCCTTCAAACTGCTAATTAAGTCTAGCCACAGTCAGACTTCTGTGTGAAGAGATCACAACCCCAAAGTGACCCATATGTGTGAAAGAAGAAAGTTGAAGAACTGTTTATGGGAGTGATAATGGACCATGAGTTGTTGACCAATGACCGACAGTATGGTCACAAGAATAAGATGTTATTGTATCAACCTTCCAGACCTCTCAGGTCTTCTGGTTCTGGTCTGCTCTGCATCAGAACCAGAACCAAACATGGAGAATCAGCATTCAGCTTCATAAAAGCCCAATTTACTGAATTCACAAGTAATAGCCTGTCGACAGACATTTCCACCTGAATGTTTGATCCCTGCAGCTGTTCCAAAATAAAACATGCCTCAGATTGCATTGCACATTCTATGTACTAATAAGGGATCATTTAATGTCGCTACATTTTGTTAAGAAGTATATAGAAGATAGTAAAGGAGGTTAAAAACAAATGCATGTCACCCTATTTTTCCTACCAACTATCTTTTTTCCAACCAAGGACAGTGATGAAAATAGACATTTTAGAATCTTCTGTGGGCAATTCATGTGGTCTCTGAGGGAGACCTGTGTCCTGCAGTTGTTTCATAAAGTTGTTTCATAACCTTTTTTTAGATTATAACAACTTTTACCTACATATATACCTACGTATATATTGTTACTGTTTAAATAAGATTCTGACTCACAGACACATGAAATACTGTATATAGGTTGGTGTGAGTTTTATCAGTTACCACTGAGCTGTGCTCATGTCCAAAAGTCAGTCGCTAAAAGAGAAAAAAAATCAATTTTTGTTTTCCCTCCATCTTGTCCTGCACTTGGAAACAGACTGAATGATGGGGTGGTGACTGAGAGCAGCTGATAAGGAAGTACACTCAGTGCTGGACTGAGGAGGGAGCTCTTTGTAGTGAGAGTCTCTGACAGAGATGGATGAGGCTGAAAGAGTTTTACCTTCAGCGGAAGAGAGTCCAGACTCTCCTGGCACCTAGTGATAAATTTGGCACAAACTGTTGTGGAAAAAATAAAAGAGAAGCAAAGTGAAGGAGAATAAAATGATTGTTTTGTTGGCGCTCTTGTTATCTGCATGTGGTAGACTTTGTACAAGAGAGGAGCAGAGAATGGCATAATGGATGGAACTGGCCAAATATCAGCTTTGTAGTCATGTAGTGACCTGCTTTTTGAAAACTCAACAATTACGATCTTTTTCCAATCAGTAATTCCTAGGTCACATTGGTGTGAATGTTAGTACTGAATAAAGATGACTAAAGGTTTACTGGTTGTATAAGAAACTATGTATCTATCTACTCCCCTGTATTAGCTTTGGAGAGACTAAAGACTAGCATTGCTTGGCAGGCCATGCACTTGATTTCCTTCTTTCTCTGCTGTCCATTAGTACAGGTAGAGTAGCGTAAGCCTTAGATAGCCTAACAAATAACATGCCTATGAGTGAAATGTGACTCATATTTTTCAAAGAAAAATATTTATATTTTTCTATATGCTGTATATATTTTTCTATATGCTGTATATATTTTTCTATATGCTGTATATATTTTTCTTTTTCAAAGAAAAATTTATACAGCATCCGTAAGTGATATTAGATGTTCTTTTGATTCCACCAATTCCAATTTTTCACTATCTTGAGCATTTTTAATTTGCACAAATTTATAAACTTCTATACTTACACACTTCAACATGCATCAGATTGTTTTATAATAAAAACAGGCTATATTAATGCTGTTCTTCTTATTTGCCAACGCCAGCCGCTCTGTTACAATGCCAGTCTATCATTAATCAGATCAGCTGGTTTCAGAATGAATGTAGGCTCCTGTTTCAAAGGAAGTAGCTTTAGCAATAATCTTAATTTGGGCACTAATACCACACTTTACAACCATAAGCTTGTTGCAAAGTAAATACGAATTGAATATTTACAATATTATACAAAGATTTTGTTTCATTTTTGTCCATCACATCATGTTTCCATGTGGAGTTATCTTAGCTGATCTGAACTGATCAACTAGTTCAGCTGCAAGTAGTTGGACCACCAGTAACACTGTAAACCAGAAGTCCCAAACTATTGAACTTCAGACCAGTACCGTTCCATGGGTTATTTAATACAAGACTGTAAATTCAAAAGAAAGTAAAAGGGAAATCAGAGCCAGTTAAAACCAGTAGCAGCGCATCACAAATTGCAAAATTCTAATATCAGGCAACGTCCAGAAGACTGATTGGTCGATCCGTTTATCTTTGCTTGAGCAAGGATATTTTTTGTAATTTCATAACAATTGAGATAGTTTTGCAGGAGCCAGATGGTCTGCACCAAGTATTGTTATGTAAGGTTGTTCTTTTTCAGAGAGGTGAGTGGAGGTCATCCGGTGGTGGGGTATGTGCCCTATGCCAGGGACCTCTCACCTCATGCATGCCCCCTCTCAGCAGGTTGTCTGTGTCATGGCTGACTGACGGGTACAAAATAATAACTGCGTGCCCTGAGGGCCTAATCTCACTCCTGTCACTCAGTTGTCTTGGACAAAGCCCCACAACCAACCTCTGCCTCCTCCAGCCGCCTGACCTACCACCATGTGTCCTCATTTAATTAAAGCAACAAAAAAAAGTCAGTTCTGTGAACTGTTAAGGTAATTGCAAACATGTGACTTAAAGAAAAAAAAGGCATGACATGCTCCAGTGAACGTGACTCCATCCAACAGGAGCGGCGGTCAAGTAGAGCCTGTGAAAGGTGATATGGACATGTGGCATCCTCATTATGGGGCTCAAATGTCTCTTTGTAGGTGTTAGGCCAGAGTGAGGGGTTTATTGAAGTGGATGAAAAGGATTGCGCTGACCTCAGGATGAAGTCATGTTCTTGTCTTCTGCAGACGGAGCGTGACCCTTTAAGGTACCTCCTCACTCTTGACTTAGTCAGGGTGTCTGCTGGGATACTGGGGGATTGTTCCCCTCCTTTCTCCTGAAGCAAAAGAAAGATGTCAAATATTTCACCTTCTTTAAGTTAAAACTATTATAGGTTACCTTCTGGAAGAAATGCAATGGAATTTTAATGGGTTTGTGTACCATGGTGTTGAATCATATGAAAGTAGTTTTTTTTTAACTAATTTATCTTCAATACAGAGCACTCTGGATTCATCCATTTTGCACACTGTGGTGTAGTAGCTTTCCTCTGGTGGGTTTCTGTTTTTAGCATAGACTGGAAAGGATTCAGTCAATTGAAATCCACAACTTATCCTCTGTCACTGTTTTCCTCACATGGCCTCTTTAAGCTACCTTTTTCAGAATTTTAAAAAGCAGATTTATTTTTCTCATATGTATTGTATTTAGGGTCTTTTGTCTGTTTATAGTTGATCGCTGATGTTTTTTTGTTAAATCTCAATCACATTTCAGAAAGTGCAACAATATATCAAAACTACAGCACTGGTTTTTATTGGTAGTTTTAAAGTACTTTTTTAATCCATATTTCTCTATTTTAAGACTATACTGTAAAATTATACACTTACCCGGCACTTAATTAAGTAAGCCTACCCCACCAGTAGTGGGTACACTCCTGCTAATGGGCTGATAGTTGAGCTAGTTTTTTGTGTACTGCTTTTGCTAACTTTGAACATGTTTAGTGCTCTTAGCTTCCCCTATATATATGTACTGTATATATACCGTATATATTTATACATATTTATATATGTATTTGGATAAAATTTTAATCACTCAGTTATTTGACTGTTTTGTAAACTTTCAACTGAATAAAGTTTGACATCTCTGTTGAAGTTTTAGTTATCGACTGCCATGAATTGATCAAGTACATTTAATTCATGGTCTTATTTGGAAGTGGGTGAAGACTGTTTATGCAGCAGTTCCATTTCCTCTCATTCTCTCTCTTTTGTAACATACAGAAACAAAATAAAACATGGGCAGTAGAGAACAAGATATAACAATGAGTACAATATCTAAGGACATTATAGAACGTTTAAATTATAAAGTCAAAATTACTTTGGTGCTCCAGTGTTGTAGCCTTTCAACGGCAGATATATTTGGAATTGAGGTCAACAATGTAGCATTAGCTTGTTGTATGATGTAGCTGTAGGGGGGCTAATGTTTATGATTAGTGCTTTAGGGTTAGCTCAGCTGACTTTTTAGTGGTGCCCAAATATAGTACTACCTACACTGTACACTGTTGAACCCTTTTCATCTTCAGAAATACCTTAAATCGGGGTGCTGTGGTGGCGCAGGGGCAAAGCACGACCCATATATTAAGGCCATAATTCTTGTGGTGGTAGTCGCAGGTTCAATTCCCAGCCAGGCGACATTTGCCGCATGTCCTACCCCTCTCTCATTACCCTCTTTCCTGTCCAACTACTTTCTAATAAAGGCCACTAGAGCCAACAAAACCTTTAAAAAAGAAATACCTTAAATCTTTGTGGTATGGATTCAGCAAGGTGTTGAAATCATCCCTTGGAGAACCTGATTCATACTGACTTGATTTCCACATGTACTGGCTGCAGATTTATCTTTTGATCACTTGTGACCCAAATCTCCCATTCCATCACCTCCCAAGGGTGTTCTGTTTGATTGAGATCTGGTGACTCGAGGTCATTAGTCCTACAGGGATGAACATGATAAGCAGGTGGGCTGTGGTGTGTACACAATGCTTGATTTGTCCTGAAAGATCCAAAGTGTGCAAAAGGACATCTCCCCCTCACAACCATTATCAGCCTGAAGCTGTGACCTCTGACTTCACAACTGCAGCTCGCTGCATTGCTCATCTTTTCCAGAACATTTTATCATTATTGTTGTGCATGAAAATCCAACAGGTCAGACGTTTTTGGAAATATTCATACTAGCGTGTCTGGCACCAACATTCATGCTACATTATGTCCATGTTCATGTAAGATTTGTTGCGGAGAGTGGCGTCAAAGTTCCAGTACTTTTCAATTCAGGGCTCTTGGATTGATTCCAGAAACATCTTTGGCTGAGCATTGTTGGGATCTTGAGATACAGTCAAAGATGACAGGAGATTTATGATGTTTCCAAATGCTTGGATGGAGTGGCTTACTCCTAGGTTTTAGCCATTATCCAGAGGATTGACTGTATTGTGAGTTTGATTATTTTGGAGGTGGTTTTTAACAAATCAAATTGCTGCAATGAGTAATTTGGGTTTTAAGAATAACTAGTAATCATGGTTGGCTATGATTTATTTCATGTCAGATCAGTATTTTTTTCTCATTCCCCACCATCCAGCTTTGTTTAATTCAAAGTTCTATAAACAGAGCACTATGTCTTGTAGAAGAATATTCCTTCATTTAAAGCATTGGGTTAACATTGAGTTTAAGATTATTTTTAACACTTTTCTCTCGATTCCATCCTGTTTTTTGTTGCATTGTAAGCCAGCACAGGTAAAGACATTGTCCAGATACAGGAACATGGAAGTCGGTGGCTTGGATAGTAACTGTTGCTTTCTTGGAGTGTCGGGGCTCATGAATGTGTGTTCTGTTCTCATTAGTACCCTTGATTACCTTAATCCACCCTCTAAACACATGCCTGTCACACATACCAAGGGATCTGAAAGGTCAAAGATCAACCCACATCCCATTCCCATTACCTCCTGTAATCACTGTCTCCTCATTAAGCTACAGCTGTCTCTCCCTTCTTCTTCCATCTAACCGTCTTTCTTTTTTGGTCTGCTGCTCTATTGTCACTCGCCTAGTCTGTCCACTTCTTGCACACACAGGATGGTTTTGTCTCAATCCCCGTTAATGAACTAGCTACTCTTTTCGGCACTCACCTGGGGAGGCAGCATTCGCAGGATACTTTGCGGCAAATTAGGCTGGAACGAGATGGAAATTACAGGCTCTGGTTCCCTAAAAGCATTCTTTTCTTCTCTTCCATTTGGAAAGGAATGGGGTGTGAAAGCATGTACCAACAGGCCGAATGTGACTGTTTTTGGTTCGTTTTTCAATCAATTGCACTCCATCTGAAAGTGTTTTAGTGGTAAGAGTGCTCATTAATTATATTTGGATTAATGCTGTTCAGAGAATAAAAGGAAAACCTGCATTTGTTGGCCATTTTTCATTTCTCGTATTGGTACGTAATACTCTGATTTTCTGGGGAAGTCAGAACATAAAAAAGAAATCCACCTTCTCTACGTATTTGCAGCTGTGTTTTACCTTTGTCTTGGCTGGCAATTTCAACATAATTTCGAATGACCATACTACAATGTGACATTAGTCTCTTTTATGACCAACAACACAAACTGTGTTTTTCTGTTGTTGCTGATGTTTCGTCTTTTGTGTCCTAATGTGTGCGTGCTTGGCATAGCTTTATGACATTTGCTGAATACCACATAAACATCATAAATGTCTTTATTTGCACTCCCAAGAACCACCTGGCACAATCACATCAAGACATTTATTGACACATCCCACAAATGAGGTTTCCATTTAGCAAATGTCATTAGCATGTTCTTTTTTAAAAGCCTTGCTGTTTAGAGGGGCATCATTGGATCAGTGGCAGATAATGGGAGCATTGTGCACAAATGGAATCCCTGGTGGATGATAATTGAATTAACTTCAGGCAAACCTGGTTTGCATTGTCCTGAGCACGTGTGTCATGGGACACATTAGCAAGACATTTATAGGCCACTTGTGATAATTTACATGATAAGGGATTCCAAATAAAACAAATTGTCAAAAAAGGTCAAATTGTCTCAATTGTATCTGATCCTCATGCATATACAGTGCATATACAAACATGATAAGATTTTATGTGGTAAAGTAACAAGAAGTAACATGCCGGATTAGCATTATTGTGAAGTGGAAGGACAATGACACCTGACTTTCAGAATCTGTTAAATGTGACATACAGTATGTTGCAGTACACTCTGTTCACTCTGACACCCCTAAATAAAATCTATTTCAACCAACTGCCTTCAGAAGTTACAAATAGTGAACGGAGTTAAGAAACAACATCCAGAGATTTGATGGATCACAGAGCACTGTTCGGTTCATCTTCTGAGAATGGAAAGAGTATGGTCAATTGGTCAAAGTGTCCACAAATCTGGTGAAAGAGTGTCAAAAAGACAACCATTGTTGAATGAAAGTGTCAGAGTAAGAAAATGTTATGTGTTGGTTCTGCTTAAGGGGACATGAATCAGCTGATTCCTCTCTAGATTTTGGTGGATGTTACTCCTTTGATACAATTCATTATCGGTATACATTGTCTAGGTCAATATGCACTGAGGCAGCCATCTTCTCTCTGTGCCTGCCAGTGTTTTAGGGCAGAGTCAGAAACAGGCCAGTTATCTGCTAAAAGAAAAACACATTACTGAATGAATTATTAGTTTCCCAAAGAGTAAAAAAGTCATGTGAAAAGAAATTATTTTTACAGGTGTCTAAGAAAAATGCAATGGATGTTCAATTTAAAATCGGTAGGCCTAATGGCAGCCAATCAGAGTGAAAAATAAATAAATAAACAAATTAATTGGAACTTTATCAGCTTTTTCTTGTTCTGTGCCATTGCCTGATGCTAGTTGCTGAATCTGAATCAAAGTGGCCAAATACAAGATTCACAACATTACCAGTTTAAAAGTTGAACTATTTACAAAAGACTGTGCTCTGCAACATTAAAACATGGGTAGAACTGTATCTATATTAATCATAACTCTTCTGCTCTGCATTATTTCTTTCAGTTTCTTGTGATGCAGCTCTGTGCTGCCTTCAGGAGAACGGGACATCAGAGTATTTTCTATAACATTTCACTAAAATGGCATTTACTGTAAGAACCAGTGCTTTAATTAGAAAAACAAAAGTTCCAGATCCTTTTAATATTATACAAATAAGGAACAGAAACATGGATTATATCTTCATAGAGATCTGTCTATTGATTTATAAATTATAGTTTTACTGTAGAAATTACAAAGAACAAAACTGATTTGTAATCAAATCATGAGTCAAATTGAAAGTGTCATGGAGTCACTTAACAGCCCCATGACATTAACATTGACATGAAAAATAATATTGAAAAACTAAATATATAAAATAAAATCTAATAAGTGATCAATTCTGTATAACTGTTATGGTCTATAAAATGAATTCTTCTTAGTATTAAATGTGGTCTTAACAAACCCATGGTACTTCATCAAAATTATCTATATTATATTTATAGTCCCCTGTATTGTGTGGCGGTGTCTAATATGGGTGATATCGGCAATTGCCCAGGGCGGCATGAGCAAAATTTCTATTTTTAAAAAGTAACTGAGCTTGGCTACTTTTTCCACTGCTATGTGTACATAGTCTTATATTAGCCTATATAATTTGTGAAGCAGAGCCTTAGGGTAAGTGCAGTTACATAAGACCATGTGGAATTACAGACCGTAATTAAATGCATTGTTCAAAGTAATGTTAACTTTCAAATGGCCAGTGACAAGAAACATTAAGGTTTTGCCTATCTAATCCCAAAAGTCAGCCCTTATACTCTAAGCAGATTATCTCCATTATCCAATGAGACTTATGCATTGATGAATCTCACACATGTACAACTTGTCATTTCACACTTCTTAAAAGTTAAGTAAAAATGCTAAAGAGGAGGACAGTCCTCCTGCAGTACTGTTTGAGGCTTCTGTTTTCTTTTTTGAGAATATTAAACTCTGCTTTTTGCTAAAGTCTTGCCCTTTGTCCAATGTTTTCTTCAACTACACTTGATGAGCAAGCCATGATTAAAGCTCATGTTCAGAATGTGTCATCTAGCAGCCAGTGGAGCCTAACAGCTCTGAAGAGGAATGAACATCTCTCTTTGAAGCAGCTCACTGGTTCAGCAAATAAACGACAGGGTGGCTGTGATTCAGTCTTCACTGCCCAGAAGCCTTTTGAGGTCACTGCTTTGGATGGACCAAAGGGCCAGGGGTCACACAGTAAAGAGATTTACAGACTGGTCAAGACATCCAGTTAGCATCACTAGCAATCCATCAAATTTCCTGTGAAAGGCTAAAGATGGGGATCGGGATAAAGCTCAACATCCGCCCTGCCACCCCGTCTCCTCTGAGGCAGTGGCTTGAGGAAGTCGAACTCAGTTGTCTATCAGGGCACTGAGGCATCTGGGTGATGTCAACCAACATGTCTGTCACTAAGATTGTGGTGTTTGTTGTCGGATTAGGCTGTAAATTACTTTCAGTCAAACAGGTTGTCTCATTCTTCCATTTCACCTAAGGAACCAAACCAATTTCCCCATAACATGCAGGCACTGTAACAAAACAGCTATTTTCTCTATTCCCTGTCATTTCATTGCAGCAGAGAGGTCCTCAGAATTGAGCCGGTCTTTGACTGTGGGCTGAGGAGACAGTGTTCAATTGTATTCTGACATTAGACCCTCTCTGACACTTGAACATGGAGACATTTGAGTCTTTTCAGATTGTGAATCACTTAACACAATGAGCAAGTGTCAGACCAACCAATCTGTTGGTTTAACTCTTAACACATGTTTTTGTTGCTACCCGTTGATAACTGATGACGTGTCCCAACATATTGGAGAAAACAGTTTTCTTTGAAATAGTTTTTTGCTTATTGTGTTTCCGCTGTTATTTTAAATACTTTACCTAAATTACTAAAAGTATTCTTTCCTCCTGCCAGTAGTTCTGTATGTGTATTTATTGTTCAGTGATCTTGATAAAAAAAATTTAGATTTGAGTTCCAACCAGCCTGTCACTGGTCAAGGGCATTCTAGCTAAACCTATTCCATGTTTAGCTAGAATCCATAACCCATCAGGTTAGTATCTCTTACCTTATGGGTTGTAGTTATTGTTAGCAGAGTCCATTTTACAGACAATTTTGCCTTTGAGTTAATGGGAAGATTAGATTAAAGATTTTCATTGAGTTAATTGCAGGGTCTGTAATTAATTAAATAATTAATGATGATTAACAAAATAAGCAACATTTTCAATTCAAAATCCTAAATACATGTATGAACTCAGCAACAAACATATTTACAGTTTTTAATTTGCTTAAAAGGGTAACAGTTATATGATCTCCTTTTAATATCTCTCCTAATAACTGTGTTGACAAGCACCATGGCATACCCTCTGAAGGAATGCCTTGACTTTTAAATTATTGGCACTTAGATGGTATTTTTGCTCTACTACATCATAACAGTGTAGTGGATATGGCATTAATGAAGCAAAGGTTAAGGGGTAATTGTCCAGATTCTGTCATGGCGTTAAATGCAGGCGGTGATGGGTTGCAGGGTCAAGCCAGGATGCTCACTACCAACACTAACCCCTGTGCATAAAACCAAATTAATCAGGCAATTACCAATCAAGCCTCTGTTAACTTGGCATCCACACAGGCCTGTTTAGATACCCATTAAATATCAGTTTTATGCTCTGGAGAACTTTATGAAACAAGCAAAACTTTGCAGATTTAACCAATAGAAAACTCATAGTACACCATAAATTCATAATTACTAAGTGGTCTAAACGGTTGAGTAAACCACCTCGGTATTCCCCAACAAAACAAAATCATAAGTTGTTTTTTTTTCCACATGAGTATGACAAATGACGTTATTTTGTACTGCCTAAAGCAAAAATATTGCAGCCTTTTATTTATCTGGATCTTATATGTAGAAATCCCCTGAGAAAATGTTAAAACCAGTAAACGGGTTAAAAACTTCTGTCTTTTTCTAGTGAAGAATATCACACAATGTCTGACTTACTAACAGCTCAGCATTCTCAAGCAATTGCAGTAGAGAGATATTGATGGCATTCTTAGTGCTTTGACTCCAATTAAACAGTTTCAGTGGCTGTCATTCCTCCTGCTGGGTCCCTGTTGGCCGAAAATCTCCCCTTCCACAGTACATAGGAATACAAAGCTGACAGCTGTCTGATAAATTATGCATAGTCTAGTGTTTTTAGACTACACACACACACACACGCTTACACACGGATTGTCATGCCCTCGTGGTACAGTTGAGATGGAACTGGAGACTCATTAAACTCCTCCACACATTTTGGTTTGTACCTGTCCCACTTCCTCTGAGGTTTCTGTCTCTACTTCACACCTCCTTTTAACATCCCCTGTGTTAGTTTTCACTCCCTCTTGTCGCTAGTGTTTGCTCATCTGGCATCTCCATTACTGCTCAGACAACACAGATCCTTTCTCCTCTCATATCCTCTTCAGACTTTAAACGATTTTTTTTCAGGGCTAGAGCAACATACACATACATACACATTAAGTTGTGGTCAAAGGCAACTCAGCAAAAGGCTGTAGCTGCCTTTTGCTACAGCAAAACTCTTGCTTTTAATTAATAGAACTTATCAATTTCCTGTTCAGTGTAAGCTATTCTATATGCATCTGAATTTCTACCAACAACTGGTGCTGTCATTATTCCCTATCTTGCTGATGTATTAGAATAAAAAAGGCAACATTGATCACAATGTGAAAAAATTAATGACATCTTGTTTTTAACAGTAAGTCTTCTCACCTCTTAGGAGTATGTGTGTTGTTTTTGTTGCATTCACTTTAAGAATGTTGTGTGTGATGTTGAATCAAGGGTGTGGAATTCAATGTTCAACTCTGCCACAGTAGCTATGTTTCCAATTTACATGCAAAATTTGAACAAACTTTTCAAATATTGGAAAAGAGATGGTGTGTTTCCATCTACTGGTGGTCTTGCTTGCTCTTCTTGAGGGAGGTTTTAATGGTGCTTTTCTACTTTGCAGTGGACTTGGATGAAACATGTAATGCAATGCTTTATAGAGATGTAGTTCTCAACTTAATAAAATGGCCAGATTATTAATTATTTTCACACTAACTTTCCACATGTCTGACCTTAGTTTCATCCCGCTGTCTGGCCAGAACATTCCTGGGACTCAGACATCATCATGCGTTCTCACATTATCTCTGTGTGCCATCAGTGTCCAGTTTCTTTGCTTGTTACCACGTCGTCACTCTTTACCCTCCCACCCTCTTAAAATCCCCCTCTGCTCTGGTGACGGAAAGATAAATAGTTCTGTGTTTTGTCATATGGCAGGTTGAAAAACAGTGCTCAGGTTAAAAACATTTAGCTGACTGGGGTCAGTTAGGATCATGTTCAATGTGTGCATTACCTGAATAATTTTTTTGTTTTTTATGAGTAGTCAAATCTATTCAATGCTGTGTACCATGAAATTATTTTGAAAAGGTTGTGTCTTAATCAGACTACATAGTAGTGCTTAAAGTACCTGGAGGGCCACAACAAACCAGAAGAGTTACAACAGGCATGTGGGGTCATCTGGACCCTGTTGAAAAACAATTGCTAGCTGGAGGTGTGGCCGCTGTTGGCAACCCCAGAGCGAATAGGTCCCTATATCTTTGCTAACAATAACATGTCTTTAGCTTTCATCTTCCTCTTCCTTGAGTTGTTCATAGGCCTGTCACGATAGCAAATTTTGCTCAACGATTAATTGTCTCAAAAATTATTGCGATAAACGATAACATTGTTTGAAGACCTTTTTACACTGATGTAATGGAAATGATGTAATAATGCATGTGATTTCCTGCCAAAGATAGATACACTTTATTTTCAAAAGAATACTAAACACTGGAACTGATAAACAACATAAACAAAACAACCAAAAACAAAAATAAAATGGATTCTCAGTCTCCATTAACATAAAACGCACTTGAAAAAAAAACTAAACAACATAAAGCCAAAGTGGAAATAAATTCCACTTGCATTCAATCAAAAGAGTGCAGATTATGAAGTCTGTATACTATGTTGCCCTTCAGTAATAATTAAATTTAAATAGAGAAAATGGGCACATCCACTACCTGATGCAATAGTTCACACTACATGATTTTTTGCTCCTATTTTTCCCCTTATGACAATCTTAAAACGTTGGTCTTTCTAAGATTGTGTGGTGTGTTGGTAGATCGTCATTGCCGCTCCGATCTAAATCAGGGGTTTTCCCCGACTGGGATCGTTAACGCAGCCTGTTGAATGTGACAGGTAGCCAATCAGAAAGCTGGATTCTCCTCAGTGTTTTCTGAGGGGAAATTACAGAGAGGAATCCCAAACAGCTGACACTGCAACCCGAAGTCCAGCCGACATTGGAGATGATATGTGGAAACAACATTAATGTTTATTCAACATGCAAAGAATATAGAAATGACAAGAGGAGGAGTTGGAGCGAAATTGCTACTGCAGTTGATAAACCCAGTAACTTTTCAGCTGTTCTTCGTTAATGTGACATAAATAGGTTCTAATGATTTTCATTCAGTCAGAACTGACACTAGCCACATGCATTGCAGGTAGATTGTAGTAAAGCATTAATTAATGCCTGGTTTTAAAATTAGTTCACTGAACTTGTAGCCATTATTTTGTGCCCATTGTTGGACACCACAGGGCAGGACCGAACCGATAGAACCGTTATACCAAGGATTTCTGTGGGTAATGTGTGATCTGTCAGGTTTTGAAAATGGGCCGACAATCAGCCGACAGCTCGTGTGTGCTGGAAGGGAGGGTCAGTGGAGAGCACTGGAGTTGAGCCCTTTTTCATTCGGTGTCATCAGCAGAAAGAGAAAAAGGCCAGACGATAATGCCGATAATTAAAATGACTTCGATAGTTTTAATTTATCCTACGATTAATTGATTTACCGTTTATCGCTACAGGCCTAGTTGTTCAATATTTGAAAGTGTGGCCAACATGGACTGAAAGGCTTCATTCACTTCCTCTGCTGCCATTGCCAAACTACAATTCAATAGAAGCAGAATAGGATTCAAAACGATGCAGAAAATCAATGTCTTCTTTCTGTTTGCTGACTGGTTGAAATTCAACCTGAAGACATTGAGCCAAAGGGAGATGAGAATCAAATGGAATTGCATATCACGGTAAGATATGATAATATGATAAGAATTAAATTCCATCATTAAATTCCAATTAATGTTGTTTAAAAAAGACAAAACTGCCCAGATTATTGGACTTATACCATGGATTATATACCATCCATGATGGTATAATTATATATCAATATAATTGAAAATGCGATTAAGTGCAGTTACTGTGAGCAATTTAGTGATACAAATCTTGCTTCTTTATGTGAAAAGAAGCAAAAAATTGTTCTTATCATCATCGCTATGGTTCCGCCAAAATATTGTGACAAAACTTTCAGTTGTCACCTCCAGCTGTCTTTTATCTGTCAGACAAAAGCATATGTTACTATTCATTATGACAACCTGCCTGATTATTTGTCAGTCCCACAGACATGGAAGCCTCAGTTGATGTTACATCTATGAAAAAAAAGCCCACATGTGATTTTCTCTGACAAGGCCACAGATGAAACTTAATTCAAGCACAAACTTGAATCTTCATACATCAAACCTCCAACAACAGAGATGGAACCAGCAACCGCAGCTTCTCTGTGCTCCTAATTGCTCATTTATACACGTGTTTGTTCGGCCTCGGCTGCCGTAACCCTTCCTGTGCAGTTGTTGGTATCTCCCTTTGCCAGCTTTGTGAATGGGATAATCTCGGCACGAAAGAAAGATTAGCCCAGGAAGATCACTGGCTTAAAACTCAACACTGATCCCAGCGCCTCAGGCACCACAGTGCGGCTAATGTGAGTGGAGAATTAGTTTCCACGCTACTCCGGATGAAAGTCAGAGCCTTTAGGAGCCAGACGAGCAAAGCCCACTGTAATAATGACTGATTGTTGAGTTCACACAGACACCTTTGTTGTTTGCCCAAGGCAACTTTTTTTATCTCCATCTTTTTTCTGCGATGCCGATCTCGTATCTAAGATATTTCCTGGCATTGCTGTTCTGTTATTTTCTACAGTTGTAATTGTGGGAACAAATAGATGAGGATTTATTTCAAGACTGACATGGAGATTGTTGTTTATTTCAAAAGGGACAATGCACATCACAAAATATAACAGCGCTGGCCATAAAGGCTAGTTTTCATCTGTAGGTTACAATCAGTATAAATGCAATACATAATAATAATAACAATAATAATACAGACAAATTAACAAGCTTCTTCTGTCAAAAAAACAGAATTATATATATATATATATATATATATACTGTATATATATGTGTGTGTGTGTGTGTAATATAAACCGTTACGCTTTTAGAGTAATTGCATGCGTTAATCTTGATACCCACCCTTATAGGTGTTGTTGTATGGATTTTTTTTTTTTTTAAAGGAAGCTGAATTATTTGGAGAAATATTCACTGTACAGACTTGTATGATCTGTTGCATTTGTGTTAAAAGGGAAATTCATCACTGCTCTTACTGGGAGCATTTCAGAGATAGATATGGATCAGGGGACATATCTGGTTGGAGGAAATATAACTCTACACATTTTTATTGGTAAACAAATTTTCCACTATTTTGTGTTTATCTATGATAATAAAAAAACCCAGGAAAAGGCCAAATGTGGCTTATGCAGCCATACCCTTTGTTGGTAAGATGGGCAGCGGAGCTGACCAAAAGAAATGCAAGTCGCTTTGCTATAGCTGTCCCACTGGGTAAATTTTGTCTCACAGGAGAGGGTCCAGCATAATTTTTTATCCGTTTTATTTTCTCCTTCTGGCTTCAGGCATGTATGTTTAGAGTAAAATATACACAGTTGGAAGGGTGGTGGCGGGGGCAGCACTGTGTCTCTTTGCTGGATTAGCATACCAGAGGTCACTGAGTGCTAATTTAACTGGGGCATTGAAAGAGAATGCTTTAATAAAGCTACAGAGCTTTAGATGTGCCATCATGAGCATGTAGCCTTTCTTCTGCTGTTTGACGTGTGAGTGGGGGCTCTTCTTTCAGATTAAAGCTGCAGTGTGTAGCTTTTCTAAAGATATGTTATCTGCCATTAGCACATTTACAGTGGTTCTCAAGTTTGAGTGACAGCACTAAGCCCCTCCTCCTGGCTCTGATTGGTTGTTTTTGGTTAGGAGTGGTGCATTTCTTCAGGCGGCAATAGCAGCACAGAGAGGAGGTTACCTGGGACATTCATGGCAGGAGATCCTGTGCTCCATGTGCCCCCGACCGCAGTAATCAATGTTACTGGCCAGTTCACGCTAGCTTATAACAATTTACTTATTGCAGTCGATTTCAACAACAAGTTGGTGAAATTACATAAAACTTCACTAATCTAAAGCAATTTCACATCCAAATGTCAGATAGCGGTTAGCAACTTAACTTATCTCAATATGTTTTTTCAGATTCTACAGTGAATTTTTGAAAGCTAGAAGTTCATGCTTTCGGGGGAGGCAGAGGTGGCACCAGAATCTGCAGGAGTCATTTTTTGACCCGGTTAACTCAAATAAATCTTTTAAATAAGGCCATGGCTGACGCTGGTCTTCTGGATGATTACGCTTGGTGGACTCCATTTTGGGTGTTAGTGATTCTGGAGGTGCTGAATACCTGCCTTGCTGTTCTTGATTGAGAGTCTAATGGTACTTTTCTGCTTTGCAGTGGACTTGGATGAAACGTAACGCAACGCTTAATGGAAATTTAGTAAAGTAGAAAGTACAGATACTTACTGTAAAATGTGGTGGAGTAAAAGTCTAAGGTACCCATAACTAAATCTACTTAAGTAAAGTACAGACGCATGAACAATGTACTTAAGTACAGCAGCTTAAGTAATTACATCCCACCACTGATCATAACCACTGATCATAACCACTGATCATAACATACTGTCATGGTCATAGTTTTAACAAATATCTTTAAAAAAATTATTTAAGTTACCTACTGCAGCTTTAAAATGTGAGAGTCTGCAGCAGACCAAGCAACCGGACGGCATCTGAAGAAACAAACATTTGCTTTGTTATGAAATGAAAAGCTTCCGTTGCTCAGCTTTTTTTCCCACATTGAATCTAATGGTGCTCAGTTAATAAAAACAACCCCCCCTCCCCCCCTTCCTCAGCCTTCTCTATGAATTCTCAATGAGCAGCTGCTTAATAAACATAAAGGGGTGTGTGTACAGAAGAGACCTGACCTCCGAGAGCTCAGCAGTGGGCAAGAGAACAACAGAGGGAGGGTGTGCTGAGCCGTGTCGAGACAGCCTCCAGCTGGGGGCGGAGGGGCAGTCGGTCCCGTCAGCTGAAAACAGTCAGAAGAGAGAGTGGGCTGAGTGAGGGGAGAAACTGGGATTTCTTCTCCTGCCTGTGTGGCTGCAGGGGAGACCCTGGATGCTGGGATCTTCTCCACCATGGGATGCAGCCTCTGTTCCTTGAGGAAGCCTCGTGAGCAATATAAGCTACTCTACGAAGTCTGCAAGGTACTGTGACCGTGTGCTTTCAAACTTCAGGAGTTTTTGGGTGTTTTTTCTTTTGTTGCAATCCTTTTCCGGTTTTCAGTCATTTATCATTGCTGACTTGTTGTCGGTCTCAGGGGTCATTGGGTTGAGTTTCAGCGGAGTGAAGTGGAAACTGTTGCCAACTTAAAGGGGGTCTGACCTCTGGATGCTGGGGTCAGCGAGAGGCGGCGTGCTGTGCTTAACAGGAGGTGATGAAGAGGTGACAGCTCTCTTAATGACCCAGTGGCTCAGCAGCCAGCCTCCGAACGCTGACTATCCTCACTTCACTCTTTCACCAAAGTTTATATTTAACAGTTGAGTGCTTATTTTGCAAATTCTCTTTATGGAAAAGAAAATAGAGCAGGCATTGTAGCAGATGCATCATTTGAAGAGCATTCTCAGACCCAAGGACTGGAGCCGGATTTGGGGTTCTTCTTTTTGCATTCTTCAGCGGCTGAGTGCAAACCCTGATTAGAGGCAGAAACGTTTAATGGGTTTCGCCAAGTGTTTTTTTTTGCGCTGCAACATACGCTCACGTCAGAGATACCACAAACTCCTGACCTCCAGCAGATTGTTCTCATGCTTTAAAACTAGATTTCCATCTGCCCACCAACATTTGTCAGCTGAAGTTTACAGTGTCTGCATCATTTATGTTTCTTGCCCTCAGAAGTGGATTGGTGTATACTGAGTGGACAAAACCTGGACTGTAGTGGTATTTTAAGAAAAAGCAACAATTCCCTTTTTTTGTTGTTTCCACCAATGGTAGAAAGAAGGTCGGGGGTGTTAACGCAGGGTTGGGCATTTGCATATCGTTTTTCATTTATCATCATAAATTTCTTAGAAGAATTTTGATTCATTGTTGTCACTATAAATTCCAACTAGTGATGTTTGAAATCCCCCCAACTGTCCTTATTGTTGGTATTGATCATTTTACTATTTTCTCCTGTTTGTTCAATGAAAGTATTTAACAAAATCCCAATAAATTTGAAATGCAGTTACTGTGCACAATATTCTTTATGAGATATTTATGAGGTGTCCTAAATTCACACAGTCATACATTAACCTAAAAAGATGCTATAAATAGTTTTTACCAACACTTTCTATAATTATCACAATAGTGATAATGATATCACTACCCCAAAATTCTGAGCTAAAACTTTAAATTCATATTACCCACCCCTACTTTAATGCCTTAATATAGATTAATTACATCAATCTCAATGTGTTCAAAATTTTAACACAGTTAATGTATTTATTTATATTTTTTATATGCAAAATTCCTGAGCCAGAACCTTGTATTCACATGTTTCTGATACACTCATAAATCTATGCACAAGCAACATCTTCAAACAGTAGCAGTAAACGACTGTTGTTTCTCTTGACCCACTAGTTCATTTTTGCTTCAAACATCAAACTACTGGGACGCTGGAAAGAAATGTTGTTGCTCAAGTTGTGCTTAAAGGAGTTAGCTATTCACCTCAATCCAAAACATGCCAGTGTTCACATATTTAAAGAAGTTTTTTTTTCTTCAAAGGAGTCCAATTAGATTGTTGAATAACCTAAATCACAGATTAAAATAAATAAACTGGATTGTTGAGATCTATTTATTTAATAAAAAGCTTTTGAATTAAAGATGTTGCTTATTTTGAGGATGATATATGAGGATGGTATTACAGGTACTGAAATCATACGCTTACGAAGTAAGCTACCAGAATGGTATGGTTACTTTGTAAGCGTAGTACTTTGTAATACGTACTTTGTACGTATTACAAAGTACGTATCATGGAAGCTTGTCATCGAATTAGAGCTAAAGCAGAATGATTCATTGTCATTTTATTAGACAAGGTTCTGTTTCTCATGATATGTCGCACTGAAGATTTTAAAATCACTTTCTTCACAGAAGTCTTGAGAAACTCCTGTGAGTTAAATTGTGCCAGGAAAACACTTATTAATCAAAGTTTTGTTGAACATATTCCAACAGCAGTTTGTTGGATACCAGGGGTCTGCAACCTTCTCAGTCCAAAGAGACATTTTTATACCATCAGTGCAGGTTAAAAGAAACCTTGTTTAGAGCCACACACATTACAAACTTTCGGAAAAGCCCAAGTTTACATTTTATTTCTATGCTTAGATTTTAAAATAAAGTGAAAACCAACATAAGATGTTTGCAAAAAGAAAATGGATACATTATCTTCTACACTGTGTGCACAACCATTATGCAAGTTGTATTTTTGAGGATTAATTTTATTGTTGAACAACTACCGTGCTATTGGTCAATCCAAAATATCAATAACCTCTCAAACCTGAATATTTGAGAAAAAAGTGAGATTTTGACTTTCTTTGGACAATATAAATGTGTTAACAATTGGGAAACTATTAGTGTGCAGGATTATTATGCAACTGAATTAAAACTGAAAACTTTCTGATCTCACTTATTTATTATCATCCGATAAAGTGAGAATAATAAACATAGAACTCAAAATTGACAAACATTTCTGACATTTAAAAAATAAATCAGTGACCAACATATCCACCATTTTTTCATTAACAGTTCTAAGCCTTTCATTCATGAAGTCTGTCAGTTTCTTGATCTGTTGACGATCAACGTTTTGTGCAGCAGCAACCACAGGGTTCCTGACACTGTTCAGAGATGTGTTGCGTTTCAGAAGGGCCCACGGGTTCTCAGTGAGGTTTAGGCCTGGTGAGGAAGGGGCCACTTCATTACTCTTTCATCTTTAAGGCCTTTACTGGTTAACCAGGTAGTGGAGTACTTTAATGGCTCATTGTCCTACATAAAAGTCATGGTTAAGAATTGAAAGGCGTGTAAGCAAGTGTCTTGATTTGAAAGTATGTGATTCTGGGAAGTTCTCTTTGTTTCTGCTTTGCTGTTAGTACAGACGATCATGGAGATCAGAAAGCTTGGCGCAGCACCTGCTCTGCTCTTCTCATCATCTCTCTTAGGCGTGTTAATAATCCATGAACACTTGAAATCTTTCCAGTTCATTTAGCAGTTAAGCATATTGAAGTCATGAAAAATACGGTTCTCTAAAAGTTAACAGCCAGCACATCGTCCTTCACCTGCAGGTGTTTCTAAAGACTTGGCAGGATAAGAAGCATTTACTACACTTGGTGGCTTTTAAACATCTGATTAAACACTATAAGGAGCTTCAGTTACTTGGTTTCATTCATACTGTTAGAACTTTTTACTTTGTGTCATGTCATATGAACTTCAGTGTGCTACAGATTATTGCTGTTGTAAACTATTATGTTAGTAATCGAGTATTGTATCAAGTATTCTATTGATTATTTTGACGATTAATTGAGAAATTGAATAAGAAGTTGGTCAAATAAAATATTGGTAAATTCTGCCATAACAGCAGTATTACTATTGTTACTATTCATATTTGAGCATCCCTAACAATTACCTTTAGAAATGTAACCTGTAACAATAATAGCTCACTTTCTAAGTTAACCTGAAGAAAAATTATACAAAAATCTGAATTTTATAATAAAGAGGTAGGGTAAAAAATGTTTATACTTCGGTTTTTAGATTATGTATTCATCTTCAGTCAATTTAATGGATGAACTCTCACTTTGCACAGCCATTCATAGCTTATGTGTCCATGTTAGCGGCAGGTTTTAGTTCCTTTATCACACACAGAAACACATTTACCAGCTATGTACCGCCACGATGCGCTCCGCACAAATTTGTTGCTACCACGATATATAAAATATATTTTCTGATTTGTCCATAAAGATGCACTTTCTGGTAGTTTTAGGTTAAGCATCATTTACAGCACAGCCGCCCACTATGTTCAGTCTGTTTGCTCATCTGTATAAATACACTTGCCACACTCTTTCTCGCATTCACTCTGAACCGGCCACCAGGCAGCAGCTCTGGGAGGAAAAAGTCTGCCGTACTCCAGGCATTGTGCCAGTTATTTTTTATTCTTATTGATCCCTGAAAAACGATAAAAACCCAGATATTACCCAAAATCAATGAAATTCCCCCGGACTGCACTTCAAAATTGAATGTTATGCTGCTAACACTTAGCTGTCATCAACAACTCAGAGATGGAAGTAAGAGCGTAACATAAATAATCACCTAGCCGGTGATTATTTGTTATTATTTAGCGCACCGTGTTAGGTGTGCTAAATAATAAAAAATTATTTAGCTTCAAGGCAGGTAATTTCCTCTAGGAATTTTAATAATCAAGGTTCTCGAATCATTCGAGAAATCGCTACAGCCCTACTTCAGGCAGACAGCTAGTTTTGTGGCCTTGCTTGAAAAGTGTTGATACGAAACCTATTGTTAAAAAAAACAACTCCTTTTGACAGTTTGTCACAAGCCATCAGGGATCACAGCAAGCAGGAGGACGATATTACTGTGGTTAAATGAGACCTAAATGTTACTGTTTTGGCCTCCACTTCAAATACTGCGTAATCACGTAATCACGTACTGGGAAATCACGCTAAATATGCTGTCCTCACAGTGAAATATGGTGATGGGAGCATCATGCTTTGGGAGTATTTTACTTCATAAGGTCTGAGTTTATGGGAAGGTAAACTACATACTATTGAAATAATTGAAAAAAAATCCATCAAAATCTCCAGTCAGTTCTAAATTTTCCACTTTTTTTAATGTTAGAACATAATAAAATCAAATTAAATTCAAAAACTGAAAAATATTTGTTGTTTACTCCTGGCCAAAATAAAATGTAAAAAACAAAGGAAAATTTCATATAATTAATTTTTCTAGATTGAAGTTTGCCAAAAATATTGGATTGTACCAGCTGAATACACTCTTCAAGATTTTACAAAGAATCCTAAAGACTATGCATAATTTTCCTTCTACAGAAATGATTTATGCAATCATTTCTGTTGGATTATCAAATAATAGTTTTACACAACATATTGAAGGTTTTTTTTTGCAATGTGAAAAAACGGGAAAAAGTTGCATTAATACTTTTTTTGTTTTGTTTTATTGCTGTACGTAATCAGACGTTATTTAAAGACATCTGACTCTGTGGATGTAGAGTAGACAAACACGTTCCCCTTATTTTGATAGTCTCGAGTTACAGCATTCTTTTTTTCTGCATTCTTTTTTTCTCTTTTTTTAATACTTGACCTATTTGACAGCTGTGGATCCCTCAGCTCTCACTTCAAAGCAGCGGTAAGCACCATGTGGAGATGCAGGCTCACTTTCCTTTGTCAGGTACTTTAGTGCAGCAGCTTTGGAAACTCTATTTGACAGTCAGAGGTCAGTTAATCTGTCCAGAAGCACCCTGTTACAGCTGTGGCGCCTCACTGCAGGTCTTCCAAGACTCTGAGCTTAATTAGAGCCTGAACATAAGCTGCCAGTTCAGTCTGCGGTCCACGCTGGATCATGTTTCTACTAAAACCTTTCCTTTTTTTTTCTGATCACCTTTGTTTTCTGAAATTTGCAGACAAATAGCAAGAAAAGTGATTGATCTTCAGAGAAATAGCCTGCTCATTTGCTCCTGCTCTTCCTAGAGGAACGTTTCCTCTAGGAAGCTGCCTAATTAGCCACATTTATTATTGAAGAAATATGTTGCAGTTAGTTCAAGGAGCTAAGTCGCCACCAGACGTTCTCAGTATGGCCAAATTAACTTAGAATTGGAATGGAAATGTTTTCACAAGACTGTCCTTCATCCAGTCCGGCCCACTGTCAGTCTCTGCCACCACTAAGGCCAGTTCCACAACATAAGGGCGGGAGAGGGTTTGTGAAGAGGCAGTCTGGCCAGATTGATCCTGGTGCCAGTAATGAGGTCTGACACCAACTGCATAAGGAGACAATGTGGGGACCAGCAGCACCAACCACAACCACTTGAGTTTTTAATAATCACTAAGATTGGCAATGGTGAGCAACCACATCTGGTAAACCATGGAGGAGGTGGTTGCAGTGCAGGAGAACTCACAGGAAGTCCTACGGTTGTTTAAAGCGAAAGATGAATGATATTTAGAGGGATAAATTATGTATCAAGATCCCCACGAGAGCAGTAATGATCTAAAGACAAACCATGGATGGTATTTGGTTTGACATTTGCTCAGATTGGTGATCTATAAATATCCTGATGAATCGCCTTTGTTTTTCATACTTTTTTTGTTTGCTTAAACTGTATACAAGTGATACAACTAGGCATCCAAACCTTACTGTAATCAAGTCAATCATATGTTAGAAAAAACAAATCCATCCATGAATCATTTGTCTATGCGTGTCCATCCATCGTCCATTCATCCACAGCACTATCTTCTTGTCCAGCCATCCATATATCATCTATTCCTCATTCCATCGGCCCATCTATTAATCTATCCATCACCCAATACAGCACCCAACCTCTTAGTTAAAACGTTAAACATGCTGGGAAGAAAGTGATACTCTGAGATGTGCATTTGTGGTGCGAGACGGTGGTGGCAACATCTGAGGGATGACTTTCTTTAGTAGGGACAGACAACATGGTGGGAGTTGATTGGAAAATGGATACATAAAAACATGTCAAAGAATTTTAAAAGACTTGAGACTATGATATAATATGTTTATTCACACAATGAGTCATTAAAAGAAAACATGCCACGCCATCATTATCCAACTACTTCCTGTTGTCTTCTTCGTGGTTTGCGCCAGTAGCCACATCTGGTTGTTGATCATGTGACATGATGCAACAAAAGTGTTTCCATTGCAGTATTGAAAAATAAATCAATTTCAACATAGCCAAATATTGGCCCTATTGAAATTGGCCAATATTATATATACAGTATATATATATATATATATATATATATATATATATATATATATATATATATATATATATACAAGAGTGTTTATATATATATATAAACACTCTTGTACCAAAACTTTTTTGTGAAAAATAAGAATCTTTTCAAAATTGCTTTGTTTCCATTGGGCAAATTTATTTTCACAATGTCGAATTTCACAGCAAGTCACTTGTGCCTCATTTCCACTGAGTGGTCAGTGAGATTTGACCAGGGTCATCAAGGCACTTGACCTTGGCCTTAGTACTGACTTTGATGTGCTCCTAGCCTTCATAGGGAATTGCTGTGTTGGTTGTGGGGAGAAAGGGAACCCCGGGGCAGCGATGTGAGATAACACTGTTAATGACACAACCCTGTAGAAGCAGTTGTTGTTGTTGTTGTAGACTAATCTCTAATATTAATCCACTAATATTAGAGACGTACAGTACTTGCCAATATCTATAACTGGGTTTCAGTCCAGTTACAGATATTGGCTTTTCTGTGAAGCCCACCATGCACTTTGCTCCATGTCGGCTTTCCTCACACAAAGCAGAGAACGATGCTCTCTGCTGAATGTTCTTTAATCTTTCAGGCTTTGTGAGGAGACAGTGTCAAATGTTATTTTTGTGCCAAATTACAATCATGACAAGATAATCAACTGTTTTTATCTGAAGTCTTTTTGTTGCCGAAAAGTCTGGCATTAAAGTCGGGTTAAGCTCTCTGAGAGACGCACTTTATACCTTCATCTGTGTTCATCAAACTCTCAGGGAGGCAACAGACAGAGTACTGGAAGGAATTTGCGTTGTTAATTGACCATCTGTGGATAACACAACATCCCATACTTAAATCTGATTAGGGGAAAGAAAACAAGGCTGTTTCTCTGAGCCTGTGTGGAGTTTTTAGCTGTTTGTTCTGTAATCCTCAGTAAACTGGAGTTCTGCTGTAAATAAAGACTGCTGTTTTTCAGCCTCACACTGTGGAGGGTCTTATTTCTGTTCAGTTTAATAAACAATATGTTTGGATTTTTTTAAAGCACTTTTAAGACTGAACATCCACATAGAGAAAACCACTATACTGCTCACAGTTAGTTTTTTATGAGAAAGGTTAAAGTTAAATAAAGGGTGGATTAACACTGCTTGGCAGGAGGAATGACCTACATTCAGACTGCCAGTCAAACCTCTCTATAGGCCCCCCTCGAAATAACCTTTCAAGTGTTCATGGTCTCGATCATGTCAACAATCCTCTCTGTTCTGAAATGGAGGTTTTGAGGATTTTTACTTAAAGGTGTATTCGACCATAAAGAGCAGCAGAACAGCCTGGCTCTCATGCCTCTTCTAAATGCTTGTCTACAGTGTGAGGTTCTCTGGGGCTCCATCCGCCACACTGAAAGGCTTCGTTTCCCTGACAGCTTCCCCTCTGTTCATCTCACTGCATATCCCCAAGGAAGGAAGACAAAGGCTCTTTAATAACCCTCCTCTTTATTAAAGGATTATGTGGGGATTAAAAGGCCATATCATAAATTCATGTTAACATCTGTTCAAAGCCTTTTCCACAGCTATAAAATTAGCATATGTTACTTATGTGTCGTTTTGAAGGTAGTTTTGTCCTTTTATGAAAGGTGGATTTGGCAGAACATTTCTAAAATGCAATAATAAGACCAGTCTCCTAATATTAGAGATGTACTTACCAGAGTTGTGGTTCTAAGTGGCTCATTTCCGATCACCAATTTCTCAAACTTCTTACAAATACCCATTTAAAACTATTCTGATTTCTGTCAGAGCAACAGTATACAGGTTTATACAGTATAGAATAGAATAGAATAGAATTACTTTATTCATCCCAGCAGGGAAATTATTTCGCAGTTACAGCAGCATAGAGACAAGACACAACAACCACCACTGAGTAGCAATTGTAGACAAGATAAAATAAAAATAAAATATGACATGCTGTCAATATAAAAAGCAGCTTAGAGCAGTCCTTGCAAAGATTCAAAAAATGCAGATACAGTATGTATATGTAAATATATGTACAGCAGTGTGCCACAGTGCAGTTGTGCAAAATTGGACTGATTAGTGCAGAACAATGATTTAGCTTTTATTGTACAGTGAGATGGCATGTGGCAGGAAGGATTTCCTGTATCTGTCCCTACGACAGCGGAGCTGGAGCAGCCTATGTGAGAAGGTGCTCCGCTGTCTGTCCACTATGTTGTGGAGAGGCTGCTGTTTATTGTCCATAATAAACAGAACATTTTTCAGTGTCCTCCTCTCCACCACAGTTTCCAGGGACTCCAGCCTTAGTCCCAGTACAGAGCCAGCTTTCCTGATGATTTTGTCCAGTCTATTAGAGTCGCTGGCTCTGATGCTGCTTCCCCAACACACAGCAGCAAAGAAGATGGCACCGTCAACAACACTGTGATAGAAGGTCTCCAACATCTTGCTGCACACATTGAAGGATCTCAGCTTCCTTAAAAAATAGAGTCTGCTCATCCCCTTCCTGCACACAGTGTCAGTGTTAGATGCCCAGTCCAGTCTGTTGCCGATTACAACTCCCAGGTACTTGTAATCCTCCACCTCCTCCACCACTTCCCCTTTGATCTTCAGTGGCCGTGAAGGTATCTTCTTCCTTCTGAAGTCAATCACCATCTCTCTGGTCTTACTAATGTTGAGCCTCAGGTGATTCTGGTCAGACCACTCCACAAAGCTGTCCACCAGTGTCCTGTACTCCCCCTCCCCTCCCTCCCCTATACACCCGACAACCGCTGAGTCATCAGAAAACTTCTGTAGGTGACATGACTCAGAGTTGTACTGGAAATCAGTGGGTGTACAAGGTGAAGAGAAAGGGAGAAAGCACAGTTCCCTGTGGAGCTCCTCTTTTGGTAAAGAAATATAAACCTTTCTTTATATTTTCTTAGTGAATTAATAGTTGAAATCTTTTGATGGGTAAAGGTTTATATGAAAGACTTAAATATTTAGTGTTTGATCTTTTCTAGTTTCCTTAAACTGATGTTTAGCAACAGCTAACAGCAGTGTTGGTAATTTTTCCAATTTCTAAGTCCAAAATTCACAGTTAATGAAGCTTTTGTTCACTAGAGCCCCATCGTTTGTAGTATTTTACAAGATAATATTCATGGACCATTTCAGAGGTAACTTAAAAGCACAGCTAGCCATTCTGTGGTGCTAACTTTAGCTAGATTAGCAAAGCAAAAAAAAAAAACATATTCTCAAGTACCAGTGGCCATTATTATTCCTCCCAGAATATCTGAAAGTTACATTTGTTTGTACTAAGAACTGCTTGCACAAAACTTTATCTTCTACTGTATATTGTCATTTCAAATGGATGTTTAGTTACAGAAAATGGTTAGCATTAGCAGCATGAGGAATTTTCTGATTGCTAATATCAAACAATATTTATTTACATCTCATCAGGTTTTTGCTTACAGTAACTAGATATTTTATCCAATAATTTCAGTTAAAATGTATTGGTCTTGCTATCCTTAAGAATACAGCTCAGCCAACCTTTTGTTGGAGCTAACGTTAACTCAGTGAGCAAAGAACAAAATATTGCTTCAAGACATGCACTATAAATGATTAGTGTTTTATCTTCTATATTCTCATTTCAATTTGTTCATTAACCAAAAAGAAGCTAGCATGAGCAAATTTTCTGACTAAGGGCAAATTAATATTCTCACCTAATAAAATGTTTTCTCACAGTAGCTTGATCCTTTGTTCTATTTTTTGAGTACTTTATCAGGTAAAACACAGCCAAGCTAACCATTCTATTGAGCTAACTTTAACTCAGTCAGAAAAGCAGATGAAATCAAACTTGAACAAAAGTGTCTAAAAACATCTGTTTGTTTTTATTATTATTAATCACTAAGGCCCATTTCAGATAAAAAATGTCAAGATGTCACCAACACATGTATTATCATACAAATTAAAAATACAAATGATATATTAAAACTGATGCTTTTCCTCCAACAAATGTGTCATTCACAACCACAGTAACTATACGCCTTTGTGTAGCATCAGTGAAATTATGAAGATATGAAAATATTAATTTTTCCCTCTTTCACAATTCTCATAACTAATAAATAATTGAATTTTGATTTCCCAGACAGCCTCACTCCATCCACAGTAATGCAAAGACAATAATGGAAAATCTCGAGCCAGCTGCCTGGCAGATGAACAGTTTTCTGCTGTATGTTTTCCAGCCTCGGAATAGACAGGAAAACACACAAACTCCCTCATTGATGGCTCAGTCCAACTTGATTTGCTTCACAGAGATGAGCTGACATCACAGTTCAAAGCACAGCTGCCTCCTGCTGCCCCTAATTATTACCAATAGGCTGAAGAACCATATAAGCTGCCATATGGCACATTGAGGAGAAGTGAAATTCTAAATTAGCTGCAAAACAAAAGCCAAATCCAGAGCAGGTAGTCGTTTCCAGTGTTGTCTTAGAGGTCAAATGTGACATTTTAATGAAAGAAAATGGGCTGCGAATAACAAAGCCGCAGCTGTGTAAATTCCTCTCCTGACAGTGGAACAGAATACGTTTGATTTTGATCTAATTAGTATTCTTTTAAGAAGGGAATGGCTACCCTCCTGCTGTTAAAATAGATTTAAGAGAAACCCATTTCAAGATGCACTAGAGATCCTTCTGTGTTTGTACACAGGAACAGAAGCATTGTGTTCTGTACATGCAACCCAGACCTTCTGTTAGAGGTTTTCAGAGCAGCAAGCCTGTAAAGGTCCAGTGTCTTTATCTGCGTGGAGTCCGTGCAAGCGAAGCCGAATGAGCTTCTCAGCCCACTGAACTGAGGCTGACTGAGAGACCTCCATGCCCCATTTGGTCCCTCCCAAATTAAAAGCACCGATGCAGAATGCCTCGGGCTCACCAGGCTAAAGGCTTCGTCTCTGATTAGTTGTAACAATACACTATGTGCGCAATTATTAGGCAAGTCTTAGTTTTGACCAAAGCAACATTTTTATGCATATTTTAAAACTCCACATTGTGTAAACTTGAATAGAAGACACTTTCTTCAAGCAGTGGTACAGGTGGTACATCCAAAATACAGTGGTCTGCATCTTTCAAGAAGACCATGATTGTTATGCAGGACAGTGCTCTATCACATACATCAAAATACTCCACTATGTGGCTAACAAGTAAAGGCCTTAAAGATGAAAATACAATTAAGTGCCCCCCTTCATCACCAGACCTAAACCCCAATGAGAACCTATGGGCCCTTCTTAATCGGGAGATTTATGGTGAAGAAAAACAACACATCTCTGAACAGTGTCTGGGAGACTGTGGTTGCTGCTGCACAAAAAGTTGGTCGTCCACAGATCAAGACCCCATGAATGGAAGGCTTATAACTGTTATTGAAAGGAAGGGTTGGTCACTGATTTATTT
Organism: Xiphophorus couchianus; assembly: GCF_001444195.1. Lineage (NCBI taxonomy): Eukaryota > Metazoa > Chordata > Actinopteri > Cyprinodontiformes > Poeciliidae > Xiphophorus > Xiphophorus couchianus. The sequence continues at coordinate 22,737,891 of NC_040234.1, read as the reverse complement.
TTTAAACCTCTGGTCAGACCGTGTGATCCTGAAAGTACTTCTATACCTTTGTGTCAGGTCTGCTAATCTCTGTTTAGGGTCTGGTCAGTTTTCCTCATACAAATGACTCAAAGTCTTCTGGAGAGAAATGTTGCAGGCACAAATGTAGGTCTTTTGGATGTTGTGTTCGGCTCTGGCTCTCTCCCACTGCGCTCTTCTATTTCTCATCTGGGAAGTGATCCAGATTCACCTCACTGTTTTGTTTTGTTTTAAATTACACCAATAGGGACACAGTGTGGCATTATCTAAATTTATAATATGATAAACAACTACTCAGACAAAGTTAGTCTTCCTTGCTTACTCTGTAGATTCCAGTACAGAACAGACCAAATGATGTCATTAACCCATTAGGTGAAAAAATGGCGACCTCCATTGGTGGAAAATAGAACAATACACATTTTTTGAAGTGATTATGAGTTTTGGGATATCACAAATTTTTTAGTTAATAGGAAAATTACAACATATCTAAGCCAACATGTTCAACTAATTCTCGATCACTGTAATGCTTTGTTGGAGTGCCGAGATTCCAGAGAGCCATGTTGGACTGCTGGAGCCTCCGTGCAGTGAGAGGGCAGCACAAAACCCTTTGTGTTCCTCAGCTGATGTGTAACGTCACACCTTGCTGTGGGAGACAAAAACTGGGGATGTCAAATTCTGGGTAAATTAGAGCAGCTCACAAAAGATAAAGGCAGTAATAAGACGTCTTTTCTCTTTAAGTTGTGCCAGCATTTGTTTTTGTTTGGATTTAAATACAGAGCCACATTTTTCACTTGCGATACCGTATGTACAGAATTATAAATTTATTTGATTACTCTGCAGCAGCTCAGCACACTTAAATAAACAGTTCCACAAGCTTGGTCAAACATGTAAAAATAACATAACTTTACTTTGTGCGGTCAGAACTGCTTAAAGGAGTATAACAGCCAATGTAAAATAAATCCTAAAGAAACTGACAAAAACAGTTGGTTGACTATATTTGTCAAACATGTCAAAAACATGTTTCACAAAACATGTCTTCAACAAACCTTTCAAATGGATTAGAAAGTGCAATTACAAATTCTAAGTATAATGCTAAATAAATAATGATTTATGAGCATGATGTTGCTCATAGCAAAATCATAGAATTAAACTGATTGGTGCGTCTCTAGATTTAAACTCACAATAAAGAGGTTGACGACTTTTTTTTCTCTGAACTTCCTTTATTTCTGTGCAATAATAACCTGCATTTTCTATTTTATGTTGTCTTGCAGAATTATTTATTCTCCTTTAACTTTTTCACACAATAAAGTGGACGGAAAAAGATACATTGTTCCTTTTCCTATAAAAAGCCCCCCCTGAAAATACAAAGTGCATTTGTATTAAGCCCCCAGCAGGACAAATTGCGACTCGCATATTTCACTGTTCCTCTGATTGTGACGCTGTGGCCTGACTCTGTTCTCTAGTGTCTTTTTCTTCTGAAGCCTGTGGTGCAGGTGTGTTTTTTCGGGAGAAGAACATAGTTATTATCGGTAGTTGTTGTTGCTCTTTTTTCTTCTGGGCAAAAACATTTACCAAAATTTGCCAAGCTGTATTACGTATATTTAAATACCGTAACGTTATTGGCACACAGGTAGAGAAGAAGCATGGAGACTGTTTAGCCAATCAGGACGCAGAACACAATGCACAGTGAAAAAAAAACTGCACAAAAAAATCCTCAAAGCAGCAAGGCCGTGAAAGGTGAACAGCGTTATAGCGAGGGTTCACTGTACTGTAAGTGTTTAGTAGTTTATCTTCTATATTCTCAATACACACTGATGTTTAGCAACCACAAACAGCTAACATGATCAATTTTTTAACTTCTAAAGCAAGCAAATATTGTTATCTAATCACATTTTTTTTCTTATATTAGCCCATTTCACTCATGACTTAAAATGATTCTGAAAGATTGCTGTCAAGAAAACATGACATTTTTTGTCTGACATCTGATTTCAATCTCTGCCGTTTGAGAGGCGAACCTTCTGGTCTCAGACTTCTTGGATCTCTGCAAATTCCTGTGAGAGCAGGGCATTTAGAGGCTTTGTGCTTTCATCAGCACATGGAGCCTTTAAGTGGCTCAAGCAGACTTAATTAGCCTCTTCTCTGTGGCACACTGCAGCCTTTTGCTCAAACTAATCTTCTCAGGTTAATGCCCAGCACTCCCTCCACCGACCGTCTCTGACAGAAGGGAGACTACTTAGCTAAAAGATGAATCCTGTACGTAGCCACAGCTAATGAACTTGATTAATTAAACAGAGACTCTTCCTAATTAATGTCTTATTGCACTTGATCTGACTATGACCCTGTAACAATAGGGGGGAAACTGTGGTACCTCATTTACCAAAGAGAAGTTTGTACTCATTGTTTTATTTGATAGTCTTAATTAAAGAGTGATTACGTTAGTTTGTTTGCGAGGAGAGAGGAAAACATTTAATTCTGTCATTTCTGTCTTTGTCCTGCAGGTTAATGGGAAGGACCTCTCAAAAGCCACCCATGAGCAAGCAGTGGAGGCATTCCGCACCGCCAAGGACCCCATCATGATTCAAGTTCTACGCCAGGGTCCTTACCCCCAACTGCTCGCCCCCATCACAGACACTCAGGTGTCGGACATCAGCACCCAGACCGACATCACCCTCCAGCATATCGTGGCTCTCACCAAGCTGCCTCCCGCCTCACCCCCGATGACGGAGCTGGAGGAGTATCTGCTGCCGGAGGAGTGAGTAGAGTGGCTGATAGCGCTGCATCGCAGATTCATGGGAACTTCAGAGCGATCAAAGACCGAATACGGTCAAGGTCTTGGCATAGATTATTCTTCCACTTAGTTAATCTTTTTTTTCCATGGAGTCTTAGAGGATGAACCAGGAAAATTCCTTTTCTACAAATTAAAAGTCCATCTTGATGTAAAAGGAAACATACAGACAAAATGACGTTGCTGACACACCTGGTAAAGATGTGTTTGTGACCAACTTAGAGGGATCTTAAACTGTTCTTTTTGTGTACAATTTCTTAACCTCTTCTCTCACCACAAATGTTTTGTGTGTGTGGCCTGGGATGAAAACAGAATGTGGTTGAACCCAACAAACTCTAGAGATGCACCAATCAGGTGTTATTTCTGGTCCGCTCTGGTTCTCTAAGATCTGACTGATCAGTCACCACTTTTAAACATTTTGTAACATAGAAATATATATAAAGGTTGCAAACTAGCATGGACCGGCTAGTCTTCCCCTCCGTGCTTATGGGTTGGACTGGGAAGGTTTGCCACATCAGAACTTATTCAGCATATCTTCCCATCATCCCTTTCTTGTTCGGAAAAGCCAAAAACTACCTCAAGCTGGCGGAAAAAAATATTTTGCGAAATTGAGGAAATTATTTAGAATTTTGCTGCTTTAATCAGCCATTTCTAATGTGACACTTCAAGATGTACATAAAAAAATTATATAAACACAATTGTGTTCAGTTTACTAACAAATTAATTTTCACAAAGAAAAAGTTGCTGATACTTTGCACTCCAAGAACAATAGACGCTCTGCATTACAGTTCCTCCACCGTGCTTTACAATGGGCATCCTGTGTTTTATGCAGCGTTAATCGCTAAACAGCTCAATGTCTTATCTGATCAAAGCACACGGTTTGCTCTGGGATGTTTAGTGGGCATTCGTTACATTGGAAGATAAAGTTGTCGCTGCCCACTTTTTTAGCCCACTCCCACCTTAGTTAGAGTCCAAAGTGTAGGAGGAGCAACAGCAGCGCTGAACCACAGGCTCCGTCAGAGCCGCTGACGTGAGGAGCTAGCTGTGGCTCTGCAGCACAAACAAAAAACCCTCCAGTAAATAAATACTTAAAGCAAAAGACATGTAGCACATTTTATTTACTTTCACTGCTCAATAGAGTGAAAGACATTAACAATAAATATCAGACTGCAGATAGTTGCAGTTTGATTTGGCTGAATCATGATAAACAGCCTCATTTTGCCTTAAATCAAAACTAGCTAAACTGGCTACATTGACTTTGCTCTTTTTTCTGTCGAAGGTATTTCAATTATATTAAGCTTTCTAACTCTTACTTTAATAATAAGAGTTTGAAACTGGAGGGGCTGAGTATTACCATTAGCCAACAGCTCTGTATGGGAGCCGAGATCAGAGCAGCTGACAGTAAAAAAGAAAAAAAGCAATACTTCCCAGACATTCAATTCTAGACTTTTCCAAGATTGGGGAGTCTGGATCCCCCCCACCCCTTTTGTATTTCCGTCCATGCCTGGAGGGTTGCTTTGACTCATTACTGTATGTTTGAGAAAACCTTGAATCTCCCATACCTTGAATCTCTGTATGAGCTGATACCCTGCTCATACAAAGCTCCACCTTGTGGAGTGGCAAAGAACCACTCCACCACTCAACTCCTCCAGACTAGCGGCAGCAGAAATGAGCAAACACCTGGTGGAACTCAGCGTCTGCTGAAAAAATGCCAATGCTCCTAAGAACAGTTGTAAAAGGCATCACAAACATTGTTGTGATGCTGAAGTGCCAGAAAGGGTAGAAGCTTCTTAAAGAGACAGAGGCCAATTTCATGTTGCCAGAAGTCAAATTTCTTTTCTTACTTTTGGTATATACAGCATTTTCATAGCAACTGAAGGAGACAGTTGCTTTATTGCGCTGTAAAATTACAAGTGCCTGGAAAACACATAACAACCCCCCTTTAATTTGCAGGGTAGCATAAAGTTAGGCTCTGAAGCAATAAAAAGTCTAATGAGTCCATTATTACACTCTTCCAACGTGATGATGCTTCAGTACAGACAGATGCAGTGATGTGTCTACTGTATAAGCCTGTGGCTTCAGTGGTTGCTGTGGTTGATCAGGTCTAGATTCAGCAACATTATGAGCCCATAAAATGAGGTCATCTGATATTTGGATTTGCTTTCTTATGGTCTCAAGCCATCAACACCCCATGAATGATGGCTTGTCTTGCCTCTGGAGAAAGCTTTGATAACAAAGAGCAAGCAAGCGTCACAGTCTGACGGAAAATGTTCTTGCCAATCACCAGAGATGACGGCAGCTCCGGGGCACATTAAAACAACGGTTCTGCTCTTTTATAATTGCATATTCTGAAGCTGCTGCTCCTCTTTCTGTGTGTGTGGGAGACATCACAGCTCCAACACCGTGAGTACACATGCACCGTGACATCAGGAATGTGGCCTCTAATGAATAATAAGTGGTTTCTTTTAATTTTAGTCAAATGAATAATGTGACATGCTAATTTGTAATTAGCCTCTGGGTGTAGCTTCAGTATATCTGATTTTAGACTGATTTCCTTCCAATTGCATTCCCTCTTTGTGTCATTTTATTTTTAGACCCTGGGGTAAAATTAATTCCAAACACATTAAAGGGTTTCTGAGTTTTGGGCTTCGTTTCCCTAATTTATTTTTCACTCTTTTCAAATTTATCTCACACACACTCTTTCCTCTCCCAGGTCTCCTCCAGAGCACACATATTTTGACCCCAGCGATTTCCTGGAGGGCATCCAACAGGAGATAGAGCGTGAGGGGCTTGAATATGAGGTAAAACTTAATCTCAATTTAGATCTCTCTGCTGTTTTATCAGTAACACAAGAGCAGAGGTAGACCTGAGATGAAATAATCCAGCTGAATCGCCTTTTTTAGTGGTGACCACGTCCTGCTGCGGCCATTGTTAGCTATCAATGACATGACTGGAGAAGCTGTTTTCTTTTAACATGCACAGCACTGACTTCATTACTTATTAGCAACATTAACCTGACTTCATGCAGTAAACAAGGGGCTCGTCAGATAATATGCTGTCCTCACAATGTGTTACTTTACAAAGCTAACAAACCTAGCGATACAGCTAGCCAGACAGTTAGCTAACACCTGAAGTGGGAATAATCCAGTCCTCGATTGTTTTGTGGTTTTATTCACAACTCTATTTCATTTTGTTTTGTAAAGCCTTAACAAAATATGAGGGTAAGTATTTATTAATTATACATAAAATACTAAAGGTGACTAGACTTCAACTAATAATAGCATAGATCACAGATGTCAAACTTCAGTCCTCACAGGCCGCTGTCCTGAAACTTTTAGATGTGCCTCTGCTGTATCACCTGAATAGAATAGAATAATTAGGTCATTAAGGCTCTGGAGAACTGATCTACACCAGGAGGAGGTCATTAAGTCATTTCATTCTAGTGTTTTGTACCAGTGGCGCATCTAAAAACTGCAGGACAGCGGCCCTTGGGGACTGGAGTTTCACTCCCCTGGAGATGCTTCTTAACATAGATAATTAGCCAAGGATGTACCTTGTACAATTAGCTGAAGCACATAGAAATGATTAGTTTAACTAACAAAGCACTACATAATATTCAAATAATTATTGATAACATGAACCTACAAATGAATAATCTCCAAGGAACAATGTATTTAAAGGACAGCCAGTGACGCCATGCGTTCAGCCTGACCAGTTCAGACCAAATTATAAGGTCAAACTTGTTGACCAATGTCCACCAGGTGGCAGTAAAATTCTGTTGTACAACTTTTGTTTCACAATAACTAAAATCAAACAAAATATTCCAAGGGAGACAACACAGATAATTAGTCGGCACAGATAACAGCTGCATCCACCGCTGACAGCTGCTGGGTGAGTGTATGATGTTCACTCTGATGACCTTTGACACATTTGACCCCTCTAGTTGGAGGTGATCTTCTCCCTGATGTTAAAGGCACCCACAGAGGATTAATCCAAATCCTTGAATGGTGGCCCCCAGTTTAGCAGTGGTCTTAAAAGCAGAGCAGGGACTTTAATATGTTCATTTGATTAATTGATTACGTAGATTTTAAAAATAAGCCAGTAGGAATTCCCCTCCAATGGGAAATGTTGACTTTTTTACAGCAAGGCAAGGCAGAACTTTTTTTTTTAAATCAATTTTCTATGTCTGACCAAATTAATTTTTTCTATTGACTTTAAAATTCATGTGCATCAAAAGAGAAAAATTGAAGATTATAATGTTTTTAATAATTTCTTTTTTTTTTTTTTGGTCTTTTATTTGTTCTCCTGCACATAGAAAATGAAAAACATTTTTTGGTAAGTCTTTTTGCTTTTTTCTGTGTTGGAAAAAAAATGGCACAATATTTTTGCACTTGCCATTAGAGCTAAAACAAAACAAGGACTTAAAATACTTTTTTCTTCTCTTTTGGTTATTTACTGTAGAAATAAAAGAAATGTGGTTTATATAGTGAGAAACACTTAATAGAAAAACAGTCAAATTTTGCACACCACCATTCTTTCATGCTTGTCTACTAGGAAAAAATGGAGTGCGAAGAAGGGAAAAAAAACATTAATATTTTAATCTACAAGTTTTTGTTTTTACTTGCGCATGACTTTAATGTCAAAAGAGAAAGAAAATTTGATCGGACAAAATGTGTGTTGAAAGAAAAAAAACTTTGGGGTTTCCATACTTTCACCATTCCTGAACTACAAAACTGAAAATCTGAAGGAATAAACTGCTTATTTTCAATTATGCATTTAACCTCATTTTACCTCATAGAAAAACTGTCAAATTTTGCACATCACCATTCTTTCATGCTTGTCTACTAGGAAAAAAATGGTCAGCGAGGAAGAAAAAAGGCGGCACTGATAGTTCAGTTGGTTTAGTTAGCATGCTGTCTAACCTCATCAGTTAGCTAATCCCACTTGTTTGTGGATTTGTATGAAATTGCGTTAAATGTTAGCATTCAACATGAAGCATTACATCCAACTCTGGACCAAAAGCAGAGTATCACTCCAGATTTAGCCACCAAATCACTCATGGCTTAGTTTTTTTAGGGGCTACCCCTCACAGAGCGTGGCCTTTGGCCTCTGAGACCAATGCTGTTCTTAACTTTATCTGGATCTGTGAGATTAAAGGTGTTGACAAGTGAAAAACAGCACATTGGCTGTCTGCAGCTCACTGCATCATCCCTCATGCTGTCAGTGGGCCTCTAAGAAAAGCCGATGGCCTCCTGCATCCAGCTGAAAGATTCATTACAGTGATTGATAGATTTGCGTTGCTCTCTGGCCCCATTTTGTGGTCAGTACATTTACTTTGTCTAGAAACACACTTACACGAGCTCCCAGCTATTTTTCTCCTGCTTCGCTGGGGGGAAAAAAGTAATTTCAGGTTTAATTTGTATCTAACCAGGAGGTGGATCTGTACCGAGCAAACATCCAAGACAAACTGGGCCTGACCATCTGTTACAGGACTGATGACGAGGATGAGGCTGGGATCTACATTAGTGAGGTAAAAGTTCCAGGGTTGTGCTCAGATCTACTTTAACACTTAGTGACAACAAACTGTACTTGTCAAAAGGAATAATGTTTGCTTTAATTCATAATTTAAACATGTTCCTTTAGATCGATCCAAACAGCATCGCTGCAAAGGATGGTAGAATTAGAGAAGGGGACAAAATCATACAGGTAAGAGTTAGAAAAACTAATGCTAGAAGCTTCAGTTGGTTTGAGTAGAACTAGAAATAATTAGTGTTAAAAACAGAAAAACAGCCAATTTTTATGTTCGTCCAGATCAATGGTGTTGAGATCCAAAACCGAGAGGATGCAGTGGCGCTGTTGACCACTGAGGGCAACCAGAACATCTCTCTGCTGGTGGCCCGACCAGAGATTCAGGTAATAAGCATGTCAGAATATGTGTGGTATAGTACAGGTTCGTACTGTAAACCCAGAGATTCACAGAAAAATCATCTGGTGATTGGAATTGGATGATTTTCATCTTGATCAACCCAGAAACTCAAAAATCTGCTAATTTTCTGATCAATGCTAGCAGGAGAAATGAAATCCTACAACCACAACCTACAACAAAATTGTGTTTTTTGTTCTACAATTTTGTTGTGGGTTGTGTTTGTAGGATTTCCCTTTCCCTCATTTCTCCTGCTAGCGTTAGACACACACATTTGTTTTGGTTGTATTTACCCAGAATGCCATGCGCTTTAGTCTGCTTTCTGCTTTTGGAGCGGTCTCTGGTCCACTAGTGGTTTACTTCAACCAAATCAAGACCTAGGTTTTTAGGCGAACCAGAGATTGCTTTTTTGGTCCACATCAGAATTCAGTTGTGATTCACACCTCCTGAAGTAAACTGGACTTGTTACCCGTTTTACAGCGATTGGTCATCCATCCACACAATGTGACATTACTTCTGCTGCTAAAGTATAGCTTATAGGAAGCAGAGAAAAAGATTATTAATGTTGCGTCTTAAATCTGTATCTAAATCGACCATAAAATTCTGATTAAAATGAAACTTTTTGAAACTTTTGACCAATAACTGATAACCGGTAACACTGTATAATGCTTTTTGGATGACAAATAGGCCTTGAATATCAGAAGCATGTCCTCTGCTCCCTCAGTGTTTTTGTGTGGGGTTTTTTGTGTTTTTTGTTTTTTTTACATTTTCATGTTTCATATGTGTGTCTAAAAATGCATCTCTCTTGTGCTCCTTATGGCATCCCAGCTGGACGGGGGCTGGATGGATGATGATAGGAACGACTTCCTGGATGACCTCCACATGGACATGCTGGAGCAGCAACACCATCAGGCCATGCAGTTCACTGCCAGCGTGCTAGAGCAGGTACACACACACACACCTTCACAGCATGCTGAGCAGGAAGACACACAATCAATCTGAGTAATTAATGTTTGACTGGTTTTGGGTTTCTTGTTTTCATTGTTAACAGAAGGAGACTAGGAAGACATTGGGTTCATGAAGAAAACCTTTTAATCTATTAACTAGTTTCTTGCAGTATTTGTAGATAAAACATGGGCCTTTACTTTTATGCAGTGTATACATCTTTTCACAGAATATTTACATTTTGTTTGCAGGAAATACTTAAAGCTCACTAAGTCCTGACATAAAGGAGGAACAAAGTCTTAAAGTGTTAGCTACTAGAACTAATGGTGAAAAAAAACCCAGACATTTCTTCCTATATCTTTGAAAAAAGAGAGCATCAAACACAACAGCTAAATGTTTGTCAGTTTAGTAGTCTGGAGTCCAGTGTGTATTAACTAGTCTGGAGTCCAGTGTGTATTAACTAGTCTGGAGTCCAGTGTGTATTAACTAGTCTGGAGTCCAGTGTGTATTAACTAGTCTGGAGTCCAGTGTGTATTAACTAGTCTGGAGTCCAGTGTGTATTAACTAGTCTGGAGTCCAGTGTGTATTAACACAATGCCCTGGTGGAAAGACATCATCAATGATCTTAGTGAGGCAATTATTGCAGACCAACTCAAAAGCCAATGGACTTCTATTTTAGAAGTCCATCATTCTAAAATAGGAAACATTGTTTAAAATTGAGAATGGTTCAGCTCTAGACCTTCCCTGAAGTGGACAAGCTTTCAGGTTGATGTTAACGATAAACCACTTACTGGTCATCCAAGAGGTGACAAGAGGTACATGTCAGGCCCTATAATGTTGACGGTATACTTTGAAAAACAAGTATGGGTTGTTTGGAAGATATAAGAAGGAAATTATTTCTGAAAATACAACTTTGCAAACCGAGGCATAGTTTAGCAATGAGCACAGATGTTCAGACATAATGAACAAAACCACATATAGAGAAAAACTAACACATTAGAAAACCTCACACCAAGCACAGTAGTGGAAAGTTGATCATTTGGCTTATTTTGCAGCTTGTAGTACCTTTGGTAAGTATTTTGTGACAACAGAAGCTTGGTCTCAATATGGTCAACAACAGGACATTGATTCAAAAACTGTCTGTAAATCTACAAGAGAATAGTTAAAACATTCACTAATTCAGACTGAACTGTTGAAGTAAGAGTAATAGCACATCTACATTACCAAATATCCTAGAATTTAATGAAGCTTTGCACAAAATGTAATCAGTTCAAGATGTTGATCCCTAAGATGACTCTACAAAGTTAATTGAAAATGTGGATCTTGGTGTGCATCTGAGTTTAAGATCTTTTATGGTCGACTAGACAACTTTCCAAATTTACTTGGTTGTTTGTCTTTGCAGAAGAAGCATGAGGAGGACGGGGGCACCACAGACACGGCCACGTTGCTCTCCAACCACCACGAAAAGGACAGCGGTGTTGGCCGCACAGACGAGAGCACCCGGAACGATGAGAGCTCTGAGCAAGAGAACCTTGGTGACGATCAGACGACCACAGCTTCCAACACGCTGGGCAGCTGCAGGAAACTGACCTATAGCCAGGACACCCTCGGCAGCACTGACCTGCCCTTCAGCGGCGAGTCGCTCATCTCTGCAGACTACGCCGACACCGACTTCCTGGGCATCCCAGTCGACGAGTGTGAACGCTTCCGAGAGCTCCTGCAACTAAAGTGTCAGATGAGGAGTGGCGGCGCTCAGGGCCTGTTCAGCCTGGCCGCTGGGGGCACTGAGGATCAGACAGAGGAGGGCGTGGATAAGGAGCTGGAGTTGCTCAACGAGGAGCTGCGCAGCATCGAGCTGGAGTGCCTGAACATCGTCCGTGCCCACAAGATGCAGCAGCTGAGGGAGCAGTGCCGAGAATCATGGATGCTCCACAACAGTGGCTTCCACAACTACAACACCAGCATAGACGCTCGCCGCCACGAACTGCCGGACATCACAGAGCTGCCTGAGAAATCAGACAAGGATAGCTCAAGTGCCTACAACACCGGCGAGAGCTGCCGCAGCACTCCTCTCACTCTAGAACTGTCTCCGGATAACTCCCTCCGTCGTGGAGCAGAGAATCAGGGCGCAGTCGGACTGTCTGGATCTGGAGTCTCAAATGGCAAGATTCACAAGCCCCTCTTGTCCCCGGTGCAGGAAGCCGGAGGCCCCAGGCGGTGCAGAGTCTCCTCTAAAGACCTGGACGGAGAGCTACAAGCCGAGAGCAAAGAGAGGAAGCTTGGGGAGACGGGTAAGGGTGGACGAGGCTCTCAACCACATTCCCCTTACAAGCACGCTCACATCCCGGCCCACGCCCAGCACTACCAAAGCTACATGCAGCTGATCCAGCAGAAATCTGCAGTGGAATATGCCCAGAGTCAGATGAGTCTGGTCAGCATGTGCCGGGATGCAGTCAGCCCCGGTGACCATGAGCCCAGGATGGAGTGGAAGGTAAAGATCCGCAGCGACGGCACGCGGTACATCACGAAGCGGCCGGTCCGGGACAGGCTGCTGAGGGAGCGTGCTCTCCGTATCCATGAAGAGCGCAGTGGCATGACCACAGACGACGACGCCATCAGCGAACTGAAGATGGGCCGCTACTGGAGCAAGGAGGAGCGGAAGCAGCACGCCATGCGGGCCAAGGAGCAGAAGCAACGCCGCGAGTTCATGAAGCAGAGCCGAGTGGACTGTCTGAAGGACCAGAGTGCTCCCGAGGACAAGAAGGAGCCAAACATCATCGAACTCAGCCACAAAAAGATGATGAAAAAGAGAAATAAGAAAATTTTTGACAACTGGATGACCATCCAGGAACTGCTGACCCATGGCACCAAGTCACCTGATGGGACTAGGGTTTATAACTCACTTCTGTCTGTGACCACGGTGTGACTCCAACTCCAAGGTGGAAGTGGGCCAGCGTGTACATATGGCGGTACTGGCTTGGACAGAGAGGGCTGCCACCAACATGTGGCGTCACTGTGTACATAGGAAATCAGAAAAGCCTTTCGGTTCCTACATTTTCATTATAGGGCTCCATTAAGTGATGGCTGGGTTTCACTGAATGGGACTTTGCAACTAAAGCAATGATTTTTTTCAGTAACCTTTTCTACCTTTGAGCTCTTTTAGATATTTTTTGGAAACTGCAATATTGACTCTTTTTGGAAGGTTTTGAAAGTGTGTAAAAAAATGTGAGCCATACTTTACCAGCCAGCATTTATATATATATATATATATATATATATATATATGATTTTAGTGTGATACTTTTATGGAGAAAATGTTATTTTACCTTTAAAAAAAGTCAATCACGAAAACCTTTGTATAAGGATTTTGGAGAATTATAAAACATAATTTGTATAAAATGTGTGGGTTTTTTTGTTTTAATTTCTCCCAAAAGATGCTGATTTCCCAAAGTTAAAGACTACCGGCGGTGTACCGTCTATCCCAACATGAAGAGAACATTGATACTGATGTGTGTGTATGTACGATAACCTTTAGAGTAAGATGTGGAGTATGTGTTTTATGTTGTGCACACATATAGATGCTCTTGCTTTTGTAGAATTTTATGTATCGGGAAGAGAAACCAGCTTAACAAATCCCTAGTTAGCCTCACAATTTGAGTCTTGTACAATGAGAGATAATAAATTATTGTTTTATATATGATGAACTTTGAAATGTTTTTGAAGTTTCATTTTTGAGAATTACTGAGGACCTAAACTAGTAAAAGCAGATCAGAAATCCTTGTAAGGCTAATTTTATTGTCATATTTGTACAGCTGCTCAAGACGCATTGATATTCATTGAACTTTTTCATATTTTGTGACATTACAGCAAAAAACCTAAGTACATTTTACCAGAATTTTATGTTATAGTCCAAAACAAAGTAGTGAGTCATCATGCAGTTTAAGAAAATTGATACATTGCACAGATTTGTATTCAGCCCAGGCCAATAGTCTTAAAATGTCACCTAATAAGTTGAGTCTACTTATGTGTAATTTATAATGAATAAAATGAAACTGTTCTACATAGGTGCTGTTTGTAAAGTTGCAGTGAAAAATTAACAAAAAAGGAGAAAAAAATACAAATCTGATGCCATTCTTGGAGGACACTGTCTGGGTGCACAGATAATGTAGGCCACCGCTAGCTTTAGCACGTTTGGGACTTTTATTAGATGAGGAAACATTTTAGTCACTTAACACCCACTTTAAAGAACAAGTGTTTTTTCCACAAGAGTCGATCAAAAGACACTAGCTACAATTATACATGTATATATAAAGAGGCATTTTGTGAAAGTTATGGTCATTTTGTTCCAATATCTTGATTCAGCTCTTATTTTGTAGGACCGAAAATGAGAACTTAAGTTTGTCATGCTTTGTATGCAACAAGCTTCAACAGCTCACTGAAATCATGAGCTAGCTGCAGTAAAAATACACCTAGCAAGAAAACATGCTTAAGTAACAAAAACTGGCAACATAATACATCAAAACATCAATGTTGATAAATTGTGATACAGAACAGTCAGCTAAATGCTTCCGCAAGAAAATATATTTTCATCAACTTAGCAGAGAAACACGTCTTAGACACAGAGATTTAACTGCTTTCAATGCTGGAACTGCTGCAGTTTGGAACTATTGGCAGCTGGATGAAACACTTGACTTCCGAATTCCATGGTGTGTCTGAACCCTCCTTACCAAACCCTAAACACCAGAGTTCCGGTCACCTTCTAATCTGGCCACGTAAGCTGGTTGCTCCTCCGAATATAGCCCCCATACCTTGCTAAATATGATAAAGGGTGAGCAAAGTGGAGATTGTAAGGGGGTCTTGAATGGAGAAATGGGATGGAAAGAAGAAAACCACAAAGAACTTCCACAAGGCAAGGGAATTTAATTTATATAGCAGGTTTCAGCCAAAGAAAATTCAGTGCTTGTACAAAGAAGTTAAAAACAACATACAAACAAAAACACATCAAACATATTAAAATTAGACAGATTAAATATAAACATTTTTATTAAAAAAATTATAAGTAAATAAAAATTTAAAGGCAACCGCAAATAAAAAGGTTTTTAACCTTGTTTTAAATAAACTCAGGGTGAGATCAGTCTTACAGTGAGCAGGAAGCCTTTATGTTGGTGCATAAAAACTGAAACTGTTTCAGTGTGTTTAGTTGTAACTCTTGGAATTATGAATAGGTTTGATTCAGGTTATTTTAAAGGTCTTAGCGCATGGAGGGTTGAAAAAGACCAGAAATGTAGCCTGGGCTTTTATTGTTAAGTGCTTTATAAACCATTAATGAAATTTTAAATTCTATTCTTTGAACAACTGGAAACCAATGGAAGGATCTCAGAATGGGACTGATGTGCTGATCTCTTGTTTTAGAAAGGACTCTGGAGAACCTGGAGCTATTTTATTAATTAATCAGTAAATCCAGTACAAATGTGTTGCAATTATCAAATCTACTAAAAACAAAGGTATGAACTAATCTTTCAGAAAACTTGTTGGGACAGTCATCCAATTTTGGCAATATTTTTTAAAGTTTGTTACGCTGTCTTTATGATAAATTTGATGCCTGTGAAGACTCAGATCGGGATCCATGATCTCCCAGATCATGGATAGTTTGCTCTGTACAAGGGACATGATAGATGTGATATTTGACATTTTCCTTAACCTCAACTTAGGCAAAAAAGATGTACTGTTCACACAAATAAAGGACAAAAACAGCTTCAGTGGGTGACACTTTCTAGTCCATTTACTACCAAATAAAGGCCACCAGAGCCAATAAAACCTTTAAAGGAAAAAAAATAACGCTAACCCCCAGCGAAACAGGGGCCCTCCTCTCTTTTCAAAGGCAGGATTTTTCCCCAGGGCTAGATGGCTTTCCTAGCCAAGTTCAGGCTCATTTGTTGAGGACCCCAACTTTGGAATCTAAAGTTTCCTTTCTGTTCTTTATGGTTAAGTGACTGTTTTACGTTGGTTTGGAGAGTGGATATTTCAAGATCTGACGTTGAACAAGACAGTCAGATATGGCAAATAAATGGCTCTTTACAATAAGGCTCCTCCTACAGATGGCTTATAAATAGTTTGTAGCTATGTTATTAAATAAACTATAAACACTTTATAAATCATTAATAACTGCTTATTATGCATTAATTAAGGGTAAGAAAGAAACACAATTGACTGGTTTCTTGCCAGATAATGAGCCAGATCTGTTCACCTATTATTTCATCTAGAGTTGTTATATTAAATATTTCAGACCTCACATGGAGGTCAAAAAATCTGTGGCATGTTCTCACCAGTTACATTCCAATTTTATGTTGCTCCAACTAAAAAACCAATCAATACAGCTTGAGTGGCTGAAACAAAGAAGTTTGTACTATTTAACTCTGTTATATACAAAGATAAATAACAATACACACCTTCTGTCCCGTTCACATTTTGTACATCTGAAAGAGACGTTTTCCAGCATGGAAAGACTCGGATTCCTCCATCCTGTGTCACAGCATATTCCTTACCCTCATCATCATCCAGCCCAGCTCCTTCATGACATGATGCACATACAGAGTCCCAGCCAGCAGGAGCAGCACTGCATGTAAACACACGCTATAATTGCATGTATGTTAGTCTCCCATTCACTCTTTAACAACCTGCCCCAAAGAGCAGGCTCCAGCTCAACAAACTGAAGACGTTTTATATATATAGCACTTTTTCAGCAATAAGGCAGTTCAAATTGCCTCTAAAAGCTCATGACTATTATGAACAAGACCCTTAAGGCCAGAAGAGCCACATTGGCCCTTCACTTCCCCATGGGTCTCACATGAGTCTTGACAGCAGTAAGACCGTCTGATTGGTTGTTTCTGACGGATTGGTGTATTTCTGCAGTCTTACTGTGGCAGCATGGGAGAAGAAAGAGGATCTGATATTTTTCTGTTGTGAGGAGTGAGACACGCTGGTTTTGCCTGTGGGTTTTTCCTTACAAGGCGAGATGAAAGTGTGTTTTAACACCGAGCTGCAGCAACAGCAAACAGCGCTCTCAATGCAAAATGGCTACATTTAGAGTGTGTAGCTCGAGGCTGAAGAGAAAAAATGCGACATTCTTCAGACGGGGTTTGGAGAAGCCGAAGGAGGTCATGATGACTGAGCTTCAGTTTTTTTTGGAGGGGGTTCAAGGTGATTCATAAGGACATGTAGGGAATGTGACGCCAGCAGCAGGAAGAGTTGGTCTGCATTTTAATCTCTGGGTCTCTGAACTTCATCACCCTGCTGTGGAAACTAAACAGTACCCTCTGTTGGATGACACGGAGAACGCGTGTGTGGAGAAGGAGATGCGTGTCCTCCAGCTGAACCCAGTCAGGGTGTCTGACACAAAAACATCCTGCTTCAGATGAGAGAAATCACAAAACATGACAATGATGAAATCTAACAGGATTTCAGTCCAAAATTTTAATCGCTCGGTTCTGTATCATCTTCTGAGGCCGATTGGTTGTTGATGTTGCTTGAGATAAGTAACTTAAATGCTTGCACCTTGAAATGTTCTAATTATCCTGAATTTGCTTTCTGTTGACGTATTAAATATTTTTCTGAGTTTAGATGAGAATCTGAAAGCTGCTCAATGTGTTAACCATTCATTTTCATATTTAAAGAGGCAGTATTATGTGTTTTCCAGGCACATAGTGCCACTTTATAGCACAATCAAATAGCTATGGCTATGTTCACACTGCAGTCTGAAGTGATCCAAATTTTTACCTTAATGTGACCTGAATCTGATTTTTTCATAAAAGTCTGAACAACACAGATTGGATTTTTTTGAATGTGACCCAGGCCTCTTGGATATGTGGTTCTAAATCCGATATGTGCCAGATGTTTTCAAACGTGACCCGAGTCTGTACAGCCAGGTCGCGTTCATCCAGCCTGAACATTGATATTCGACAAACATCACTATTCTCCATCTTGATATGCGCAAGCGGCAAGAAACAACCATAGTGGACCTTAATCAGAACTAAGTTGTTAATATGCTGGCTCCAGTTGGATAACAACTTTAAAATCGTAAGATAGCAAAACGAAAAGCCATTTTTCTTTTTTGTAAAGAACAAAAATTGAATTGTGTTTTCCTATGATAAACTCACTCCTGAGCTTCAGACATCAGCTTCTGGACTAATGAGTGGGGAGACAGAGTTCTGTTCAGCCATGGCTCTAGCAGATCTGCAGCTGCTTCAACAGATTTCCTGAACTTTTTGCGCCCCCTCTGTATGCAGCGTTGCATACACTGCATACCCATTTTTTGCGCCACTGGTTGAGGTGACCTTTGTTTCTTCACTCTCAGGGGTCAATAAATGATAAAACAACTCTTTATGAGGTCAGAGTTGGCTAGCCTGCGTACTGAAGACATGGTCATAGTGCTAGACAAAGAATTCCTCATCTCTGTGTGAAGTGCCAGGTGTACTGTCCACCATTTCTCAGCAAAACAAATCCAGGCCAGCTCAAAATGTCCTCCAGACACAGAAAATCACACGTGAGTGTACACTGAGCGGGTAATAAGAAGAGTTTAAGAAAACAAACACTTTGATTTAGTTATTCCTTTATCTATTGTTGGAATCATTAATGAACTTTTTCCAGTGGCTTGCCTGCAAGTCAATTATCAAAACAAACCGTAAGGGCACGGGCTAAAGTGAAGGAATGAATTGTTTACGTGAACTCAGAAAAGATAAGTTAAGAGTGTTTCCCAACCCTGGTCTTCCAGGCACAGTGCCCTGCATATTTTAGAGGTCTCCATCTTTTCCCCTTTACTATCCTCTCACCATCATTTCCTGCCTTACCTCCTCCACCCTACTTCAACATAACATTTGCTTGAAATTACAGCTAGATCAGCTCTACACCAACCAATCAAGCCTTGCCACAACTTTTCACGTGTTATGCTCTGGTCGTTTGCCTAGAACTTTTTCCACTGTGGTGCAAACCATCCTGAAGGTCATTTATGATAAATTACCTTCAAATTAATAAAAGTAAACATTTATTAATTTTGCAAAAATGCTTGTTCTTCTTGCTTCCATAAAAAAAATTTTTAAAAGGGAGAAAAAATGTCACTAAAGTTAAAGGTTACTGGTTGCAATAGAATTTATGAGTATCAAAGTAAAAAAGTTGATTACAAATGCACAACACAGTGCGGTTGGTAGAACTGTTGCCTTGCAACTAGATGATCCTGGGTTCGATTCCCGACCCGGGGTCTTTTTGCATGTTCTCCCTGTTTGTGTGTGGGTTCTCTCTGGGTTCCTCCCACAGTTCAAATACATGACTGTAAATACATAATTTGTCTGTATAAATTCTCCTTAGGTGAGAGTGTGTGTGCCTGGTTGCTTGTCCAGCAATGGACTGGTGACCTGTCCAGGGTGACCCCACCTCTCACCCATTGACAGCTGGAGACAGGCACCAGCACCTCTTAACCTCAATAGAAGAAGAGTGTAAGAAAACAGATGGATGGAAACGCACAGCACTTTTCAGAGGTCTAAACCTAGAATATTCTCTTTCTCTTTCACAACTGTGCTCTGCTGTAACAGTTCTGAGCCCTATAAATAAGCACGACCACCACACTTAAAAATGTTAACATTTATTGCTATTTCTGAATACCGCGCTGAAAGCAAAAGCATTCAGAGTATACACAGAAATTATACAATAATATATTGTTTCACAAAGGCAGTGAACACATACTGTATTACAATCTACAAAAAAATCTACTTTACAGAAATTTAAAATTCTAAATATCAAAAAAGTACAGCTGCAGAAACAGGTGTAGAACTGTAACCAAAAACTGGATATCGGTCAGTCGGTGAAACAACGTGGTGACATCACGATACAAAGAAAGCGCTCCATCTTTGTACTTACAGCTGGTTTTTTCAGGAACTACAACCGGCAGACATAAAACACCCCCAAAAACGTACTCCAGAAGAAGTCAGTGAACTGAAATCATAATAAATTATGGTTGTATGCATCCAAGAAAACGTCAGTTTACAGAGGATGCTACTACAAAAGGGAGCATGTCTGTATAGTTCAGTGGAACTGGTAGTGTATCACTGTGGAAAGACGCTTCAAATATGAGGATAGCAAGTGGTAAAAATAAAAGCTTCTCATCTCACAGGAACTGAGAAATCAATTGTAAAATTGATGGAGCTGATGGTTGATGGAGCCTGGTGGATTAAAGATAAATCAACACTTAAAAACTCAGAAGTGGTTTTACTTCTTATGAAAAGTCTCCTAAATGATAATAGTCTGTAGAATGGCAAGTTACTTCCTGTTACAAGTTGGAGTAAATGGTCCAAAACTTGAGCCATAAACCACAGAGGTCAAAATAAACTCACTGATCATCAAAATAATTAGAGGAAAAAAATTCCAAGGCTAATAAAATCAACCCTGCTGGATTTTAAAACAAAAACCTGTAAAATATTCCAATAAAAAGAAAAAATATTTTCTGGAGCCCAGAAAATGCACTCCTCCAAAATAGTAGCTATTTTGGAGGAGTGTCCAGAGACGGGGCGAGGTGTTCATCTGTTGTCTTGGCGACCACTGATGGAAAGAACGAGCTGGTTTACGGTCACATGCGACTGCAGGAAGAAGGGGTGGCCTTCAGTCTAATCCTGCTCCATAGGCTCCTCGGTGGTCTCAGTGTTTAAGGTGGCGCCCTCTGTAGGAGGTTCAGTTGTACTGAAGGAGGGAGCGACAGCAGCCTCCTCTTGGGCTGCCTCTGCCCCCTCCTCTGTACTGCTGCTGCTGCTGCTGCTGATGACCGGGTCGCTGCTTCTCTCCTCTCCGTCCCGGCTGCTCTCCTGGTTCTCCTGGACGCTAGTGGGGGCCTGCTGGTCTGTCTGGTCCATGTCACTACCCTCCTCTTCTGAAGCGCATGGTACCTCCCTCTCAGCCGGATCACCCCCATCCTGCTTGGATCCTTCGCAACTCTCAGACACCGTGCCGCTAGTTGGTTCTAAACAACAAGAAGGGGGTACAACAAGTTTTTATAATTGTACAATATACGTAGGCCTGTCACTATAACAAACTTTGCTGAACGATTGTCTCAAAAAATTATTGCGATAAACGATAACATTGTTTGAAGACCTTTTTACACTGATGTAATGGAAATGACGTAATAATGCATGTGATTTCCTGCCAAAGATAGATACACTTTATTTTCAAAAGAATACTAAACACTGGAACTAATAAACAAAACAACCACAAACAAAAATAAAATGGATTCTCAGTCTCCATTAACAAAAAACGTACTTGAAAAAAAAAACTAAACAACATAAAGCCAAAGTGGAAATAAATACTGCATTCAATCAAAAGAGTGCAGATTATGAAGTCTGTATACTATGTTGCCCTTCAGTAATAATTAAATTTAAATAGAGAAAATGGGCACATCCACTACCTGATGCAATAGTTCACACTACATGATTTTTTGCTCTTATTTTTCCCCTTATGACAATCTTAAAACGTTGGTCTTTCTAAGATTGTGTGGTGTGTTACAGATCCTAGGCTCTGATCTAAATCAGGGGTTTTCCCCAACTGGGATCTTAATGCAGCCTGTTGAATGTGACAGGTAGCCAATCAGAAAGCGAGGATTCTCCTCCACGCTTTCTGAGGGGAAATTACAGAGAGGAATCCCAAACAGCTGACACTGCAACCCGAAGTCCAGCGGACATTGGAGATGATATGTGGAAACAACATTAATGTTTATTCAACATGCAAAGAATATAGAAATGACAAGAGGAGGAGTTGGAGCGAAATTGCTACCGTAGTTGATAAACCCAGTAACTTTTCAGCTGTTCTTCGTTAACGTGACGTAAATAGGTTCTAATGATTTTCATTCAGTCAGAACTGACACTAGCAACATGCATTGCAGGTAGATTGTAGTAAAGCATTGATTAATGCCTGGTTTTAAAATTAGTTCACTGAACTTGTAGCAATTATTTTGTGCCCATTGTTGGACACCACAGGGCAGGACCGAACCGATAGAACCGTTATACCTAGGATTTCTGTCGGCTAATGTGTTGTCTGTCAGGTTTTGAAAATGGGCCGACAGCTCTAAGATTCTGTCGTGTGCGCTGGGCTTTACACTAAGGAAATGAGGAAGGGAGGGTCAGTGGAGAGCACCGGAGTTTAGCCTTTTTCATTCGGTGTCATCAACAGAAAGAGAAAAAGGCCGGAAGAGACGATAATGCCAATAATTAAAATGACTTTGATAGTTTTAATTTATCGTACGATTAATTGCTTTTGCCGTTTATCGCGACAGGCCTAAGTATACGGCTACATTTAAATACACGTATCTGTTTTTATAAAGCAGTTGTCAACAGCTAGAGATACACCACAAACCAGGCTGGTCATCACCCTCCCAGAAACTTTTTTTCCTTTTTTTTTTTAAATCAGTAGGCAGGACAGTTAAAAAAATAATTTTGTATTTTATATATATATATCCACACAGAACCCCATCCTCTTGAGCTCTCTCTTCAGTTTGGTACTCTGTTATCACTTTTCATTACGTTGTTGGCTATTTATTAGTGGGTCTGGTGGAGCAGCAAATTTATGCCTCAGTATTCTCCATAGCACTCCCAGTAGTCTATTATTCAGCTAATTATTTTGTGTAATGCACATTTTGAAGTAGATAAACAATTTAAAGCCAACTTTGACAGCAAGCCAAAAACTCTGGGCAGTTTGGAGTAGAACCCTTGTCTGTAAGCCTGATGGGGAGAACATTAAAAAAGAAATGAATCCAATCAGAACCCACCTAGCTCCTCAGTGGCAGCTTCAGTGCTGAACGCCTCCTTCTTCTCCTCCTCCTCCTCCTCTTGAACCATGGCTTCTGCTTCTTTAGAGTGGTGGCTGCTGTCTGAGGACCTCGGCGTCTCCACTTCCTGCTCTTCTTCCTCCTCGTCTTTACAGAACTTCAGTCTCTTCACCTCTTGGTGTTCAGCCTCCATGTCCTCTTCCTCCTCCTCTTCGTCCGAGTGTTTGTTCTTCACAGCGCTCCCCGGGGAGCCTTCTGAAGGCAAAACGTTGCTAACGAGGAATGGAGACAAATGACAGAAACAGATTCCGACTGCTGGTTGTGTTGAAGAGGGCAGACGTGTTTTCTATAGATCCTGTCCTACCTGGTGTCTTGGTTGTCATCTTGCTCTGTGTTGAGGTCTTTGTTGTCTGTGCTGTCTGGTAGACCATTGGCTGCTAGTGAGTTGGCCAGTGACACCTTTGGTCTGTTCAACGGTCGAGGGGTTCCTGGACCATTTACTTTCCTGACAGACATTAAAAAAATAGTTACAGAGTATCTGCATTTTTCAATAAGCCAAATTTAAGACTATAAGACTTTTTTAATGCAATCTTTAATGAAATTTAAAATTGAAAAATCTATAACTAGAGGGGATGGTTGACGGAACTTGTTCCACTATAATCAACCATAGCAAAAACTGCACCAATGATACAGTCACAACTACCTGGCCAGGTCGCTAGCAAAGGTACCACCTTGAGTCACAAAATGCAATAAAAATATTTGTGTGCGACTCAAATTTTTGCCCTGGTGCCCCGACCACCGGGCTTAGCAAGTTTTCTAGGGGAAACCCTGTAAGATATTTTAAGGCCTTGAATTTAGACACATTAATATAAGACTTTTTAAGAACAAGGACTCAAGAGTTACAAAAAAAAGACGATTGATTTCAGTTTTCTACCTCTCTATAAAAGCAGATGCATTTCCTGGAAGCATCACTCCATTCATTCGGTTAACAGTGCTGCATCCGTTTTTCCTGGAAGAAAAAGAAAAAAAGATTAAAACAAGATTAAAAATGTGATTGTCCCACTGGTGCCTCTAAAAATACAGTGATTCTTTAGCGTACACCATACACTTACTCTGAAGTTGGATGGACACAGCTTACCACCAACACATTCTAAAACAGAAACAACAAAGCTCAATTTAGAACAAAACAACCATTTGAAAAGTTTAGAGGCACAATCACAGACACCGATTAGAACCAACCTTCTCCACGCCTCGAAGGAACTTATCTGTTCCAGTGTAGTTCCTTTTGGGCTCTGTGAGCAGCTCACACAATCGCTGGATTGTGAAGGGGATTCTAAGAAAAAAAAAAAAAAAAAACTTTTTTTTTTACAGTTTCTAACATAAGTTTGTCACCTAAAAATCAAACAATGCAGAATTGTTGCCTTTTACATAAGGTTTTTTTTCAATGTTTTACAAATAAAAACAGTGAAATGCGTCAGTTATAGACTCATTTAGATTTAGGTTTAAACTCAACATGGGTTGGTCATTAAAAATAAAGTATAAAGTGAATAAAGTGCGATTTAAATGTTTCCATTCAGGCTGGAAGGTGGGTCTTTTTAAAAGAAAAGATTTATTAATCACACTGCTGGAATAAAATTGTGAAATATCTGAAGCAGGATTCTCCTCAGTGTATTAAAAGCCTGGCAGCACCCCCATGCTTTGCTTGACTCCCCACCAAGCTAAGCGTTACATGTTTATGTTTTTAGGGAAAAGAAAAAAAATTGCCTAGTTTTTAATTATTTTTCTTTAAATAATAATTTAATTTGAATTTAATTAATTAATTTTTACTTTAGTCATCCCAGCAGGGAAATTATTTCGCAGTTACAGCACACGACAGGAGCTGTGTCTGCAGGCAGCCAGCTGAGCCGGCGCCATTTTTGAAGGAGGACATGCGGCAGAGGTCGTCGGGACCGGGAGTCGAACCCGCGACGTGCGGGTCTAAGGCCTCCAAACGTGGGGTGTGCTAACCCGCTGCGCCACCACAGCACGCCACTGCAAGCGTCTCAGTTGTGCTGAGCATTTTACTTGCAGAGCAGAATTATTCCTAAAAGAAAGGTTTATAGTTGATGCATTTAAATGGTACAAAGCCAGGAGAGCAACCAATCACAACGTTAGCGCCTCTACGCGTTGCCTCGTGCGCTCCCACTGCTTGATCTCTGACGTTTACCCTCAGTGTCCCTCCTTTCACTCAAACTGGACAAGGGCTGACCTGTATGGATATTTACATCAACCCCGTATGTTTCCTTCCAGAGTTTTTGATCAATGTAGGAGTCAAGAAAACCCACCACGTTAGCTCTGGTTGCGCAGATCTATGTGAAAGACAGGTATAACCCGTAGTCGCATTTCAGAGGTGCGTGTTGAGCAAGCGGTGAGAATGATTTATATCTGTGAACAAAGAATTAAGAGCAGCGTATGAGTTTACATCTCAACATGCTGCCCAGTGTGTGGTTCTGTCTGCAATTTAAAGTGTTTGCATGTGTTCCCGGTTGGCCAGTGGTTAACAAACTAGTGTTAACCACTCATCAGCCTGCGATGGAGCTTTCGCGCTCACCTCAAAACCAGCAGGATGCGTGACTATATTTTATTATTTTTACGTTTACATGGTGCATCGAACCAAATCAATTGCTTTGTCCACTTAGAGTTAATGCGCGCAGCTGCATCAAATTTAGCAGCATTAATGTTGAAAATTGTCCGTATTAATTTCTGATAATAAAAAATTCAAGAAACAAATTTGTATCATTCTTGAACTGCAGTTGTGGGCTACAAGACATCACTCCAATGGCCACAAATGGCACATGGGCTGCACTTTGGACACACCTCTTTTAAGATAATTTACCGGATGTAACATTTCTCGGAGGCACCTACCCATTGTATCCCTTCACTATCTTCAAGATTCTCTCCTTCATATCCTCAAACGGAACTGACTCCACGTTTGGGTTCGCCGAAGCTCTTTGCTCAGGTGTGGAGGCTTTGAAGTCATCCATCACATTTTCCAATTTAAACAGGAAGTAGTTCTTGAATTGTGACCATGGAACCCTGGAGGAATAAAAAAATAAATAAAATCATGAGGTGAAATACAAAAACCAAAACAGAGGTTCTGCATTCAGAACAGGTTCGGAAAACCTTTTTCTGAGGTTTTTAAATCAGAAAAAGTAGCTTTTATGTAAATTCATGTTAACTATGTAGCCAGAAATCGTAGAAATGTATTTGCAGTTGCAGTTAGCCTAACAACTGACATGTGAACATCCATCAACATCCATGGAAACTTACTTGGCTGTGATCTGTCACTATGTCAACAATGAGAACCATACATTTTTGTAAGTAAATGTTGGGAGTGGAACACTGCTGAAAATCTGGCCCAAGGAAAAAATAAATAAATAATGGAGAAGTAGGCCATATCAGAGAAAGTGACATGTCTGGTCACAGATGTGACTGCAAACATGATTGGATGTGTCAGAAAGTTCCTAATCAGGCACACGATTTGCATAGCGCATTCTTTAAATTCAACAGTTCTAAAATCATGTTACCAAATTGAGACTCTCACTGATATCAGAAATAAAACAAGGCAGATCGTTGCATACATTAGAACCAGTACTACAGCCAAAGAGGAGCTGGCAGAGAGAAAAGAAGAAAGAGAAGAAGTCCAGCTACAGACTAGAGGACCAGTGAAGAAATTAATGAATGAGGTATCAACTAGATGGAACAGCATGTATTTAATGCTGGAACGCATGGTGGAACAGAAGGAGTCAGTGTTGGTG
Organism: Xiphophorus couchianus; assembly: GCF_001444195.1. Classification (NCBI taxonomy): domain Eukaryota; kingdom Metazoa; phylum Chordata; class Actinopteri; order Cyprinodontiformes; family Poeciliidae; genus Xiphophorus; species Xiphophorus couchianus. Next base: position 22,711,624 of record NC_040234.1, on the reverse strand, counting down.
TCCCTGGCCTCTTTAAAAAGCGACATACCTCAGCTAACTACAGATGATAACAAAATCATAGAGAACACATTCCGTGTGCTTGCTCTATTTAACCAAGCTGTTGGGTCTGGGGGGAGTGGAAAGTGTAATTCCAATGCTTAAAATGGTGCATCACTCACTGCCACACAATGCATTAAATGTAACCATGAAAACCGCAATTAATCTTGTGGAAAACCTTAAGAGAAGAACACTAGAAACACTGTGCAACCTGGAGTCATTAAGTGGAATGACTATACCAACATTACTGGACCCTTGGTACAAGACGATGGGATTCTTAGGTGCTTCAAAAGCCAATGATGCAATGAAAAGACTCAAATTAGAGTGTGCAGCAGAAATGAGAAACACTGGACGGACAAATGGAAGATGCCCAAATCTGGACCTTCAACTCAACCATCTGCTCCCAGTTCAAGTTTGTCATGATTGTTAAATGTGTATTATAATGTTCTTGCAAATCACTCCATGTAATTACAACGAATTACATGGAGTGTAATTTATGCATTTTATTTTTTTCCTCAGATGATAACTTGTGGCAGCAGCTGGACATGGAAGCTGAAGAGAACAAGGCTAATTCAAATGTCACCACCGATGCCATTATCGAGGTTCAAAGACGCATCTCTGAGGCGAACACGCCAAGATCACAAGATCCACTACTGGGAAACGCAATGACTACATTACCCTACGTTATACAAACTTGCAATTAAATTTCTCTGTACACCGTCATCATTAGTGCCCTGTGAAAGGGTGTTCTCAAAAGCAGGAGAAATGGTGCAATCGCCTCGACCCAAAGTTGTTACAGCAGCTGATGTTTTTAAATACATGAATGAACCCTGTTCAGTCTGTTTCCAGTCTTCATTGCATTTGCCTGGAATGGCTTTTAAAATCCAGCAGATGTCACCATCAAGTGATATAGTAACACAGTTTCAACACAGTATTGACACAGTTTGGGAAATGTGCCATACACCCGATGAAGCCTTATCTGCCCATCACTATTGCCGACACCTCAGACAGCTGATGTGCACAATCCCTCAGTATCCACCCTGGGATGTTGTCAGGGCCTGCAGCTTTATGGGGATTGGTTTCCCGAAGGGACTTCCTCACATCTGATGTGGTCTTACAGAGGAGTGCGTCACCAGGTGGTGGCATGAGTCTGGTGCTGAGGGGGTGTCAGGATCCTCAAAGCGGGCAAAGAACTTACTGAGTACACCTGGCAATGAGGGGTTTCTGCATTCTGCATCCCTGATATTGTAATCTCTGATGCACTTGATGCCCTTCCACATGCGCTGGGGGTCGTTGGTGGTGAAGTAACCTTGAATTTTCTGGGCATGTGTGGCTTTGGCCCTCAGAATGCCAACAGTCAGTCCTTTCCTCACCTCTCAGAGTGCTGATGCCTCACCAGTCCTGAATGCAGCATCCCTAGATTTCAGCAGAGATCTCACCTTAGCCTTCAGTCAGAGTTTCTGGTTCGGGTGACAGGTTACTGTCTTAGTGTTGGTGACATTATCATCACACTTGGAAATGAAGCCAAGAACAGATGAGGTGTATTCCTCCGGGTCTACCTCTCCCTCTCTGAAGACCTGCCAGTCTGTGAATTCCAAGACTGAAAACAGTCTTGGAGAACACAGGCTGCATCCCTGGGCCACACAGTAACTAATCAGTATCATCAGCGGATGATATGCTGACGCCAGCAGAATAGAGATGTGGTCAGAGAGGCCAAAATGTTGGCAAAGAAAAGCTCTGTATGCAGAGTGAATGTTAGTGTACACACAGTGTTGCTTCCCCATGTAGAAAAGGTGACATGCTGGTAAAAAATGGGCAGTTTTATGTGAATAAAGTCTCCCACAAACAAGTAAAACATCTCTGGGTGCTTCATCTGCAGTGAGCTAATGGTGTCATACAGCTATTGTATCGTATTTAATACAATACATTATTAAATTGGAAAAGAAATTAATTTTAATCAGAAATCAATTTAATTGAAAATGTGATTAGAAAAAATTTATAGATTCATTTTTTTTGCTTGTTTTTTTCTTATCTTCTCTCCAACTGTGAAAACACTGAATTAGAGTACAACTAACTCACATGTTTGACTATTTTCTTTTCCATCTCAACATCCGACAATTTAACAATTCACACTGGAAATATAAATATCGACTGTCTCAAGGGATTACAGACCATCAAGCTGGCCCAATATACTATTAGAATCTCACTTAAAATATGATATCCTACCAAATATTGAATCCAAGTAGTTATTTGTGTTTGCAAATAACTACTTGGCATAACAGTGTGATTTGATATAGAAATCAAACATAAAATAAAACCTTCATATTTTACTTAAGAGCAGAGATAAGTCAACCATTATAAATTCCAACTCCCATTTGACTCATGCAGTATACACATTGTGCATTTCAGTCTAAATACTTTCCACATTGAGAAAAAATACTTATTACCTAAATTAATTCATTGTCTATAATATGAGTCACCAACACTGTGCCTGCAGGCACCCAATCGCCGAGGGGACATTGTCAGTCACCCGCAGAGCAAGTTCTAAAAATAGCCATTGTCATTGGGGAGCACTGTAAACAATTTTTTAAATATATTTAATTAAATGTTTCTACATTTAAGTAATAACATTTGTTTATATTTAGATTTTAAAAAGTCAATTATGAAAACATTTAAAATAAATTGCTTTATGTATAAAAGTCTTTTCTAGGGTTAAAGTTCAGAATTATGCGCAGATGCCTGCAGGATATTATCGGAGGGCAGTAGCGCCTGCAGCTATACGGCTGGACCCATTCAGAGTACTTTCAGATTTTCCTTTAAGTAAAAAGAAAAAAAAAAAAAAAGAATAATTTCTGGAATTTGTATTATTCAACCCTCTTTACTATTAATAAAATTGTGGAGAAAAACTGATCTTTTGTGTCAAAACATCTTGTCTATGTGGGTGGGCACGCCAAAGCCTAAATCTTATAGGTCAGTTTGCTTTTGCTTATTTGGCAGCTTGGTGCTTTTTCTGCAAGCTAAAGACGAATGAGCAGAGTTTGATCCCCCCGTAGTTCTAAGAGCGGTTGTTTGGATCCCGGCTGAGTTTTATACCTTGTGCGCGGTTCTGGTGGGTCACCAGTTTATGAGCTTCTTTGATGTTTCTTGAACTGAAGAGCCGATGGGTCACCATTTGGCTGACATCTGCCGCTCTTACTGAGCATCTCAGACTGTGGGTTAAATAATTTAATCTAGTCCAAACGTTCCCCAAAAGAGTAGAAAGACATTAAGCAAATATTGTTGCTTCACCTTCTCCTCCTCTGGACGTCTGGACTTCAACCTGGGAATCAACATCATCCTCTTTCCATGGATCACATGGGTAGGTTTCACTTCCATGTCTTTATTACTTAGCATCGTTTGTAAAAAAAAAAAAAAAGGTGCGCTGCTTTTGTGGTTTAGGTTTGTGCTGGTTTTGTGTGACGTGCACATGATGCGTGTTGGAGAGGTGGTTGTGCTCTTGCAGGTCAGGTGCAGTGATCGTTTTGTGTGTACCCTCCGATCCGTCTGACTCCCCCCCCCCCCCCCAAGACAACAGGTGACAAGTCAGCTTTTCTGTTCGCGAAACCACAAAAAGGCTAATAAACCTGCTACCTCACCAGAACCGCGGACACTGTAGAAAGCTCAGCCGCGATCCAAACAAAAGCTCTTAGAACTACGGGAGGATAAAACGCCACTCATTCATTTTTAGCTTACAGAAAAGGCGCCAAGCTGAAAAATAAACAAAAGCAAACTGACCAATAAGATTTAGGCTTCGGCGTGCCCACCCATATAGGGCACGTGTGGGCACCCACATAGGGCACCCACCCACTGCGCTACATACAACTGATCTGCGCTACATACAAGATGTTTTGACACAAAAGATCTTTTTTTCTCCACAATTTTGTTAATAGTAAAGAGGGTTGGATAATAAAAAATACAATAACTATTCTTTTTGTTTTTTAATTTAAAGGAAAATCTCAATATAGGCACAGTGCGTATAGCAGCAGGTGCTACTGCAACAATCCTCAGTCACACTTGTGGGCAATTTAGAATCACATAGAAGAGCTTCAAAAAGAAATCAAACTTAAACCTCTGTGAACTAAGAACTTCTGATTACATAATAACGATTAACCATATCTGCAACGGTAAATCCTTACTGATACCTATTGTGAGTAGTCCCTAACATTAATATAATCAGGCAGCATGTAATCATATATGTATTATTGTCATAAAGGCTGAGAAAATATAATTGATGTCTGTATTAAACAAGTAGCCCTTCTTGTTCCTCTGTACCCATGAAGTAACTCCCAGTCTCAAAAAAGTTGGTGACCCCTGACCTATAGCTTACACCCAAGTATAGCATACGCTATCCATAAAGCTACATTAATCTTTAACCAGAACAACCAATAACTACATAAAGTTTTGGGATTATTTATAATCCCTTATAAATCTGACTCATTCGATCATGATTTTAGTAGTTACACATATCTTGGCTCATCTATGCAAGATGATAACGTCTCCCAATTTTTTACAGCACAGAAGGTCCTTTCACACTTGCTGAAAAATAATCGTATTTCTCAGTTTGAACAGAACATCATTGATACACTCATGTCTTCAATAGGAATGGCAATTCTTTTATTTTTTTTCTGCCTAGCATACATTTATGTGTATGCTTAAGAGTTGTGAAATATCCAAACACCCCCCGCTCCCCACACACACACACCAGACAAAAGAAAAAAAGTCTGTCTTGAACCTAAACATTCTTTTAACTTGTACTGAACAGCTATGAAATGTACATTGATCAGCCACTTTTCTTTGCATATAAGCACGATTGAATAGCAAAAATGGGGCCTGTGGATTTCACTTACATGGTCTGTCCAGTCTTGGCAACATGGCATAAAAATTGTTCCAAAAGGGGGATAGGCTCCTTCTTCGCTTTCTTATCAAAATCTGTAATGAGGTCAAAAAGGAAGAGACAGTAGTGTCAACAAACGTAAACTTTTGACACTGTTGTTTAGAAGAAGGGGTTTTCATTTATCCTGGCATAATGATCAATTGTGGTAACTCTGTGACGTAAAACTGGATGTTTAATTTCCTTCATTTATCATCTACTTCAACCAAATATGCTATCAGTTAGCAGGTGGTCGGTTACACCTGTCTCAGTCAAGCCGTCGGAACATTTGATTCGCCTAGTTTATTTACATAATCAATCTAGTTCAGAGCGCTTTCTAGCTAAAACTGGCACAAGTTACCCGAATAGCTTGGAATGCTAAGTTAGTCCGAACAAGGCGACCGCTAAACGGTTCTACACAAAACCTGAAAGCAGTGGCCTAAAAGTCAGTCTAAGCCAACTACTTAAAATAGGAAAACAGTATTAGCGTTTAAATGTACTGGTTAATCATTTTAACATGTTGGCTTATTGTAGCGAACACCGTGAGCACACGGCTAACAGTTCCGTAAAAGCACTTGTTATGTTAGCATCAGCTAAAGCTAAACAGGTAGCTAGCTAGCAACACGTTTTTCTTTTAGAAAAACAACTATTTCGAAACATCTGTTTTACGAGGCGTTCTTAATGAAAACGAAGAAATCGAAATTCTATTTGCGACCTCTGAGCGCCTCTTCAAGCGAGTCAATTTCCATCACGTCGTTCCCCTCTTGTCAGGCTTGAGGATGTAAAAGGCAGAGTGGTGGCTAGCCGCTGCTGCTAAGCTACAAGCTCACAGACAGGCAGACAGGAGGGAGCATTTTAATATGGCGCCGTGAGGTCACCGGCTGTTTAGCAGCAGACACAACTTCATGTAGAGTGGACCACACTCTATCCCCACAGCCTTTAAAATATCACTGGGAGGACGTTTTACAAATATATAAAAGAAAAACTTTGTAGAAGAACAAAACGAAATTTTGTATCCCAATATTGTCCAGTTATTAGATAGTATTGTTTGTTACTTATGGTGTCTGTCCTACATTAGACACAACCCGAGAAGGCACAATTTCTTATTTACAAAAACATCCTATTTTCTTTCTTATTATTTAAGTAATTCAAGATTCTAAATTGCATTATGTCATTCTATAAAGTTCTGGTAAAAATATTATACTTCGTCTGAACTCTTTTTCCATGATAGAGGGTTTGTTCAATATAACAGCTAAAATCCTTTTAATAGTTACTTACAAATGCACGGTCAAATTTATACAGACCCATTCAATAAATTAGAATATTACTGAAAATCACATTTATGTCAGGAACTTTATCACTAAAGTGAAACCCATTATATAAGTTAATTACACACAGAAGAATGTTTGAAAGCCTGTATATCTGTTATTTATTTATTTTTTTACGTGCAAGTAATAAGATCAAGACATTTAAAATTATAATATTAAATCACACCAATAAAAAACTATATTTAAAAACAGAAATGTGGACTTCATGAAAATGGCGTAGTACTTCTAATAAGTAACATTTATTTAAAAAATAAATGTTATTTTCAAAAGGTACATTTAATCTGACAAACTGGCCTCATTTGAATGCACATTGTAATTTATTGAATACGACTGTACTTACACTCCCCACATTTTTTGGTTAAAAGTTCCTTATGTGTCAGTTATGCACTGTCTATAGAACTCAACAAGCTTTTGGCATACTTGTGACTGAATATTTGCCTCCAGAATATAACGTTTATTTAAATTAGTTGGAATAACTCACTATTTTTTTTATCTAAAGTCAGGATCAGTTCAGAAACATGTAGAAAATGATGACCTATGTCATGTAATTTCTTATTAATCTGTGTTATTTTTCTTATAAATCCTAAATCTTTTTGAAAGGGAAACTTCTGTGACTTAAGCTTGGAGCTCTGCTTACATACTTTTTGGAATAGAATGTGCAAACATTTCCTTTAAATATATTTATTGTCTCCCAAGACCATATTTTTCTCCCAGAAGGCATTTGTCTTAAATGCATCCTCAAGATGAGCGTATTTAATATTTAAATAGAACCATACTTGCAGCATTTTTAAAATTACCCCCCAGGGACAACTTTTTGCCCCTCAGGACAAACAAGTTTTTTTAATTGAATATAGTGTAAGAAAAATTGGACTGAAGCAGCTTCAAAACATTACATTGTTTTATTTAGAAACATGTGGACTATATTTTAAATTTGCAAGTCGAGATATGTGACACAATTACACTATTATAACACATAAAAAAAACAACTCAGGCACACAACAAATCTTCAAGCAGAGACACTTTTTCAAACACACGCACACTTCCAAATCTTCTGATAGTAAACATGGCACACAATAATATTTTTATGGCACATTCTCAACCATACTAAGTCCATAAAAAACCTTGCACATTTGGTTTGATTTAAGTCAAGCAAAGTTGCTTAAAATGTGTACATTCACTTTAAAAGAATAATAATAAAAACCTATTTTAATGTCACAAAGTGCATTTTAAGGATCTGTCTTCAACATAAAATATAATATTTAATTTATTGTGTTGTACTGATAGTGGCATAATTGCAAAACAGACCCAAAATTATTGGATTGTTCTCATTTACATGCCTATGATTCAAAATACTGCTAAAAGGTTCAAATTTCTGAAAGTTACTCGTTTGTTATTAAATATTGCATGAAAAGTGAGAAAAAATATCAATTTGGAAAACGCATTAAAAAAAAAATACCTAAAAATATTCTTCTGCGCTTTTGATGAGGTGCTACCTTCATTATTTTCTTTACCCATGGCAATTTATGTGATACATTCTTATTTTTGTAGAACCACAGGATCGAAAAAAAGGCAAAAATATTTTGTTGCATCATTGATCAGCATTGTGCCTTTACTTAAATATTCATACTCCTTGAACTGCACATATTTTGTCAAATTACAACCACAATGCGGCCTGATATGATTTTTTATGACAGACCAACACAAAACAGTGCATATTTAAAGTGAAACAAAAGAACTGAGCTAATAATAGATAACCAGTTTTCTACTTTTTTATCCAGTGCAAAAATGTTAAATTTTTCAACATTTAATTTGAATTGCAAGGTGTAAGTAATTTACAATGGAGTTTTGCATATTTATTTTAAAAAATGCTATATTTTATAGCACCTATTATTCTATTAAAAATATCAAGAATTGTAGTTGTGTTGCTAATGAAAGCACTATAAATATGAGTGCACTGATAAATTGCCCCCAATTTCCTTTATTTTGGGAGACTGGCGATCAGCCAATACTTACATGAGAAAAAAAATTCATCCACAGATCTTATCTACCTCGACAAGTCTGAAAATCAACCTTTTGTTCTTTGGGGAGGGAAGGCTGACGGGTCACGTCTGCATGTGTGGTTAAAATAGTCACCCCATTGTTCTCAACTTAGCATCTTTGTTACTAAAAAAATTGGTATCGGCTAAAATCTTTTTAAATAAGCCAGAAATAAGATCAATATGTTTTCTTGTAGTTTATTTTTTACATGTTTGACCAAGGCAGTCAACCTGTTATTTTTGTCAGTTTTAGTTTATTCATTATTTTACATTGGCTGTGATATTCCTAATTGCACTGACTTAAATTAATGCTGTACTGTTTTCATACGTTTGACCAACCTTGTTAAGCTGTTCTGTATTTAAATGAGCTGTACTGGTGCAGTTATCAAATTTGTAATTTGATACAGTACATTTATATCTGTGTTTAAAATAAGATACTACCTACGTCAATTCAGCATTGTTTTTCTGTACTGTATCAGCTGATACTAAACCTCATATATTGGTATCAGTATCGAAAGTGAAAAAAGTGAATCGGTGCATCGTTAGTTTAAGGAACGCTCTGCAGTGTGAGAGGAATGGGCAAAAATTTGTTTGGAAAAAGTATTGACTAGGGGGCTTAATCAAACTCCTTTGTGTTGGTCCACCCTAATAAAACACATTAAAGCTTGGCATTGCAACGTAGTAAAATATGAAACTCCAGTTAAAGGGGGTGGAAAAACTTTAGCAAGGCACTGTCTGTTCATTCCACCAAATCATCGCAGTCCATTGTCTTGTAAAGTAACCCATTCTAGGAGGTTCATAGTGTCCAGCACTACCAACCCACACAACCTCCAGTTTGCTTCAACATATCCCATTGCTGCTCACAATCCATAGAAAGTCCAGCTCTCCAACCTCAGTCACTTGTGTGGTCTGACATGGCGCACTACATTCGCCTCAAACACCGTCTTCATCGCCTTTTCTATCTGCTTGAGGAAGACCTGGGGAATCCGACCACACAGAGTGTTGACAGTGTCCAAGAACTTGTTCTGGATGGGATAGAAGAGTGACTGGAACATGTTGTCCTCAAAGGGGAACTGTGGAGAAACAGTCAGTCATCAGCATCCAACACCAAAGTTATTTCAGTGTAATTAGCTTCTTTTTTTATTTTTTATTTTTGAAAAAAGGGAAGTCATCAAGTTTTGGATTTCATGAAGCATATGGAATAATGGCCGCACCAGAACCTCTCTCCTACCTTAATATCAAAAACTTCCATTCATTAATCTGCTTGCTACCTTGACAACGTAATTTATGAACGGAAGGAGAAGCACGTTGAGCCATAAAAAATTGATAAAGATGCTCAGAGCTTAGGATAAAAGTACTCCGGCCGCAAAAAACTAACAAGCGTCCGAATGAAGCTAGCAACAACGTGGCTGAGCCAGGAGTTGAGAACCGCGGAACAATCATGGACTCGGATGGAATACTTAAGGGTATCGATGATTTGAAGATGGCCTTAAAGGGGAACAATGGAAAACCAAAACTAGACATTGACCATTTGGGACATGAGATTAACGGTAAGCTGGACAGTATTGTCACCGATGTACAGAGCCTACAACTGGGCGAAGGTAGCAATCGAGGTGCTGGGCTCCTGCATCGAGCAGCAGAGGAAACTCCAGTCTAAGTACTTTATTTAGAGTCCCACTCCAGAAGAAACGTGTGTATCTTTGGGGTCCCAGAAGGACAGGAGGGTAACTCTGTCATACAATTTATTGAGATGCTTTTGAGAAGCCAGCTGCAACCCATTGCACAAAAAAAATTTATACAGCTATTGGGAAAAAAATAAAGCTATTTGATATAAGCATTTACCAAAATGTTTATATCCAAAAGCTGATCGTGAGAACGTGAGATCCAATAGGTTGATCGTGACTTCAACCTGTTCCAAATATGGAACTGCGATGGTGATTTGTAGCTTTTGTTTTGAGCCAATCCATTTTATGTTCCTCATTATCATTATTTCTTGCACTTGTGCTACTCCCTGATTGTTTCCCTTCTTTCTCTTTTTCTTTTGTTTTTTCCTTTCTCATTCACACTCATGCTGCAATATTATCGAATGTATTATGCAAGTAGGTTTCCAGCACTCTTCATCTCACCATCATTGTTGTGCTCTCTTGTTCCCTGGATTTGCCCCCTGGCTTTGCCCTGGTCGGATTGTTGCTGGTTGTCTATCTGGATCTCGGCACACGCCTGTATTACAGATTCCCACCCACTCTATATCCTCCTGTGGATAAATATTCTGTTCACTGCCTCTTCATGTATGACTGTAGCCCGTCTGATCCAGGAATTTGGATTAGGAATTGTGATTTTGCTGAACATGTAGGAGACCGAAGCAGAAAGCAGGAGCCCCACCCCGCATCAACACTCCTCCTCCCCGGGTTCTCACCCCTGAGCCTCCCATCAGTGCACCCCCTGCTCCCTTCTTCGTTGATCAGTACAGTATCTAATCGGCAGACCAGGTTAGTGCATATTCCACACACTAAGATTCCTTTAGTGTTTCTCAGATCACCGTGCTCTCTTCTCCACCCCCCGCAGTGCTGCAGCTGCTTCTTAGCGTGGTCTATTATATGTAGTGTTTGTATTGTGGTGTCATAAATTTGCTGGCCTTTAATGAACCCCATTTGGTCTTCATGAATCTGTCAAATAATGCTCTATTCCCATTGAGATTATTGATGTAAAAAGTTTAGAATCAACATTCAGAATTGAGATTATTCAATATGATTCACAGTACTCAATGTTTTTCCCTTCTTTAGGGAGGACAGATATTACAGCTTTTCTCCAAGATGGTGGCATCTCTGCCCTATTCCAGAGTCCAGCTAAGAGACTCGAGGAGGACAGGGGAAAGCTCCTCCCTGAACATGTTGTACCATCACTATGTGGGCACTTATTAGTTTTCAAATAGCAATGTTGGAGAGAATGTGTCTGGCCATGAGAACAACAATTACTCTCTTATTTTGGTCCTGTCCAAAGTAGCACCTTTCTACTATTCAATACTGGGATATGTCATCCCCACGAACCCCAGCATTCCCCTTTTGGGTAATAATATCTGGAAAGGTGCATCAAAAAGAATACATTTATCTATTTAAAATTCTATCGGTAGCCACAAAAAAACTGTAACCTGGTCTTGGCTAAAGAAACACCCTCCCCATTGGCAATTCGTGGAGGAGATTCCCTCTATGGAAACGCTGGTATATCTTCTATGTATCAAAGGACACTCTTTCAACAAACATTGGTGTAAATGGTTTACATATAAGAGCAACGGAATCATAAGATCTAACATTTTGCAATATTGTTTTTCTCCCACTAAACTACAAATCCGTGCCCCAAGTTCTTCTTCTTCTTCTTCTTTTTGGTTTTAATGGCGGTTGGCAAGCAACTTAATGGTGTGCATTACCGCCACCTACTGGTATGGAGTGTGGATCAGGACGCAGTGCCCCAAGTTCTGTGTGCTTTGTATGTTATGAAGCCTAGGCGCAAATTCAAACTGGAAGACTCTTTTATCCCCACCGGGACCCGTTAATTGAAGCGACCTGCCCACAATCGTCGACCTATCAACGCCGGACCAAGCCACGTCACGTCCAATCATCGACCAAGTCCCAGCTGATAAGGACCTTCATTCATGGCGTCCTTCGCTCTCCAGCCGAGCTCAACCTGTTCAGCTGCACCCTCAGCTCTCAGTCAGCTATCTCACCAGATCCTTTTCTTCGTGATTGCTCGTCCTTCCACATCTGATGTCCGTCTTAAAAGTCGCTTAGCCGCGGGCTCGGCTCCTTCTTTTCCTTCAGACGCTTCTCAGATGAAAGAAGAGTTCCTCCCGGTCCAGGCCTCATTCATTCCAAACAGCTTCTCCCGCCGCTCTCTTGCCGATCTGGCCCTCGCTCCTATGCCACCCACTTCACGATCCGTCTCTGGCAAGTGGACACATAATCCCACCGTCTTCATCGCATACATCCCCCGGCAGCCTTTCTCTGCCCCGGCCGGGCCGCCAAGGTCTCGCTGCTTCGATCTACGCTGCCGTTCCCTCCCAGCTCATCGTCCACCATCTTCCATTCCACCGCCAGCATTCATCGCACCGCCTTCCCACTGGTTCCCCGCTCTGGCTCAAATCCGCATGGCCGCTGTCAGCCCGCTCATCAGCACCTCCCATCGGACTTCCCACGCCACGCCCGCCTCGGGCTTCGGGGGTAAGATGTAGCCTTCACGTGCCTCATTCACTCTTTACAACGCGACAAAACGTAGGAACTTTATTAGTTTATCCTCTTCCTGAACTCGCAGGCCCTACTTGCACGCGCCTTTCAGGTTGCGTTCCAAACTTCATCATTCTTACATCAATTTGTTGCATTGGGGGCTTCCGCACTTCCCATGCATGTGTTCTCGCTCTTTTTCTTAGTTAAAACTGCTTATGTGATGTTTTCATGTCGTGGCCTTTTTTCTCCAAGCCATCTTAAACGCACCATGAGTGCTGAGACTCTCGCGCTGGGTTACCCCGAGCGCAGCGAAGGAGAGCGCAGGCGCGTCAGAACCTCGGCAACAATCAGCAAACGCAAAGAACCGTGCAAAATGTTTCCCCAAACCAACCGACTGAGGCGAATAGGGCTGTTTGATACAGGCAATCATAGCTAAAAGTTCACTCTCATAATACAGATAGCTAAAAGTTGACTCTAGTACTAAAGATGGCCAAAACGTGACTCTAGTAATTCAGTTAGCTAAAAGGTGACTCTAGTAATTCAGTTAGCTAAAAGGTGACTCTAGTACTACAGATGGCCAAAACGTGACTCTAGTAATTCATTTAGCTAAAAGGTGACTCTAGTAATTCAGTTAGCTAAAAGTCGACTCTAGTAATTCAGTTAGCTAAAAGTCGACTCTAGTAATTCAGTTAGCTAAAAGTCGACTCTAGTAATACAGTTAGCTAAAAGTCGACTCTAGTAATACAGATAGCTAAAAGTCGACTCTAGTAATACAGATGGCTAAAAGTCGACTCTAGTAATACAGATGGCTAAAAGTCGACTCTAGTAATGCAGATGGCTAAAAGTCGACTCTAGTAATGCAGATGGCCAAAAGTCGACTCTAGTAATGCAGATGGCCAAAAGTCGACTCTAGTAATGCAGATGGCCAAAAGTCGACTCTAGTAATCCAGATGGCCAAAAGTCGACTCTAGTAATCCAGATGGCCAAAAGTCGACTCTAGTAATCCAGATGGCCAAAAGTCGACTCTAGTAATACAGATGGCCAAAAGTTGAGCTTGTTAACAAGTAGCCTGCAGGCTACCAATGTCGTGGTACATGTTCAGCCTCGTAGATTCATTTCGCCCTACCCGTTAAATTTTATCCTGAGCCAGGGCTGTTCTTCGCTAATAAGCAAGCTGTCCCATTTTCTCATATTTCAAGCTCATGTCCCATCCAGTGCTTTTACGCTTCATTTCTCATCTGAAATCTGCATACCATTATTTCTCAGATTATCCTGCCACTTCCTGGTTCACGCAGCTTGTTCTCTAGCTCACTCAAGTTCCAGGCTTGGACGCCTTCGTTCCGTCTCGCCTCTGAACTAATCATCATAAAGCACCCTCCGGTTTCCCTTACGGATTCGTTAACACGGCCATCAGCACTTACAAGCCGCCCTGAAGCCACGGCTTTATAAAGGAACCAAACCCCCTCATCATCGCCTGGGTCCAAGTCACGTAGTTGCACGGCACTTTTCAACTAGCCAGCCAAATCAATCAATCAAATTCTTATTGTATAGCATGTCGTAAATGAATTAACATAACTACGCTTTAAGAGCTCAGGAAACCATCCGATTAATGTTTACCTTGATTGGTTCCTTGTACTCTCAAGCTGCATCAGCCGTTGTTGTAAGAGCTCACGTTCAGCGTTTCGAAGTAATCGTTAGAGGCCGTGCAGAGCTGTTTGTTCAAGAGACCGGGAGCGGGTCAACGACTAAAAGTAAGTTTTCTCCGCATTCAAGCAGGATTCGTATATCCGAGCAACTTAAATCCAGGTATGACAATCTAAAGAGTTATCATCAGGATAACGTTGTTGCGGTTTATTTGTCGTCTCGCTGCCATCTGCTGGTACAAAAAAATAAAAAATCTTACTCCATAGCGAGTGAAAATTATAGCTTCATTTGTCTCAGCTTCTGTATTTCTCGTAGACCACTCTCAGCTCTATTTAATATATTTCGAACCAGAAATCTCTCCTCTCATCCCTTACCGGATGCTCGTGGCGGCTGTAGTATTTAAAGATCTAACTCAACAAAGCTTTTCAGCAGCAAGGTGTTTTCAGCGCAAGTGCTTTTACATCATAACAGCTCAAGAACCAAGGTCATGCATAGGGAAGCAACAAACAAAATATGATATCAAGTCAAGTTCCATCATTAACTTTGTAATTGAGTATGTTTCTAATACATTCTAAACAGGCGGGTTTTAGTCGAGATTAATCAAAGTCGCGTTTCAGCTGTTTTAAGGTCTCCCGGGAGTTGATCCAGTCTGCGGGGTTTAGATGCTGAATGCTGCTTCTCTTTCTGGTCTGGTCCCGGGGTCGTAGAGCAGGCTCAAACCGAAAGACCTTATGAGCCTGGGAGGTTGATGCTTTACGGCAGATCTTCATTGTTTCGTGGTGCCAAGTCGTTCAGTGATTTGCAAACTAACAATGGTATTTCAAAGTCAATTCTTTGGGCAACAGGGAGCCAGTGTCGGGATCTTAAAACTGCCGTTTTGTGCTCCATCTTCCTGGTTTTAGCGAGAACGCGATCAGTAGCATTTCTGATCAGCTGCAGCGTTCGATTGATTTGTTGGAAAGACCCGCGAAGTCGCGTGGCAGTAACCAATGCAACTGAAGATAAACACACGGATGATGATCTAGATCTGGCGAGTCATTGCTCTTTAATCCAATAAGTGCAAAAGTTTTACATAATTTATATATGGGCATATATATAAAAATCCCCAGTTCATCTTCAGCATTCTTTTCACGTAATAAGTATCTCTCCTCCGTGTTCGCAGCTTCCCTCAGTGCCAGATGAGCACTGCACGATCCACTGGTGGTGGTTGGTCAACCTCAGGCAAAAGTGCACACTCTTATGCAGCAAACGTGATGCATGTCCTTCCCCTCATCGTCCTCCACACCTTTATCTTCAGGTTCATTCTAGAATGATCTTGCCTTTCGCCCGTTTCCTCTAATGTCACCCTGTGAGTCTGATCCTAGCATCAGCATCCCATCTCCAGTAGCAGGCAGTTATTTTCTCACTCTAGTCTATCCATTCTCCCATCCTCTTTTCGCTATCTCAATATCCCACAGCTAGCTTCCTTCCACCAGCCAACATATCTTTCCATAGCATCCACTTTACCTTTGTTCACCTTCATCTACCATCTTCTCATCTCTTACCTCTATCTCTGCAATTATCTTCTAATTACTCCTCGAGACACAGCCTGTAAGCCCCTAGTTAGCCTAGCTCCTCCCGCCTCTAATTCTGAGCTTTCAGCTCTTTTTGGGGGGATTTCATTCTCTATCAGTAGTATCATTATTTCACCTCCGCTGGCCTTCACCTATCAGCATTCCACCTTCTCTTGCCCCGCTGCGTCCCCACTCACCCATAGCAATCACCCTTCTCCCAGCGTCACTTCTCCCTATGCCTCGAACCATTCCCAGCTGTCCTTCAGCCATCTGCCTCTCTCCTCTAATGCCTCGCTGCGCTTCCAGCTCGCTTCTTTTTCTAACCAGCTGCCCCTCATCCCTTGTCCTGTTCCTTCCTCTGCTGGTCCCTTCCATGTCATTGTTACCTCCTAAGCCCTGCCGCTACCAGCTGGCTTCTTTTTCTAGCCAGCTGCCCCGTATCTTATGCCCTGCTCCCTCCATCCTATACCCTGCATTAGTTAATGCTGGCGTTTTTCAACCAGCATCCCCTCATCTTATGCCCTGCTCCCTCCATCCTATACCCTGCTCCCTCCATCCTATACCCTGCATTAGTTAATGCTGGCGTTTTTCAACCAGCATCCCCTCATCATATGCCCTGCTCCTTCCATCCTATACCCTGCATTAGTTAATGCTGGTGTTTTTCAACCAGCATCCCCTCATCCTATGCCCTGCTCCCTCCATCCTATACCCTGCATTAGTTAATGCTGGCGTTTTTTAAACCAGCATCCCCTCATCTTATGCCCTGCTCCCTCTATCCCAGTGGTTCTCAAATGGGGGTACGCGTACCCCTGGGGGTACGTGGAGGTACTGCAGGGGGTACGTGAAGCTTTTCAAAATATCTTTAAAAAATCAGTATTCTCCTCATAATAAGTCTTAGGAAAAATTAGTTTGTAAAACGTTCGATAAAATATAAATGTGTGTTCATGCACTGAATTATTATTTATGTATACATTTAATTTTGTACCATTACAGAGACCAATATAAATTAGCAGCGTTTTGCATATTTCAGTTTTGACTGGTTTTATACCTTCCTGGTGGTCACCGTCTTCTGTGTTTCTTTTTTGTTTAACCATGCAATGTTTGTAATATGGATGTATTTGTCAGGTTCACTGATATAAGTTGTTTGGCTTTAATAAACCAGACAGTGATTTTATAGCACTGTACCTCTTTTTTATTCCAAAAATGTTTTGCCCGTGTCAGGGGGTACTTGACTAAAAATATATTTTTAAGGGGGTACATCACTGAAAAAAGTTTGAGAACCACTGCTCTATCCTATACCTTGCATTAGTTAATGCTGGCGTTTTTCAACCAGCATCCCCTCCATCCTATGCCCTGCTCCCTCCATCCTATACCCTGCATTAGTTAATGCTGGCGTTATTTAAACCAGCATCCCCTCTTCTAAGCCCCGCTTGTATCCCTTCATTCTCGCCCCACGCATTCCCCGCCGGCTTTCCTATCATCATGCCCTGCCGTGTCCTCAGCCGGCTATCGCCCGCCCACGTCCATTCCACTAGCCCCGCAGCATTTCCAGCCGGCTTATCCTCCAGCATCCCCATACCCTGCGTTCTGCTACTCTATGCCCCGTTGTGTCCTCAGCCGGCCGTCACCTTCCAACATCCCTTCCTCCCTCGTACTGCCATATCCCCAGCCGGCTCTCACACCACGTCCCCATGCCCTGTGTTTTGTGTATTCTTCCATCTCTTGCCCTGCAGCATTCCCAGCTGGTCTTCACTTTCCCGTCCTACTCTCCCTCTCCTTTAGCGTCACGTCACTTCCTTTACGTTATTAACTCGGTAGCCAAAGTCAGCGCAACTTCTTTCCCCTTTTTACTTTATGCCTTATATTCACGGCCTCGGCCTCGGCCTCTTTTTGGGGGATGACGTTCCTAACAGCATCGGGATGCTCATCTGAAGCCTATCGCTAACGCTGCGATAACCGTTATCCCCAGCCGGGGCCCGAGCGCCAAAGACTTTAAATTCTGTTTGTCAATAAACTCTTCTAATTGTCTTCTCATCTCCGTCTGAGTCTCTCCAGATTGAATTACTGTAATAATGAAAAAGGTTAGATGAAGAGTATTTTAAAAAAATAATTCACCACAGTCTGTAAACGGCATTTACAAATTCTGTCAGCAGGGTGGGGTATGGTTTGTGTATTAATCATAAATTGCGTCCCGCCTCGTCTTTAAGAGGTTTATCTTCGCTGACAGCGAAACTGCCGTCTGAAATTAAAAAACTGACTCAGATTGTTTAATGTGAGCTCAAGAGAATTAACATCACAGTCGACAGCCAGCCTGTGAGATTTTTTCAGTGAGCCCTTTCTTGTAAGCTAAAGAAGCAGTCCCATCCTTTTCAGCCAACTGTTGTGAAGTGAGAGATGTTTTTCTATCAGTTTTTGGATAACAAACAGATACTAATGTCCAACCATATAGTACAATGGTTTACACAAAACTTTAGCTGCCGCTTGTAATTCCAATCCAGTGCAGCTGCAGTGTGGATTCAGCCTCCATGTCAAAGCCCTGAGGAATTTGATTGACAAGTGGGTGAACAATTTATACCGACGTTCATAATTTGAATGCAACCTACATGTACAGTATGTGCTACATGTGAGCAAAAGTATCTACGTCTTACTACATCTTTTTTTTTTTTTTTTTGCAGCCATGAGTAACGTCAACATCTGCTGAAATCACTTTGCGTGGTCTGGTTGATTCACTTCAAACCAGTAGAGGGAAGCACGTCTAATTCACATTTTCTTCTTTGCAAGATTTAAAAAATTTGCTAAAAATTTACATCATAATTGCATGGAAACATGGCTACTGATGCAGTATTTCCAAAGACCTTTTCAGCTTTCCAACCAGTCGAACATCATGAATGATTGACAACATTTTGAAAAATGTCTTTCATTTTTGTCTCATGAACAGCCACACACCGTTTCAAACTAGAGGTTATTACTTTATATGTCAAAGTAAAGCAATACAAGATAATGACAGGAGAGGGAACATGTTAAGTTCTTAGCAGTATTAGCTCAGCCGATGTCTCCCTTCAGAAAGCCACCAAAGCCAAACAGAACTCCAGTCCAGCTTCAGCTACAATGAAGATGAAAAGAGGGAAAACAGAAAGCTAAAATAACATGAAATAAAGGAAATTTGATCATTCGGTTCTAATGTGTTCCAGATGCAAAAAAAAGTTCAGATATAAACCTGTTTCAGACTTCTGCCAGGATGTTGTTGGTAACTTTTTATTTTTCTTGCAAAAAATGACATTATCAACACATATGCATGCTCATTTATATTTGTCTTGTCAAAACCAAGTTTGCCACAGCATCTTAACCAATTATCATATTTCTGTCCCTGAATAATGACCTTATTAAACTGGCAGGAATCAAATATCTTTAATGTGAGACTTGTCTGATTAGCAGCTGTCACTCCTGATAGTCCTGTAGCAACAAAGCTTAATGAATAATCTCATAGCATAACAAGGCAAAAGGCATTCAAAATAACACAATTCAAAATAAAACTAAATACAAGACACATACACTGTAACACTAATAAGAAATACAGAAATTATGTGAATATCCTACCTCAGCTCGTGATCTACCAACTTGGTTTTCCATTTTGCAACTGGAAGTAAATATATATTTAGGAGTTACATTGTCTCTCCTCATCCACAGCATTGACTATGTGCTTGGTAAATAAATAATCTGATTGCACACATGTGTGCACTAGTGGAATAAATCAGAGTTGGGCCCGGGGCAGGACAAAGCTCATGATAACATCATTTTACAGCATACACATCCCTGCAACAGCAGGACTTACAAGCTTTGGAACCACAGAGAGAGAAAGTTCATCAAACAGACATGAAGAAAAGACATGAAAAAACCACAAAAACATCAGGCTACATGGTCACTAATGAAAAAAACAACACAAATTTAAAGCAGCCTAGCCATAGCGATTCCGCCCTCCCAGTCCCCCCTACAGCTCCACCCCTGCATGTGTGTTGTAGGTTAACGTGGACCTAATGACACACTGGGTCTGGTGAGTTTTCCCACTTTAACTTTGCTGCTAGTTAATACACACACAGAGGCCTTGCATAATAGTTTTGTAACATATATTTGGTATTTTGCCATACTTAATGCAATTCGTCAAAAGTGCGCTGGTTAACGAATCCAACATAAAGACAAGCAAATATTACACAAGCCTAGTTTAGGCACTTTACCTGATGCTAACATTAGCTAGCATGATATGCTAACCAGTGTTGTAAAGTAACGAAGTAAAAGCACTTTACTACTTTACTTAAGTATATTTTGGAGTACTTCATACTTTCCTCGAGTATGAAAATTTTTGATAACTTTTACTTCACTATATTTCCAAACTTAATTGCGTACTTTTACTCCGATACATTTTCAATGTGTGGTTTAGTTACTCGTTACAAAAAAGCGAGAGAGAGAAACGCAAGTGTTTTGACCCCACCTACTGATTGACTGCAACAAAGTCCGTAGCCTACTTGCCTGGGCTTGTTCATCACCACCAATAGGATACACCTGTTTCGCTTCTCCCATTAAACACAAAGCAAGTCTCGCAGTCAGCAACAGCCACATGGAGGAGGAGACGGAGACCACAACGACTGCGACTACGTCGGACACGGCTCCAGGGGAACCACCAGCTGGTGATGAGAGCCCATGGCCTTATTTAAACACAATATACTCTTTCGTGGGTGTTAAAGATTCGTCGTACCGCATGCAGTTTATGTTATTCCTGCCCAAAGATGTGGAAATTCTATCTTACAAAAACTCCCCGTCCAACTTGAAGAAACACATCGAGGTAATGTCTTATGAAATGGTTATAATCCTCCTGTTTCAGTAACTATAGCTTGGTCACTAGACACTATTGAGAAATCGTGAGCATAACGTTACCTGTATAAATGAACTTTGTTTGGCATTGTTTCAGTTCCATACGTGGTGTATTTAGCTTAGGCCTAATGTTGACTGTAGCAGGCTACCTAGACTCCTCTGTTCAAGGGGGGACAGAAGCCATAGCGATAGCAATTTAGACTAAATTTAACGAATAATAATCAGTTGTAAAGCAGGTTAAGTTAACCTTGTGCTATAGGTAAAGCACCTAATTTTCTTAACTAAATGATGCCTGCAGGTATATCTATTAGCAGGTTTAATTTTGCCTGCACTTGGTTGTGTACATTATTTTAAGTGTATTTGACAAGTTTACCAAAATATAAAAAAAGTCATTCAAACTACATTTGCCTTGTTTTACTTTACTTATACTTTTCATTACATTACTTGAGTACATCCATTTTTACAGCAATTTCCATACTTAAGTACAAGAAGTTTCAGATACTTTAAGACTTTAACTCAAGTAACATTTCAGTCAGTGACTTGGACTTTTACCAAAGTCTTATTTTGGAGAGGTACATATACTTTTACTTGACTCTGAGATTTCAGTACTTTATACAACACTGATGCTAACTGGGACCACAGCACACAAAATATATGACTGTCATCACAAGTTGCGTAAAATTTCTTCTTTGAAAAAAGCGTGGACACTTTACTAGCTGTTAAACGGTATAATTTTGTGCAGATTACTTGCCATTCACATTTTGTGTCCTGTCACTGAAGCGGAGCAGTAAACCCTGCAGTTTGGGGATCAGTTCTGAGGTGGGAGGGAGTCAGAGTTTTCCGCTTTAATCAGTGCTAACCAATAGGGATCTTAGGCCCCGCCCACGATGTTCATGTTTCCAGCAATCCAAACTCTTTGAGTTCAACCAAAAAAAAGTGAGCATCAAAACCAAAAGTTTGAGAATTGCAACCAAAGATTTCTGACATGCGCAAATAAAAGTTTATATTTTGCAAATAACTTTTTCTCTTCATGAGACCTAAATAAGTGATTTGAATTAAAAAAATAGTTTTTTACACAATTTGTTTCTTGCAAAATTAAATATTCCATTACAAAACAAAAAATTTCATTACAATTCAAAGATTTGACCACAACTTATTTTTTTAATTGAGATTCGTTTTCATTTGAGAGAAATTTTTGTCCAAAAATATAAATATTTAGTTTTTTTCCCCCCTGTACTTACATTACGTATTGCATCATAGACTACTTTAAACGCAGGCTGCTTGTCGTCATGATAAACTCCACGGTTGCCATGGAGAATAGACACGCCTTCCTGTTCAGCTCCTTTACAGTTACTCCCGTACATGCAGTGGTCAGGCCTGTAGTTCCACTGGCAGGGAAAGACATAGAGATTCTCTGCAACAGAAGAAAAAAAAAGAACATGTCGTCACATGTTCAAATTTAATATATTTACTAAAGTGTAAACACCCCTGATACAGAACCTGCTTTTTTCAGGGGAAAAAAATATATTTTAAAACTATTTCCACCTTAATGTGACATACATTCTGTACAATTAAACTAAAAAACAAACAAATCTAGTTAATTAAGCTGACTTAGTAGTACATTTCTTGGCATTTATTCATTTTACAGCCTTTAGCTGTGGCGATAGTCTATAATTAAGCTACAAATTATCTAAATGATCCTTACTGTAAAGGTATCAATTATTAGGAAAGTTTAAAAAGTGTTTTTGGTAATCCCTTTCTGTAAGTTGCAGCCATCCGTTTGTGCCAGGCGTATGGCGATCAGTCATTCGGCGTCCTAACACCACCAGCCCCCGATGTTGACTCATTCTGGTCTTGCGTACCGCGCTCTGGTTTCCGCTTCAGCAAGAATCCTGTCTTATTCTACCCCTCTTTCCACTTTTTCAGAATAATTCATTTTTGGGGGGTTTTACAGGACAGATGAAGGTCCCTATTATCTAGGTGCTCCGCATTCCACGAAGTCATGCTCATCTCGTAGCGATCCAAACTTAATCTCATCGCCCTCAGTACAAAATGAAAATATTTCAAGATCTCGAGAAACTTAACGATGCATTTATCTGTAGTCACATTGATTACTGCAGCAGCATCTTAATTAAAACTAGGGAGACGCAGCACATCACCCCAGTTCTAAAGTCCTCTCATCGGCCATCACAGCTTAGAGAACAGACCTAAAACGCTGTTGGTTCATAAATCTCTGAACGGTCTAGCACCTCGACGCATTAAACATCTGCTGTCCTATCATCCTTCTGGTCATTCGGTCTTCTGGTTCTGATCTGCTCTGCCTCCCCAAAAGCAGTTTTCAGCCTCGTGCACTACAATCCCAGAACATTTCTGAAAATACTGTAAAACAGCTGAATCAGAAATCCTTTAAATATAGTTTAAACCCACCTTTTATAGCCGCTTTGTCGCATAATCTATGAATCATTAACCAGCATTTGACGGGTAATGACAGTACTTTGAGAGATGTAACGTTTCTGTCGTGACATGGGGCACTTCGGGCTATCCTGCTGCTGAAATGTACTATGGTCTACAAATGAAACCTTGGCAGGAAATGTTTTCAGAAAAATATTTTTTGATATCTTAAATGCAAAATGTATATATTTTGTGGTGTTTTGGCTTAATTTCAGCTCTGATTGTGTTCTTTCAGCAGATGGTCTTTTTCTGAGTGTGTATATTCCAGTTAATTAATTACAATTAATTAATCAGTTAGATTAATTAATGAACAATTAGTTAATCTAAATGAATCCGATTAATCGTTTCACCCCTCGACTATGCCGGCTCGCACCAGCAAATAAGCAATGTTGTGTGGAACTTTAACTCTCTGAAAGTGAAGGGGAACTTTGCTCAACCAGACAGTCGTCTCTCACATTGAACATCTGACATACCAGACAACATTTAACATATATATTAAAACTTCCAAGGTCCTAACATGAGACAGATAATCTGTGAAAAAAATTGAGCTGATCTACCTCCTGCAGGTGTTCTACAGAATTATAACCCATCAGAACCAGCACTAACCAGACGACAGTTTTGATTTAGTAACTCAGGATTGTTTATTTTAATGCAACCTGCATTTGACTTTGAATGATTGTTTCCTTTTTTTACTTGACAATATTTGATATAGACAGTGTTGGGAGATTTATTAGACTTCATTTATAATTTTAGGCCTTACTGTGAAATATTGTTTTACTGACTGCAGGTTTTTCTGTTGTCATTTTGACTGAATACCTGCTGCATTGTGCCTACAAATATTTTGCATATTTTTGTCTACGTTAGGTGATTTTATGGTTCCATTTTGCTAGATCACATAGTGATCTCTACTTTTTCTCTGGTCTCTACGGAGAAAAAGTAACAGCTAATCCATGTGCTCCGTATCAGTGATCTGCAGGAAAAATCTGATGCATCCCTATTAAATGTACAAATATTTTCTATCAAATTTGTGAACTATTTGATAGAAAATGCAGCTTGGAAGCTAAAACACCTAAACACAATGCTACTTCACACTGACTGGAGTTTGTAAAGCAGGTAATCCTGGAGTGCCGTTAACTTTTCTTGGCACTGACTGGCTGAACACCTAAGAGTGGAGATAAGGAAGACTGTAGATGTTAGCTTCTGTGGTAGTTCTAAGACAGTTTTCACTGTGCATATCAATGCATATTAAGGTATTTTTGGTGTTTGAACTATTAAAGTGGGGCAGTTATAAGCAGTTTTGAAGGAGGTATCAAGGATTCAAAGAATTTAGTTATTTGTGTATGGCTGTGGATTGTGGATTGTTTTTAAATTTATTTTAAAATGCAATTTATGCAAAAAATAATAATCGCGCCAAAAAAGGACATTTTAAAGAAAATTGTATAGATGCATCTTGAAAATGAAAATTGGAGAAATGGAGGTAGAGTTGTCTATAAAAGAAACCTAGGATCAGGAAAACGATCAGTTTTATGCTTTACATGGTGTCTACGACCTGCCAGCCACACAAGGCAGGTAGAACAAAGTGTTTCTGTCAAAGTAAAATGTCCTCCAGTTGCTGCAATACATTGGCTCAAGAGTTGGTGAATAATAGGTAACAGATGCTGGGAAAGAACGTAGATGTTTGCAACCTCAAGATATTTCTATTGCTTTCTAAAAGATAATATAATTTATATGGAATCTAGATTATATTATCTAGATTCCATATCCATCTGTCTGATTTAAAATCTTTGTGTAGAACTGCACAAACAGAGAGGGTGCAGTCTTTCACCAAAAAATAGCAAATTGAAATGCTAATTCCTTTGCCTTTCTTTTTAGATCTCATCTACGAATCATCTCTCTTGTCTCACATCTCAGTCTCTAAAAGTTGCTTCTGATTTCAGAGTAAAGAATTGGACTCTTGTCTATAGAAAAACGTAAAGGATTCATCCGAAGACATCGGAGCGGAGCTTGTTTTGGCTTCGCTGGTTGGCAGCCAGCGTACTGCCGCTGCATCTGAGAAGTTAATGCCCATATCTGACAGTTGCAGCAGAAACTCGGTCTGCAGCCGCAGCCATGACAAGGACCGCTTTAAAACACTACAGGATTAGTGAGCAGAGCAGGGTATGCTTTTCAACCTTTAATATAGAACGTTTCAGAGTAGTTTTGGTTTCTTTATCCACATTAGATGTGATGAATAAAGTGAAACAAACACTGCACCTGGGTTATAGTGGAAGATAATATTGAGGAGATCCTGGTCTCCCCACGTTATGTGGTTCTTGTACTTCTGGTGAAGCGGATGAAGAAGATCTTCCCACAACAGACCACCAGCAATCAGGCTACTCTGCAAGAGCAAGACAAGCAGGAGAAAGAAAGTCATCAAAGCTGTGGGACATTTGCATTCCGCTTTCCAAGTACTGCCAGTAGAGATGCTAAATTGAGCTCTGAGGCATGATGTCTGTGTGGTGATCTGAAAAGTCTTGTTCAGAGCCACTCTGAGCAATCAGGGGTGGGGGGAGAAATTACAGGCCACTTTAGTGTGTTTATCACAGTGTGGAGTGACGGGGGGGGCTGTGTTCGGAGCTCACCTTAAACAATGTTCTGCGGATCCTTGTCAGGTTCATCAGCATCACGCCAGAGTTGACCCCCGTCACGCCGTAGAAAGGGTGCCGGGCAAAGCGGCTGTACCAGCCGATCTTGGGCACCTCGTGCTCTGGAGCCATGGCCGCCAGCTGGGACTCATTAAAGGACTTGAGGAACATCCAGATATCGTCCATAGGCCGCAGAAACAGAACATCGGTGTCCACGTAAAGCAATGAGTCCACATCTTTCAGGATTATCTGGAGGCAACAGTAGTACATAACAGGGATCCAAACAATTAATCAACTTACCATTGACAATTAATGGTTTATTAGATTAAAGTTTGTTCCAATCGATTAACTAAGGACTAATTAACATCAGCTTAGAAATTCATTTAGTATTGTAGTTTGACCAATAAAAATACAACCCTTATATCTTTCTGTGTTTTTGTCTATTAAGGAATAATGACAGTAATGAAGACTGAGAAATTGGCATCCTTTTTCATATAGATTATATTATCAGCTGTTGTTGAACTTATTCAGATCAAAGTAAGATGAGTTGCTTTTTGAAATTTTTCAGCCTACTTCACGTTGTGCGACAGGTTCAACTGAAGTGACTTCTGGAGGCTAAGAGTCCGGCAGTACTCAGGCTTGGCTATGAGATATAATGAACTTAGCTTTCTAATAAAACAGGGCTGTCAAAATAATTTTATGATTTAACAAGAGAAGACAAACTTTTTTTTTCCAAATGTTCTACTTCTTTAATTAATTAAATCATGATCTTAAAACTTTCCGTATGTATTCAGGATATGTTTGACATTGTGAAACTTCTGACTGTGACAAAAAAACTCATTGGTGTGTTTGCCGTTGGGTGCAAACACACTTTTAAAAACTTTTAGAATTTAAAATTAGCATATCATTTTTAGGTGGTTTTTTAAGTTATGTTTTAATAGAGTAATAACATGCTATAATATAAAAAGTCTAGCATCTTTAAGCACATTTCATAGAAAACAGTTTTTACAATACATTTAAATAATCCTAAATAAGCTTTCCATTCTCTGATTCTGCTATCACTGGACACTGGATTGTATTGTTGCTCTTTGAAGAGGAGCCACTCTGATTTTAGGGATATTTGTTAGTGACATTTTTACTTTGGAAAAACACACACACGCATGCACACCCCCGCCCACAAACACACACACACGCCCACATACACGCACACGCCTGCACACAAAACAATGTTATGCAAGAGTGAAGCAGTGTAGTGGAACTGTAAAGGTTGGGAGCTGCAGTGTGGAGCCATACTGTCAGAAGAGACAATGTTGAGATAAAACCTGACGTTATTGGAGTATTCTTCTTTACAACATACAATATTTTGCATATACAATATTCATAAGGCTAAAAGGTACTGCTTACAAATAATAAGCAATTCCCACACTGATATAATTTTAAGTCAGCTTGCAGTTCTTTTTTCTTTTGCAGCTGACACAGCAAGTTTGCAGGATGGAGCCTGGAACTGCATGCTTTTTTTGTTCCAACTTCCACTATAACTTTCCATTGTTTTCCACCAGCAGCTCTCTTGTTGGGGTCATGTTTCCTATTAATTAGCCAGCTGCAACAACTAGTCAAAGGTTTTCTTAAAAAAAACATCAACAACAACAAAACACACTTTTAAATGTGTATTTACAGTGGGTTTTCACTTAATTTATTGAAAGTTTTTTTTCTATGAAATATCTTCAAAAACAGCAGTTAGTTTTAAAAGAAAAATCCAAATCACAATAGAAATTAAGATCTTATTCCAAAAGACCTCAGTATAATTTCCAGTTTCCGGAGCCAGATGAAGCTTTTGTCAGGATTTCATTCCTCACCCGTTTTTTTTTTTTCTTTTGCACTTGAAACTGTAATATGTTAACTCTGACTTGTT
Organism: Xiphophorus couchianus; assembly: GCF_001444195.1. Taxonomy (NCBI): domain Eukaryota; kingdom Metazoa; phylum Chordata; class Actinopteri; order Cyprinodontiformes; family Poeciliidae; genus Xiphophorus; species Xiphophorus couchianus. The sequence continues at coordinate 22,684,048 of NC_040234.1, read as the reverse complement.
AAACTTTACCTACTTGTTTTGGGGTTAATAGTGACTGATTGCTTTGCAGTGAGAGGAGAACATTACAAATCTGCTGCACCAGCATTATGTCCCTTTTATTGCTAGAAAGCCAACTGCTATTTCAATGGACAACGGTCTGAAAAGAAAAATCAATACCAGAGCACAAGCTCCGCTTAATGAAATCATTGGTTTCCGTCTCTAGAGACAAGTCTGTTTCTTTGAGTGCGCACTGCAGACAAATGTGAGAAGTCACCCTTGTAACTAATTATATCCATAAACTACACCTAGAATTAACTGCAGGAGCGGGAAAAACAATATGTTTCTCTAAAAGAGAAAAAAAATATTTGCTTGCTAGCCTACTAGTGACATTAAGCATATTGAGGATATAAGATGAGAAACTGTGCTGTGGTCTTACAGGTAGGAAGAGTCTCTGAGCAGCACAGGGTTTGAAGAGCTTCTTCCACTCCTCAGCGTCGCCCACAGAGAAAGAGATGGGATAGATGCTGTACTGGAACCTAGCTGAGACCGACTGAGGCCACTGGTTCAGCTGCATGGGAAGATATACACATCTCATGAAAATATATTTTAAATAAAGGCAAAAAGGAAGTAAGAGATGAAAGCGATGCACCAGGAAATTGGTTGGTGACCAGTACAGAGCAAAAATACGCTTAATGATTGAGGATTTGATAATCACAGATAGTAGCTGCGTTTCCATTGACCCTATCATTGCGCAATTTGAAATGTAAAAAATAAGTTCGCTTAATGGAAATACACCAATTCAGAAAAAAATAGTTTTTCAATAAAAAGTTTGAGTTAAAGTAAGGCAACATAATTTTATTTATATAGCACATTTTCAGCAACAAGGCAATTCAAAGTGCTTCACATAAATTAGAAGGACATACTAAGAAAATAAGAAACCAAAGGAAGGAAAAAAGAAAACAAAAAGTATAACCCATGTTTAAGAATAAGTAGTTAGTTGAGATAGCTCTTTAGGCCATATTGAAATTGGATTATTTTGCAAAACTGCAATGGAAACATTTTCTTCACATCACTAGAGTCATCTGATGAACAACCAGATGTTGCCACTTGCGCAAACCACGAGGAGGAGATGATCCAAAAGAGTTGGAGGATGATGGTGCAGCACGTTTTTCACTTATCACTTATTGTGTGAACCCATGTGTAATTTTAATTGCATTTCTTATTTAATAGAAAAACGGCACAAGTTTGCAAAATTGTGTTTTTTGGACATTAGAAGAAAATCAACAAAGTTTTGCACACATTTCTAATGGAAACACAACTTAAAAGGTTGATCATGTTTTCCAATCAGTGAATGCACCATGCTTAAATGCCAGTACTTCATGCTCACAACACTCTTCAGTATTGAAGATAATATTGAGAGAAGACTGAGTTAGTTACTTTCTTTATTACTGATTTTCAAAAATCACTCAGAGAAGGCACAAAAGCTAAAGAAAATATCTAGAAAGGAAACTGTACTGTAGTTTTAAACATGATGCAACGTCGTCATGTAACAGGAAGGCAGCAGTGCAGCAAAGTTACTTTTTTTTGTCAATTTAAAAGGAACAATTTGATTTGTCCCAGAAGATGACAAATGCATTTTAAAATTTTATTGCCATTTTGGAAATTGTTTTGAATTGTTTGTTTGGAAACAAACAGGATGCTGTTTAGGTTGCTGACGATGCTAATCGAGCTAATCGTGCAAATTGAGAGATGCTGGAGTTTAGACAAGACAAAATGTTAACTGACATAATTTTCTATTTTTTGAAATAAATGTAAAACCAGCTTCTGGCAGTTTTTTTTAATCCCTCTGTCCAATAATAACATGGAGGCTTTTGCTATACCTGTAGTTTTCAGTTATGTAGAGAAGACAGCACTGTAACTCTTAGCTACAGAGCTGGGAGTTGCAGCTCTGAGCTCTGTGATTTGGATTTTTTTTTTAACTAACTTATTTTTGAAGATACGTCATTGAAAAAAAAAAAAATATTCCAATAAATTTAACTTCAAAAGTCAGAATTTAAGGTTAAATTGTCACTTTGATCTCAGGACACTGAGATTAAAGTCAGAATTTTTTTTTCCCGTAACCCTAATCCCCTTCCGCAGGTAAGTATTTATTTAGTAAACATTTTAATGATTTACTAACATTGGCACAATATTTCAAATACTCCCTACTTGGTAAATTTGGGAGATAGCTACATTTTTATTGTATACTTTGTATATTTTGTATATTTTTATTATATTTTTCTTCATGCTGGCTCATGACATAAGGGATTATAATTGCCAAGCTAATGCTATTCAGAAAGAAAAAACTTAAACAAAAAACTATAGGGTTTGAATGACTGGCAGAATGTTCTGGTTGTGGTCTGAGCATCTCAAATTGTAGTTTTTAAGCTAGAGCAGAAACGACTCTCAAAGTTGTGAAAAATTGGGTGGACTAGCCCTTTAGCCATTTACAGAATCAGAAGCTACATTCAGAAGCCAACTTTAGCTTCGTATACAAAACAAAGTAAGAGTATAAGGCTTTCTGTGTAGTGGCAGCTCCAGAAATGTTTTTCTGCAGGTGCTAAGGGATGGATAAGCGTTTTATTTAGGGTGCTATGAAAGATTTTATTTTCCCTGTAGTTATCAACACACATGCTTTATGACAGGCTTTACAGGAGCGCATAGGTTGTTTCGAGTCCATCATGGTGGAGCGGGGGAGTTTTCAAGAGAGTGATATCATATTGGTTTTCTTTATTCACTTGTGTTTATTTGCCTATTTAACAGCCTGAGGGTTTGATTTCACCATCAGTATGTCAGGCTGAAGGACACCGTGTCTGACACTGTGGTCAGCAGCACAGGAGCCCCCCAGGGCACAGTGCTGGCCCCTCTTCTCTTCACCCTGTACTCCTCTGACTTCCACTACAACTCGGAGCTGTGTCACATACAGAAGTATGCTGATGACACAGCCATAGTCGGATGTATCAGGGACGACAGAGAGGAGGAGTATTGCTGTCTGGTGAGGGACTTTGCTCTCTGGTGCCACACAAACCACCTGGAACTCAACACCGCTAAGACGAAGGAGCTGGTTATAGACTTTGGGAGGTCCAGACCAAAGCCGAGACCAGTCGCATTAGAGGGAACTGAGGTTGAGGTCGTGGACTCCTACAAATACCTCGGGCTATGGCTGGACAGTAAACTGGATTGGTCAAAACACACTAGCCACCTGTATGGGAAAGTGCAGAGCAGGATGTACTTCCTGAGGAGACTGCGGTCCTTTAACATCTGCAGCAAACTGCTCTGGATGTTCTACCAGTCTGTGATTGCCAGTGTCCTCTTCTACACCGTGGTGTGTTGGGGAGGCAGCATATCCAAGAAGGACACGTCCAGACTGGACAAACTGACCAGGCGTGCCGGCTCTGTGGTCGGCATGAAGCTGGACTCTCTGGTGACGGTGGCAGAGGCGAGGACACTGAACAAACTGCTGGACATCATGAACGATAGCAGCCACCCTCTACACGCCGTCATCAGCAGCCAGAGGAGCCTGTTCAGTGACAGACTGCTGCTTCCCAAGTGCCGGACCAATAGATTTAAGAACTCTTTTGTCCCCCATGCCTTCAGACTGTACAATTCCTCATTGGGGGGGGGGGGGGGGGGGCACAGGACAGAGGGTAGAAGGAGTAGTGACCCCTTGTATTTTTCTCCATACTTATCAGGTCAAACCACATAGTACAATACGATATCACTGGTCAATCTATCCGCCAAATTCTTATATTCTATATTCTTATTCCTTGTTTCTTACATAATTTAAGGTTTTTCTTGCATAATTTAAGGTTTTGGTTACTCACATTTAGTGTGTACCTTAGTATTTAATTTGTATTTTTGTATTCTTTTGCACTTTTGCTTACTGTGTGTTATCTTTGTTTTTTGCCTGGGAGCTGCTGGTAACTTCAATTTCCTGAGGGAGTCTTCCCAAGGGATCAATAAAGTACAAGTCTAAGTCTAAGTCAATAAGTGTCCTTATGAATCCTAAATGACCATTATAATTGGTGGCTGATCAATCAGCACACTACTAGAAATACATTTTACAGAAGCTACAGCCTAAATAAAGAATAGATAAAAATAGCTGAAGGTCAGTGAATATGTCTTTGCTAATCAGTGAATTTTGGTCCAGAACTGGCTTTGAGAGCCACAAGGACTTGGCAAGCACCTACCTTGAGTCTCTCAGCACTGTGGCTGCTCCTACACTCCTCCCTGTTCAAAGCCAGCATATGTGCAACACTATCCAAGCCCAGACTACCATAATTCCCCTTTTTCCTCCCAAACAACAGTCAACACGCAGCACTGATTCAGCATGCACGAAGGCAGGTTTGTAAACTCAACATTTGAATGAATGGTTTAGAGTTCAGCTTGAGGTTCATTAATTTGAATTGTTTATGTAGCTGGTGACTTATAACATTACTGGAAAGATCCCACACCATGAAAGGTTGATCTAAAAATCTCAGTTACGTAATATGTTCCTGTTTTGAGACAAAACATCAATATCTGTAAGCAGTGAGAAGAAGTGGTATGTACGTATGTAATCTATTTCCAGGGAAAAGACACACCAGAGATATAAAAACCTAAGGTCTTTTCATGGAATCATTGTGTGCATTGATTCTCTGTGTGACATTATTGAGCCATTTAACAACTTGTACACATACTCCTAGAATTTGCATGATGAAGGTCTTTTACCCTTTCTTCAAACTGAGGGGCCAAGGAGTCCTCAGCAAAAATGTGAAACTTGATCTTCTTCAAGCTGAATAGCAAGGCCGACTTGAGCATTGTCAGGGTCTCGTCCAGACGTTTCCCACAAGCCACCACAGCTAAGTGCATGACTTCCTCAGGCCGCCTGCGCCTGGTCACAGGTCGGATCGCGTTGCCCAGAAATTTACTGGAATACACAAGAAAAAAAAAGCTTCAGATATGAAAAACAGATGAATGATCAATAACATATAGAGGGGGGACATAACAACAATAAGAATCCAGATATGAAGAAATTACTGCCAGAATCCATTTGGGGTGTCGAGTTTTTAAACCTACATGTGTGTGTGGATATCAGGAATGAGAAAGATGATCATTTCCTGTTTGGTTGTTGAATAGTTTATATGCTGCAAGACTTTAATACTACTACACAAAATGTATGGCATAAAGCCATATCTTTTTCTAAAAATATATTACAAAAGAAACCAAAGTTAGGTTGCAATTAGAAACCTACACTCAGGAAAATACATTTAGATATTTGAAAAAAACATAAGGCCTTGTTTGACTTACTTCAACCAATGTTATATTTTTTAAAGTTAGAAATAGAGTTTTCCATCCATCCATCCATTGTCTGTTCACCCTTGTCCCTAATGGGGTCGGGAGGGTTGCTGGTGCCCATCTCCAGCTACGTTCCAGGCGGGAGGCGGGGTACGCCCTGGACAGGTCGCCAGTCTGTCGCAGGGCAACACAAAGACATACAGGACAAACAACCATTCACACACACACACACACCTAGGGAGAATTTAGATAGACCAATTAACCTAACAGTCATGTTTTTGGACTGTGGGAGGAAGCCGGAGTACCCGGAGAGAACCCACGCATACACAGGGAGAACATGCAAACTCCATGCAGAAAGACCCCGGCCGGGAATCGAACCCAGGACCTTCTTGCTGCAAGGCAACAGTGCTACCAACTGCGCCACTGTGCAGCCCAAATAGAGTTTTCAATACCAAAATTTATTTTCATGTTCATTTTAAACTTTCATCATTTTGGCACCATACACACAAAAGTATAGAATCCAAAGTGTTTCTCTGCATCAGGATGGGGTATTCTATTGATTGGATCAACTGACACTCTAATAGGGATGTGCAATATGGACTTAAAATTGTATTAAGATATTTTGAGGTATTTATTGCAACAATGACCAAAGTGAGGATAAAAAAGTATTTACAATGTCCCTGCAGTCTTTTTTTATGGCTCTTACTGCATACAAATTGATAGGTATTTTTCCTTTCGAACCTAAATAAAAGAAAGAACCACAGACAACGTATATGAATATTACGTGGAGCTTTTGCAAAAGGGAAGGCTCTGCCAAACTTCTCCTCCGAGCAGTTTTACAGAGCGTTCTGCTCTGCTCTCACATGAGCTGCTGTTTTTATTGTCAAAGAAGAACAGGCAAGGGGGCAGTCAGGAAAACAACAGAGGTCGTAAAGCTTCTAACCCAAACATCTAACAACCCAGTTCCAGATGTGATATCTGATCAAAGGTCTGAGCCCGGTTCAAATCTCGGTCAGTACTGTCAATAAAACAAAATACGACTGTTCACAGGTAGTTACTAAATTAGGAGGTGTGTAAAGTTGAACCGACAGCAGTGACCTCCATACACACGTAAGGAAGAGAACACTTTAAACAGAAAATCACAATGATCTATAGGCTGAATGTGCACTAAAGTAAGAATAAAATGATAATACCAAAAAAAAGACAAATCCAGCGTCAAAATAGGCAGCTTCGGGACACCAGCTACATAAAGATGTGAGATTTTGTGGCTAAACTCCAAATTATGTATAATTAGATTTTCTAATTTATTGATTTTTAATAAATTAGAAGATTTATTGATTTTTATTGATGCTCTCACGAACCAACATTGGAGAAAGTAGTAAAATTAACAATACCAACAATATTTTTGGTATTTGGAGTTATCAGACACCATTAATTGAAATTTATCATTGTCAGAATAAATCAAAACCCTTATCACGATGTGAAATTTTTCCAATAAACAATAAATGCCCATCACTACGCCCTAGCTTTTTGACTCAGCTCTCTCTTCACCACGGCAGACCATTACAGCGCCCGCTTCACTGCAGACGCTGCACCATCCATCTGTCAATCTCCCATTCCATTTTTCTCTCATTTGTGAGCAAGATAGCAGGATACTTAAACTCCTCCACTTGGGGCAGGACATCTGTCCCCGAAGAAGAGAAGGCATTCTATGCTTTTCTGGCTCAAGACCATGGCCTCGGATTTACTGATCCTCGGAGGCACTGATCCTCATCCCGGCTGCTTCACACTCGGCTGCGAACCGCTCCAGTGAAAGCTGTAGATCACGACCTGATGAAGTCAGTAGGGCCACGTCATCTGCAAAAAGCAGAGATGCGATCCTAAGGCCACCAAAACAGATACCCTCCACACCTTGGCTGCGCTTACAAATTCTGTCCATGAAAGTAAAGAAGAGAATCGGTGACAAAGGCCTTGGCAGAGTCCAACTCTCACCGGAAACGAGCCAGACTTACTGCCGGCAATGTGGACCAGACTCTGACACCGGTCATACAGGGACCTAACAGCCCGAAAAAGGCCCATTACCCCATTTTCCCGGAGAACCCTCCACAGGGTTCCCCGAGGGACACAGTCAAACGCTTTCCCCAAGTCCACAAAACACATGTAGACTGGTTAGGCAAACTTCCACATACCCTTCAGGACCCATCTGAGGGTGTAGAGCTGGTCCAGTGTTCTACGACCAGGACGGAAACTACACTGCTCTTCCTGAATCCATGGTTCGATTATCCGATAGACCCTCCTCTCCAGGACCCCTGAATAGACCTTGCCAGGGAGGCTTAACAGTGTGACCCCTCTGTAATTGGAGCACGCCCTCCGGTCCCCCTTTTTGAACAGGGAGACCACCACCCCAGTCTGCCAATCCAGGGGGACTTCCCCCGATGTCTATGCGATATTGCAGAGTCGCGTCACCCTATAACATCCAGAGCCTTAAGGAATTCTGGGCGAATCTCAACCACACCTGGGGCCTTGCCACCAAGGAGCTTTGTAACCATGTCGGCAACCTCATCCCCAGAGATTGGAGAGGCCGACCCAGAGTCCCCAGGATCCTTCCAAGGTCCCCCCCAATGCTCTTTTTTTCTTTGTATATACATTCATGTGTGTATGTATTTATATATATATATTGTTATTTATCGTTGTTGTATGTTTATTCTTATTACTTTATTTATTTTAATTTTCATTGTGTACTATGCTGGGACAAACAAAATATCTCCCTCTTAGGGAATCAATAAAGTATTATTGTCTTATTATCTAATTTTATTTTATATACACATTTATTTACTTTCTCTCTCTTACTTGGGGTGCTTTGTTTATGTTTTGTGAGCATGTTATCTGAATATACTGTACTTCTGTATGTTAAATTGAAAAAATAGACAAATAAAGTTCTAAAAAAAAGAGACCAAACAGAAATGTGTCCTTGTTTGGCAAATGTGGCATGCCGTGCACAGTGGACCATGTTGAAGGACTGCTCCCCACATCTGGAAGCAGTCAATTGAAGCCATTGCAGTCGCCAGAGAGACAGCAGGACATGAACTCTCTGTCTGCAAAGCAGCACCACAGCAAGGTTTATTAGATATGCAAAGGAAAGAAGGGCAAAATTTTACAGCACAATTAACAATAATGTGGAAGAAAAACTGAGACATGCAGAGGGAACAACCAGAGCAACAGCTGTACCAAAGCACAACTTCAGGGCTTTTTAGCTATTAGAATGGAACTGGGTCATTTAATGGACTCTGAGGATGCAGGAATCAAAGACGTTCTCTGAACATCTGAGGAAGGAACAAAGCAGAGTTCTTTCATAAAGGTGATTCCCTAATCAATCGCCGAAGGAATGGAAGTGGCATTATTTGCCACGGGAAAGTCTGAATGAAGAACTGCTACTGTTTGCTGTTATATATGTACTGTAATTTGTTTCACTTTTCTGAGTTCAATAAAAATCAGATCAAGGTTGGGAACATGCAGTATATTAAATAGCAATAGTCTTGGAACTTCTTTATTACAGCACAATTTCTTCTCTTCTAATGTCAAAATCAGAAGTGGTGGAAAGCAGCACATAATTGTCAATAATCACCCAGATGAGCATGACTGTGAGAAAGCTAAGCACAAAACCTAAAAAATATTTTAAGTCATGGTTAGCAGTGCAAGGCGCTGGGTTCTGCTCTGGCTGCTGGATCGCCACTTTGCCCTACTGAGACATAATATTTTACAGATGTATTGGAGCTCTACCAGATAGTGGAGTTTCACATCTAACATCTCCTTAAAGCTGTAGCATGTAACTATAAAAAAAAAACATATTCAAACTTTTGCTGTCCAAACATGAGATAGATAATCTATGAAAATAAATTGAGCTCCTCTGCCTTCTCCAGGTACAGATGCAGCACAAACTGTTAGCCATGCTCACAGGCAGTTTTGCACTAGAATTTTTTATTTTAATGCAACCTGCATTTCACTTTGAATGAGTGTTTCCTTTGCTCCTAATGACTCATTTAGCTGTAATTTCTGAACACACATATACAGCAGACTTCTCCTGACTTCTCACTCACCATGAGAATCTCATCAGCACATCAGGCTACTCAGGCCAGCAGGGAGATCTCATAACACCCAGAGCAGAGAGAGCGCTCAGTCATGCAAGACGACATTTTTATGACTCTGCGTAATGCTGCGGTGAGAGAGTGACTTCTTTACTGCCAGAAACGCTGCTTAACTATAGTTGAAGTGACAGGGCAAGAGATTTGTTTTAACACAAAACATCAACAGAAATATAATCCTGCACATTAACATATGCAGGAAAGAAGGCAGTGTCTCAAACCAAATGCTGTGGTAACTCAATGGATGTCAGGAGAAAGACTATTTTGTTTCCCCGACACCAAAGCGGAGATGAATAAGTACTACTTGAAATCATGAATGCTTGTCACCTCCTGTTGACTGTGACGCATGGTGGTAGAAGTTTAATGGTTTGGGCTAGTAGAGCCACTGGGTCATTCACCAAGGTTCTTGAAAATACTCAGTACTCCTCTGTATACCAAAGTATTCTAGCATCCAGTGTGAAAGTGTTTCACTGGCCAGGTCAAATACAACATCTCAGTCACAAATTGACAGCAGGACATGAACTCTCTGTCTGCAAAGCAGCACCACAGCAAGGTTTATTAGATATGCAAAGGAAAGAAGGGCATGTAAAGAAGAGATGTTGCAACAAACAGCCACAGACTTCAAGGAAATGACAGTGTTTTAAAAAGCATGCAGTCATAAAGTGAATCTTTTAAGGAAGTGTTGCAAAGAAGTTTTTACACACCACTGATAACTTTTTGACTTACGATTGACTAAAGATTTGGGATACAAAGAGAAATCAGGTGGATTCCCCATTTTAGATTTAGATTTTAGGTCAGCATATTATATTGTGTCATATCAATCGCAGACTTGAGAATCGAACTGAATCGAAATTTGTATCATGACAGTCTTTGTCATATCAAGAGACATATCGTCATCTAAACACATTGATATAATATCATATTGTGATTAGGCCTGTCACAATAACAAATTTTATTTGTTATTGTAAACAGATAACAAATAAATGTTATTGGCAATAAATTGCCGATTTATCACAATCACGGGGCAATAAGTTGCCCCGTGATTGTGAACAATAATGTTGTTTTGAGACCATTTAAGTGATATAGTGACATTCCCACAGAAATGTGAATATTATAGTCAAAATGGAAATTGAGCTCATCTAAATTTATCACGCAAGTAACTGATTAATTGCTTATTGTGAAAAGCTTAGTATCATCATCTAAACAAACTCATACAATATCATATTGCAAAGGGCAAAAATCATGAAAACATGAAAAACATCAGGGATGTGCTTAGTGTTGCCATGATAACGCTGTCTGAGGAAGATGCTTCACAAGTATTTGCAGGAGAGAACAACAGTACAGACCAAAAGTTTGGACACACCTTTTAATTCAATGAGTTTCCTTTATTTTCATGACTATTGACATTGTAGATTCACACTGAAGGCATCAAAACTATGAATAACATGTGGAAATATGCACTAAACAAAAAAGTGTAAAACAACTGAAAATACTCCTTATATTCTAGTTTCTTCAAAGTAGCAACCTTTTGCTGTGATTACTGCTTTGCACACACTCTGCATTTTCTTGATGAGCTTCAAGAGGTCGTCACCTGAAATGGTTTTCACTTCATAGGTCAACCTGCCCTGTCAGGTTAATAAGTGGGATTTCTTGCCTTATAAATAGTCATGAAAATAAAGAAAACCCATTGAATTAGAAGGTGTGTCCAAACTTTTGGTCTGTACTGTATGTCATGAAGGCGTACAGCCTCTGTGGAGGCAAGGAGGATACCAGAGAGACCACATTTACAGAAGCCCACACATTTCCCTATCATGAAGGAGGCCACAGAACTTCTCCAACCACCCTCTGGAGGATCACACTGGTGTGGGTCTCCTGACTGCAGAGGGTCAAACTGTCTAAGTAAGTGGACTGCACTTGAGAAAGAAGACAATTAGTTTTCTATCTGTGTGTAAAACATCTACTTTTTGCAGACAAATAGAGATTCCTTAGTTTCCTGTGATGGTACACCACTGGAATTATAGGTGCAGTCCCTGAATGCAGACAGTCACTGTGTACTGTGTAAGAACACACAGCTGGTGACCTCATGGATCAACTTCAACAATGTGAAAGGTCAACATGATTTCTAAAGAGGGGTCTGAAGCTGTGTGTTTATTTACTGCTTGTTTATTTACAACCCAAAGCTTTACAAAAACTGCAGATTGAATATCTAGTAAATATGACTAAACAATTGTTTTAAAAGTAAGAAAAATGTCTGTACTTTGAGCAAAACTGTGACAACAGTTTAAATTGTGAGGATGAGGGGATAAACTGGAGCCATTTTTTCTCTATTTTTGGCTGCAGGAAGTGATGTGATGTGTCCAGAGGAAATTTAAAGATTAAAACTTGGACATGTGTTCATCTGGTAAGTCTTGCAGGAAATCTGTCTGGCGTTCTGACTTATAGACAAACAGAACAGCGGATTCACCACAGAACAGGGATTGAAAAGGACAACCATGAGTAATTTATATCCCATAATATCAATCTGGCACTGCATGAACGGTCCCATCCAAACATTTTCACATTGATCGTCTGTAGCAAACAAAAAACCTGAACCTTTTCTTCACTACCTCCTCTATTCTTAGCAGTCACTCTGGAACATTTTTCATCTGGTTAAGTCTCTTATTTCCTCTCCTTTTTTTCTCTAAGCAGGCCCACCGGTGACCCCTTTCCACCCATCTCTCTTATCAACACTGAGCACACGCAACAGCGGCGTGCCTTCTGCAAGGACGCAAAGGACTTTTCTTCAGTGAAATGCCTTGATGGCTCTTTATCTAGCGAGCGGCGTCTGGGGGCTCCAGCCCCGGCGTCGGTGCTGAATACATATTACGGTAGAGGAGGGTGTCTCCACTTGTGACGCTGTCAGTCAGACTGAAGGTGAAAGCACAAGGGATGTATGAGGCTCGAGAACATAAAAAACTGGGTCCATCCTGTATAGCAGAAAGTGAAAGTGACGTTCCAAGCCTGATCAGAGATTTTCTGTAACTCCCCAAAAAGAGAGAAAAAGAACAGCAAAAGAAATAATAGTAATAATAAAATAAAATATAGATCAGATAATTTTCAGATGAACAGGATGGGCTTCCTTTATATGCTGCTTCTAATAATATCTCACTGAGTCAGTTTGTACACATGTGCAATTCCTTTTTTATTATTATTAATGCAAAACCTGTCTATTATGGTCACTTTTGCAGCTTTAAGTCAATTAGAAGAATGAGATGATGGCCTAGTTCCTACAAAATGAGATTAAATGATGAACATACTGACATTTATTGCCTCCTGTAGTGCCTATGCACACAGTACATACATATTTTCAGCCAAATACAATACATTATGTTAAATGTACACAAGGGAGAATCTTTGTAGATGAAGCTTCGCCCTTGATAACAAATTTTTGAAATAGAGGAATTCAGTTTAAAATATGACTAAAAAAGAGACTAAAGAAAGAATGATGAGAACGTTGGATCCTAAGCAAAGAGAGGCACAAACTGTCCTTTTACCTTTTTGCATTCACGCTGCCCTCTCTTCCAGTCGCCTTGCCCTCTTTTCGCCCCACACGCTCGCCGACTCCAGTGGCTGATTTTCTGGCCAACTTCGCCACGGCATCACCTCCCACATAATCGGAGAGAAGCGAAGGTGGGGATCTGCCGACCTCCTCCAACTCCCGATCCCCTCCAACTTCCTTCGGCCACCCGAAGAAGTACAGAAGTAGAAAAACTCCGAAACCCACGGCGATCGCAATTACTTTGCAGTGGATTCGCATGGTGAGAACGACTTGTTGCGGGTGGAAGAAGCGACGGCCACGGCCGAGCTCATGTCTACGGCGGAGGGCGAGTGGCCCAAGTTGACATTTTTGTCACCGCACCCCGCTCGCAATTTTCGGCAGATGATGATGGAGAGCGGAGAGCAGTTTCTCAGTCCACGGAGGGTTTCAGACGGCGGAGGAGGGGTTTCTACAGCTTTACCGTAATGATGCACGGACAGCTAAAGTTGCACATACATTGCAAAAGTAGTCGTGTACTTGTATTCACAATTTCTTATGTGACCACATGACCACATGTTTACAAGTACCCGGAGTTACGCACATTTTTTAACGGTTTACAAATCATGTTTCACAGATACAGCTATCCAAAGTTACACACAAAGACGCTTAAACCGATTATAAATCCAGTATTACACACGCACAGGTATTTTGAGACTATTTCCTCTCCACAGTCATGCCACATTTTGTTAGGCTGTAATACCACAAACTTCTGAGTATTTTATTGGGATTTAATGTGATTTCCCAAAACAAAGTAGTGCATATTTGTGAAATTATTTGATGGATTGCTTCAGGATTTATTATAATACTTTGCATCAGTACTTCTTTGCTATAAAAACAGCTGCAACTCTGGGGAGTTACCAGTTGGCACATCCAGACACCAGAGCTGTGCGGTACTGCATATTTTGGTATCGATGCCATACCAAATACAGGGCCAGGGTTGCAGATATCAATGCCAATATATTGGCATTACTTATTACTATTACATTACTATTACTTATGTGATCTAGAATGAAACTTCTTACCTTACGGTGTTTTTGTGGTTTTTCCTTTTAATTGTTTTGCTAAATTTTAGGACAGGATTTGGGTAAAGTTTATAGGTGTCTACAAAATATTTTAATTACACATGTAATTGCATTTCTTCCTACAGAAAGTGCAAAATATTGTTTGAGAGCAAATTAAAACCAAAAACTCTTTTGAGCTAGGGTTGCGAGACTAATAAAAAAAATAGAAGTAAAATTTAAAGAGCAATTGTGAGCCTGAAGTATTGATCTTGCCACATTTGGTGGTACTTTTGGACTTCCACATATAGGCTACCCATAGTTTTAGATCATGGGTGCCAGAGATTCAGGATGAGTATCTCACTATAACAAGAAATATTCTTGTTACAATGAGATGAAAACAAGAAATTTTGATGCCAAAATCGTTACACAAAGAAACATTACTGCAAAACTCATTAAAATGACAAGTTTTCTCATTTAGACAAAAAACGATAAAACAAGTTTCTTGCTACAAGAAGAAACGTTCCTGTTTAAACGAGTTTTGTATCTTGTTAAAAAGAGAACATTGCTCATCATGAGATATTTCTCCTGAATTTATTTCCTAAGCTTGGCAGTTAAACACTTGCGTAGCCACTCTGTTTCTGCCAGATGTCAAACATCCTGCAAAGTATCGCTATATGTTTAAACAATAACATTTTGGTTTTAATGAGCTATAAATCTTGTTATGACAAGTTTTATATCTTGTTATAACAACATAGATTATTTTTATAACAAGAAACATTCTTATTTTAAACAAGTTTGCATATCGTTATAAAGAGAACATTTCTAAAATGTTTTTCTTTACAAAACTCCGGGGAAAAAAAATCTATATTATCTAGTTTTTCTATATTTATGACAGGTTAGGAATTAGGCAGAGTACACTTCAAGCTGAAACTTCAACCTGTGGAACTAAATTTATGCAGTCATTTTTTGATAATACAGATTTGAAAATATCCAGAAACAAATTTACTCACTGTGCAAAAGTGAGTGAGGAAAAGACATTGTAGTTTGAAATATGCCTTACTATTATAAATAAGACTTACTATTTTATACTCCGTGCGTATATTTTTAGTATTCAGTGTGTTGACAGCGTTCACGAAAAAGATGCTTGCTTCCTGTTTTTACCTCAGACTCATTTGAACTGCCGTTTAACACTTCATATTACGGTAAAATATGGACTCGAGATTAAACGGCAGTGAGAGCTTTTTGGTATAGCCCAGCTTGTTTGGGGTGAGTTATTTATGTTCCTGTATATCTTTAAGTATCGTAACAGTGTCCTGAAACAGTTCGCCTGCAGCGCGTGGGACAGAGCAAAAATCTTCTTTCAGCTGTTACACTGAAAGTCACGAGGAAATACATCACGTGTTAGCTTCCTGTACGCTACAGCGGCTAGCTGTAGCGCCTGTTTAACTCCCTTTAAAAACCATTGGAATTACCATAAGATTTATGTCCGCGGCAAAATGTTTTGTTTCTTGGACAAACATCTAATAATTTATGATGCTGGTGGCCTATGTTTAATTTCGGGCTACTTATAAACGAATTAAACTATTTATTTATAGATACTCAACGCTAAAAAGTAATTTTAAGCCTTCAGTTTCAGGTTTGCCAAGTGAACTATCTGTATCAGGGAAATTTTGTGCTTTTAATGATAAAGCTAATGCCCGGGAAATGTGTTGGGATATTATACACTGGAATACTTGTCCAAAAACAAATTATTCGGCTCAAACCTTTGTCAGTACATAAAACCTCCTTTCATATGCGTTTTGGAAGTTACCATTATGCTTTCGGTATTGGGAAGAACGTCTAATAAGTAAACAATTCTCTTTAGAAACCATACCATTTTTATCTATTGTGCTGTTGTGCTACACATAAGGTTTTGTTTACAATCTTCCCTGTTAGAAACACGTGTCTTCTGCAATATAACCAAATTGTCAACATCTAAGTCATCCACCAGGTGGCGAGCTGGGTGCTATATTAAAAGCTTGGTGCCTTTAGTTGGAATGCAGTAAGTGAACTGATGATTCTTGCTGTCTTCCCGCTGCAGGTCGGTATTACATCATGATCACTCCTGCGTTTGACCTGAGTCAGGATCCAGATTATCTAACCATCTGCATCAGAGTGCCTTACACCAGAACATCAGCGTTTGACCTGTTCATCGATGGGACAGATTTCAAGTTCTATGCAAAGCCCTACTTCCTTAGGTGAGTTGACTAATGTACTCTTACTAAAGTCCCATTTGCACTGCACAGTTGACCCGGGCTGGCCTGAGCTGGCCTGGCAAGCATTTCTGCATTAGCACTTCCAGCCCCGTCCCACTTGCACCTGGAACCAGAGAGCTGTGGTTCCAATCAGGCTGGCCAGACTAGGCTGGTTTGGAGTCAGCTGTTGATGGGTGCATTGGCTGCAGGGGCAGGACAGAGACGAGTCCTCTTCCGGATCTCTGGGTCAGAGGAGCGTTTATTTTGCGTTTAGACTTTCTCAAAGTCTACTATTTTAACATGAGGCATCAAAAAATTCCTGTCATAATCTATTCTTACCTGTAAGTTTGTAAATTATAATAATGACTGCAGAAAACTTGCTAAGCCCAGTAGTCGGGGCACCAAGGCAGTCCACCGTGGTTTTGTATTAAAAGATGTTAGGTAGACAGAAAAGTAAAAATATTACTGGGTAATTATGTTACGGGAAAGCATCCCCAGTGAAATGCTGTCTAATCCCACAACCCCACAAGTCTTAAAAGCAATAAATCAAAAAATACAATTAAAATGTAGACAGAGCCACACGCTGGGCAACGTATTGAGATGTAAACGACGCATAATTGTTTGTTCATAAAGATAAATCATTCTCACCAATCGCTCAATGCGCACATCTGATAGTGCAACTACAGGTTATTCCTGTGGTTCACAGAGAGCTGCGCAACCAGAGCTAATGCAGTGGGTTTTAAACTCGTACCTCAATGTGGAGTTCGCCAAAGAAAAATAATTCCTCACAGGGGGTTGATGTAAATATCCATATAGGTCAGCCTGTGTCCAGTCTGAGTGAAAGGAGGCACGCTTAAGAGATGAAGCAGTGGTAGCACGGGCTTCAACGCGCAGAGGCACCAGCGATGTGATTGGTCTGCTCTCCCGGCTTTAAATGCATAAACTATAAACCTATCTTTTAGGAATAAATTTGCTCCGCCAGTGAAATGCTCAGAGCAACAGAGACGCTTGCAATCCAGATTAAATTAATGACAAAAAATAATAATAATTTAAAAAAAAATGTTTGTTTTTTTTTGGATTATTCATTTTTCTAACAAAAAGAAGTAACTCCTCCTCCAGGAGGGGAATCCCACAAGCAACAGCAGTAGTTCAGCAGGACCAGACAGAACACTCAGAGGATTTTTTTTTTCTTTTTTATTAGTAGGATAAGATAAATGCTTCCTTCAGATTCTTCACTGACAAGCGTTTACCGAATCAGCTGGATGGGACAACCAAGATCAAAACTGCTCCACGGTCTCTGGGTAGATTGCCTCTGCAGCTTTATCAGGAATTTGATTAACATGAAGGTCCTGTCCGCCTTTGACATCGTACTCTGCTCAATGCAAAACAACCAGGGCCAGAGTACAATGGGACCGGGCCAGGCCGGGCCCTGTAGTGCAAAAAGGCTTCAAATATAACTTGCATGTAATGTCAGCTGTGATTGATTTTAAGTTTTTTTCTTGTGTGTTTTGCCGATTTTGGTTCTAATATACAAACTTTTATTACTATTAGATTAAGTCTTCCTGGAAGAGTTGTTGAAGATGGAACAGAAAAAGCTACGTTTGACATTGATAAAGGTGAGTCGGGTCATTATTGAAATAATACGTTTCAATCATGAAAGACTTGCAAATTTCTTGTTTGTTCAAAACCTCTCTGCTCAGATTATTTCAAAAACCAAACATGAATTTCTACATTTGTTACATTTTTAGTTCGCTTTCTCACTGCACTGTCAAATAAACCAAATGAAAAACCTGCTCCCCCCCTCACCTGTGGTGGTGCTGCACCAAGAACAACTGAGGGAAACAACACAAAAACCTCTGAAGAAGACACTGAGCTTGATTTCCTTCTTTGTAAAATGGAGTGGTGTCAAATTTTAGCGGTTGTAGGACTTCTCCTTTGTCTTTGGCAAAAGACCACAAATAATTTCTCCTGCTACCAGTAACACATGTTTGTTTTGGTTGTATTTACCCAGAATGCTCTGTCAACTTCCTGCTTTTGGAGCGGTCTCCAGTCCGCTGGGCGTTCACATATGCATTCGAACCGTGCCAGAGCATTCATACCTCCCCAAAAGAACTGGAGTTTCTAGGGAAACAAACTAGAGTTTGAGACTAAACAAGGCTGGTTAGTGCATTGGGGCAGAGTAAAGAAAAGCTTTAATGCACAGCCCAAGTTCAAAGCTTTTGTTTAACCACTGTTGTTGTTATTTGTTACATTCCAACAAGATTCTGGGACAGGGCTTTGGCTGCTTTTAATGATTGGTCCTTGGGGCATCACTATTTCGTCCCAAGGCTGAATCACTGATTTGGTAAATCAGCCATTCTTAATTGACTTAACTGATCATGTTATTCCACTCATTTAAATACCCACTGGAACCGTCTGTGATGCTACAATGGTTACTAGCTGGGGGCAATCTGTGACTCAGATCATATGTGACTTTTCTTTTTCTTTTTTATCAGATATGTATTTATTTATTTTTCTTTTTTTATATAATATGTATTTGAATTTTAGTGTGATATAATTATTTCTGACATTTGTATAGTAGTGTCTGCCTTCTTCATCAGTGACATGTCTTTTACCCAAGTGTCAGCATATCTGCAGCTAACAAAATGTCAGTATGAGCCTGCAATGTTTGCTAATAAAGCTTCTGCTAATGAGTGTCCTTGTTTAGTCTTCTAATGAGCAATCATTAACGTCCCGCTTCGAAGGCTCTCCATTCTTAAGCAATTAGTCACCTTCTCTTGCAAATTGGTTCAAGCTCCAACACTTGAGTGCATTGAAATTTTACGAGATCTTTAAAGCGACCATCTCTGTGGTGTGGCTACATTGTTGAACTCATCAGTCATGTTTGACCTTTTTAGTTATATAAGCAGTCTACTTCAAATGAGCTAGTGTGTTTTAAAGTCAGTAAAAGTAGCTACTCCATAGGATTCTTAAATTTTACATACAAAAAGAAAAAACAGATCCTCAAAAGTATTGTAATTGTGCAATTTTTGTAATTTCTAAAAAATGTACGGTATGTAAAAATTGTAGCTTCTATTTGCAAAGTTACATATGTTTTATGCATATTCAACTTTCGGAAATGATGGACTTTACCTGAACATTGCAAAACTGGTGCTGGAAAATCAACTTAATGTCACAGAAAACTGTTTACTCATCGGTAGTCATTCTCACCCCTGTGGGGGGAGGAGCTGTAGGTTAGCAGAGAACTAGGGTGTGAGCACTGTGTATACGAGCAAGATTGACAGCGCTTAGACAGTCTTCCTGGCTCTGATTTGTTGGCTCTGACTGGGTGTATTTCTGCAAATGGTAGTTGGGTCACAGGGAGGAGGCAGAGGAGCTGGATTTTCTTCTCATTTTATCTGTCTCATATTGCGTACTGTCATGACATAGTGGCAGTTTTAACAAATATGTCAAAAATACAATTAAAAAAGTTACCTACTTCAGCTTTAATTTCTATTCTATATTTGTAATTAGTGCCGATACTATTTCGGTAGTAAAACAGCAATAGCCATTTGTCTTTATCCTTAATCAAACAAAATTCCACAAAATCTTGCCAACCTGCATCCATCCAGCATAATGAATGCATGCAATGATGATGGCTTAAACCTAACTTTATCTGCTGAACGTCTGTCTCTTTCTCAGTTTGTTGCAGCCTGAATCAACGGCAGACATGTCAATATATAATAGTAAATATAGTTCAAATGTAAGCAGATCCCTACATATCTGGGCTTCCTCTGCTGTCATTTTTAAACACTTTATAGAAACTAAAATATATTGTCTTCCTTCAGCAATTGCATCCACACCAAAGAGTGTTGGTGGGAGGGCAACTTGGCCGCACTTTATATTGTCAAGCTGGAAATCCTCTCTTTTATAAAACCACCCCGTATCTCTACCAAGAGATGATCATTTTGTGCTATATTTAATTAACAAGTAGGCCTGTCGCGATAAACGATAAATCGATTAATCGTACGATAAATTAAAGCTATTGACGTCATTTTAATCATCGGCACTATCATCTCTTCCGCCTTTTTCTCTTTCAACTAATGAGACTGAATGAAAAAGGGCTCAACTCCAGTGCTCTCCACCGACTCCTCTTTTCCTCATTTGTTTGTTTCTTTGTAAAGCCCAGCGAACACTACATGACCGTCGGCCCATTTTCAAAACCTGACAGACAACACATTAGCCGACAGAAATCCTAGGTATAACGGTTCGATCGGGTTCGTTCCTGCCGCATGGTGTCCAACAATGGGCACAAAATAATGGCTACAAGTTCAGTGAACTAATTTTAAAACCAGGCATTAATCAAGGCTTTACTACAATCTACCTGCAATGCATGTTGCTAGTGTCAGTTCTGACTGAATGAAAATCATTATATTTACGTCACGTTAACGAAGAACAGCTGAAAAGTTACCGGGTTTATCAACTGCAGTAGCAATTTCGCTCCATGTCATTTCTATATTCTTTGCATGTTGAATAAACATTAATGTTGTTTCCACATATCATCTCCAATGTCCGCTGGACTTCGGGTTGCAGTGTCAGCTGTTTGGGATTCCTCTCTGTAATTTCCCCTCAGAAAACACGGAGGAGAATCCTCGCTTTCTGATTGGCTGCCTGTCACATTCAACAGGCTGAGTTAAAGCGCCCAGTCGGGGAAAACCCCTAATTTAGATCGGAGCGGCAATGACGATCTACCAACACACCACACAATCTTAGAAAGACCAACGTTTTAAGATTGTTGTAAGGAGCAAAAAATCATGTAGTGTGAACTATTGCATCAGGTAGTGGATGTGCCCATTTTCTCTATTTAAATCTAATTATTACTGAAGGGCAACATAGTATACAGACTTCATAATCTGCACTCTTTTGGTTGAATGCAGTATTTATTTCCACTTTGGCTTTATGCTGTTTAGTTTTTTTTTTTCAAGTGAGTTTTTTGTTAATGGAGACTGAGAATCCATTTTATTCTTGTTTTTGGTTGTTTTGTTTATCAGTTCCAGTGTTAAATATTCTTTTGAAAATAAAGTGTATCTATCTTTGGCAGGAAATCGCATGCATTATTACGTCATTTCCATTAAATCAGTGTAAAAAGATCTTCAAACAATATTATCGTTTATCGCAATAATTTTTGAGACAATTAATCGCTCAGCAAAATTTGCTATCATGACAGGCCTATTAACAAGCAATCTTTCTGGAAGTGTGCTTACATAAATGTATCCTGGATGTTTGGATCTTATTTCTCTGGAGTTCTGAAAGGGTTATAATTCACCTTCCATGTTTTCTTTGCTGTAGGTGTTTTCACACTTAAGGTCCCTAAGGAAACAAGAGGGGAGCACTTTGGAGGGCTTCAAATGCTCACTAGTCTCCTCGCACCAAAAGGCTCCCGATCAGCAAAACCTCTGGTGGAAGATTTGAGTGCTGGTGAGTCCCAGAATTATTCTATAGGTTTGCTGTGTTAAAGAAGTCACTTTTGAACTTAGGTAAATGTTGCAACATTTGATTGTTGAGGGTTTGAACTTGACTCCTTGATCTCTGGAAACAGGCAGTGAAACCACAGGAGATGATGAGGAGGAGGATGAAGAAGAGTTTGACTGGCAGCTGGAACAGGAACTTTACACAGATCGATCTGAAGAGGAGCTGGGAGCCATGCAGAAATACGGCTTCGCTAATCAAAGGTCCGGAGTGTTTGCGCGGTTGCAGGTTGGTTTTGCGGAGAAACATTCCTAAATTTTAAATTTGGAGGTTTTATACAAATATATTTCTGTGATGCTGAATACCTTGAAGGAGGAACTCGGTGACGTGATTGAAGTCAAGAAACCAGAGGAAACAATGGCATCCGAGAGACGTCGGGCTCGGCTGGAGGCAGAGACATTGGCTTTCTCTTCTGACCATTATTTGTGAGTAAAGATTATTAATCCCCAACCTTATTTTCTCTGTTGTTTGGGGCTGATAACATCTCTGTCTTTCCAGAGCTGACTTGTTTGAAGACGATGAGATAAATCGCTTGCTGAAGTTTACACCATGGTGGTCTATGCTGAGTCCTTCTATGGAGCAGAAAGGGGAATCTGGTGAGTTTATTTATTCTATCTTATGTGGAGTAAGGGCTAACGGTAGACCTACTTTATAAAAAGTAAATAAAGAGAGCTACTTATTCTCCTGAAAAGTGCTTAAAATATGGTTGTTGTATGAGCATTTCTTCCCATATTTGCTTAGTTGACTTTATGGTGTTTGCGTGAAATCTACCTATACAACAAATATAATCACATACTGCTAAATATACAAATTTTGATACACCCAAAAACCACCTCATCTTAGCACAAAAACATTTTACAGAAAAGCAGGAGTTTTTTTTTTATTGCCATGTAGGAGACTTTTGCACCTCCTTGTTGTGGAGAAGGAAACATCATCATTATTTACAACCCCTAGTCAGCACCATATGGGATACACACCAATGTGCCATTTTGTAATAATTTTAACATGGATTTGGGGCTCTGTATGCAATTCTCTTGAAAATATACAAAGAAGAAATCTACACAATTTACAGTTATTTTCTATCAAAATTGTTGTCCATGCTCCTGTTATTTAGGTGTCAGGAGAGATGAGCTTGAATAATTCATTGCTTAATCGCAAGAACAATACAAACTTCAATTAGTGGAAATTTTTTGCTTTTTAGTGGTGGAGCAAAGACAGATCTTCCGTCTTTTAAAATGTTTGCTGGATAGCTGAAAATTATTTGGAATATTTCAAAAATAGTGGCAGACTTAAAAAAGTAACACTGGAGCTTGCTACATTTTTGCTGGGTATTGTAAAAAAAAATGGCTCTCACAATAGGCTACTTAGAATCTCGAGAAACCTTTGTTGGATAATGTAACTTATGCTGAAATAGAATAGACCTATATTTTTCCTTAGTGGGGAAATTCAGGTGTACCAGCAGCAAAGTGACTGGCAAGTAGAAGCATGTACAAAACAAACACAAATACAAAACAAAAGTAAGAATAACACAGTAAGAAAAATTTTTTTCAGCATAAGAAAAAACTTTTAATATTAAAAGATGTTGACAAGAAATATAAAAATATTACTGGGTAATTATGTTACGAAAAATTGTCAGTGAAATGCTATTTAAACACACAACTATAGTCTTAAAACCAACAAATAAAAAAATGCAATTAAAACAAATATCAATGATTTGCACTTCTGTTAAATCCAAATTAATTCAGCAGCTGCTTAAGGCACCTCAGGCCTTCAGACCTAACACAGGTCTGTGTTAAAATGCTAACATTTTAACACAGACCACATACAGTATATAGAAAGTTAACATTTAGTGAGACTATGCTGCTAAATTTGATTTAATGGTTTCAGCATAAATTAAAAAAAAGATTTTAAATTGTGTAACATTTAAATTGAAGATTTTAAAGATCTGGCAACTTTGCTTTGTAAAAATGCAAAGAACAATTTTCATATATTTTTTTGTTACCATAGCAACAGTCTGATGATTTGAGTTTAATTTCTGAGTTTGAGTTCTGTTTGCTCACACATATATCTCAGTAAACTACAATTATCACTGATTGCTTTTAGACTCGGCCAATTTAACAAGACTCCCTCTCCCAGATTCTATTAAATCTATGGTGAAACGCAGTAAGTGGTGCTGATGTTCTTAGCAACAGGGGTCCGTAAATCAAATTCTGCTCATGGTCCTCATACGACATTGGACTGGCCCTGCATGACTAGCTAGACCTGCTGCACTGCACATCTCTCTGCTGGATACAGAGGGACAAACAAGGAGATTTCATTTATGTTGCACTAGTAGAGACCAAACTGTTCCATTTTGTGTCTATAGAGTTTTGTGTTAAATATGGCGGCTAAAATGTTAGCAAACAGAGAACATTTGTTTGGTAGTCATGGCATTATGGACCAAATTTCTCTGTACTCTGAGCGGCTGTGCGTAGCAACTATGTCTGACTGGAGTGACATTTGATATGACGCAGTTTGAAGCAATGTATGGCACTGCAAAAAACAAAACATGAACACAAAAAACCCCCAACATTCTGCGTGACTGTGAGGAGAGCACGACAGCTCTTCCATGGGCTGAACCATCGCCCATTAATGCACTGTCTGACCGGGAACACATGAGTAGACATTTATCAAGCTGCACCGCAGACACAGAACCACGCACTGGGCAGCGTATGTGAGGTGTCAAAGTACATGCTACACATAATTCTTTGTTCACAAATATAGATCTTCACTGCACGGCACGCACAATGCGCACCCTGAAAGCACAAGCATAGGTATAGGTAATATTTGCGATTTGCACAAGCAGATCAAATGAGGTGGCTTTTAAACTTCACTCATACCTTATTGAAGAAACATGTTTTCTCACAGGGGGTAAATATAAATGCAGGTGAAGCTTCTCTAAAAGAACACCTTCCAAATTGTCCAGTTTGAGTGAGAAATGGGGCGTTAACCATACTGAGGTAAATTTCAGAGAGCCAGCCGCAACAGCAGCCAATGTGCAGAGGCTCCAATGGTGTGATTTCTACACACGGCCAGCTTTATGCCATGTTCAGTGCATCAACTATAAACCCTTTGCGGAATGATTCTGCTCTGCAGTCCGGGGTTACTGGTGTATTAAAGAAAAAATATTTTATACAATTAAAAAAAAAAAATCAATAAAGTTTTAGCCTGGTGGGGCTTCACTGGGCTTTTAGTATACCAGGGAAAACCCTGGTTATTGCGTCTTAATACCTGCTGAAAGGAAGGATCTTTGATAATACTCCTTTATGCACGTAGGATACACAGCCCAAGTTTGCTTTGTGCAAGATTTTGCAAGCAATTCAAGCATCACCTAAAAGTACATTTTGCTTTTATATCCCCAAATGCCCCTTGCAGACATTAGTAGGAAAACTATTTAAACAGTTGAGTTTGTTTTTTGCTTTTTTTTTTTTTGCAAGATCTAGAAGGATTTTTTTCTTAGTTGTACAACTAAAAGAAGTACGGTAAATGGACTGATCTTATAAGGCGCTTTTACAATTATTTTTGACCACTCTTTTTGAATTTTAATGAAAGAAAGACGGAAGTTATTATTTTTGACCCTGGTACTACCTGCAAGTCCACTCCTGTGGATTTGGGTCCGCTATCGCATTACGTAAAGCCATTTGTTACAAATTTGGGCTTTGTAATGGACGCAAATTTTAAGTTGGATAAACAAATCAGTGCCGTTGTGAAAACGAGCTTTTTCCATTTGAGACGGCTTGCTAAGATTAGGAATATTGTACCAGTGGATTATTTTGAAATATTAATCCATGCTTTTATCACAACACGACTGGATTACTGTAACTCCTTATATGTGGGTGTCAGCCAGTCTTCTTTGTCCCGTCTTCAGCTGGTCCAGAATGCGGCTGCTCGGCTCTTAACTGGATCGCGGAAGAGAGAACATGTTACCCCAATTTTATATTCTCTGCATTGGCTGCCGGTACATTTCAGAGTGCATTTTAAGATTCTTTTATTTGTATTTAAATCTTTAAATGGCCTTGCTCCCTCCTATCTCTCTGAGCTGCTACATATACACTGTCCTCCTCGAGCTCTTAGATCAGCGAGTCAAATGAACCTGGAGGTGCCGAGGACTTCCAGGAGGCAGAGAGGAGACAGGGCGTTTGCTGTTGCAGCTCCCAAACTTTGGAATTCTTTACCTATGTTGGTAAAACAGGCCCCCTCTTTAGCAATTTTTAAATCTGCTCTTAAGACTTACCTTTTTCGGTTGGCCTTTGATTCAGTTTGAGATGCTGCTTTTCTGTAATTATCTGGGTATGTTTATGTATTATATAGAGTGTTTTATGTCACTGCACTGTTGGTTTTTATGTGTTTTAATTTTAATTTTGATCTTTATTTGTTTAATCTTGTGATTGTACAGCACTTTGGTCAGTGGTACTGTTTTAAAGTGCTATATAAATAAACTTACCTTGCCTTGCCACTCAAAGCGCTTTACACTGGAGACACATTCACCCATTCGCACTCCCGAACGCACACACATTTATCCACCAATACGCAGATCGGTAGGCAAGTTGCCTACCGACCAGTTAAGTGCCTTGCCCAGGGGCACATCGACATGTGACAGGAGGAAGACGACTACCCACAGAGCCACAGTTGCCCGTCTGTGTTTTCACCATTTTTCTGTTGCCAGGACTACCACTTAAAATTTTCCCTAGACACATTTGAAACAGTTCATATGCAGAGCTGTAAACAGAAACCATACAGCCAGCTTTTGTATGCCCCTGACACCGTCATGGTTGTCTAACAACACATTAATACTCAAAAGGACACTTGGGCTTTTTTCCCCCTGCTGTCCTCCTCTGGGAGAGTGAGACATCAGCTCATTTGTTAGTGAGCTGCACTCTTTGTTAAAGTGCCTTAGGGCTCTTTAGCAGAAAAGACACTTACCATTATCAGGGATTGAACTTGGACCTTCTCTAATCGCTTCATCTCTGCTCTGCCTCTTGGCCAGTTTAAACACCAGCATTCGTGGTGCAGCGAGTGGCGAGTTGGAATGCAGCTCGTCTTCGCCCACCATCTTCATTCTGCTTTTAATTCAGCTTCTCTTTTTGCAGTCACTTCCCATTCTTATCCAATCTCTGCTCAATTTTTGTGGTGCCAATAGCCAGAGGCCTTTGTAGCATTTTCTCCACACAAAGGTGATAACTTGTGAACTCTTGCTCCTGCCAGTGTGTTTAATTGTGCCATCCGGGTCTCATAATGGCCTGCTACTTCCTGAACATCCTCTGTTTAAGCTGTAAGGCTGTGGCACGGTGTTCACTGTTACAGCGGAAGTGCAGAACTCCAATGTCATCAGATTAAGAGCAGATTTAGATTAAACAGATTGCGCAATTTTGCAGGAGGAATTGGCAGTTGGTCATGTTCTTTTGTGTGTGTTTTTTTAAACGATTTTATTGGTTCTTGTGGCATCCATTTGATAGCGAGTCGGCAGAAAAGTAGGCTGTGACAAAGGTCAACGGCCAGGACTCGAACCCTCGACAGCCTCGTCAAGGATCGAGTCCTCCATGTGTGTCCATGCTCCACCTCTGTGCCACAGCAGCGGACTGGTCGTTTTTTTTAAAAAAGTCTTTTTTGGCCTTTAATTGACAGTGGTCAGACAAGAAAGCGGGTTGTGAGAGCAGGGGGACCAAAGATAATCTGGCCGGGACTCGAACCAGTGACGGTTGAGTACTAAAACTAATGTCTCAGTATATGGGTCTCACTCTTTACCCTGGTTCCACTGCCACACTCTTTTTTTTTCCTTTTTGACTGGTTGACTTTCAGGCCTTTTATGCTCCTCGTCCTCTTCTTCCCCTTCCTTGCTCTGCTTTCTGAGACAGAGCATCTCAGTCTGGAGCGCAGTTGTAGATAAATGGGCCAAATTAAACTTAATGGCTTGATTGACAGCTCGAACAGCATTAGTCTTGGCTGAGAATGAAGAATGGCATCAGTCAGAAGGTTTAAGTGACTCTCCATCAAATCGTAAATGGCGTGCTTATGATTTTAACAGTTAGCCATATATTTCAATTGATGAGTTAGAATTCTTGTGTGTGAGTTTTAGTTTTTTTTCTCCACAACCTCCTTTCTTACTGTCTACTAAATCTGATATATATGTCACCTGACAGATGGCTGTAGACATGGGTGGTAATCAGTGACATGTGGTCAGGAGTGACAGGTGAGGCAGAGCTGAAAGGTTTGCTTCAAACTACGAGACAGAAGGGTAGCCGCTCTTTTCAAACAAAGTGGTATACAAGGAAAGATAGGCTTTGTGGAAGTCCTGCTAGAAATGCCTTTTCTGCTTTCTTTGCCATCTTTTCTCAACTTGTGTCGAGGATAGACTTGGTTTTGGATGAACTGATATTTTTGTGGAGAATGAGCAGAGCATGGACTTCATTTTTAAGTTAAGGTAAGATGGCAATACTTTTTTTTGTTGTTTTTTGATGAAATGTGCGATTTGCAGAGACTACGTGTAAAAAGACACAGAAAAGAAACATAACCTGCAAACCAGGTCAGCTTGTAGCAACGGTAGCTATAATCTATCACAGGAATCACTTATTAATAATCGCAAAATAAACTTTAAGTCTATAAACAAGCTACTGCAACAGACTGAATGTTCTGTTGGAAATGTTATGTTGGAAATATTTGAGTGTTTTTGGTGTTGAATCCTGAAACATAAAGTTGCGTTGGTGTCAGTTGCTATGGCCACGAGTCTTCTTGTAGCTTGGCCGCTAGAGAAAGTTAGAAAGAAGTGGTTTTGAGTTGTACTTCAATGGGTTTTCCCTTTACTGTGTAGCATAACACTAAATTAATAATACCTACATGTCTAAGTTTCATTGAGTTAACGGAATTATTCTAGACAGCAGTGCAGCTATGGATGACATGTAAAAGAATGTAAGTCTTTTTGCCCTCCAGTGGTGTCCACTTGCACAAAATCTCCGTATGTAAACAATAACATGCAGGGAGTCTATATTTGTAAATCTGATTATGATTATGTCAGTGCCTCACCAGCTATGAACCTCACCGCACAACACTGGTGCTAATGAAGTAGAAAGAAACTTCTTTGTGCTGTCCTGTCCAGCCCAATGACGGGCCACAGCTGTCTTCCAGGTAGCTTGGGAGTCTGTATTTACCCACCAATCTGGTATAAGTGGTCCTGACAGCTCAAACTCTTTGTATCTCTTGCACTTTCATTTTGGATGTGTAAACAAATCTGATCCCTAACCAGGGATCAGATTAGGGAATGGGCCATCTGTTGACATGAAGCGCCAGTGTTTAGAGTCCCTTCGTCACACGCCCCCTTTGATTTGATACTGGACTCAGTCATAGGGCCCAGATCAAGTGGCAATTTGACCTCTGGCTTTTAGAGTTTAGCCCAGGAGAGCTTTCCAACTCTCAGCAGCATTTTTTGAAGCATATTTTGATTCATGCCGTCGTGCCATCTGGAACTGGAGAGAGCAGCAACGAGCCAGGCTGCCGTTTCCAACTGGAGGAATTAGGTCAGAAATTAATTTCCAATCATTCTGCTCTCCAAAACGCATTCATGGTTAATGCCCAATAGAATTGACAGGCTTCATGGTAATGATGAATGACCATAGCGGTGAGTAATACTGGCTCTGCAGAATTGATAGAAAATCCTTTGGCTTCATATCGCTGCTGTGTGGATTTAAATATTAGGTTTTTATGAGTTGTGGTGGAGCATCATCACAAGATCAAACGCCGGCATGTACATCTTCAATCCCAGCATGCTCAGCAGGATATAGCTCAGACCAACTTCTATACAAGCATGAGAAATCCATGCTTGTATTTTTTTAAATTGATGCAAGATATGTCTATATTGCCTTGCAAATGTATTCACACCCAGTGAACTTTTACATTTTGAGCTCCAAACTTCATTGGGTTTTACAGATCCACTCAATAAATTAGATTTGGACTTAATTTATTGTCATTGCACAAAGACACAACGGTGAATTTGGCAACAAAATATCACTTATTGGCTACTGGAGTCCACAGAAAAACTAAAGTGTCACTATGTCCCGACTGTATAATATGAGACAGATAAACCATGAAAAAATCAAGCTTCTCTACCTAAAAAAAATGATTACTTCTAGAATTGCACCACAGCTGGAGAGGCTGAACCAGTACAAGGCTGCAGGTTCAGGTGGTGTCAGCCCCAGAGTCCTGAAGTTCAGAAGCTGCAGAGCAACATCTCTTCAAACTTAGCTTGACCCAAGAGAAGGTTCCGTTATGGAAGATATCCTGCTTGGTTCCAGTACAGAAGAAAACTCACCCATCAGTCATCAATAACTATAAATCTGTTGCCCTGACAACCCACATCATGAAGGTCTTGGAGAGACTTGTGCTGGCCCACCTCAGTAAGCAATCAGGACCACTTGCAGTTTGCTTCTCACCATGGAGACAGAGACACCATCATACACGTTCAACAAACCCACTATTATCTGCAGAAACCCAGGAGACACAGGTGGACACTTTAGCAATCATCTGGATGTATGACTATCTGACAAAAGGTGCTTTTCCACTGGCAAGTTGTGCACTAACCGATTAATGTGCTGTTCAGTTTTACCTCAGGTTGTGAGCTTTTCCATTATCCGATTCCTTCCTCACTATGGTGGGCAGGATGTGAGCTGCAGCAGTTGTGGCCAACTCTCCACTGATGTTTGCAGCAACACTCGTAATGGAGAACCTTGAGGTTCTAGTTCTGATAGACCAAAGTAAATCCAGATATTTCATTTTGTTTTATAGAAATCCATTGCTGGCCCAACCATAATGATTAAAGCTCATATCAGCTGATTATTTTTGCTGTACATATAATTACATTCTGGCACTTTATCTTTTAATATGTGCAACCTTTTGGACTTAGGTTTAACAATCATCACCAATAGCCAATCATAAGCTTTATTATTATTATTATTATTTTTTAATCGAAATGAAAAATAAAATTCAAATCACACGTTAATATCATGTGGTTCTGGTGTTTCACAAATAGCAGCTTTGTCAGAAAACTGACCACAGGTGCACCATTTCTCTCTTCTTTATTATCCATGTTTCAGAGAAACAAGCTGCTAGCACTGCTGCTAATTCACGGTCATTCTGCTGCAAAAGTTACCGCATGTGTTCTTGTTGCTGCTCCTGATTAAACTCATAATTAAACTGCCCCGTATAGTCCACAGCTGAACGTTAACTGCTAAAAGCTAAATGCTGTTTGCAGTTTTCAGTGGCGTAAATCACAATCCAATCAATGAATGCGGTCAGCTGTCAATCAGATTGTTTGACTGTTTACTCTCACCATTCCTTTTCTCTCTTTACACTTCAGACTTCCAGCACAAGTCTGACTTTTGTCATCTCCAGAAATGCTCAGATGACTCTGCAGTTGTCGGGTTTATCAGTGATGGACAAGAGGCTGAGTACAGAGCACTGGTGGAGCGCTTTGTGTCATGGTGTGGGAACAATCATCTTATCTTGAATGTGAACAAAAGAAAGTAGATGATTGTTGATTTCAAGAGAAACAGGATTAGATCAAATGCTATTTCCATCATGGTATGAAAACTTTTGCAAGGCATTGTATCATTTCAATCATAAACTTCCTACATAGGTTGAAATTTGTGCTGCTGAAGTGCATTCAACCTGTGTCAACTAACTCCTCCAGTCACTTCTTGTTTTTTTTTCATTTTGCATCTTGAGCCCATCTTCAGTGCATGTGTGCAGCAAATGTTCTCCTCCATGTGGGCTTTTATGTCCACTTGGCTGTGCTCTCCCCTTTGATGCTGCACATCCAACGAGAGACTCAGGTAACGTCCGCAGAGAACTGACGTAATGCAGCAGGAATCTCCTTTGCAGCAGAGCCAAATTCCCAGTGCAGCCAGAGAGATATTGAGTGTGTGTGTTTGTCTGTTTGCTTTAGCCAACACAGTATACACATCAGAGATCGAGAGCAGGGACTCTTCATCCTCACGCAGAGCAAGGAATTGCTTTCAGCTGTTTCCTACGGAGCTGGGACGGGAATAAAGAGCAGGGCAAGCTGGGAGCTCTCTGCCGCCGCAGACATCCAACATGCCTTTCAGTGCTAAATGACGCAGATTGCTAAAATGGGATTGAAGTCTGTTTCCATCGCCCCATTAGGCTTGCTGCAGATCCCCATTAAGCAGATGTTTCTTTCAAAAGGAACTGGTTAATGAATTTTCAGAAGTCTTCAAAAACACTGTCACATGCAGAACATCTGTATTTTTCTCCAGGCTAAGCTATCAGACATATTGATATTGCACATTTTACTCACTTTAATACGATTTTCTTGCACCACAGCGACAAACTCAGTCAGCAGCTGCAGCAGACAGACTTTACTGCCCGACAGCCAGTTTAGCGTTGTGTGAATTTGTCAGGTTTTTATTAATATGACGTAACGAGGCGAAGAAAAAGCCACATTGTTTAGACCCATAAACTGTTAATGTGTGAAAATAATTTTCGCCTCTACTTGTTTTTCTAACTTCACTGCTAAAAGGCGTCACAAAAACATTATAAACCATGAGCGGCAATGTAAGAAATTTGAATACATTTTCCTCCTGTCTAACCCGTTGTTGTCTGATGCTGTATGTTGGAGCAAAACCTTCCTAGATCTGTAGGATGTGTAGACGGCTCACTCTGGACCTTCTGTTCACACTTGGACATTCTCGCCTGACCTGTCTAAATACACTGCAGCGTTGTCAGATGTGCTTGCGGCGCTTAACATTGACTTGTCTGCTGAACTTCTCGATCAGGAGGTGGAGGACAATCTTCATAGCGAGTCAGTTTTGGTTCTCTTTGCTCCGCCTCTTGAAAGACTCATGGAGTCATGTTGTCCTTGAAAGCTATATCAGTGCCTGCCAGCGGTATTAACTTGATTATGAGTTTCGTTGAGGTCATTTATCTGAAACCTTCAACCCAGTGGATATTCCATTTACATGAACCGACCCATTAGCACGCTTACATACACTCATCATGGGCATGAATAGAAATATTACAACTTGGGTCTTCCTCAAATTGATTTGACTTGCAAAGTGTGAATTTACTGTCAACATTTTATCTAATTCATACAGATTAAAATTATACCTACCAGGTCAGGGCAATAAATCATTAACGGTATATAGTGCATATTTTTTTATTAATAAATACAAAGAGAAAATACATCCGTTAGAATTTTCAATAACTTCACTGAACTCTGATCAAGAACTGCACAGTATTCTGGGAGATGTAGGCTTTAGCTGCTCAACATCTCACAGCCAGCATCAACTAACTCACTCACGTTTTGGTGACCTAGCAACAACCTATTGAGTAACTGGTGCAGCATCACTATCTGGTTTTGCCATCGTGCCTCATGACTACTTAAAAATAATAAACAACAGCTTGGAGTGAAAACTGTTTATAAAACAAGAAGGGTCAGTATTTCAGTTACTTGAAACAAAAAGCTAATTAATATGTATTGATATCGACTGTTATTGAATGCTTATATTGTGATACATTTTTTAGCTATATCATACAGCCCTAAAGCCTACAGACTTAATAATATGCTTAAGGTATCAGACCAGACATAACGAGAGAGTTGGTCCAGACGTTATGTTCACGTGTGAATGCACTCCAACAAACTCTGGTACGGTTCACCTCTGGTGTGAATATAGTCTGGCATCGATCCAGACCAAATAAAGTAACTGCACATCTTTCTGAACTTTACGAGTTACCGTTGCATGGCATTATAATTAAAATGAGGCATTCAGTATTGCTAACGCTTTTACTACGTGTACTGATTGCACTGAAATTGTACTTGATTCAATGCCTTCTGCTTAGTGATGTTGCTGGTAGCATGTTGTGGGTTATGACATGTAGATTGTCTCATCTCATTCAGCATTTGCCGATGCCGTTCAAAAATGTAAAATATCACATTGAATTTTATGAGCTGGTCTTGACATCCCAAATGCTGTCACAGTTCTAATAATAGTATAAATGCGCACAGACAAATGCAGCAAGCAGGACTTTCAAAGTTTATTTTTCATTTCTGGAAACTGGGAGTAATGATTGTCACCCACGTGGCTTTACTTACAAATTGTATTAAGGCACTTTACAAATTGTAATGCATAACTACTACAAATTATAGTTGTACATTTTACGTTTTTTACATGTAAAAAAGAAAACACAACGTTAAAGAAACCACACCAAATGGAAAAAAAGTGCTCTTTTGGTCCAGACCAAACAAGTCGACCAAAGGACTTTCTTGGTGTGAATACACTCAAATGAGGCCTGAACGATATCAGAAAATTATGTCACTATTGCTAAATAGTGACAAAATAGCATTTCCATAAATATAAATTATATCACTATTAACAAATACTGTGATCACCACATCAGTTGGGATGAATCCACATTTTCCTCACCTCTGTCTCTCTTGTGTGCTACCACAACTCTATGAACAACAAGCTTCTGTAGCAATGACCTTTTGTAGCTTCACCTCCTTGTGGAGAGTCTCAATGACTGTTTTCTGAACATCTGCCAGCATAGAATTGCAGATTATTAAGTGGAAGAAAAACAATACCCCAAGAACATTAAAGAGCAATCCACTCAATGAAACCTACGCAGCAGACCATTAGCATAGTCTGAAATGTCAGGATTTCAACATGTAAACCCTAGTGTAGCTATTACTTGCAATACCTGTTATGAACGCTGTCTTAAGTTTTACTTTCCATAAGCAAACCCCACTTTTAATTTGTTCAGTTAAGACTTAAAAGCGATACATGAAGCATTGATTTTAGGTGCACTCTTGCAAATTGCCAGCTTATTTATGAGAAGATTAGCAGAGCTAAATAGAGGTCAAACCTGGAAGAAAGTATGTCTTTGCTTCTTACCATTTTTAAATCTACAAAATAAAATCTGAATATTTTTCTAGAAAAACCAGTTTAAGTTATATTCCCCAGATATGTGTTATTTTTACCTACTTGTTCACAGTCATTCAGGACATGGCAAGTCCAAAAAAGGTTTCAAAATAAAACAACTTAAGTTTAATTTAAATTATGCATAATAATAATTCATTGTATTGAGAGCCACTACAATAAATAAATATTTATGAAGAATTTTATTAAGTGGAGTTACTCATTAAAACTTGGTTTTATTCAGAGCCTTGCATTTGTTAAAGGTATAGCAGAGATTAGATTAGTGACACTGAACCAAACTCATATCTAAACATTTGACTTCTATAGGTCTCAACAATTTATTCACTGAGAAAAACACACATCTGATATGCAGAGCCATTTACTAGTCATTTTTGTTCCAGCAGCTTGAACACATTTTTAAATCACATTTTACGTTACATTTCACTGTGACTTTGCCGACCCCCCCTCCCCCCCAAATTGCTCTTAAGAAATTTCCCTGTTTATTGTCCCCCCTAAATATGAAATGGGATTTCTTCCCTAGCAGAGACCCCTAAAGACTTGATGTTGTGCCTGCAGCAAAAAGGTGTTCTACAAGTATTGAATAAGAGGATTTAGTATAAAGGTCCACCAACACTTTTCAGAATTAGATTTTAGAAAACATTTTCTTTCCACTTTTTTGTTTTGATTTGTTGCATAAAAACTCTGAAGTACAAAAAAATTAAGGTTATAAAATTGTGAGAAAGTTCAAGGTTGTGAATACACTGAAACACACATTCTTTTTTGGTGTGGAACAGTAAAGCAGAGCTAAAACTTACTTTCATACCCAGCATTTAGAGTCAATTTTATGATTTTATCCCTTTTTTCTGTAGCTGTTTCTTTTAGTGATGAAGAGAAAGAGCAGCTGAGAAAATTCACAAACCGCTCCTTCCTGCTGGACAAGACATCTCGTTGCCAAGCATGGCTCAGCCTTCTTGACATCCTGCTGGCGTACTCCTATGAAGTGCGTTCTGCAGAGGGGGAACACAATGTAAGTGTGAAGGCAACTTCTGGTGAGCAGCATCCATCCATTCATTATCTTACATGTTTTCCCTAGTGGGGTCGCGAGGGATGCTGGTGCCTATATCAAGCAGTCAACGGGAAGGAGGTTCAACCTGGACACTCCATCACAGGGCAACACAGAGACAGACAGGACAAACAATCACGCACACTCACACCTAAGGAGAATTTAGAGAGGCCAATTAACCTGACAGTCATGTTTTTGGATTGTGGGAGGAAGCCGGAGAGAACCCATGCATGCAGACTCTACAGACAGAAAGGCCCTAGGCCAGGAATCAAACCCAAGACCTTCTTGCTGCAAGGCAACAGTGCTACCAACTATGCACTGTTGAGCAACAATTCCAATTAAAACCAGAAGTTTACATACACCAGATAAAGACACACCTGTCTGAAATCAAATCAGACCAAACTTCTCTTTGGGTCAGTTAGAATTACCTAAATAATAATTTCCATTCTTTCTGGAAGCTCTGAGATTACAAACAGATCCAAGTTCTCACACTAGCCATCAGTGGTACAGACTAATTGTGTTGTGAAATATGCTTCAAAACATGGCTGAAGTGTTTGATACCAGATACTGAGAATTAATCTTTAACTTTTAAGCCACGACCTTTGTAGATAATAGAGATGCACCGATTACCGTCTTGTGGCTGATCACAGATTACCAAAGCCTACCTGCTGTTTCTGATTTTGGCCAATACCAATTGATTTTTAGTCTGAAATGTTGCTAAAAATAGCAAAAAAGTCACTGAGTTGGCATCAGACAGGATTGTCAGATTCCAGAGTACTGGCATTAGTGGGGTGATTACTGCAGGCTTGACCTGGTGGGCCGGTTTGTCAGTCAAGTCTCTGTCGCTGTATAGCAGAAGAGAGCAATGGTTGATTTTTAAACCTTTGATGTGGTTAAGATCAGGGAATAAGATCAACTTCGGCCAAGCATCGGCCAATCTCCCAAAATGAAGTAAGTCAGCGCAGATAAATCGGTTGGTTGATAAATTGGTGCATCAGTAGTAGATTAACTTTCTTTCTGTTTGGGAAATTGTAAAATAGAGACAGACTGTATCAAAACTTCTCTAAATGTTCCTCCTCTGTTTTTAAAGCGTCAAAGAATTGTTCATTTCTCCCTGGCAGGTAGAGTCACCATGGACTATCAGAAAACTCAGTGGTACTCTGTGCTGGCTGGAGGTGAGGCTACTTTTTTTTTTTAATACTGAACAATTATATTTAAGCTGACTGCAAAAGTAATTTTGAATAAATGTTCCAGTTCATATGCATTCATGTTCCCAAGCTTAATTTTAATGTTATTTATTTATTGGCAGATAAATAACTCTTGGAGCTTCAAGGTGCTGTAACTGGTTCTCATTTCAGCCATGATAGAAAAAACAAAAATCCAGCAGGAAGTCATAATTATGAGAAAAAGCCCTAATTTTGATGTTCTAAGTCATAATAATGAAATGGAAAGACATTTCATAATGACTTTCCATTTCTCTAAGGATGCTTGATCCTATGGAAGCTCATATTTCATAATCATGACTTTGAATCTCATAATTATGATGTAGAAAATCAAAATTCTAAATAAGAAAGTCAATTTCGACTTCCCATCTCAAAATTATGACTTATAGATTTATATCTGATAATTAATACTTTGAAAGTTGAAATTATGACTTTCTATATCAAAATTAGGACTTTGAATTTCATAATTATGACTAAAGTTGGGTAGTAACTAGTTACATTTACTCAATTACATTTACTAGAGTAACTTCTTTTGAAAAAAATTACTTTCAGGTGTATTTTTACTATGCTGTACTTTTCACTTTTACTTCAGCAATTTTATTATGAAGTATCATGACTTAAGAAAAATTTCGGAATTCGCTACACTAAGTGAAAAACAAATATGTTTTAGCCAAATATTCACCAGACACAGACTCACACCTGCAGTTTTTGTTAAAGTTTCATAAGTTTTTTTTATTAAACAAAATTGGATTTGGAAAAATCAGATTTTCTTCTGCCTGATTTTGTTTTTGTTGCTTGTCCTTAAAATACCAAAATTTCTACTTAACTGGTCTGTCTGGTGATGTCATTTTATATATACTGTATTAGATAATTAATAATTTGATTAGTTTCTCAGTACTTGGACTTTTTACCAAATACGTTTTTTACTCCTACTTGAGCTACTTTTACTTTTACTTGAGTAAAAATATGTTGATGTAGTGCTTCTCTTACTTCATCCAGAAAAGATGTTACTTTAGTAAAGATGTTATTTCCCACGCCCACTTGAGTTAATTTTTTACAACTCTCTGATTCAGACTTTATATTTCATAAATATGACTTTGAAAGTCAAAATTTGACTTTATATCCCATAGTTATGACTTTGTGTCTCATAATTATAAATTGGGCAGACACAATTATGACTTGTTTTTGTAATTATGACTTTAAAATGTGCAGGTATGATTGATATGAACTTTTTAATGCGGTGCATTCAAATATGGATTGTAAATGGTAAAGATTAGTTGAAAAGAACTCCATCGCTTCTGTGTTGCAGCGAGGTTGTAATTTTGCGCCGTTTGTTTTTCTTCTGTCTTTACTGCAACATCTGACCACGCCCACAGCCAATCAGTGAACTGGAGCTGAGCTTGCATCATTCACACAAGTTGGGCTGGCCTGACTGGCCCTACTCCAAAGCAGGGCCCGAAAAAGCAGGGACCGGCCTCGAAAAAATGCCAGTGGGAAGACTCGCAAAGCAAGCCGAGTAGAGTGGTGCCTGACTCATTAGAACCAGTGGGGCATTAGTTCCCCTCTAACAGATGCGATCTCAGAGTGCAAACCTTCAGCAACAATATCCACTTTAGTCTAAATGTTATTTCTCAGTCTGTCCATCATAGCTTGAATCCTAGTATTCAGAGATCTAGTTGCATTATCTGAGTCCAGCATCTTGGATAGGATGGTGTTTTCCAGCCTCCTGTCTGATGGTCTTGATTTTTGTGAGTGTTGTACATTCGTACGGCACAGGTTGAGATAGTGGGCATAAAAGAGTTTATAACCACTTGAAAAGCAGCTGCAGAGTACTTATATTTATATCACTAAATCACTATAGTGATGAAAAAAGTCAGGTTTCCTCTGAACTAACAGTGGACACGTCCACTGCTGATCATCTTTACTTATATTGATACTTTTACTTATTTATTTGATTACTATTGGAGCTTTGCAAAGACATTTCGCTCAATATGCACATTTTAAATATACAGTTGAATTACAATAGTCTGTCTACATCTATGACACGGCTCATCTTGTCATTAACACTAGGGAGGCGTGTCGGAGGCTGCCTCCCAGAGCCTATTTGAATATTTTAATGGGTGTTGGATATGCTCATGTGATCGGGCGAGGGTTCCTGGAGGAGACTGTGACTACAGATTGAGAGGTGGACATTTTTTTTTCATGTCGATAGCGGCGGCATTGAGGGAGAGAACGGTCTTCGCCTGCCTGGCAGCTCCCTTAATGCTCATCAGGCAGTCGGCAGGGCTGTCTGCCTCCATCAGCGTAGCATCTCCCATCCCCCGCCAGCTCCATCTTCTCCTCCCTCCTTAATCTCAACAATAGCCAGCTCTGTCTTTGACTGGCAGCCAGTTTGTGAGTCACCATCACAGTTTTCTCACTCCCATATCTATTTTTTTAGGTCTTACTTGGTGCCTCACACTCTCCTTCCTCTACAGTGCTATACTTCATGTTTACTTGTCCTCATTTGACTGAGCTGGTGTTCCCGAGTCCCCCGGAGAGCAGCAGCAACAGACCTTATTTACACTTCTGCTAAACAAGTCCCTGGGAAGGGTACGATCCCCCCGACACACTTTCTGCAAGCTAGCGGTGCATCCTTTACAAGAGGAGAAGGGAGCGGGAAGCCTGGATAAATGTGTGTTTCTCTCTTCTGACTGTGAGCTCTTTAAAGCAGGGACAGCATGCGGTGATTAACGAGAGGCAGCGATTAAGAGACCAGGGTCGCAGAAGTGTTTAAGAACTACGAGTCCCCTTTTTGGTTCACTCTATAAAGGAGTAGTTGTTAGGAGTAATTAGAGCTTCATCACCTTCATATTTAACCCGAGGAACTGGGGAATGTAAAAAAAAATGCAAGGAGCTAAATGTGTGGCAGAAGAAAGTTCTTGTCATTTTTATTTGTGTATTTTTATTAGATGTCTGCCTACAGAATCTAAATTTCTAGTCTCCAACTTTTGGAAAGCTTTGACCTGCTGATTCCAATTTTTCACTGAAAGCTTTACTTTAAGAAGATGTTTTAGGAAATCTATATTTGTTTGTATTATTATTTTTAATATATGCAAAATGTGTTGTTTGTCTCCACTCCATGAGTTCACCTGGACCCTTCACTCAACTCTGAGATTTACAAAGCACTGACAGCATTTCCAAATTTAACACAAACCATCACAGGAAGATTTAAAGTACAAAAAAGACAATTAATCCTTTGTAGTATCTGATAAAATAATTGATCTCTTTTGCTCATTCACAGACTAGATGAACCGCAGACATGTCTGGATATATAGACAATACAGTTACCTTTTTCGAAAGTCCCTATGACTTCAAGTTTAAACTAAAGTCAGAGGGGCTAACTTTATGTGGCCAAGTGTAGATGAATGAGCCAAACACACCCAACTATGAAAAACGTATGTAGGTGTCTCATTATAATGAGATAGTATCTCAAAAATAATGAGATACTATCTCATTATATTGAGATAATTTATTTTTATTTTTTTAACAGAGTGGTGGAAACAGGCTTCGATAATTTTGTTTTTATTCATCAATTGAAAATTATTGAGATGGCAATGTGTGTGATGACAGATGCCCTGTGGTGTCCAACAATGGGCACAAAATAATTGCTATAAGTCCAGTTACCTAATTTTAAAACCAGGCATTCATCAATGCTTTGCTACAATCTACCTGCAATGCATGTGGCTAGTGTCAGTTCTGACTGAATGAAAATCATTAGAACCTATTTATGTCACATTAACGAAGAACAGCTGAAAAGTTACTGGGTTTATCAACTACGGTAGCAATTTCGCTCCAACTCCTCCTCTTGTCATTTCTATATTCTTTGCATGTTGAATAAACATTAATGTTGTTTCCACATATCATCTCCAATGTCCGCTGGACTTCGGGTTGCAGTGTCAGCTGTTCCTCTCTGTAATTTCCCCTCAGAAAGCACTGAGGAGAATCCAGCTTTCTGATTGGCTACCTGTCACATTCAACAGGCTGCGTTAACGATCCCAGTCGGGGAAAACCCCTGATTTAGATCAGAGCGGCCACCATGATCTACCGCAGGGTTGCTCAAACTTTTTGAGACCAAGATCTACTTTTTCTCTCACCAGCCGGTTGAGATCTACCTCATGACACGAAGACATAAAAATTGTAAATTAAACTCTATTGACTTATTTTATATGCGAATATACATCAGTTATAGCAGAAATAATAAAGTGATAGAAAACATAATGCAGTATATTTCTTCCTCAGTGAGATTCTCCTACCGTTTTACACTCTCTTTTTGTCGTTAAGCACAGCCGTTGCCGTGGCAACCGCCTGCGCCCCGCAAGCGGAACAGCGATTACGTTAAAAACATAACATTCAGTCCGTTACGATGTCAAGTTTCCAGACTTGATATTTATTTCTCGATTATTGGTTGATTAGCTAATTTAAACTCCTGCTCTGCTAGTCAGTCTGTCTTTGTCGCCTTTTTTTTTGTTAATGGAGCTGAAACGCACTGAATTGCGCAACACCTTGTTGAAACAATAATTACTGAGAATAAATTTTAACAGGTTTTGTTGATTTATATATATATATATATATATATATATATATATATATATATATATATATGTAGGGCAGTGGCTTAAATATGTCAGCAGATGCCACCAAAATGTTAGATTTGTTCTTTGAGTTGTGGAAGTCGGTGAAGTGTGTCCGTTGAAGGACACCGTACTTGGCGTCTGTTACGGTGCGCTGGCAGTACAACGGTCAGTATTTGCTGTGAATTCTGAAGGTAAGCAAAGCTGACCGCCAGCTCCTCAATGTAGCCAAATGTTACTTTTAATGTCCAAGTAGTTAGTTTTGTATCGTTTTGTCTTTTTCTTCTCTTTTTTTTAATATATGCTGTATCTGTTAAACAAAAAAAAAAAGAAAAGAATGATAATAATAACTGCGTTAATGAGACTTATATTGACACGCAGTATTTGCTGTGAATTCTGAAGGTGAAGCCGCTGCGCTGTCGGTTGGTCCGAATAAACGGTCTGAACCACGATCTCAACCGCCGTGTGTGTCCGATTTATGCCTCAAGTTTCCTTCCGGCAACCACCATTAAAGAAAACACAACGCAGAGTCTAAGGAACAGCGAGGTGTCGTCTCACACGGACAGGGTTACATCTTTGGTGCCGTGACCCGGATCGTGGTGCTTCAAGATCACCCAGGCAACAACGCCAGCAGCCCGGTTACCCAACGGTTTCGTTCTGGTAGTTTGTTGAGTGTATGGCAATCTGAGTTAGCGTGTGAAGCTAAAGCTGCAACATATTATTTTAGTGTCACTTTTATTGCACTGTTTAAGGTAGTCAAAAAAAAAAAAAATTGTTTGTGAACTACATTTTGTTTGAAATATTTATTCTATTGTGATCATATCCTTTCTTTGTCTAGTTAGAATTTTGGGAGTGCGTTAAGATAATTTAATTATTTATTTATCTTTAATTCATAGCGAAAAAAAAAGAGTAAATAATTACATTTTGTTTGAAATATTTATTATATTGTGATTCTGTTCTGATCATTTATATAAGTTTAACTGGAATTTTGGGGAGTGATTCAAAATAACTGTGCCACACAATTATTTGTGTATTTATTTATTTATTTATTCATAAACACTTAAAAAGGGGACGTACACATACAAACATACATTTTGGCAGTCTACAAAAAAAAAGAGATCCTTGAAAATAATGAATGACTATGCAGTTACCCCAATGAGGCAGATGCCCTCTGCAGTAACATCTAGCCACCTACTTACCCCTGAACCAGTACTGAGCCACAGATTCGACTCCCCAGGGGTGCCACACACCTACCTACCTGGAGGAGGAGCAACAGCTGATGCCAGCAACCAGCCACCAGCAGCGAGGCCAGAGCCAACCAGTCAACCCACAGGACTTTATGGCCAGCAGCTACAGTACCACACCCCAGTTCCCCAGGCCAATGATGGAGGAGTAAACACACAGCACACCCCCGCAACCCCAATTCGGTCACCCTATGTGGATCAGTATACTTCT
This sequence comes from Xiphophorus couchianus, assembly GCF_001444195.1. Taxonomy (NCBI): domain Eukaryota; kingdom Metazoa; phylum Chordata; class Actinopteri; order Cyprinodontiformes; family Poeciliidae; genus Xiphophorus; species Xiphophorus couchianus. The sequence goes on along the minus strand of NC_040234.1, from coordinate 22,640,975 downwards.
ACACCTTGGACTGGCATACATATGATTGCAGCTTCCCTACCACCTCAGGCTATGACAGGAAGTCGGATTATGCAGCAACCTGCTGCTGCAACCATCTATCCACACCCAGCAGACCTTTATCAGCCAGTGAGCCAGCACCCCGCCGGTTATGCTGGCTCTCCCACTGTGCCCCAAGCTCCATTGTATTCATCGGTCAGTGGTCGATGGGGCGTTCATTCAAACAGGCCCAACCCTCAAATTATGAATCACGCAGCTCACAACCATACAGATCCGTTCTACGGACACGGCCGGGCTGCGTACGGCGGATTCCTGCAGACCCACCAGGTGAGAAGTGTTCCTATATTTACCGGTAATGCTGATAGTAGGATGCTGGTGGAGGATTGGATTCGGGACATGCAATATCTCCTGGAAGCGATTGAGCTCCCGCCACACCTGCAATTTTCCACTGTGGTGCGTCATCTGAGTGGCGAGGCCAGGAAATTAGTCCTGAACCTACCTCTGCATAACCAAACCCCTGAGATGGCTTTTGAAGAACTGAGGGCTGAGTATGGGGACACACAGAGCTCCCTAGATCCACTGGCTGACTTCTATGAGCGCAGCCAAAGACCAGGGGAGTCTGCCTGCTCATATGCCATATCGCTGGAAGCTAATCTGAGAGCGGTAGAGGACAGTCAAAGAGGAGGCAAGCCATTTCCAGACCGGGACTGCAAACTCACCCGGCAGTTTTTAAGGGGTCTTAATGATGAGGAGGTATACATGAGGATCGCTCCACTTAAGCCCAGGTTCTTAAGCTTTCGAGAGCTGCAGGCTGAGCTCAGAGACATGACCAAAGAAACCTAACAGTTCCAGTCATTCCACAAATCAAAGCGAGCTCACACCCAGATTCAGACTGCATCTGGCAGCAGCCCAACTGTGAATGTGGAAGAGACCACCCATGTGTCAGAGTTGTCAGAGCTTACTGAACTGGTTAAAAAGTTAGCTCTTTGCCAAGCAGAGCAAATGACTAAATTGACCTACCTTGAAGCAAGAGTTACTGCTCCATTGCCTGCTCCACAAGTCCAGGCACCCATAGGGCCTCCAATCCGAGCCCAAATCTCAACTGTGACATGCCACAGATGTGGTAAACAAGGGCACATAGCCAGAGTCTGCAGGGCAGTGTTACCAGATCCCAGTAAGGTGAATGGGAACAACTCCCACCCTGCTCAGGCTTTAAACGAGTAGAGCCCATGGTCACCGGGGCAACCACGGGAGAGCAGCCAGACCCCCAGCCACAAGACATAAAGATAACTGACGGAGGGGAGAGCACTCCACTAGTGGGCCCTAGAAACGAAGGTGAGGTGGAAATCAGTGGAATGAAGTGCAAAGCGCTCATTGACTCTGGTTCTCAGGTAACCAGTATTACCCACAGCTACTGGTGCAGCCACCCTATCCTTCAAAAACAGAAGTTACAGCCCCCTCGGATACCTATAGAAGGTGCAGCCGGTCAAAGTGTAACCCACCATGGTGTTCTACGCATTAACCTGAAAGTGTTGGAAAAAGAGTTTAAAAATGTGCCAGCTTTTGTGGTTTAGGACTCAGAATATCGCCTGTCTGTCCCTCTGTTGATAGGAACTAATGTTCTTCGGGCCTCCAGAACCCATCTGCAAGCAACTTATGGCCAACAATTTCTCCAGCATGTCAAAGAGAGCCATCCAGAATGGTACACCTCCCTCTTGGAGGTGGGTGACACAGGACATTATAATGTGGAGGACAGAGTGGGTCCGGCTGTGTATACAGGTCACAAAATACACATCCCTGGGGGAAAAGAAATGGATTTAATGTGCAAGGTGACAGCTGGCCCACAGAGAAGGACTTATACAGCACTGATTGAGGGCCACCATTCCCTGAAGCTTCCTCAAGACCTTCTGGTTGCCAAGGTCCTTGCTAATGTGAAACGAGGATGCACCCCTGTCAGAGTGATGAATCTGTCTCAACATCCAGTCACCATCAAGCCGCACACACAACTAGCCAATGTGTCCCTAGTGGATGGTGTCCTGGACTTCTCAGACAAAAAGCAGGGCCAAAGCTATGAAGGCAGCTCCAAAGACACATGTCTGAGTCTGACTCAGGTAATATCGAGTTGTTGTGTTAACCTGAGTAAAGCTGCAGTCGAGGATGAGAACCAGCGCTCCATTCTTAAAAAGCTGGTAGAGAGGAATGCTGATGTATTCTCCCAACATCCTCTAGATTATGGTCACACAAAGACAGTGCAACATGAAATTCCACTAGTGGACTCTAAGCCATTCAGGCTCCCCTATCGCAAGATTCCCCCATCACAGTGGCAAGATGTCAGGAAGATGTTGATTGAGATGGAGGTGGCAGGGGTAATAAGGCCCAGTAAGAGTCCATATGCTTCACCTGTAGTGGTGGTGACAAAAAAAGACGGCTCACTACGGTTGTGTATCGATTACCGTAAATTGAACTCCTGTAGCACAAGAGATGCATTTCCCCTGCCAAGAATAGAAGAGGCTCTGGAAGCATTGGGTCAGGCCAAGTTTTTCTCCACGCTCGACCTCACTTCAGGCTATTGGCAGGTGGAGGTGGCGGAGCAGGACAAGCACAAAACAGCATTCAGTACACCAATGGGCCTGTTTGAGGCCAACCGAATGCCTTTTGGGTTACAGAATGCTCCATCAACCTTCCAGAGACTCATGACTTGCTGTTTTGGAGACCTGAACTTCACCCAACTTTTAATATATCTGGATGACCTTATCATCTTTTCTAAAACCTTTGATGAGCATCTAAACAGACTGCAGTTGGTGTTCGATCGGCTCCGGGAACACGGTCTAAAACTTAAACCCTCTAAATGCCAGTTGATGAGAAAAGAAGTGCAGTACCTAGGCCACCTGGTATCTGCTGAGGGAATCCAGACTGACCCAGAGAAGATTCGTAGAGTCAAAGACTGGACCAGGCCAACAAACCGCAGGGAGGTACTGCAATTTCTAGGGTTTGCTGGCTACTACAGGCGCTATGTCAGTGGGTACTCTGTCCTGGCAGCTCCCTTATACCGGCTCACGGGTGGTGACCCAAGAATGAAGAAAAGAAGGGGAAAAAAAGGCCTGGCATCTGACCCACCATTCTTATGGACAGAGGAATGTGAGGAGGCATTCCTGGCCTTAAAGCACAGACTTACGACTGCGCCAGTGTTGGGATACCCGGACTACAACCTACCGTTTGTGCTTCAGACAGATGCATCAGGGGAAGGACTAGGTGCTGTCCTGGTCCAGGTTCAAGATGGCATAGAGAGAGTCATAGCCTTTGCCAGCCGAGGGTTGAGTACAACAGAGGCAAGGTATCCCGCCCACAAGCTAGAGTTCCTTGCCTTAAAGTGGGCAGTAACAGACAAATTCTACGACCACGTCTATGGGCGTAAGTTCTCTGTCCAAACAGACAATAACCCCCTCAAGTACATCATGAGCTCTGCAAAGTTGGATGCCACGGGGCAACGGTGGGTCTCCCGTTTGGCTGCTTTTGACTTTGATGTCCAGTACCGGAGAGGACAAAGCAATGCAAATGCTGATGCCCTGTCCCGTATGTCCAATCAAGAGGTCACAGAGACTCTGCACTCATGCCCTCTGCGGGTATGCATTAAAAAGCCCGAACAGGGTGCTGATCAGTCAATACAAGATCCAGGCAACTCTTCGAACCAGAACACAATGACCTCAGCCAACTTGGACCCAGAATCACCAGGACCTAATGACCAATACAGAGACATAGGTATGGAGTCACTTCCCGCCATGACAAAGCAAGAGATCCGCGCAGGACAAAAGGATGATCCTGTTATTGGCCCTGTCTGGCACTACAAAAGTCGGAATGTGACACCCAGTCGGAGTGAGAGGGTCAGTGGTGGCCGACAGGTCTGTCTTCTCCTAAAAGAGTGGAAGAGGCTAGTGATCAGAGACGGTATCATGTACCGTCGCAGCCGCGATCATCAAAGAGGAGTGGTGGAACAGCTAGTGCTACCAGAGAAGCTGCGTGAGGGAGCTATGAAGGCTCTTCACAATGACTCCGGACACTTGGGTTTTGAGAGAACAGTTCAGATGTTAAAAGAGAGATTTCATTGGCCTCAGATGTTCCAGGAGATCAAGATCTGGTGTGAGCAGTATGAGAGATGCTGCCTCAGGAAAACGCCAACATCGGGAGTCAAGACCCCTTTGGTCAGTATTCACAGTAATGCCCCCATGGAACTAGTGTGCGTAGACTTTTTGACTTTGGAAAAGTCAAAGGGTGGAATGGAAAATGTCCTTGTGGTCACGGATCATTTCTCACGCTACGCACAGGCATATCCCACTAAAGATCAAAAGGCCAACACAGTGGCCAGGGTGCTATGGAGAAACTTCTTCTGCCGGTTTGGGCTTCCTGCTAAGTTGCACACTGACCAGGGGCGCAACTTTGAAAGTGCTGTAGTGAAGGAGCTGTGCAAATGTATGGGCATCACCAAAACCCACACAACCCCCTACCACCCACAAGGCAATGGCATCACTGAGCGGTTCAACCGGACACTCATGAATATGCTCGGGACATTAGAGCCACATCTGAAACCTCGGTGGCACGAGCACTTAGATGCAATGACAAATGCATATAACTGTTCACGCCATGACTCTACCGGGTATACGCCATACTTTCTGATGTTTGGCAGACATCCTAGACTCCCAGTTGACCTCATCTTTGGGCTCCAGACTGCTAATAAACCAGGAGAATACAGTGCATATGTTCAGAGACTTCATGACTGTCTGTCACAGGCATACGCCCAAGCAAACCAGACCTCTCACCAGGCAAAAAGTCAACAGAAAAAGTACTATGACCAGAAGGCAAAGGGTCAAATTTTCAACCAAGGGGACAGAGTCTTAGTTAAAGTCTGCCATGTAGAGGGACGGCAAAAACTAGGGGACAAGTGGGAGTCGCAACCTTACATAGTGGTGAAAAAGCAACCCAACATACCTGTGTACGTGGTGCGACCAGAAAACAGCGATACTGAGAGGGTGGTCCACCAGAACCTTCTGACACAATGTATGTTCCTCCCAGTAGAGCAGGCAGAAGAGATAGTGGAGAACACAGAGGATATGACAAGACAAGCCTCTGGAGTGACCGTGCAGGGGATGGAGCACTTGGAGCCCGAAACGTTGGAGGAAATTGTGGAGGAGGTTGAAGGCGAGACAACAAATAAACAGGTTGAGCAGCCTGAAATGGAAGGAGTGAATATACCAGACAGAAAATTCAATGGATGGACGGAACATATAACAGATGGAGGTATCACTGCAGCCCCTGCACCCAGTGCTCTTAGAAGGAACATGCAGAGGAATCGACAACCCCCAAAGAGATTTTCCTGTGAGTCACAAGTAGTGGAAAGTGAAGACACTCAACAGAAGATAATAAGAGGACGAAAGCTGTGGGAGAAAGCTAAAGCCAGAAAAGCAGTAAAACACTTAGGAAATTCCACTTAATGGAGTACATGCTGGCCATTACACTGACACAGCACACAGTCATGTTTTTTTATTTTTTTATTTATATGTTCATTGTTGTTTTGGGTCTAGTCTGATGACTGGGACGCCATCAAAGAAACAACGGGTAGATGTAGGGCAGTGGCTTAAATATGTCAGCAGATGCCACCAAAATGTTAGATTTGTTCTTTGAGTTGTGGAAGTCGGTGAAGTGTGTCCGTTGAAGGACACCGTACTTGGCGTCTGTTACGGTGCGCTGGCAGTACAACGGTCAGTATTTGCTGTGAATTCTGAAGGTAAGCAAAGCTGACCGCCAGCTCCTCAATGTAGCCAAATGTTACTTTTAATGTCCAAGTAGTTAGTTTTGTATCGTTTTGTCTTTTTCTTCTCTTTTTTTTAATATATGCTGTATCTGTTAAACAAAAAAAAAAAGAAAAGAATGATAATAATAACTGCGTTAATGAGACTTATATTGACACGCAGTATTTGCTGTGAATTCTGAAGGTGAAGCCGCTGCGCTGTCGGTTGGTCCGAATAAACGGTCTGAACCACGATCTCAACCGCCGTGTGTGTCCGATTTATGCCTCAAGTTTCCTTCCGGCAACCACCATTAAAGAAAACACAACGCAGAGTCTAAGGAACAGCGAGGTGTCGTCTCACACGGACAGGGTTACATATATATATATATATATATATAATTCTTTAATGAAGCTACAAACGTTTAGGATCTTAGTGAATATTTTGATAAGCCTGTCAGAAGAGGAAGTGCTGCTCTCATTGTTCTGTCGGCGTTCAGTTTGTCACCTACTGCCGAGATCAACTCAAAACCGAAATCGTAAGCGACAATCTTAGAACGGCTGGCGTTCTAAGATTGTCTTAAGGGGAAAAATAGGAGCAAAAAATCATGTAGTGTGAACTATTGCATCAGGTAGTCGATGTGCCCATTTTCTCTATTTAAATCTAATTATTACTGAAGGGCAACATAGTATACAGACTTCATAATCTGCACTGTTTTGGTTGAATGCAGTATTTATTTCCAATTTGGCTTTATGTTGTTTAGTCTTTATTCAAGTAAATTTTTTGTTAATGGAGACTGAGAATCCATTTTATTTTTGTTTTTGGTTGTTTTGTTTATTTTGTTTATCAGTTCCAGTGTTTAGTGTTCTTTTGAAAATAAAGTGTATCTATCTTTGGCAGAAAATCGCATGCATTATTACGTCATTTCCATTACATCAGTGTAAAAAGGTCTTCAAACAATATTATCGTTTATCGCAATAATTTTTGAGACAATTAATCGTTCAGCAAAATTTGTTATCGTGACAGGCCTACATAGGTGGGTTTTATATCCCGACTGTCCTCAAATGGAACCGCATTAATTTGGGTTTGATTTGGCATAAACAAAAGAAAGAAACTTGTGAAATGTGTTATTAAAACAATTAATTCAAACAGCTTTAAAATAAAAAAAATACAATCTCCTTAAATTTATAATTACAAATAAAACTTTGACACCAGAAAAGACAACTGTAGTGGGCTTCTTAAATGGATCCTTCAATAAAAATACAGAAAAGCACCACTACATAAGCATTCTATATACATTTATAAAAATAAAAAAATAAAATTTTGCAAGAAGCATTGCTTTAAACATGTATAACATTTAAGTACCTCAAAGAAATCAACAAACTCAAACTCACTTCAAAACGGCCAACAGCCTGTCCAGAATGAAGCAGATTCTCGCCCTGAACACTATACGATTTATCTCCCCTCTGAACAACACAAATACACAAAACAGGTCAAACAAACAATATACTGAGGTCACAACCTCAGAAGTCTGTTTACATTTTATATTAAACACTCACGCTGTCACAGAGCCATGTACTATCCCTCAACGGTTACAACAGCCAGAACTCACTGGTCATGGGCGTAAAGCAATCTAAATAAAATCTCATCTCTACAAAAACAAGAAAATCGACCAGTACATTTTACAGTATGAAGCTTATATTTATTATTTGTATACTAACATTACAGATTATACCTAGGTCATCTTACCAACTTATGAAGTTCTTTTACTGTTATCTTTACAGCTTCAGATCGGGATCAACGGCTGTTCCGCAGATATGTCGGCACAAATATGCTACTTAACGCTTAGAATTACTCCACAGTGCCACCTGCTGGACACTTTGAAACAGACAAACAAAGGGAATAATGGTGACTTCACTTTGGACATTGAGATCTAACTTCACATTTAAGTCCTCTTCTCTCAGTAACAACTTCCATACTAGTGACCGATCAGGATGCCAGCTCTGATTCCAATTGTCAGCTGAATTGTTAGTAGATATTAACTTTAAGGTGGGATACATTTTTACAAAGTCATGTTCTGTTTCCTGCAGACCTACAGCTGCTCACGAGACGTCCTGGTGTCCTTTGGACGAAGGGTTTTGTGCTACCCCCTCTACAGACACTTTGCTTTAGTGGCCTCGTCAGTTTGTGACGCAGCTAAGATTTTACAATCAGGTGAGTCACCAAAGAGCACCACACAACATAAAAGTTTAAAAGGGACTAGTAATGCACCTGTTACCTTTAGAAAGCCAGTAGCAATCAGTATCTATGTTTCCATCAGTCAGGGCCAGCAGGGCCTTCTCTGCTAGCCCTAGAAAATTGAAAAGAAAAAGTGTAAAATGTCTTATTCATATTTAATTGTATCTATAACTTAATTCTCTTATTTTACAAACATGTTGCTTATTGGTATTATTAAATATTCACTATAATTCCTTCTTTAAAAAGTGCCTTAGCTGCTCTGCCTCAGAACCTTCTGTACAAATTCAGCTACCCTTTTGACAAAAATGCCATGAAATACACCATAGTTGGCATTACTGACAGAATTATCAGCCAATCAAAATTTACATACTTTGTTGAACTTTGTAAGGCATTTTAAAGACTACCTATGAGTGCTACGAGTGGCTAAAAACTAACACAGATGCATGGATTTTATTTACAAGTAATGAGTGAGTGTTACTTTTCTATTATTTTCCCATACAGACTTTACAAAACATTATTTCTTTTAATTGTTTACATGTGCTATTTGAGCAATTTGGATTAATGTTGAGCTTAACTGGGGAACATAGAAAGGTTTTGCTAAATTGCTGACTGTTCAATTATGTGCGGTGTTGCCTGTGTATTTTGTTAAAGTATACAGTTATATATATTTGCTTAACTTGGAGTATGTTTATTTATTTGCCTATTATTAGATGGCTGTAGCTTGGTGTGGTGAATAGTTTTTGCATTGTCCTTCACAATGTGTGTATTGTTCAGATATAGTTAACGCCTACTGAAGGCCCTGACTGAAACCCCATGGCACGCCACTGGTTTCCATTGACCATGTAAATGTGAAATGTGAAATTTGAAATTACAAAAACATTTGCTTAATGGAAACATGGCAATTTCAAAAAATGTTTAATTTGTTGATAAAAGGTTTTGGTGCTTTTATCAAAAACCAGAATGAGTAAGTAGAATGAGTTAGCTACTCATTCTAAATAGAAGGAGTTAGTTTTTCAGCTGTATTGAAATTAGCTGTATTATTGAATGAGTTGTGATCAACGGATGTTACTACTGGTAGAAAAATCAAAGAAGGCAACAGGAAGTGGAAGGAGGATGATGGTGCAACATGTTTTTTAATGTTATATAGCATGAACAAACTTATTTATGTGTGATTTTAATTGTGTTTCTTATTTATTGTAAATTGCAAAATTGTGGTTTTTCTATGTTAGCCGAATACCGATAAAGTTTTGTGCACATTTATCATGGAAACACAGCTAGTTTTGGTGCATCTTCTAGACAGCAGACATTAAAATGAAATACTATTTCTCTTGGGTCATACTCAAAAAAGTGTATACTCTCAGTGTATACTCTAGGCTAATAAAGTATGCAATTTTAGGAGCCTTAATAATATTTTCTTATTTTCTTAAAATGGCAAAGAATAAAAAAAAAAACAACCCTTAAAATGGAACTTGACGTAATGTTGTTTAACAAAGTAGTAAATAATGTGTTCATGCTTCAAAACATCAAACATTGACAGTTTAGTGACAGAGGTTCTACAACAAAAACAACACATAACACTAAATGTAGCAGATATCTTCAGTTCTACATCTCTCTGAATTTGATCTGTTGTTTTCAGTTTTTTTTTTTTTTTTACCCCTCCAGGGGGTCTTTTTTGTGGGCTCTAGTGTCCCTTATATGATAGTGGGCCGACAGGAAATAGGGAAGGAGAGGGGGGAAGACATGCGGCAAATATCGTCGGGTCCGGGAGTCGAACCCGCGACGGCCGCGTCGAGGACTCAAGGCCTCCAAATACCAGTGGTGGGAAGTAACGAAGTACAAGTACTTCGTTACTGTACTTAAGTACAATTTTCGTGTATCTGTACTTTACTTAAGTAGATTTAATAATGGGTACTTTCTACTTTTACTCCACTACATTTAACAGTAAGTATCTGTACTTTCTACTTCACTACATTTCTATATAGCGTTTCGTTACTCGTTACATCCAAGACGCATTTCAGTTTTTTGATTTGTTCGTTAGTTTGAAAGTATCCAATGGCGAGAGCAGAATCAGTCCGCTGAACCAATCCAAAGCGGGAAATAACCATTAGGCCCTCCCTCAAGAAGATGAAAAGTTAAGTTCATGTTTTGTTAGGACGAAAGACTAGATGTTTCCAAATCGCTTGATGTTTGTTAGGTCAGTTTAAAGTCCCTTTTTTCAGGGAAACAATTTTCTTTTGAACGTGTTTATTTTGAATTAAATAAAACATTTCAAAGGTATAATAATTTCTCTCATTTTGCCTAATTACATGTAACCCTGCAGGTCATCCCTGGAATTCTGATGCATAGAATAAAATATCTAAATCTAAACTGTCACAGGGGGTAAACACAATAAAAACATGCTTTATCTGCAGCATTGCTCATTAAAATGGTACATTACTGATTTATTAAAACTAAATACGATAGGTACACTTAATGACATTATATAAGCCTTTAGGTATTATGGTCGGCAAGTACTTTTACTTTTAATACTTAAGTAGTTTTAAAAGCTTGTACTTTCTTACTTTTACTTAAGTAAAATAATAATGTGGTACTTTGACTTTTACTTGAGTAAATTTTTGTCTGTGTATTTGTACTTTTACTTAAGTACATTGTATGAGTACTTTCTCCACCACTGCCAAATACGGGTCGCACTACGCCACCACGGCACGCCCCTAGTTTTTTAACTAAAACACAGAAGCTGTCTTTACCGAGTTCATTTTCAGATGTATGATGTAAGATTTATCTATTAGTGAACTGCATTAGCTCCAGTTCACACTCCAGACCAGATGGTGGCGGTAATGCACACTTTCAATTTTTTTAAAAAGTGCCATAAAAAGAAGAAGAGCCATGAAGCCGGGGAGGAGGGCTCGGATACGAAGAACTCTTAGTCCTTAGAGAGAGACCAGAAGCAGGAAGGTGGTTAGCGTTGAGGAGTGGAATTTGTCAGAGTGGTGCAGGAAAAATAAACAAAACTCACAAACTACCTTAAAATCTTTCCATACATGATCTGAATATGCTGACCCTTGCAGAGTGGTGAGGGGACTGGCAGTGCCCATCTCCAGCTGTCATCAGATGAGAGGCGGGGTTCACCCTGGACAGGTCACCAGTCCATCACAGGGCCCTCAAAGCTAACAAAGAATAAAATATATGAAAGAGAAATGTAGATTAACAAGGGGAATAAATATTTTAAAATCAAATCATGTTTATTAAGCACTTAGTGTTGGAAACACAACAGTTTTTACGCTGTTGTTAAAAATGTAGCCAGCTGCTTAGTACTCATGGAGTAAAGCCTTCCACCATGAAGATGATGTGGAGGTTCATCCTCAGAACTGGTTGGTGATCTGGTCGAGCCAGAGCCTCTTCTGAGACAGGAAAGTCTTTAGGTTTTCTAATTCCTGATCCCTGGCTTCCTCTTTCATCTTCATTTGCTTAGACTGCAAAAATATGTTGAAGATAAAAACAATGATGAACGAGTTATAACAGCCTCACAATATCAAAGTCTCTTTGGCATACTGAGCTTAATTAAAACCAGGTTAAGTTAATGAAGAAAACTATATTAATATATATTATGTTCTTAGGAAGGAGAAATGTCAGTTTCTCCTTCCTAAAGGAGAATAAATTGTTTTAATAAATTGTATAATACTCTGTCCTTGGTGAAATATTTGTTCCAAAAAAGCATGTGATAGTACACTTAGTACACTTTAAATTGTTCTTTTCTACAAGTTGATTACTATTACAATACACTAAGCACAAAATTAGTTGTTCCAAAATGACACACTTCAAGTTAGCTAATCCTAAGCGAACTTGAAGCATACTCAACATTAGTCTGACTAATCTAAAATATTATATACTTAGTATATTTATTTTCACCTGGCCCATGGAGGGAAACATGGATTAGCTGAAAGGATTAGCTGTTGACTTTGATATCTTTAGTCTTTAAGGGAAAAGCCCCTGCAGACTGTGAAGAGTCAACAATGTAAACACACTTGGTACATGTAAAGGCTGAGATTGTCCTGCTGGGGACAATTCTAACACTGGTAAATGACAGCAAATTAGAGGCCTTTTAAACCCCTAATTAGCATTTCATCAACTCACCGAGTAGGAAGATTAGTGTTCAGGAGTGTGAGAGAAAAGACAGTCACTTTTTCCCCGCACTGTCTTTTTCTTATGTTCGAACATCTACTTCCGTTTTCAACCTAATATTTCATAAAATCTAATACTCAAGCCCAGCTTTTGGTAAGAGTTACTGCTTTGTTCTGGGTTCCTCGTAAAGTCTGGAAATTGAATAAAAGGAACAAGTATGCAAAAATACTTTTTGAATTTATTCATTTCCATTGTTAAATAATTGTGACTGTTGGTGCAAATAAAAGTCTAGCTTTTGGATCCATCCATCAACCTGTTGATCTGTCCATCCATAAACCAGCCAGGCAACAAACAAACAAGCAAGCAAACATGCCAGTCAACATAGAATTGTTTAAGAACTCTGTTTATTCATGTTTCTTGCTGTACCCCTTCATAGTTCAAGCATTATGCTCAAATGAGTAATGTGGCTCTTCCCTAATGAACTGAAATTTGGCCTTGCTTGTGTCTGAGAGTGTTTCCTCCCAGAATTACACTGCATCCTCATTAATTTGTCATAGTGAGGGAAACTCTAATGCACAGTCCAGTTTTAGCCACTCTGTTTACAAGGCTGCTTAAACAATCACTCATAGGTATTAGCAAAACTAACCTTTCAACAATGGTAGACAGGTTAGGGCTGCAGAGGAAATGCTATCCAGTGGTAAATATTTAAGCAGCCCTGAGGCATGATGGCAAGTATTCCCAACAAGGCCCTCCACCTGTATCGGAAGTGTAAATCAAGAGCCATCAGAAATGCAGGGAGGAGCAGGGAGCATAGGGGACACTGGAGTTAGGAGGTATGGAGGCCAGCATCAGGATAATAGTGCTGTCATTCTTTTACCAACATGATAGGAAAACTAAATGTTACCTGCAGCAGGATCCAGTCAACAGACGTCTTTGTTCATGCATCCAGATATTTTACAGAAGATGCTGTAGTCTCCTGAATGTTGAGAAGGCTGGGAAAGCTGAGGCATCTGATCAGAGAGAAGTTAAACAACTCTGACCTACTTGTATAATAGTCATTGAAAAGTCAAAAAAGTGTATAACAGAGTCTGAGTGTGCTCAGGGTAGTGATTTTTTTTAAATTTGTTTTTACCATTCGTGAACAAGATCCCGAGATACTTAAACTCCTCCACGAATGGGGGAAGAAGGGAGCGGGAGATCGACAGGCGGATTGGCGCAGCGTCTGCTGTCAAGCGGGCGCTGTACCGGTCCGTCGTGGTGAAGAGAGAGCTGAGCCAAAAAGCGAAGCTCTCGATTTACCGGTCGATCTACGTTCCCACCCTCATCTATGGTCATGAGCTTTGGGTCATGACCGAAAGAACGAGATCGCGGATACAAGCGGCCGAAATGGGTTTTCTCCGTAGGGTGGCTGGGCTCTCCCTTAGAGATAGGGTGAGAAGCTCAGTCATCCGGGAGGGACTCAGAGTAGAGCCGCTGCTCCTTCACATTGAGAGGAGCCAGTTGAGGTGGCTTGGGCATCTGGTCAGGATGCCTCCTGGACGCCTCCCTGGTGAGGTGTTCCGGGCACGTCCCACCGGGAGGAGGCCCCGGGGAAGACCCAGGACACGCTGGAGAGACTATGTCTCTTGGCTGGCCTGGGAACGCCTCGGGATTCCCCCGGAAGAGCTGGAAGAAGTGGCCGGGGAGAGGGAAGTCTGGGCCTCCCTTCTGAAGCTGCTACCCCCGCGACCCGACCTCGGATAAGCGGAAGAAGATGGATGGATTGTTTTTACCAATAGTTCCGTCACAGATAAAATGTTCCTGACCTGGTGGAAGCTGTGTCTGTCAGACCTTCCAAGCTTTCATTATACTGGAAAAAATCTGACAAACGCAGAACACTTTGTGCAGGTTTGTACAAAACCTGCTGCTGCTCTTAGTGCCAGTAAAAAGTTTCACCACTTGGAATGTTTTTATAGCTTCTTTTAAAAAAAAAAAAGGTTTGTTGATCATGACGGATTTGTAAAAACAATAAAAAGGGTTAAAGCATCCAAGGGAGTGAACTTTCTATACCCTTTAGGCATTGAACATTGGCAAAATAGTGTAAAAAAACCTTTTTTTTATTGATGTTCATTTGAAATAACATTTCATCACTGAAGCTCTTACAAAGAAAAATGAAGGTTTCATGTTCCCTCCATGATCCAATGATTTTTCACCTCAAAATCTCAACAAACTGTGGAGGCCACAAACTGAATCTGCCCTGACCAAAGTGAGATAAGCTTCAAAACATCACCTTTCTCTAATACTTAAGACTACTGTGGAAATTTTGCTCCAGTATGAGACTCCATCAACAGCACATCTCTTATTCATGTGCTCCTCAACCCTGGAAGCCTGGCCATTGTCTTCCTACACAATTCTGATCAATTGTCATCGCCATTCAGTTCTCCATCTGTGTTTTGTGTCATAGAGCTGGATTTCTCAGGATGAATTTTTGGCCAATCAGAAAACATATGATCTGGGCTGAAGGAAGGGAACATCTAAAACATGCAGAGCAGTGTGCCTTGAGGACCAGGGTTGGGAAACATTGTGTTAGGCTTTTGGTTGCTGGAGAGGAATCCTCAAGAAAACCTGTTAGCGTCTGCAGAACACTTAAGACTTGTGTAGAGATTCACCTACAGGCAGGACAGAAGCACCAAAACATCCTGCCAAAGATAGAATGGTTGGGTTGTGTTAGAATGGCTCAGTCAACTTAAAGTGCCAGACAGATGTTTTTCAATTCTGCAAATAAAAATAGGCAAATATGCTTGTAGATCTGCTCAGCTGGTAAAGAGATTTAGCTTACCTGAATTTTACTTATTTAAAAAGTTTGATTACTTCTATTTAGCTAGAATCAAAGTGTAACCTTTGCTCTAGTTTTCCACAAGCTGAGAAAATGACACAGTCTTCCTGTTGAGAAAAAAAAGGCCAAGTCTTGCAAGCATATGTGCTTTTGCCTCATATGATCCAAATTCGTCTTAGGGCACAGCTCCCCATGTATAACCCCATGTTTTAAATGAGAACCAAATGTTACTTTAAGCTTTTCCTCACTGTTCGTGTGCTGTTTAGTTGGATTGGTCCGGAATGCCAGAGGAGAATGCCAACCAGTTCAGAGGAGGTTGGGAAAAGCTGATTCTCTGACCCTCATGGAGATGTTGGCCACACCATTAAGCTATTTAAATGGTTGATTGGAAAGGAGGCTGGAGCAGTTCGCTTTGTTGGATCATTTTTGGAAAAGGCATATGTCAGAATGGTAGGAGCAGATGTTTTGTGGTTCTGCAAACCTGAGGTAAAAACCCGAACCATTTCACCATTTCACCTGCCCCACTGCATGTGTGGGGAAACTTTGCACTTACAGCAAATGGCTTTTGTAGTTTCTAAACATTTTAATGCAAAATCTTTTCTTATACAATAAAAGCTAAATCATTGTTCTGCACTAATCAGTCCGATTTTGCACAACTGCACTGTGGCACACTTGCTGTACATATACGTATTTACATATACATCTACATTTTTTTTTTTATCTTTGCAAGGACTGCTCTTAAGTTGCTTTTATGTTAACAGCATTTCATATTTTTACAATTTATAGCATTTTATATTTTATTTTTATTTTATCTACAACTACTACTCAGTGGTAGTTGTTATTGTGTCTTGTCTCTATGCTGTAACTGCAAAGTAATTTCCCTGCTGGGATGAATAAAGTACTTCTATTCTATTCTATTCTATTCTATATTCACTTTTTAAACTTTAGTTAATTTTCTTCAGTTAAAAAGTTTATGCATGAAATAACCTGTAAAAGGCTGCTGTTTTACAACTGCTTATTAAAGGGGACATGTTATGCAAAATTAATAATTTACATGTTTTGTACTTCCATTTGAGTCGCTACTGCTTCTGAAAACAACCCAAGCACTTAATAAAACTACCCTTATTTTTTTAAGGGTATTTTGCCATTTTAATAAAATAGTAAAAGATTATTAAGACTTCTAAAATGGCATACAATGACTATTTTTTGGTTTCTAGGAAATTTGCCATTTCAAAAACCTTCTTAATGTAATGTCATAAAACAAAATCCAGTTCACAAATCAGACATGTACAAGTTCATTGCACTTGACCAGTGTTGTAAAGTAACGAAGTAAAAACACTACTTTACTTAAGTATATTTTGGAGTACTTCATACTTTCCTCGAGTATGGAAAATTTTTGATAACTTTCACTTTTACTTCACTATATTTCCGAACTTAATTGCGTACTTTTACTCCGATACATTTTCAATGTGTGGTTTAGTTACTCGTTACAAAAAAGCGAGAGAGAAACAAAGTGTTTTGACACCACCTACTGATTGTAGGATTGACTGATTCACTGATTTGTGAAGTAGAGTAATCGTATCAGCTTTTTTTTCTTCATGTTGGCCGCATTTTCTGTACTATTTATTTTTCTCATTTTCAGCACTGACCTTACTTGAATGGAAAACTTAAGGCTTACAAAAACTTTGTATTTTCTGTCCTGGAGGGTTTACTAAGAAGCTGGTTCAGTTGTAAAGCAGGTTAAGTTAACCTTGTGCTATAGGTAAAGCACCTCATTTTCTTAACTAAATGATGCCTGCAGGTATATCTATTAGCAGGTTTAATTTTGCCTGCACTTGGTTGTGTACATTATTTTAAGTGTATTTGAGAAGTTTACCAAAATATAAAAAATGTCATTCAAACTGCATTTGCTTTGTTTTACTTTTTACTTGTACTTTTCATTGCATTACTTGAGTACATCCATTTTTACAGTAATTTCCATACTTAAGTACAAGACGTTTCAGATACTTTAAGACTTTAACTCAAGTAACATTTCAGTCAGTGACTTGGACTTTTACCAAAGTCATATTTTGGAGAGGTACATATACTTTTACTTGACTCTGATATTTCAGTACTTTATACAACACTGCACTTGACTTATAACATAGATGAACTCCTGTCACCTGTTGTGGGTCTTTTGACTGTGATTATAAGTCAACAGCAGCCCAACCACGTCATGCGTCCTCGTTTTGCGTTGCTAACCTTGAAAAATGATGGCCTAATTTGGTGTGCACAGCTCACAGAACTGTACAGAGCCTCTACATTATGTTGCTGACCTAATGATCAATTTTGTAAACAGCTGAACCACTAATTATTAAATGTCATGTATGAAGCAACGTGTGACATTTGCAGCACTTTCCTTCAAGTTTTTTCCACAAATTTAAGACCATGTTGAAATATGTCATGAGCCAAAATATTACTTATCACATCCAAATTGGCATTCACTCACCTCATTGACTTCCTGTGTTTTAAAAGTTTACGTGACCTAGGTTGTAGAGGCAGATGAGCAAATACTTTGAGAATATAGTGTGTTTTATTTTCCTGTAGAACTAACAGCCATATTGATCTCTCATCTGTATGGGAATCAAATGTCAGGATGGAGCAGCTGTTAGAGGCTGCCCTTGTACCCGTGGCACAATGCAGTCAGACAATGAGCTGAATTAGAGCTGCATAATATATTGAATTATAGTTGATATCGCAGTGTAATTGTATGGAAATCAATATTATCATCAAATTATCTTGGATGCAATATTTGGTAGGATCCTATATGTCAAGTGTCTTCCATTCCAGTATCTGTCCAGCTGAATGTATTTTAACAAGCCTTTATGCCAACTCCCGAGCTGTGGGGTGAGGATATTTTGTAATTATAAAGTATGAAAGACATGTGAGTTAATTGGATTGTATCTCCTGACAGCATGAAAATTAAATATCTTTATGAACTTAATCAAAACTGAATCTTTAGAAATGTGTGCAGAGCTTAGTGTTAGAAAAACCTAAAAAAAGAAAGATTTTCCAAAGGTGTTCTATTGGGTTGAGGTCAGGACTCTGTTCAGGCCAGCCAAGTTCACAAACACTAGACTCTCCCCTCCATGTCTTTATGGACCTCCTGAAAAACATCTCCACACCATAATCCCCCTCCACCAAACTTTACACTCGGCACAATGAAAAGTCAGAAAAGTACCGTTGTCCTGGCAACCGCCAAACCTAGACTCGTCTATCAAATGGAGAAGCGCGATTTGTCACTCCAGAGGACGTGCTTCCACTGCTCTAGAGTTCAGTGGCGCGTGCTTTACACCACTGCATCTGATGCTTTACATCACATGATGATGTAAAGCATCCCTGATCCTGGCTTGGATGCAGCTCATTCAGGCCATGGAATGGAAACCCATTCCATGAAGCTCTCTGCACATTGTTCTTGAGCTAATATGAGGCCCACATGAAGTTTGGAGATCTTTAGTGATTGACTCTGCAGAAAGTTGTTAGCCTCTTTGCACAATGCGCTTCAGCATCCGCTAACCCCGCTCAGTCAGTTTACGTGGCCTACCACTTGGTGGCTGAGTTGGCCTCAATATGGACCTATTTTACAGATTTTTTTATAGGGATTCACAATATATTGGCACTAACATCAGCATTGGTCAGTTGTAGTTGTTTTATAGGGATGCATAATATATCTGCCCTAATATTAATAGCGGCAAACTTTAATAATTTTTTTAGGGATTCACAATATTTTTGTACTAACATCTACTTATACATTGGTATGGGCCTTCTTCATCCGGAGGTCAACAGTGTCAAGACGAGAATTTGCACATATTCTAGTTATTTTTAACTTATTGATATCGGTCCAATAAATAAAAATGGGATCAATATTTGGGTGTGCTGTGGTGGCACAGGGGTAAAGCACAACCCATATATGGATGACCCTCTCTTCCCCCTCTCTCTTAACACACTTTCCTGTCAGACTACTCTCAAATAAAGGCCACTAGAAGCAATAAAGCCTTTAAAAACAACAACAAAACAACAGCATTTATTTCCATCTTGTTGCTGTTTGTCTCTGGAGTGACAGTGATGCATTGCATTATTGTGGGGAGTTAAACTGAAGCAGAGAACTCAGCACTGTGATTGTTTTCTTTCAAGGTGTAGAAAGGACTGGGAAGTATATATACAGTATATATATATATATATATATACTGCTCAAAAAATAAAGGGAACACTTAAACAACACAATATAACTCCAAGTAAATCAAACTTCTGTGAAATCAAACTGTCCACTTAGGAAGCAACACTGATTGACAATCAATTTCACCTGCTGTTGTGCAAATGGAACTTTGTACAGAACAAAGTATTCAATGAGAATATTTCTTTCATTCAGATCTAGGATGTGTTATTTGAGTGTTCCCTTTATTTTTTTGAGCAGTGTATATATATATTCTGTATATATACACAATATTGGTAAATATCGGTTATCGGCCACAGCTGCAATGAGAATATTGGATTTTGATATTGGGCCAAATTTTTATATCAGTGCAATCCTTACAACTCATCGCACAACAAACACCAACATCATGTAGCCTCAATACTAAAGTTACACACTCCAGATAGAACCAGCATTAAATAGAATGCAAAACGAATCCAAAATAGGCTTCTAGTGTCAAGGTTGTTAAACACACACCCAGGTTCTTTGTCTCCTATGCCTCAAATGAGTCCCTTCTTACCCAGGAACTCTTCTTGAAACATATGGATCAAATTACCCTGCTGCATGCTAGGATTTCCCTCTCATCTCATACCTTGGCTTTTATGTATGGAACAAAGAGTGCGAGCCTTAAGATGGATGCTGCATCTGCCAGCAGCCACAGCACGTTCTCATCCTCTGTACAGACTTCAAATAACACTGTTTTTCCATTTGCCTGCCACACTGTGTTCCCGTGCCAAGGGAAAGCCTGTGTCCTCAAATGCCTGCTGGATATTCACAAAGTCTTCAGAGAGAACGACCCAGCCTACATACTGAACGACTTGTACATCACAGATTACTGCATCTGGATCCAGAGGGTCAGGTAAGTCCATCCAGGCACACAAATCCGTGCTCAGCTTCATACACCACCTTCTTAAGTACCGTTGTAGTAGTACGGTACTTAAAAATTATGAGCTTCCACAATAAATTGACTTAGATCGAATACGATTGCACACCATGCATTTTCATATTGCATAATTTTTCATCCACTTTACAGTTCTGTGCTACTGTATGTTCAGGTTTGGCGTTGTAATGTGACAAAAAAGTCTAGGGTGTGCAATTCACTGTAGCTCTTCAAGCCTAACATCGAGAATCTGTGCTTTGTTCTTCAGATGATACAGGTCATCCGCTTTCTCCTCCTCCTAGTTCATATTTAAAAATTACTCACACACTTTAAATGTGAGCCTGCAAGCACATTTCTCAGTAATGAGCTCTGTTTTACTCTTGGCCAAAGTTCAGCTGAGTGATGTGCTCATCTGGAAAGAAGCCCAGTTGAAAAATGTGTGCCTGATGTTGTAGGCTCTGTGCCCAGATGTAGACACAATAACAGGTCCACGGGGATTTAGTGCAACCCCACCACCACCACCGCTCCCCCTACGTCAAGACTTTTCCAGTTCCGAATCTGAAGTTCTGCTCTGAGAACGGTTCAAATGCTGGAATGTAAGAAATCAGCTGCAGGGTTTAAGCTTGATGGCTTGCGTTTATCTCCTCAATTGAAGAGTCATCTGGACTGTAGGATTGGGAATTAATATTTGTGAATATTTCCAAAGACTTACAGCTGTGAACCATGGCTTTGTCACCCTGTAAAAGAAATCTGCCTGAGAATTCCCTACATATAAATGAGCTGAAGACAATTTTTCATGTGTAGAAAAGTTGCATAAACACATAAGTAAGTTTTTTCCCCATTTAAATTCAATTCAAAAATTATTTTATCTCAAAGAGAAACTTAATGTTGTTGTAACTGGTATCATCCAAGTATGTTCAGAATGGTTGGATCTCTGGCTACAATCAAGTAGCTTGCCATCATCAGTGTGTGAGTGTGTGCCTGAAAGGGAATGAAAAATGAAAAGTGTCTTTTAATGTCTTCAAAAGTGCTATATAAGTCAGTTCATTTAAAAAGACCTCTGACAGAAGACTGTTTCTGTATCAGTTTTATGATATGCTAATAGCTGAATTTCCGGTCAGCAGAGTATTGATATTGCACAGTAATATGTTATGGAAAGGTCCAGAACTTTAATGCATTTATTTTGATTAATTAACTCCGTCGGTGTAGAGTTGGTTCAGTGTTCCATGCAATATGTCGCGTCACCAACACAACCCTACAAAATTCACAGCCTTAAGGAACTCTGGGCGAATCTCATCCAACCCCGGGGCCTTGCCTCTCTTGACTCAGCGACCTCATTCCCAGAGATTGTAGACCTCAACCCAGGGTCCCCAGGCTCTGCTTCCTCAATGGAAGGCATGTTAGTAGGATTGAAGAGGACTTTGAAGTATTCTGCCCAAAAGACCACAATGTCCCAAGTCGAGGTCATAGGCACATCATTCCCACTATAAACAGTGTTGGTGCTGTCCTTTCCTGGGATGCTTTATGGTGAGAATCGCCTCAAAGCCGTGTGGTAGTCTTTTGGTAGACTGCCGGTACTGATCAGCTGCTTCTGGGGTTCCAAAAAGGCCAGGTAGGATTCCTTCATCAGCCTGACAGCATTCCTCACCAAAGGTGTCCACCAGCGGGTTCTAGGGTTACTTACTTGACATGCACTGCTAATCTTGCGGCCACAGCTCTGATAAGCTGCCACTACAATGGAGGCACAGAAAATGATCCACTCAAATTCAATGTCCACCACCTCCCCCAAAACGTGTTCAAAGTTCTTCCGGAGGTAGGAGTTAAAGCTCCGTCTCACACGAGACTCTGCCAGACATTCCCAGATGACCCTCATAATACGTTTGGGCCTGTCAGGTCTGCTCATCATCTTCCCCCACCCTAGGAGCCAACTCACCATCAGGTAGTAGTCAGTGGACAGCTCCACACCTCTCTTCACTGGAGTGTCCAAGACATACGGCCGCAAATTCAGTGAGACAAAGTCGATCATCGAACTGTGGCCTAGGATGTCCTGGTCCCAAGAGCACATATGGATGAACACATATGAACGCTGCATCCTCTTGAAGCTGAATTGTTTTACCCACTAAGTTCTGTGAAACTA
Source organism: Xiphophorus couchianus (assembly GCF_001444195.1). Classification (NCBI taxonomy): domain Eukaryota; kingdom Metazoa; phylum Chordata; class Actinopteri; order Cyprinodontiformes; family Poeciliidae; genus Xiphophorus; species Xiphophorus couchianus. Next base: position 22,618,775 of record NC_040234.1, on the reverse strand, counting down.
AAACCAGGGACAAATGGTTTCTTTATCCGTCTTCCCCCTTCTCGGCAATGCGTCGTTCACTGCAGAGTCCACAGGTGCAATAGGATACAAGTCAATAATCTGCTTATTTTAGAATAATTTTTTCCTCTTTTTTCGTTCTCCCCATCTGTTTCATCCTGGGTCAAAAAAAGTCTGCAGGTTGTTTATTTTGCAATGCAGCATTCATAAAACTCCTGGGCCTTTTCTGCCATTTCAAATAAGTGGCTTTCTCAAACGTAAATTTAGGACAGGTAAGGAAAAGAAGATGAAATGTCACACCTTTCTGGTAAAGAGCCCCTTTAACATCATTGAATGCCAACCATTTCTTTGCAAGAGTGATGCTGAGATCTGGATATATTCTCAGGGTGGTTCCCTGATACTTTAGTTTGTGCTGCCTGGACCATCTTATAATGACTTCTTTCTCCAGTTCCGAAGGAATGCAAGGATGAAGGTCGTCCTGCTTAGGGCTTGGATCCAGCTGTGTGCTGTACGCACTCTAGTTCCGGGGGAGACGGGAATGTGCCGTCCCCCACAACATCCTTCAGCATCTTGGAGATTAACTTAGTAGGATCCTAGCTGTCTTCACTGCATTCAGGTCTAGTAATTATGCATAGATTGGATCTTCAAGATCGATTTTCCATAATTTTTATGTCTTTGTGTCATGAGGTAGATCTCAGTCGGCTGGTGAGAGAAAAAGTAGATCTTGGTCTCAAAAAGTTTGAGCAACCCTGCGGTAGATCATGGTGGCCGCTCTGATCTAAATCAGGGGTTTTCCCCGACTGGGAGTTAACGCAGCCTGTTGAATGTGACAGGTAGCCAATCAGAAAGTGAGGATTCTCCTCCGTGCTTTCTGAGGGGAAATTACAGAGGGGAATCCCGGACATTGGAGATTATATGAGGAAACAACATTAATGTTTATTCAACATTTCATGCAAAGAATATAGAAATGACAAGGGAAGTAGTTGGAGCAAAATTGCTACTGCAGTTGAGAAACCCGGTAACTTTTCAGCTGTTCTTCGTTAACGTGACATGATTTTCATTCAGTCAGGACTGACACTAGCCACATGCATTGCAGGTAGATTGTAGTAAAGCATTGATTAATGCCTGGTTTTAAAATTAGTTAACTGAACTTATAGCAATTATTTTGTGCCCATTGTTGGACACCACACGGCAGGCTTGAACCCGATCAAACCGTTATACCTAGGATTTCTGTCGGCTAGTTTGTGGTCTCTCAGGTTTTGAAAATGGGCCGACAGCTCCAAGATCGTGTCGTGTGCACTGGGCATTACAGTAAGAAAATGAGGATGGGAGATGTCAGTGGAGTCTGTCAGTGGAGAGCACCGGAGTTGAGCCTTTTGTCATTCAGTGTCATCAACAGAAAGACAAAAAGGTCGGAAGAAACGATAAAGCCGATAATTAAAATGAGGTTGATAGTTTTAATTTATCATACGATTAATTGATTTATTGTTTATCGCGACAGGCCTAATAACATATAGATGAAATGTCACACCTTGCAAAATGAAGAGTTGCTAATTAACTTGACATGTTGCCTAGATCGTTAGCAAACCTTATCTAACATGGAGTAAGTACATGTCGTAGCTGCTTGTATGTTAGCTTACTAGATATTTATAACTTCTAAAAAGAGTGCAATGTTAAAATTAAATATGAGCCAACTATTTTTAAAATGCAAATCATAACGTTGATACCTACCCAATGCTATAGCTGTTTAACTGCTGTAGTGGAGCTTTGTTTACTAGACTGCGCATTCACTCTAGTTTTCTCTGTGTGGGAGGTTCTGCTGAGGGAGGGCTGCATGACGCAGCAGTGAGCAAGGGGGCGGGGCTTGTAGGAGCTTGTTCAAATTTTCAGGTTAAGTCCATGGTATTGAAAAAGTTACATACTGCAGCTTTAAAGTTGTTCCACTGCCAAGATAGTTCTGTGATCAGTTGGGACACGGAAACAAGATCTCCGCATTTACTTTTGCCAAGTGGTTCCATGTTGGAGGCAGCCATTGATGCTATTTTGCTAGCTAGGCTATTCGTTCTCCTGGTTAAATTAGAAAACCTTTGTTGTTTAGGATTATCACTGGCCATTATACTGTCACAAGGGTTCAGGAACAGTGCTTCTGTCGGTCCAGTGCTTTCTGACAGAAGCAGATAAAAAATAAGTTAAAGATTAGTTTACTTACTTTTTATCTCATATAAACACTTGGAGTTTTTGCTGATATAAGAATCTTAAATCTTCTCCACCCAAACACTGGTATTGAATTTCTGAGAGATTTTTTTTCACTCAGCATCTGAGCTTGATTTATATCTTTAAATCATTCATGAACATTCATTTAACAACCTCATAATGATTCTGCCATAAGAACATGCCTTCTTTTTTTCTCTCTTTTTGACACACACACGGAGCTGCTGTACGAGTCCCTAGAGCTGCTTAAGCTCTGTCAGCTCACAGGAAAAGTCAATCAGTCTCTTATCTGCTGAGGGGCACCGACCGGAGCGCTGCTGCTCCTCCTCGTTGCACTCTGGAACTCAATGTCAGCTTGACGGGGTGATTCCAGCTATGCTCTACATCGATTATTAAATGGATTAGCCCTTTCTGTGGCAGCCCCAAGCGCAGATTCTATTGTTACATCTCTCTTTGATAGAGATGCGTTTTTTATTATCAGCCCTTACAGGCCGTCGCATTGGGAAAAAGACATCCAGGTTACAGAGCTTCTGTCACCTTCAGCCACTTGAGAGAGACACTAAGCCTGACTGCCTTTTTTCTCCTGTAGGATATGTATTTTGGCTCACACTCCATGGATATTTCATACAATCCGCTCTTGTGATTTAAGGGCGCATTCATACCAGCCCTGTTTAGTCCGCTTCAGTGTGAATGCAGTTTGATGCAGACAAAAAAAACTAACTCTGATCTGCCTAAAAACCTAGATCTGACCTAGATCCAGCTGAAGTGAATTCTAGCGCAGTTCAAAAGCATATGTGAACACCAAGCCGATCGGAAATTGCTCCAAAATGCAGTGGTGGAGGAAGTACGCAAACAATGTACTTGAGTAGAAGTGCAAATAAACAAATAAAATGTACTCGAGTAAACGTAAAAGTACCACATTAACATTCTTACTTGAGTAAAGGTAATTAAGTACTGTCTTTTTAAAATACTTAAAGTATTAAAAGTAAAAGTACTTGCTGAATGTATTACCTAATGGCTAATACAATATCATTAAGTGTACCTATCACATTTAATTTTAATACACCTCTAATGTGCCATTTTAATGAGCAATGCTGCAGATAAAGCATGCTTTTTGTGTTTACTCTCTGTGACAGTTTAGATTTAGATTTGTGATTCTATGCATCAGAACTTCACGGATGACTTCTAGCAGTCCTTAAGTCATTTTCAATACATCAGGATATCTATGAAAAGTTCATCCATTTCAGTAACTCAGCTCAAAAGTTAAACTCATCAGTTCATCACATGAATTCCCTACAAACTGCTTTAAAGCTTCTTTTTGTTACTGATGATGATTTGTTGGTAACAGCTAATGAAAACATAACATTTCTGATTAGATCACAGACCAATAAAAATACCTTCATGTAGAAATGTGGGTCTAATGAAAAATATGTTTAAGTTGTTTTCAAAATCTGCCAAACTATGGGGGAATTTTTCTGCCATAATTTGAGAGCACACATTCTCAGTCTGAAAGCAGGATTTTATGTCTTTTGTTCTCAAAACTTTCAAAACTTGTGCTTAAATTTTCAGTCTTAAAGCAGGTTTCATGTCTGTCTTTTTAAAACTTATAATGCTTGTACTCAAAACTTCTGCTGTCTTTCCAATATTCACTGTTCTTTCTCAAACATTTCTCCTAACACTCAAAACTTGCCTCTGCTCAAATCAAATCTCCGCTTGGAAACATTTTCTGCTAGTGCTTGGAACAAAAGAGCACCGTCACCTGGCAACCTCTCAGCCAATAGAATGAAAGTGATATACTGGGTGAGTTTGTTTCCTTCCAGTGGGTGTCCCAATGCTCCTTCCACCCCCACCTCTGTTCCCTCCTCCCCAGTCAGAAATTGAAGTAGTAAAGGTTGTCACGGCAACTGGCGAGCATTGATCCATAGTGGTACTCAGCTTTACATATGTGATTTATTTGCAATGTGGACACCGAGTGAAATGAGTCTGCTCTGCTGTGAAGGTTTGATGTTGAACGGATGACTGTGTCAAACTGACTGCAGTGCTGAAGAAGCAGGAGAAGCTAATAGCGGCTAATAGCCACTTTCAATGCTGCTCAGGACAGGCTGCAGTCCAGCCTGTCCCCATAAAAACCCCATAAAACTCTCCAACAACATGTAATATATTGCTAACAGTGCGTACACAGTACTTGTTCTATTATATGTCCATACTTGATGTTTGTACCCAACTGTCATGACAGTTGTTAGCAGTTGTTGGTGCCATAGCACTTCTGGTTTTGTTTATGTCAACTTAAATAAACCAGAAACTTAGAGCTAACTCTTTTCTCGCTGTGTTCATATTTTACACAATATACATACATTACACAAAACAGAATAAGCTAAATTTATTATTATTTATTGTTTTGAAAAAAAATGAAGTCACTAGAGGAATTGAAAAATCAATAAACATAGCGACAAAGTGAATAAGTTGATGAGTCCTTCTTTCATCCTGATGACACCCCCATCCCTCTGCTCATCCCCTCACTCTACCATGTCTCTTGGCTTCACCACATTTGCTAGAAGGAAGAAGGAAGTTGTCTTCTTCAGAGGTTTTCCTGTCGTTTCCTTCAGTGGATCTTGGTTCGATGATGGATCATGTTGGCTGTTGGCATTGTTTCCTGCACCGTGACACATTCCCCAGAGTGAAATCAGTTCTCACCTCCTCTTCGTGGCAAGATGAGACGTAATGGATTCTTGGCTATATGACGCCTCTATCCTGTCATTGCTTGCCGCCTACAAAGCAGAAGTGATCATCTTCGCATGATGGATATGCGATTAATGGATGTACACTCACTGTGGGGGGCTGTTTGATTTATCTAATCTCCCAGCCATCCCATGGGCACTTCTCCTTCTAAAGTTCCACCGACTGCCAGGATGTCTGTCTCAGATTTACTGCCTTGCAAAGACTTCAACATGATTTAAGACCCCAGTGTATGCGATCTTCCTTACCCTTACACAGTGAGTGAGAGCAGCGCTTAACTGTGTGACCTCCTAGCAAATTATGTTGCACACCAACCCTGATTTTTGCTGTTCTGTTTGTCTTCTTTTTTTGTAGCTCCAGACCTCAGTTTCCCTTCAGATTGCCTCCTGATGAGCTTGTTTGATCATACTGTTACGTCCAAAAAGGGCACACCGTATTTGAGGACACGGAGGCAAGAATGAGGGTTCAAAAATTAAAACTCTCTTGAACTTTTCTTTTGGTTGAGCTGCTTTGGTTTTCTGTGAAGAAAAAAAAGAGAGAGAGTTAAATACCCTGAGTCCCCCGTGTCCCAAAAAAGAGAGGAAAAAACAAAACCCCTAAAGTATTAACAGAAAGTTGGACCTGGTGAACCGATCAAAAAGAACAAAATGGTACAGCAGGGGACCAACCCTACACAGGGCCGTCAAAGCCCCTACTAATACCGGACTAAAGCAAAAATAATCTACTGCAAAAGAAAGATCGGAAACAGAACCACTGGTCCCACCAGGCCAACATCAAACGAAAAAGCAAACAAACAAAACCTAACAGAACTACTGCATGGCAGGCTGGAGACGTTAACTGCAGCATGCAGCTACTGGAGACGTGCGTGCACCGCGTCAGGACACATCCCCGGTGGTGGTAATGGAAGGGCGGGTCTCCCAATCACGTCGAAACCCAGCCTATATATATGCGGACCAACAAATTAATGCAATCAAATTAATTACCAAAAATAAGAGATTATCTAAACTCCAAAATATTAAGAAAAAACAGAAAGTCAGTCTATAAACAAAACAATTTAGAAAAATAGACAAAAATGATTAGAATGTGCCCAAAGCACATGGCACATACTTACATCAGCATTATCTCAAGACTCCAAATACACCAAGTGCCTTTTCAATTCATTAGTTCCAGGATGAGATTTTGAAGGCCAAAGGTTCCCCTGCAGAGATTCTGCACAACAAAGAGGACAGTAGAGTAGAATAGAATATACTTTTTTGATCAATATACTTTATTGATATTGCTGGGGATTTGCTATTACACCAAAGGTGCCAAGTATTAATAATGCAAATATAAGCGATAAAATTTATATTTTACTCTGGAAAAAATTAAGCGACTACTATACTGAACCCCATTGAAAACCTTGTGAGAAAATTAGATGTAAGTTACTCAGAGTTGGGCATTGTAAGTCTGATGGCCACAGGCAGAAATGATTTTCTGTGGTGCATTTAGATAAAAATGGCTGAAGGTGCTCCTGTATCTGGCCAGCACGTCATGAAGTGGATGAGACTTGTGTAAGACGGCCTGCGTCTTAGACAGGATCCTACTCTCTGACACTACTGTCAGTGTCCAGCTCCTCTCCAACAAACTCGCTGGCCTTGTGGTTCAGTCTGTTGGTGTCCTCCACCTTCAGCCTGCTTCCCCAGCACACCACAGATCAGATCACTATGAGCACAGTTTGAAACCAGACTTTTATATAATTCCAACTACGTAAAAGTTGGAAGTATAATTCAACCCAGAGGAATGGGCCAGAACTTCAGCAAAGTATTGTGAGAAACCTTTGGAAGAAAACTCAAAACGTTTGACCCGAGTCATTCTGTTCAAAGGTAATGATACCAAATACAGTAGAAATTTATGTAAACTTCTGATTTAGAAGACATTAATAAAAGTTTTAACTTTGGACTGTGACATAGAAAAAGGTGTATGAGTCTTTTTATTCTTCTCATTATTACTTGTATGTAAACTTATGGTTTCGACTATATATGGTTCTGGTAAAATGATCTCTACTTTTTTGTGAGGTCAAGTTTTTAGTTAATGCTTTTAACATGATAAAATGGCTAAAATACTCAGTGGGGTGTGAATATTTTTAGTATGGTATTTTTTGTAGTCTGATATGACGTGTTTCTTAAATTTGACAGTATTTAAGAAAATTTGCAGGTTACTACCCTGTAAATAACCTATCTCTACAGACTCTGTCATGGTGAGTCGTAGATGTAAAACCCGAACAATACAGATGTTGTGTTTGGGGCTGTAAGGTTCAGCCAAGAAATTAAATCCTCCTTTGAAGACTCGAACAGTGGGCTCTGGCCCAGGCGTGTTATCAAGATCTTTGTTAATAATGAGCATCACTTTGGGCTGCATCACTCAGCTGTCAAATGGTCATCCTGGATGCTTTAAAATAAAGGAGATTAAGGAGCTGCTCTGTCTCAGGAGTGATGGAGATCCTGATGGGTCCCACTGGGAAGAAGAAAGACACAAATGTCACTAATCTAACAGGGATAAGTAGTGCAGATTTCCTCTCAGCATGGGGCCACTCCAGATTTTGTCTTGAATACACATGCTCATTTTAAACAGATAACTGAGCCTGCATAATTTGTTCCTCTCATGTTTGGAGAGCATTCCAGTTAATACAACTGATTATGTGTGTTGTTTTTTTCTTGTCATTGTGGCTTCACAGGCTGATGTTTTGAGGAGGAGCCCTATAAAACTAGGAATCTCCATGATTTCTGAAGCATAGAGAAATCACAGGCTTGAAACTGAAAAGAGCCAAATCTTTACAATGTTTGAATTAAATATCAGTATAATACAAAAATGAAGTGTTTCTTAATCAGACAAAAATGGATGGGATGAGTTTTACCTAACGTAACAAAATCCTCAGTCAATAATTCTGTTCTCATTTTAACACTAAAATGTATGTTGTGCTAACCCAACAGCTCCAATGATAAACATTATTTCAGCTAACGCATACAAATACAGTCAACACAGTATTTGTTGTGTTATGGTGTTTACTGTCTGAAAATGCTATGTTATATATATATATATATATATATATATATATATATATATATATATAATTTTATTTTTTTTCCCTCTGTGTGCTCCAGTGAGCCAAGCAGTGACATTTCTGTTGTGTCTTTGTGCAACAACAATAAAATAAGTCTATTTAACAGAAGTTAATGTGCTAAATTCAATTCAAATTATTTCTTCCCTTGGAAGACTACAATTCTCAAGCACCGATTTAGATTTGATGTTATAATTTACTAGTTCTATTATGCCCTTAGATATTGTTTTTATGTTTTTATTTTGTTCCTGTATGCTTCTTGTTTGAAAAAAAGAAGGAACATGAGGAGAGGAAAATGGAACTGCTCCATAAACAGTCATCAACCTCTTCAAAATAAGAGCATGAATGTTAACATCTATCTATCTACCTGTTGAATTCTAAACAGTATATAAAACTTCAACACAGATGTTGAGCTTTATTCAATAGACATCATAGGGACTGGATCAACCCCATCTTCCATTTACTCATCCATTCATTTATCCATCCATTCATCTATCCATCCATCCCTGTTGTATGTGAATCTATAACAACAAAGAAAGCTTCACACATTTGCTTGTGAAAGGAAGTGGGTAGATCAAACAGTGTCTTTAGTTTACATTACTAATATTTGAAAAACATGTCAAGCTTTAAAATTATTTTGAACAAGAATGATTCCCAAAGTCAAATCTGTTATCCTTCCACATAACATCACCTCAGACTGGCATCAGACAGTTGATTGATCCCTGTCTCATTGTCTCAAAGCTACAGTAAAGCCTTTTTTAGGCTGCTGTGAAACCAAACTCAAACAATGTCTTATTGGATAAAGTCATCTGTGTTTCTTATATCTGCAATACTTATCAGCGTCTGGGGGGGCATTCCGGTGTTTAGTCACACTGAAGAATTGCATCTCCTAGTTGTCAGCCCCCCGCCCCACACACTTCCTTGAGCTAGTGAATGAAGCCTCCACAAGTCTCTCCAAGGGATTCCAGTGCTTCTATTACCCAGATTTCTACATCTGAGGACAAGCTTTATCTGACATGTTTTTCAAGACCATGGGCTCACTGAATGAGCCACTCTCTGAGCAAACATGAACTGGATGAGAGAAACCCAAGACTGTAATTTAACTTGGCTTCACAGACACAGGCGGCTCACATACGCAGAGACGCTCTCTCTGCCCGTTCTCGCCAAATACTTTGGCAAATGGAGGCATCTTTGTCTCAGCAGAAGTTTTCCAACCTTGGAGAAATAAAAAAGTCTCCCTTCCACAGTTTAATGAAGGCAAGCCACAACCGCAGTGTGGTAATGACCGGATTGTGTACAACATTATCGCTCCCTCCTTCCGGACAGAGCCTTTGTATCCACCACAAACAGAGCTTCTCCCACCACAGAGTGAGGGAGGGGAGTGAAAACAAGCACCCCCCTTCTCCATTGCTATCTCAATAATGACTTCCCACGGGGGGAAAGAGAATACAGGGCCGTGACTGAAGTGGCTCTACTGCAGGAGGCCCCTCTGGCCCATCGTCACTGCAGGATGCTCTCACAAAGGCTTCTTAGTGCCAGGTACCTAAACAGAAATTTTATTGGCTCCCTCACTCTTCGTCCTCATCAGCAAAGGTTACCGTTATATATCAGTGTACCCTCCGCCTCCCATTGGCTCTTTGAAAACACAATCCTATACTACAGTGGTTTAAGATTCTCGGATGCAGGGATTTTCTCCGTCTCCAGAGAATGGAGGGATTTTTATTTACACATGTTGTGAATCAGTTTTTCAGCAGACAGCTAAGGAACTGGAGGTGGAGTGTTTTTCTGTCCTACCGTTGGCATTCCTGGTGTTTTTATCAGTTGATACCCAGGTTGTGTAGAAAATTCCAGATATGGTGGGCAGTAAAGCTTCAAATGAATGTTACGGGGTTTCTATTGTTCTCCTATCCATCCACCTGTTTGTCCATATGATATCCATCTGTGCCATTTGTCAATTCTTCCATTCCTTGAATTTCTTCTCTTTTTTTTGGTATATTTTACACTGAATCCTGATTGTTGAAGAAATACCTGTCCTCCAAAGGACAATTATAATTTGAATTTTCAAAACTGAAATTTTGACATGGAAAAGACGAGGGCATCAGTTTGAAATGAGATTTCAATGCATGTCAGACTAGTTCAGAGTAAACAGAAAGCAGCAGTGTAAGATGTTAGGAGCCATCTTTGACCTACTACGAAGATTAAATTTAAAATTTACAAATGTATGTAATGAATGAAGTAATATTAAAAGATTGCATGGAAGTGTTCCATTTTGTGCTAAAGAGAGGTAGGGCTGCATAATATGACAAAATGTTCTCATGGCGATAATATTAGTAAATATTGTGACGACAAAACCCTTACCTCTCTCTCATCTGTTCTTCCATCACTCTGCGACCTTTAGTAGTTTTTACAATGTCATTTCTGTGGACATCTGCTACAGTGAAACTATATAACTAGCTAAAAGTTACATTTGCATGGGGTTGCTGTGGTGGCGCAGGGGCAAAGCACAACCCACATACTGAGGCCTTAGTCCTTGTGGCGGTGGTTGCAGGCTCAATTCCCAGGCTGGCGACATTTGCCGCATGTCTTCCCCCTCTCTCATTACCCTGTTTCCTGTCAAACTACTTTCAAATAAAGGCCACAAGAGCCAACAAAACCTTTAAAGAAAAAAGTTACATTAGCATGGAAAATGTAAGTTTAAAACACTTGGAATATATTTTCCAACAATTATTGTATTCTAAATAGTGCTTTCCAATACGAGTACATTTCAGACTTTTTGTGTGATGTTTGATGATGTTACTCAAGTGTACTGTGTAAATTCTGTGAGCTCTGCAGATTCCATGTGCACTGTCAGACAGCTGAGATTTAATTTTTGTGTGTACTAATTTCCTACAATTCTCATGACAAATTCCCCACAAGCCGAATGGATTCTAGAAAGTTTGATAAGCTAGTTGGGTACCTGGCCCCATTTCTTCTCCAGCAGGTTAGCCATCACACACCTGTTAGTGCAGCACAGAAGGGCAGCCATGCTGCACATTCTTGTAACTGGTTGCTCCAGCTGTCAACATTATCACCTCGGTGTTGCATACAAAAGTGTTCGATGTCAACACTTTTTCTTGTCAGACAGTTTATTATGCATGCAGTCATAAAAATGTAGTTCTGCGCAGACCTGTCCAGCAGACATCCGCTTTAGGTCTGCTTCAAGGACGCATGGACTGAATGGAATGAAGTATGCCTGAGGCCTGAAATCTTAAGCATATCATCTGCATATACACCAATAGAAATTGGAATGGCTCAAATATTCTTCTAGAAGTCTGTCACGAGCTTCTAAACATCCAAATTGTCTTCAGATTTTTCTGACACATTTTCTGCGAAGTGTTTGTGTGCAAGAACAAACAGTGTTCCGACCCACAGACCCCCACTGCCTGTTTGTTTTCTTCTTCTTTCTCACACTTCAAAATGGAATGTGTGTGCAATAGACACAGAGGTAGAATAAGATCTGTTTACACAGCCCCTCCTTAGGTCTTAAATGAATGTGCAGCCTCCACAAACACCATTCACCAGAACAGGGCTCTCATTAGGACTGCATCAAAATGAGGAGCCACTCAGCAGTGGTTTAATTGGGCCAGAGAGGGCAAGAGGGGTAGAGTTTGTGTGCATATGAATGGCAGAACAGTAGTCCCTCCACACACACACACACACACACGCCCTCCAGCTCTGCTCTCGCACACTTTCTCCAATCTTGAATGGACACATCCTGAATGGTGGTGATCCACAGAGGTCTCCATTCAGTAATCACCACGGCAATGGGGGCGGCACACATGGGCTAACCGCACCAGGGGACAAATTGCAATCACTTTAGGTTTTGGCAGCTCAGTGGACTTTCCCAGAGTAGATAATGTGCAGCTGGGCTCCTCCACACAAAGGTAGTGCCTTTACAAAAAGAGGGCCCATGCAGGAGGACAATCATCAGCAGCACATCGTCTAACACCTAGAGCGGTCTGCTACAGTTCATGGCGACACCACTGTAAAGTCAAAGTGACAGGACAAGAATGCTGTTTAATGTACTACCTAATGAGGGCATTCTTCTAATCCTAATCTCTGGGGAAGCAGGGCTGAAGCCTGGAGTCACTCGTGGTCTGGACTTTTATTATCTGGACTGCAGTCAGACTGGACTTTACTGCAGTCTTTTCAGCTGGCTTTCAGCTTTCATTCCGCATAATCTATTCAGACTAATGGCTTGTTTCGATCATGGTTGGTTGGCCTTTTTCTGTCTGCCACACATTACACACTCAGGAGAGCCAGTGATAGATCTTCCACAAGGTTTTCACACACTCACAACCACAAGCTTCTATGTGTTTTGTTGGTATTCTGTGTGATAGATGTCATTATTGGAAAGTGGATGTTAAGTTGATTTTGCTTTAAAATTGTTTTATAAATACAACCCTGAAAATTGATGCGTATGTGACCCGAGGTATGTCTTGGTCTGACAATCCCAGACGCAGTCTTGGGGAATCATTTACGAGACCCCATCAACTTTCATGTGTTGCAGTTGCTGGTTACATTATTGGACCCAATTTTTCATCGTATAGAAAACTCTATGTATTTGATCTGAGAAATACATCAATCAGCAGTGTGATGTAGACACATGCTGAGGATGGCACACAACATTTTTCCTTGCATTTAAAGAACCAGTTTTATTGTCAGATGAAGAAGAAATCTCCCACACACATGTACCATGTATCTCATGCATGTGCATCCAGTGAGTTCTAAGCCACATCTCCTCTGTTCGTCAATCCCAGCTGCATTCTCAGAAAGCACACACTGCAACAAGCTCTTCTTTGATTGATTAGGGTTTATTAACACCAGCTCTGTGTAGTCCTCTGTAATCGGTCTCTAGTTCGTTTGCCTAAAAAGTCTGGTTCCTTTGGGAAGGTGCGATTTTGTTCTGTCACACAAAAATGCAAATAAAATACACCAACACTTGTGATTGTAGCATGAGAAAAATGTTAAACAGTCCAAGTTGTGTGAATACTGTCTCAAACGCCAACCTTTGAAATAAGGGAATTGCATCTTGTAAAGTATGAAGTGATTCCATCAGCCTCCATAGCTCCAGTCTGATTGGTTCCGTCTCTTTCTGTTCACAGCCCCGAACATCTGCTTTAATCTCCCCGTACTCAGAGGTACATGTGTGTACGTGTTTTTCAGAGCAGGATGAGTTGGGGGGGCAGGGTTGATCTGCCTCTCTGTGTAATCCCTTGCAGTCTCTTATCACCTCTCGCCGAGAAAGCAGCGGTTTGGGGAACAAAAGGTCCCCAGCCTCCTTGTATCAGCAGAGCTCATCTTCTTACATTATTAAACATTCATATTTCCATATTTCATTGAGCCTCCACCGCCTCTGCAAATCACAGGCTAGTTAGCATCCGTACAAGAATGGGATTTGCTTAATGAGTATTAGATTTGTAGATGGTTATCCTGTGGCTGTGTCTTTAGTGCGCCAAGCCGGTCGATAAGTCAGCCGCCATGCCTCTTTCCAAGTGAGGCGGCAGTACCGATCAGTTTGTAGTTTGATGTCTCTTTCTCTTCTCAATCTGCACTGTCAATGCAGAAACTCTCCTTTTAAAAAGCTTTTTCTTTCTTTTTCTTGGTAATCTCAGTTCCAAGAAGATGTTGGAGTTGGCCAGCATGTTGCAACACACCCCGCTTCAGAAGAAAGATTTGGAGCTGGAGCTTGATGAACTTGAGAGTGCAGCAAGGATGGTGGTGGAGGAAGAAGAACAAGCTTCTACAGAGAGCAGCAGCAGTGATTCATCCAGCGAGAGCGAAGAGTCTGAAGCTGAAGAACAGGGCTGCTCTGAATCCAAGCAGGGAGGAGGAGAAACATGTAAAGACAGCCCCTCGCAGCCCAACTCCTCCCCCTCCTCTCCCATCCCCCACTTATCCTCCTCTGCGCTCTCCCCATCGGTAAACAGGAAAGCGAGCACTGTGAGTTCAGACTCACAGGGCTGCAGGCAGCTGATCCAGGAGCTGGGGAGACAGATGACGGAGGAGCTGAGGATCTCTGCAGATTCCTGCTCCTTTGGAGCAGGAGAGACGTTGTTCGCTGATGAGTGACGCTGCAGCGGAGCCAGAGGAACCATCTGGGAGCAGCAGCAGCTGTAGTTTGTGGGACTTTGTTAGAGGATAACCCCCCTGCTCATCATTCAGACTCACCAAGGCTTCATTAGCTACATACAAAACCATATGCAGCTTCACATCTTCATGAATTAGTTCTGCTCCTGTAAAGAAAGTTATTTTTGTGAAATTCTTTCATATTTTGTTGCTATACTTACTTGATTTAATACAGTAAAAATGTAATGTTGTAACTTAACATTCTTCGGACTTTATATGCTTCAAACAAGAAATTCATAATGACACATTTGATGTGTGTTTGTAAAGTTTTGTCCTGCCAATACCAAATGTATCCAATCTAGAACTTCATCAGCTTCATGCAAAGTTATGTCAGACTTGATTAATTTTGGACTCTACTAATAAAGAACTTTAGAATTTGAATTTCCTATAGATTTTTTGTTATAGTTTAGATTTTATGCAATTCATCTTAGTGGGTTATATTTCACTGTGAAAGTATTAATATATTTAGCATAGTTGTCATTTCATTCATAAGTCATTTGAAATAAATCCTTATTGTTTGTGCATTGGCTGACTTAATTTGGTTAGAAGTAGAGATGCACTAATGAGAACTTTGTGGCTGATTTTAAATCACCAGTCACTGGTTGTTGTAAAGGTTTGTTTGACCAAAGACCATTTTTGCTGAAAACATAAAAATAAATCAACTTTGTAATCTGGTGAGCGGACACTGGTCAGAAAGAGAATTGGAATCGGTGGCTTCCTAGCCTTCAGCTGGGCCAACGCGCCGCCCGCTTCCACCTCTTCTGTTTTTGGGCACGTTTCTGTTTGACCAGTGAATAGCAGTGGTCTCAATTTTTTATTTATTTTTATTTTTTTCAACTTTTCTGTTGATTAGGAGTTAAGGAGACAATGGATTGTGGCAATCCGGAGAGCTAACTTAGCCATCAGAGCTCACACTCGGGGTTGTAACACCGGCGTTTCAAACCTGACCACATCAGAGAGCTGAACCTGCTCTGGTCGAGTGGAATCATTTCTTCTTTCCACGACCAGGGGTTTGGGAGAGAAGGCAAAGACCACCGCCAGACAGCGAGGAGGAGGCTAACCCATCAACTAATGTCTGGAACATGATTATGTCTCGGCTCCAGACCCTTTGTGGATTTGGTGTTGGAGTAAAATAATGCTCTGCGGGAGGAAATCCGCCAGCTACAGGAACAGGTGGAGCCTTACGCTGAGGCAGCGACTCGGAACCGTTTTGCTTCTTCCGACATGGACATCAGATTCTTCACAAGGTGAGACTGTTTTAGCAGACGTCTGTTTTACAGAATATGAAATTATTTTAAACAATTCTTACATGAGGAGAATAAAGTGTTTATTACAGATTATATAAATTACGTTTAACACACAACCGAGTGCTCTTCCAATACCAAAGGCAGCAGCGCCATTTATTGTGATATCAGAAATGTTTTACTTTAACATTTAGTTTCCTGAGATATAAATGATATACTGTATATTCATTATATTTTTGTCAATCAAGATGTAAGCTGCCTATATGATGAAGTATGTGCTAACGTGGACTACATGCAGAGTAGGCTGAAACAGTTAATAGGAGTAATTGTGATGAACTGATTATATAAATAATTGTCAACTAACTAGTAATTAATCATAACTCGATACAGACTCAAAAACAAAAACTATGTGCTGAAAGAACACACTCAAAGTAGTAATCTAGTCAAATATAAGCACAAAACACATTTTACATTTAAGATAAGTAAGAAAACATTTACTCAAAACTATAGTGGAGGTTTTATTAAAACAATAATCATAGCCCTGTGCATACGACATTGAAATTACGTATATGTATAAAGCCATTTGCTTCTTTGAGATTGTAAATTTGTTTGTAGTATTTTTATTAAAACTGATCTAATTCCTTTATTAAAAGTTGTCCTGTCTCTTGGTCTTGCTGACAGGATGAGAGTTTATGCTTTGTATACAAAAACACCACATTTCTGTAATAATTTAATTAAAATTCATAGAATGAAACTGTCATTTATATGTAGTCACCATTGTCCTCCATTTGTGCCACTTCTGCTCAGTATCTGTGTGGCTAGGACTGGAGGGTCTGCTGGAAGATTCAACTGGGAGTAGTGAGCTGTCTGAAATAACAGGTGCTGGTTCAGTGGCATCCCTGTAATTCCATCAGTTTTGAATCCCTCAGCACCATCTGTGTACCCTACCAAATATTTGTTAGAGAACAAAATGTACTATTTGTATTATAACAGTACAACCATAAGTTATTTTTATGTTTACAAGGTTATTATTTGTGTGATTATTAATAATATTAAAAATGTAATCAGAATATACATTTATTGAAATCATCTAACTTAAAAATATTTACTTTAAATATTTCTCAGATATACAGCTAAAGCTATACTTCAAATATTTAAGATAAATATTAGTAGGACTATAAACATTTTCCATGTCTTATCAATTTATGAAACTTTGCACATAATTTCACAGAAATAAGTTCAGAACAGAAATAGTATATTTTTCAGGGGATGATAGCGACATCCTGGTGTATTGCAGGTTTGATTCCTGGTCTGGCTGCTCTCGCTTGTGTCTCTGGGAAAGACACACCACCCACCTTTCCTGCTGGTGTTGGGTCGTTCTGTCAGACTGCTGTAGCTACATTCCATTAGATTGTCCTTCTAAACTATTGGATATTTATTAGAATAACACTCGAAAAGTAACACTGCAAGTGTTAATCTCTATAGAGTGAAAGCATATTAACAATTGTGGTTATTAATCAAGTGTACTCTGCAATTCAATTAAACTCTAATAAGAGTAAATCCACTCTGAAATGTTAACACTGTAACTTTAACACTGTACAGCACATGCTCCCGGACTCAGTGTTGAAATTGACTCTATTGGTGTTTTGACACTGCTCATTTTACTGTGTAGGAAGGCAATCTCTCAGCCAAATATTAGACAGATTTTTTCATCCGGGCTCATTTCTGAACGCCTCACAGATACCAAAACTTTGAACTTTGGGTCCTTCAAAGTTAGCTATAGCATCCCATGTGGATGCCATTACTGAAGGAAGAGGGAAGAAGTGACGAGTGCCTTTGTGGGAACACTTACTGTACCATGTTCATACAACAAACTTAATTTGGCCTCATCCTGTGAATATGTGTTTTAGTTCACCATGTAAGCTGCATCTCCAGGTTGTGTTTGAATAAACAAAAGAAGCTGCTGCAGATGGCTCTACACACACTTAGCTTTACTCATTCCTCCATGCCACTCAGCACTCTGAATGTGCAGAAGTCAAAGCCTTTTTAAAAGAGCCATTCTTTACCTAATAAATAGCAAGAAAAGCACTAACCCTTTCCTAAAGCCCAAGCAGTGATTGAAGTGGCAAAGACTCTGTCTGCACTAAACAGGGGAGCGGAGCACCCAGGGTGATTGATTCATCTGGCGCGAACGGAGAAGCGCCGCCGACACAGCTCAATATCATTGGCCGTGTCTAACAGGCGAGAGAAAACAAACATGGAAGCACATGTCAGGCAGATAGATGAGAGCTGCAAGCGAGGCATTTGTCTGAGAGATAAGAGCCCCCGGGGGTGAAGGCAGCTGCCAGATAGGGTAACGGACGGCCCGCAGAGACACACTGACCAGCTCAAGCATGCATGTTTCTGTCTTACCTTCTATATTTCCTCATTTTTAAAGAGAACCTAAAGAACCAAATGAGCAGAAATGCTTAGAATTGAAGAGTTGAAACTGGCTGAGGTAGTAGCTGCATTTCCATTACAAATGTACACAAAACTGTTGATGCTAATGTTGAAAATACTAGAATTTCACAATAGTGTTGTTTCTATTAAACAAACACAATTGAAAACGTTTGTTCACACTGTAAGTTATTAAAAAACAAGCAGCACCATCATCCACCAACTACATAGCAGTTTTAATTTCAATTTGTACAATTGGAATGAATGGAAACATTGCAATTTAACTCACGTTTTTCAATAAAACAGTTTTTGCACTAGGAGGGTTTTTCAGCTATATGGAAATAGATGTATTTTGCTAAGCTGCAATGCAAACACTTTTTAATTTTAATTTCATCTCTCTCTTATTTAATGGAAACACCACAGTTGTGAAATTGTGTTTTCAACATTAGCGGAACATAGACAAAGCTTTGCGCACATTTGTAATGGAAATGCAGCTAGTTATGTTCCACAGCATTGTTTCCTCCCTCTGGCTGTTTTCAGGAGGAATGCTGGAGTCAGCCCAGCAGTGATGAAGATTCCTTATTTCTGCTGCCTGGTGTTACAGAGATGGATGCCGTTGTTAAACACCACCCAAAAAGACGCAACCTGTAGTCAACATCTCCTCAGGGACCGGCGCCATCATCGCTGTGAATGGGATGAGATGAGTTACGTTGTCAATGTAGGCCCATTTAAAACGGCCTTTTGTTCCCGGGACATGAGTCCTGGGACTCTGCACCCCCACCGGAGGCGGCTCGCTCTCCCTTCTGGGGTTTCACATTGATTAAATGACAGGAGTGTCTGTCGTCGTTTTTCATTTTCCGAGTGGCTTCCATATTCCTCTGCTGTCTGTGTGGGACCCAGTCTGTCGCCAGTTTCACAGAATCAGAGGGTTCCTTTTGCAATTAATTTCGTTTACCGACAGACATTTATAAAGAAGCTATAGGCTCTGGTTTAATGAACAGCGTTGACAGATTATACGAGACAATTGACTAGAATTTGATTAATCAACCTGTTGCCAGTGCAGTAAGTGTCCCCTAATGACCCTGGAGGGTCTAGGAAACTGTTTAAGACTGATCTGGGTCATTTTTTTAACGAGCCAATTTGTTTCAGCAGATGTTTAACAGTAATAAGTGGAAGTCTATTAAGGCTTGAGCTCTAGACAGGATGAGGCATTGACACCATTTTTATACACATTTTGTGTGTCTGTAGGCTAAAAGAAACAGAACAGAGCAATAATCACCAAACACATTTCAAGTTGTTAAAAAAATCTAAAAAATAACATTTAAACAACCAGTTCACACTTTAGAATCCTTCATGTTTGTGCTATGGAAGGATTTTTTGTGCTTCCACAACTTCATTTATGAATAGTACATATTTGGCCCTGCAGCACAGACATTTGATACAGATCACATTTAGGGTGATAAATTCACAGAAAATGTATCCATTCTTAAAATGGAAATTGTTAAATAACACAGCTTGATTCCCAAAGTTTATTTTTTGTCAGCTGTGTTTTTTTTTTCTTTCAGTTGAATTTTAAAAAAAAAGCCTGCAGTCCTCCAGCATCTTTCACATAAGAGTGGATTTGGGCGCTTCTGTTTGTTCCACTTGCCAAAATACTGTTATAATACGCTCACTCAAAGACTGAGTGACTTATATTTGTTTCTAACAGTTTAAACCCCTTTTGTTCTGATCACGCGGTCTATCTCCAGTGGTCATTGGGTAAATCCCTGGACAGGTCAGCAGTCCATCACAGGCTAACACAAATAAATACAACCATACAAACCAAGCTACACAAAGAACGATTTAGAGAGATCAGTTAACCTAAGTCATGTTTTTGAACTTTGGGAATGAAAAACTGTCCTCCATAAAAATATTTCAACCAACAAATTTAGCCCATGTGGCAAAAGGTTTGGACACAACCACTTTAAAGTAAATGTGACTGAGGCTTTTTTTTACGTGGCAGTATTATGTAGTATTGTCCATTCACATGGTGTCATTTTATAGCAACATTAAGTGACTATTGCCCCTTTTCCACTGACTCTACATTAGTAGTTTTTAACTACTCAATATACCATACCATACCAATATGTTTAATTATGATTCATCTGATGTTCAGGCTATCCTGAAAATGAATAAAGCTGTGTTCAAACCTTCCATGTTGTCACATGTTGGCCACTAAGACTTGATTGGGTATTAGAAGTTTATACCCATAATCTTCAAATAACAACAAAATAAAATCCAGTAATGCTTACAAGGCTTGGACACATTTTCTCACTTTCCTACATTGAAGATTCTCCAAGAAGACAATTAAACAGTGAGTGGATAGAATGATGTTGCACAAAATAGAAATGAACAAACATGACTTGTATTTTGGGTTCTTGTTAATAACAACCCCAACAGTAATGTAAAAATGTTTGGTTTGCTGAATAATTTGTTAATTTTTGGGTGCCATCATTGGAAGTCTACAATATGAAGTGTCAATGAAATATATGTATATATATATATATATATATATATATATATATATATATATATATATATAGACCAAAAGTTTGGACACACCTTTTAATTCAATGAGTTTCCTTTATTTTCATGACTATTGACATTGTAGATTCACACTGAAGGCATCAAAACTATGAATAACATGTGGAAATATGCACTAAACAAAAAAGTGTAAAACAACTGAAAATACTCCTTATATTCTAGTTTCTTCAAAGTAACAACCTTTTGCTGTGATTACTGCTTTGCACACACTCTGCATTTTCTTGATGAGCTTCAAGAGGTCGTCATCTGAAATGGTTTTCACTTCATAGGTCAACCTGCCCTGTCAGGTTAATAAGTGGGATTTCTTGCCTTATAAATAGTCATGAAAATAAAGAAAACCCATTGAATTAGAAGGTGTGTTCAAACTTTTGGTCCTTCTCTTCTACACATGCCATAAGCTATGTGTGCCATAGCTTATCGCACACACACACATATATATATATATATATATATATATATATATCCATCCATCCATCCATCCATTTTCTGTTCACCCTTGTCCCTAATGGGGTCGGGAGGGTTGCTGGTACCCATCTCCAGCTACGTTCCAGGCGGGAGGCGGGGTACACCCTGGACAGGTCGCCAGTCTGTCGCAGGGCAACACAGAGACATACAGGACAAACAACCATTCACACACAACACACACCCCTAGGGAGAATTTAGATAGACCAATTAACCTAACAGTCATGTTTTTGGACTGTGGGAGGAAGCCGGAGTACCCGGAGAGAACCCACGCATGCACAGGGAGAACATGCAAACTCCATGCAGAAAGACCCCGGCCGGGAATCGAACCCAGGACCTTCTTGCTGCAAGGCAACAGTGCTACCAACTGCGCCACTGTGCAGCCCATATATATATATATATATATATATATATATATATATATATATATATATATATATATATATATATATATATATATATATATATATATATATATATAGTGTACAGAAACATCTGTGCAGAACATGGACTGGAAACCCCAAGATCAAAGTGGGAAACACCCCCAAAAGTGGCGGAGAACGCCAGAGCTAAGATCCTGTGGGACTTCCAGATCCAGACAGACAAAATGGTAATGGCGAACCAACCAGACATTGTCGTAGTGGATAAACAACAGAGGAAAGCCGTTGTGGTAGATGTAGCAATACCAAGTGACTACAACATCAGGAAAAAGGAGCACGAGAAACTAGAGAAATACCAGGGCCTCAGGGAGGAACTGGAGAGGGCCTGGAAGGTGAAGACCACAGTGGTGCCTGTGGTCATCGGGGCCCTCGGGGCAGTCACCCCCAAACTGGACCAATGGCTAAAACAGATCCCAGGAACAACATCAGACATCTCAGTCCAGAAATGTGCAGTCCTTGGCACAGCCAAGATACTGCGCAGAACCCTCAAGCTCCCAGGCCTCTGGTAGAGGACCCGAGCTCAGAGGATAAGAACCACCCGCGGTGGGTGAGAAGGGAATTTTTTTTTTATATATATATATATATATATATATATATATATATATATATATATATATAGTATAACATAGCGTTATTTTAACTCTGTCTCTAAAGTACAGAGGCTTTTTGGGAGGCTTGTATTAGGAACTCTTTGCCATACAAACTGCAGTATGTACAATAATGTGTAGAGTGGGTATACAAAAAGAGACTTTGTTTATTGCGAGCAAAACGGCATTTATTTTTCATCTTTTGTTTGCCTCAACTCTTCTAAATGGAGCTCTGCTATCTCTGTGCTGGTAGCTGCTTCCTCCTGATCCATCCAGGAGTTGCTGCATGTTGCTGACGATTCTCCTCATCGTTTACCATCAAGTCAACAATGTTCTCCCTCTTCTGTTCCCTGGGAAAATCAGACGTTATAGCTTATGGCACACATGTAGATCAATACATGTTTCCTTACATAAACTCTGTGCTGACATGGCTACAGATCTTCGAAACACAAAAATAACATTTATCTTTCTCTCTAATAGAACAGTTGGGACAACCGTACAGGACACAGACTTTAAACATTTTGATACTGGATCAACAGAAGTAAACGGGCTGCATTTACTTCCTGCCCTCCATCTGCATTGGGTGACGTCGGTGCCAAGTCATCTGAAACCCAGCAATAAGGTTAAGAATGCCTCTGAAGATAAGTTTGATCAATAATGGATCAAGGACCGATCAAGGACACATGGACCGATTTGAGATTGTTAACCGTCTTTATTTCACAAATGACCCATAACACCAGAATATGTATTTGTGACCTTCCTCATCTTGCTGTGAATAGAAATTTTACAGGCTTGTCACCATGCAATAATGGATCCTCCCTCTTGTTTTTGTTTGAATTGGGAAAGGTAGTTCCAAGGACAGTGCCTCCATAGACACCCTCCGGCATGCTGCTAGCACGCTGCACTCAGCCTCTGCTTGATTGTAATAGAAAACTCAATCTCCTGGCCATTCCTGAGAGGCAAAGTGATTCTGGTGCTTGAAAAGATTAATAGCCCTCTAGAAGAAATGAATCAGGTGCTCTTCAGGGCCTGACTCCTCAATGGGCGTGCAAATAGAAATCCCCTTTGTGTGCCATCTCTGTTGCCTTGGCCGATTCGCTGCTGCACGGTGCGACGCAGCTCTTGTCTTTTGTGGCCTCCGTTCTGTGTCATGTTGCTCCAGGTTTGGGTGGCTCAGATTCTCGCAACAAGTGAAGCAGGTGGCGGCATGCATCAGCTCAGTCTTTGGGCTTTGATGTTGGGAATTCTTGAGGTGAGTGGCGTATGATAATGTGGGAGTGTGGGATACATCATTGCCTCTAGGGCTGACGATGTTGACAGGGATGGATTATCTAAATGGACTATTTTCATGCCCTTAATCACAAAAGAAACAGTGAAATGCACCTTCTCTGGCAGTGTGTGGGAGTATTTGCTCACGTGTATGGCTGAGTGTTGACAGTGGCGGCATCCACTAACGTCGTCAGTACTTAAGTCTGCTTGATTCTCTGTAATTGGTGTGAGCAATGTCCGTTAAATCACTCCCTAGCTCTCAGTGGACTTAAGCTGTATGGTATCTTAATGATGCAAATTGCCTTTACCACGCTGCTTGAGCTGCGGTAGAATGTGCTGGATCACTAGGAGCTTGTTAGGTGGGCTGCAGTTGTAGGGATATTGTTCCAGTGTTAAGGCAGA
The DNA here is from genome assembly GCF_001444195.1 of Xiphophorus couchianus. Taxonomy (NCBI): domain Eukaryota; kingdom Metazoa; phylum Chordata; class Actinopteri; order Cyprinodontiformes; family Poeciliidae; genus Xiphophorus; species Xiphophorus couchianus. The sequence continues at coordinate 22,595,143 of NC_040234.1, read as the reverse complement.
AGAACGGTTTCTGCAAGAGTAGCCAAGAGGGGCTAAAGTCTAAAGTCTGAGTAAAGGTGCAGTACACTGTACTGACAAATTACAACTGACAAGTTGCAATTTGTCACACTATCCAACTTTATTGATTTTTAGGGGGGGTTTATGTGATAGACCAACATAAAGTAAGGCATTACTATGAATAATTGTTGATGTTAGTAAGAGACCAATTGACATGTAAAAAAGCCAAGTGGCCAACAGAAGTTATACAATGCATCATAGATGGATAGACAAATAACAAGCCTGTTAGCCTCAGCTAACGAGGGGAAGGAGAGCATTAATCAATGAAGCAGTCAGGAAGTGCATTGTGGCTCTGGAGGAGCTGCAGAGAGCCACATCTGAGAGAGTAGAATTTGTTGGCAGAACAGCCACAAATCCAGCTTTTATGAAGAACAGTACCTTGGTTAATAAAACTAATAAAATAAACAAACAAACAAGAATTCCTGTCTACCAGCTATGTTGGGGATACAAACTGGATGTGCGGGGTTCTTTCCTTAAAACAGTGACAGGGAAGCTGGTCACATATCTGAGGGAAAGATGGCTGGAGATAAATACAATGACAGTCCTTGAGGAAAACTCATTATGGTACTTTTTCACTAGAACCTGTCAATGTGGCTTGACTTGGCTCTACTCTGGTCTTTACAGGCAGTTTTCTTTTTCAATTGAGCAACAGCTCTAGTGGGTTGCATCGTCATTTACTTGGGCGGCCACAGAGTCTAAAAGGTGGTCAAGGAAGCTCTGTTGCCAGCATTCTGATTGGTCTGTGGCTTTCTATCAGACTCGGTTGCTGTTGTGAGTTTTTACAAATGATAGGTTGGATTATTGTAAGAGAGTTGAACTTGTGATGCAACCAGTGGCTCTATCTCCTAGCCAGTCAGTGACTGACAGTTTGCAGGTGTTGCATTTTCAGCTTGAGTCCACATTCTTATGTTATGTGCTTCTGGTACATTATAATTATTTTTGACTATTTTTACACAGTGTTTTGTCTATAGACTTTAGTTAAATTATTTTCTTTGCCTCTTTAAAATATTGTCATTTGAATAATTTTTTATATTTTGTAATTCATATTTGAATGCTTTAAGCTTTGGCACTGTTCTCCATCCGCCCCATCCTAAAACAAGGGGCCCTTGGCAGAAGTTTGGGACCCTTGTGTAGACCTGCCTTTTCACCTCTCTTGGTTCCGCTTGCTCCACCACCACTGCGATGTGTCCAGCTGAAATTCGCGCACATAACCAGTGGCTGTAAGCCACAACTCCAGCCTGCCATGCGGTAGTTTTCATTAACCTTTGTTTGTTTTTTCATTGTGATTTTCGCACGGTAGGACCGGTTGTCCTGTTTTCGCTTCTTTCTTTTGCAGTAGGTTCTTTTTTTGACTTTTTTGCTTTAAACTAGCATGGGTTTCGACAGAGTTGATCCCATCTGTGCCCTTTTTGTTCTTTTTAACTGTGGGAAAATGCTGAAGGAAAATACTTGAAAATGTCAGTTTCTGGGTGTGCAAACTAGTAGAGAAATACACAATCAGAGGCTGAAAATGAATATGTACTCACAAGGAGCTCAAAGTGGAGCACAAAGATCCACTTTGTCTGGGTCTCTCACAAAAAATCCTAATAGACATTTGTGGTTGTAATCTGAAGGCATAAATACTTTAAACTACATCCTCCTCTTAGTGCACAACAGTATCCCTCTCTCCCCCCCTTTTGCATGGCAGCTTGTCATCACTTCACACTCTACAATAGTACAGTACATTCTTAATGAGCATGATCTATGTTGTTCTGTCCTGAGTTGTGATGCGTCTACAACAGTTGTTTCTTATTTGAGCCAGTCCATGCTCCGCCGTATGTTTCGATACTTTCGCAAAAAGCTCCAGTCCTATGTCTCTCCTCAACTAGGAGAGTTGTCAGACATGATTAATATTTCACTGAGAAACTGTGCTGGAGGGAACATCCAAGTGCTAAGGGAGCTGCCAACAACAAACCAACACTGTAGCTTCCTTTAGTTCTCCCTCTTCTCTGGAGTTCCTCTTTGTAGACCTGCTTTTATATCCAGAGTGGAAAATTACACTGGGTCAGAAGAATACAAACACAGATCCGTTACAGAAGCTTAGGGTATTTTCACACCTGATAATCTAGTAGACTCGGTTTGATTGAGGACAAAAATTGCAACATTTGATTTATTTTCATTTGGTGTGGTTCACTTTCCCACTGCACTGTTATATGTACCAAACCATTTGAAGAACCTGTTCAACAAAGAGGACACTGAACGCAACTTCCTTTGTCACAAAAAGTAAACATAAATGGAGTAGCTTCAGGTTTTAGCAGTCGTAGAATGAATCTTTTGTCTTTGGAAAACGACCACAGGCCATTTCACCTTCTTGTACTAGACTCTCAAGTTTATTTCAGTTATATCTGCCCAGATTTCCCTGTACTGTTTCATTTCCAGCTTTTAGAGCAGTTCTCTTTGATTGAACCGAGACCTAGCATTTTAAGGCAGACAAGAGTTTACTTTTTTGTTGCATATCAGAGTTCGATTGCGCATTCACACCTCCCCAAACAAACAGGACTTTCTAGACAAACTACAGTTTGGTTAAAGCAAACTAAACAGGGCTGGTGTGAATGCAGACGTAGATTACTCCGGTATGTACGTCAGAATTACTCTATCTGGTTTTCACAATGAGAAACTCTATCTGAGGCTCATGTGTTCAAGGGCTCCTGGTCAAGAAATAATTCCAGGCATCAGAACAAGAACTTTTTAAAGTTGGCTTGCAGCTGCTTGCAAGGACATAGAGAAAAGAATCTTCTGAATGAATGTCAATAAAGATTTGTCAGTCATCCCCAGGAATACTGTGTGAAATGTAAATCAAATTATCAATAGCACTGTAAAAAAAATTGTGCAGCAGATTACACAGTTGCTAGAGTAACAAACCCTTCATTTAGATTGTTGATACCTATTTCTTTCTACAGAGTTTTAATGTAGGAGTGGCTTCATAAGCTCCACAAGTAATTCTTAGTTTTTTAAAGACCTATTGGCCAATGTGGGAGACTGCAGCTCAATGGGAAGAATAGTCATTGTATAATCTAAAATTTGTGGTAGTAATTCTAGCTTCCTGCCACATGTTGCTGTGCCACATGTCACTGTGCCCCTGAGCACTTAACTCTAAGTTGCCTACCGATCAGTCTATTGGTGTATGAGTATGTATGTGAACATTTATTTCCCTTTTTGCTCGCCATTCATTCTCACAAAGAAGACAAACATGTACGCTGCCCAACCCAAACCATTTATGTCTTTCTGGCTAAACTCTTTCCTTTCAGAATGCCTCCCCTGTTCTCTCCAGTCATAACTCCACAAAACTTAAATCCACATTCCTCTTAATCCAGTGCTTCTCAATTCCAGTCCTCAGGTCCCTCTTCTCTGCATGTTTTAGTTGTGCCTTTATTCCAGAACAGCTGATTCAAATGATTGCATGACCGTCAAGTACTGCAGAATGCTGTTAATCACTTACAGACTCAATCCAGGTGTGTGGCAGAAGGGAAACACCTTAAACATGCAGGGCATGGGGGCATGAGGACTGGAATTGAGAAACACTTTCTTAATCTGATGTCTCCCATATCTGTGTCTCTAACACCTCTCATCCATATCAGAAAACTCCCTGCCTCCTCCCCCTAAAAGCAAACCCATGTGTCACTACACCGGCCCTGTCAGCACATTGCAGATCAACTGCTCAACATGATTCAATTGTAGCGCACACTGATGTGGAGATAACATCTACATGTTATAGTTCCGTGCCTCCCAGCAAGCGTCAGCAGAGAGAATCATGGGGGTTATGAAAGAGGTGAGAGGAGATGTGAGGGAAAATCACTTTAAAGAGAAGGAGCAGAGCAAAATCACAGCGAGACTTCAAAGAAAGGTGGCTGTCTGAAATTCCTACAGATGCTTTCTTTAAATGTCTTCATCAAAGAACCCAACCCCAATCCGTCCAGAAAGCATGTTAACATCGTCAGAAAGGGCCCGCTAAAAATTTCGTCAAGTTTGCAGAAAGTGGCAACCAGGTTCCTGCATCCACTTCACACGAGTGACAGCTCATTGAATCGTCTTGACATCAGAGCAACTAAATATGCATGTCATATGTTAATGCAATGACAAAGCTGAGAAGGGTGTCAGATCAGATAAGAAACGATCATTTGGATAGTGTTATCTGCAGGCCGACAGAACTGGGTGACTCAGCACACGAGAGCACAGAAGAAGAGTCAGAAAGCACATTTCTACTTGGATCCACTTACTTGTACACAAGGACACTGGTGACTTTTGAACCTTTGAAAAGTGGCTGCTTGTTGTTCCTTTTCTGAGCTTTAACTGGTTCTGACAGCGCAGGATGATAATGGAGAGTGAGCACTCACTGAGTGTGGACTTTGATCGCTTTGAAACTGCTGAAGAATTAATCAAGCAGAAGCTGAAGACGTTGCGTGGGTTTCTCAGTTATCTGACTAATCGAGCAGAAGCTTGGCTAAAAAAATTGTTGCCACAGTTTGTTGAAAAGGGCAGAGACATATTATTAAATGTATTTAAGGTCACCCACATATCTCGCCCATGCTTTTCCACAGTCTTACAAAAGGAAAGAGAAAATAGGCTTAATTAGTGTTGCTTCTTCAGTTTGTAAAAATTTTTCTCATTGCTTCTACAAGATCTTTCAGACCTTTGAACACCACAGCTCAGGTGGTAAAATCTGTTCACATGATGATTACTAGTTATGCACTTAAAAATTTGGACTTTATGGAAGAATGCAAGAACAAAGTTCTTGCTGAAAGAAAGCCATGAAATCCTGTTTGCACAAGTTATGTAGAGCATGGTGGCAAATTTTGAATCAGCAAGTGGAGATGGTCATGTAACATATTGTGTAATAAAATTCTACATGGGGTGGAAAGCTAAAATCACACACACAATGAATTCAACGTTCCCAGTGTAAAACACAGTAGTGGGACTATCATACTAAGGGGATGCAATTCCAGATTACGCATTCTTCCTGTTTACTCTACCAGTCACTCGTCAACCTGTCTCCTTCACACAGTTTGACCAGAAAGCCATGGCAAAGAAGCTGTCAATAAAAGTAATCTATGACTCATCCTGGGTCCAAACCCTATGACCATCACATTACTGCCTGGCAATTCTAGCAAACCTAGCCTGGCCACTGACCTTTGTGTGTTAATCCGCTGAATTCAAACCTCGTTTAGCAGCACAGTCTAAGTTTTTTCCCATTCACTGGGATTCCTCCAGTAGATTTTCAACTGAGCCAATCAGCAGACAGAAAGAGATCTTGTGAACAATAATCAATGATGTCATGCGTTACTATTTCAAATCCATCCATCCATCCATCCATTTTCTGTTCACCCTTGTCCCTAATGGGGTCGGGAGGGTTGCTGGTGCCCATCTCCAGCTACGTTCCGGGCGAGAGGCGGGGTACACCCTGGACAGGTCGCCAGTCTGTCGCAGGGCAACACAGAGACATACAGGACAAACAACCATGCACACACACTCACACCTAGGGAGAATTTAGAGAAACCAATTGACCTGACAGTCATGTTTTTGGACTGTGGGAGGAAGCCGGAGTACCCGGAGAGAACCCACGCATGCACAGGGAGAACATGCAAACTCCATGCAGAAAGACCCCGGCCGGGAATCGAACCCAGGACCTTCTTGCTGCAAGGCAACAGTGCTACCAACTGCGCCACTGTGCAGCCCTTATTTCAAATCCAGTAATCAAATTAAAGTTACTTATCCAAATCACTGTGTGTTACTATTTTCTTTTGTAATTATTAATTTTATTGTGCGTCTTGGGGAGCGACCGCCATTTCTATGCAAGTTATCAGCAGCGACAGAAATGTAAACAATGGAGAGAGGTGAGAGAGGCTTGTTTTGTTGCTGGAAAAACTAACTGTTTTGAGTTTCTGTCACCAAATCCGATTATTGTAAGCAGTTTTTTTTTTGTTTTTTTTTTTTAATTCACTTGCAAATTTGATGAGTTGCAGGTTGCAGATTTTTGGGCTTGTTTTTGAACGTGAAGTTGCTTATTTGGGATTGGAAATAAGCAGAGATCCACAAAAAGCCCCAGAATTTGTCTGACATCCAGGTAGTTTTAGTCAGGCTCTGTTGTCCATCTATTCCTGGATGATCTGTCCCACTGTGTCTTTGTTAATGTCAAGTTAATATATTTGCTGTGAATGACGTCGAGATTTGCGTTGCACTCCAGAACACTGCAAACATCGAGACTACCATAATATGAACAGCGCAATAAATGTGAAAACAGCCACAAATGAACGTGTCTGTAAAGTTGCACAAATAAATGGCATTATAACTATTAATATTAAGATAAGTGGCACACATCTGTGCAGCCATTTGAGTGGTAGAGCTGCAGGAGGATCGCTGTGCGCTGGGCTCTGACAGCAAATGCAGAGCCGTAACACAGAACCTGGAGGTTAGGGGTTGGGGAAGAGGCTCTAAAATCCTATTTAGAGCTTTCTAGACAATAGTGAACTGCACAAAAACACACAGAAATTACTAAAGTACTAAAGCTTTTGGGGGGTTTTTTGTACTGTTGTAACCATTAAACAACAGTACAATGTTGTTTAATGGTTACAAAAGTATAACTTATAACAGTGCTACTTAAGTGTGCTTAAGTAGCACTGTTGTGCACTGGTGTGCTTAAGTGCTACTTAAGCACACCAGTGTAACACTTATACTGTTATACTGTATACTGTTAAAAGAGTATAACAAATTATTTGGGTCTTTATGGCAGCTTCCTGCTGTTGAGTTTAATAAAGATGAATTGTTCAGCAGCAGTTGCATTCTTTACCTTTTCTTTTGTCAAAGATCTGTTTATACGCCGCAAATTTTCTGTGCTGATGCATGCTTTATATAGCCCCAGGTCTTTTTTTAAAAACGATTTGATCTCTCAAAATAATGGCTAAATAAAAATAATGCTGTGGCAGGTAGCTTAGGTAGTCATGTTGGCCCCTTCCAGGCTACCTAAGCAAACCAGAATAAGAAATAATAGTCGTACATCCAACCCCCTGCTTAGAAGAAAAGGTTGCCTCCAACATGGATAGTCATGGCTGACAATACTATGGTGATCCTTCAGAATTCACGGCCACCTTTACGGTTGGCAGAGGCTGGCTGAGTGTCCAGGAGACTCCAGTTCTAGTCTGTGCAACTCAGACATAACAGCCTTGTATTTGGACCTTTTGTTCAGAATTTAAATTTAATTTCTTGGAGCTACCAAGGACTAAGCTCCAAAAGCTTAGTCCTTGGTAGCTCCAAGAAATTAAAATTGAAGGCAAAACTGAAACAATTTGCACAGTTGAATGATTGCCTTAAAAATATTTCTCAAACATGCATGAAAAAATCAAGGCAATACTCCAGGCATGTTTTTGATGAGGGAATAACATTACATGATGTAAAGCTCTAAAAAGTCAATTTAACACAATACTGTCCCTTTAAAAACAAACATAGCTTAGTGTAAAGGGAGGTCATTATGATACATCTGTTTACAATGACTGTTGTTTGATCTCTACAAGCAGAAACAGGTTGTCATGCAGAGAGGTGTGGTGTGGAAAAACAGAAGTCAGTCAAACTTGGCTGTAAAGTGAAAAAAGGTGATTTATTAAGTCTGGTCCAACAGATGTCAAAACCAAACCATAAAGGTGCAGTCCTCCTGCTATATCCAGCTGCTGGATGTAACAGTAAGAACTCTGGTAAAAACCACCTCTGTAGTGGTTAAACCCTGACTTCTCAATTTACACCAGACAAACACCTCAGAGTGGGAAAGAAAGGAAACAAAGTCATCTTTCACATACACAACACAGTCCAAACAGGCAGATATTTTATGTAAGCAAATGCAAAATTTATAAAACTATTTTTTAAAAGTAATTTAAGATTCAGCCAATCAAACTCAATATAGTGGCCACAAAAGATACACCACAAGGTAACAAACATTTCAAATAACCCAGACAGAAGTTTCATTTACATCCTGTAGAACTCAAAAGGTTTAAGAAGTGAAAGAATTGTAGTTAAGTTTAAAATGTGTTTCTCAGCGAGCAGCGCTAATGTGTGCTAATCTTTGAAGCAAGGTGTGTGTGGGCGCCTGCCCACACACACAACATTCAACTCTGCGGTTACCTCGGGAAAATTGAGCCTTCACACATCTGTAGCATGTTAGGATCACTTGTGGATTCAAAAGTGTGTCAACAGACCGCGTGCAATCATACTCACACACACACACGCACTTCCCAACCCTGGGGGTTTACATCGGGGCACACTGCCTGTTCTATTATGAGTCTAATCAGGAGACAACATGACCTTCTTCAAGAGCATACAAATACAAGATAATATGTCCCTTTCCCCTGTGGAGATGACTACAAACACTCATTTGTTTTAGTCGGTGCTGCAGTAAGACAACCTTTTCTCATGTGAGCAGTGAGCAATAGCCAACACTGCAGCCGTGAAACCACCAAAATCACAGGAGCAAAGCCACTTGTGCAAACAATGATGAATGACGAGCAAATCCTTTTGTCAACACACTTATCCTAACTGCTTTGATGGCATTCAGAGAATGCTGCACCCTCCTCAGTGGATGACAGACAGCTTAAGCAGGGAACAACCAGCAGTGGGTGGAAACAGCTGGTCTGGTTTTACCCTGTTCACAGGTGAAACTCCCAACTTGAAGAGAGCACAAGTGTATGAGAGCTCACGTGTCATTTGCTCTGGTGGAGTGCGCCTTTCCCTCCCCACTCCCTATTCAAACCTATTTCCACTGAGCCCTGCTTGTGCTCTGTCAATCAAAACTGTTTATTTAATATGGGGAGAGCTGATGTATGAGTGAAAAGAGAGGCAGCCAGTGTGGAGAGGTCTTTCTCTAATCTGCTACTGTCTCAGAGTTCAGTTGAGAGACCTTTGCACTCATTCAGCGCTATACCACTTCATGGCGCTGATTTGTCTGAGGTCTAAATGGTTGTCTTAAAATACTTTTGTTAGGTTATAATTCACTGCATGGCTTAGCACTTAAAAACATTAAAGACCTTGTTGTCTTTAACAAGGTCCACTAAGGTCTTCTGATTCTAGACTACTCTGCATCCCCAGAATCAAAACCAAACATGGAGAAGCAGCTTTTAGTTTTTATGCTCCACAAATCTGGACCAAACTTCCAGAAAACTGAAAAACAGCTGAAACATGGAGTTTCTTTAAATCAAAGCTAAAACCCTACCTGTTTACAGTTGCATTTGATTAATAACTGGAACATTGATCAACATATTTGATGTGCGGTATTGTAACAGCCGTAATTGTGTAGTAATTGTGTCTGTTTAAGATACTCTAGTATCGCTAATGACGTCACAAGTATGCGCCACTGCTTCTCTGTAGAGAGCGTGGGAGAAACGTGCTAGACGGACATGTTAGCTCCCTAACTTTTAGTAATGTTACAGGTTGTTTGGACTCTGCTCATTTTCATGTCTGATCATATAGCAGCCGTTCGACCGGGCTTTGTAAGGTTGGTGAAGAGAGTATTTATTAAAGGACAACGCTGTGGAATTCCCAGTACCAGTGTGGATGTGAGTTTTTGACCGTCCTGACAAGTCTGCCGTCTCCTCTCCTCACAACCCAAGCGTTACAGTATGTTTAATGATTTGGATGATTACAGACAAAATGTAATGTTTATTGCTTGTTTCATATGTGGTTATGAACTACCTTGCTGCTACACAAATGTCAGTTTGAGACCAATGTGGCATTTGTCTGACAGCACCAATGTAGGTGCTGTCAGACAAGTTATTTAAAAGGTATTTTATGCCATTTTGAACAAATTTATTTTGGGAGGATTTTACATGAAGTTGTTCATAATTGAAAAGAGGACGACAAATAAAACACAACTGAAAATGTGTTCAAAAATTAATCTCTGAAAAGTACGCCATAAGAATTGAGCAGGGACAGGGAAGTTGGTCGGAATTAATGGGAAAATGAATGTTTGTTGCTGACCAGAGTTGAAGGAATGATAGATGCTGCTGCTATGCAAGAAGATAATCCTGGAAGAAATTTTTTTAGAGACTGTAGATGATTTGCAGCTGGGGTGGAGGTTAGCCTTCTAGCAGGCCAATGACCCTAATTTACAACCAAAGTTACAATGGAATGTTCCAGATCAATAACCACTTATAAGTCCAGACCCAAATCCAATTGAGAATGTGTCATAAGATTTGGAAATTGATATTGGCAGACTTGCCTGATGCAGTTTGGCTGAGCTTTGAAAAAGGAATTAGAAAAACCAGCATCTAGGTGTCTAAAATTTCAAGGAGTAGATACTCTTACAGTGCGCTGTAAATGCTAAGCAAACATTTCCCAGTTTCATCAGAGCACATTGAGCACCATACCTTACTAGACCTACAGTATGTGAGTTCAGAGATTCCACATTCATCCAGGTTGGTTCTGAAATCAAGCTGGATTCAATATAATAAACTAGGGATGCACAATATTTAATCTTTGGTCGATATCCGATATGATGATATACTAAAACTCGTTTGACCAATAACCGATACCAATACCAATATTTATCCAAAGCTTGCAGAATGGAGAGGGTTTTTTTCTCTGTGGTTAACTGCTCCCTTGCTTTCCCTTTTGGCCACCATGAACACATCGTAATGGTTGAGTTGTTTTTCAAATGAACAAACAGATATTTATCATATTTTTAAAATGAAAACGCTTAATCAAAAATAACTTTGATTTCTGAGGTTATGTTTCTGCAAGAGCCGTAAATCATTGAGTTCATGTTTAATGTCAGATATGGCATTGTCAGGTGCAGAAATCATAGGTTTCAGTTTTGTCTGGATTAAGCTGCAAAAAGCTGTTCTTAACTACTGGTTAATGTTTACTAATCAGATCATCAAAGAGTTGATCATCCAAAAAGATGACAAGAAACATCAATAAAGTGCTGAATTATCTGGCCTAAAGGAAGACAATATAAAAAAAACAAAATAGGTTCCAGAACAGAGCCATAAGGAACTCCACAACTGACTGTAATGAGCCCAGTATGGTGTATGGTGAATCCTGACTATATGCAGACTTTGTATAGTGACTCTATTTGACAATCCCAATAGTGTCAAACTGACTGTGTTTTGGTACCAAATTAACCTTTGAACTAAAGTTACATTCAGTTTACACCGTTTACGTGATGCACTAGTCTACACAAATGTGACACCACTTTGGAATTTTCCACCCGTGCGAACCCACTGAAAACATGGCAGAACCATGTCATGCATTGGTTTGTTTTCTTGGTTTATCATCACATTTTTTTTGTTCACAGAAAACTTGCAGCTAAATGAAACCTAATAGCTTAGAAAGACGTTGAAACCTCAACTTTTTCTGCTGGATTTAAAATAGATCTGTTTACAAGTCAGCCATCTTGGCCTCCATTAAGCCTGAGTTGAACAATATTAATCCTAGGATAGATGAGACCAAACATGACCTAAACTCCTTCTCATGTGGACCTTTAGACACAAAGATTTAACAAGATCCCACATTACTTAAACATACCTTACAATCAATTTACACTTGTTTGTAAAGCTTTGAATTCCTTTTTGTAAAACAGATTTTACATCTTGTGGAAACATTCTCCACGCTATCTGCTCAACAAAGAATATTTCATGTGCTCAAACTGTGCTTTGTGCCGATAACATGCCACCCCTGTAGAGTTTGTCCTGATTTCATCACACTGTGGTGATTACATTGGAGCTGCATGAGCCTCTGCATTTAACGCTTACTCCTGGGGCAAAGAAAACACAGGCACTATGGAGTGTTTCATATGTTTCAGCTGCATGAATGAGTACGACACACATCAGTCTTCCTGCATCCATTTCCATTAAGCAAGCACTCTCTTCAGTTGACAAGGACAAGCTGCAATCTTCCTACATGACAGAGCAGTGAATCTTACACAGCTGCTTGACTCTTAACGGTGCGTTTCTTTCAAGACAGACCTCTTCCCAGTGCTATGACTGCAACTTGTTCATGCTGTTTGGGGCCATTAAAACAGCTGCACACTTATCTGCCTCTTTGACCTCCCAGGAGAAAAGATATAAGCATCTGTGTTATATGGAGCATTGTGTAAATAGTTTATGATGGTCCTTATTAAATCAGTAGCAGCAGTCTGGGACCATGGGAATGCCATGTTTTCTTGTGTAAAGTGGAGAGGTGAGTCCTCTCCATGTGGCGATGTTAACTTACTTGAAAACCAGCAATACTAACAGTTTTAATCATAGACATAATAAATAGTAGACGCCTCATGGAGCGTTTGTTGCCTATTGTCGCTGACGTGATGTAGGGCCGCCATCTTGTAGCGGTCAACCGCTCCACTCAGCGTTATGTTTGGAAGGCACAATACAGTATCAACGTGTTTCATTAATCATAACTCGCTAAATGCTAAACAGATTCTCACATTTTTTTGCTGGAAACCTTATTCAAACAGCTATAATAGCTACATGTACAAGAACATTTTTTTTTAAGTTTTTTGAATTGGATTAATGGTTTAGCATATTTAAATACTCGTAGTGGGAAAAACAGAATAAAATAGGAATAGAATATTCTGATTTTATGATGAGAATTTTACATCATAATCCATCCATCCATTTTCTTACACCCCGGTCCCTAGTGGGGTCAGGAGGGGTGCTGGTACCCATCTCCAGCGAGACATTTCGGGCAGGAGGCGGGGTCACCCTGGACAGGTCGCTAGTCCATCGCAGAATTTTACATCATAATGTTTTACATATTTATTTAGTAATATAAATATTTCTATAAGTATACAAACACAAAGTACAAATACAGAGAAACAAAGATGATTCAGTAATAATTAATACTGAATAATAAATATTAGGAAATACATATTTATATGCACATGTACAGTATATATATGATACAAATATATCTATATAGTTTTTTCATGTTTTCCAGCCGAGGCGTTTTAGCTTCACAGTGATTCTGAGATTCTTGTGCAGTGAATCCGTCTCTCCTTAAAGACACTTCCCACATCTTTATCTTTAGAAAACCTTCAAAACAACAACAGAAGATTTGGGAGGTGTCTTACTTTGATAAATAATAATCATCATCATCATCAGCTTTATTAAAGACACAAATAGGTCCATAGATAATAATAATAGACCGTATTCCAAATTATTATGCAAGTGATATTTTCTCAGATTTTCTTAAATGGTCAATGCAAATGATGGTCAGTATAATTTGCAAGTCATAAAAAGTCATGAACTATTACAGTATAAATCAAATTTTCCTGAACAAAGCTCCCCATGAGAACAGTATTTTTTTTTCAAAAATAATAAACTCAAAATGCACTGTTCCAAATTATTATGCACAGCAGATTTTCTAAACATTTTATGGATTATAAAGAACTGCAAACTGTCGTTCTTTGAATGTGCTGCATTAAGTGGTCACATGTACTAAAATCAAAATCTATTTCAATCAAAAACATCTCAACACAGTGTTTCCCAACCCTGATCCTCAAGGCACACTGTCCTACATGTTTTAGAGGTTTCCCTGCGTTAATGTGCCTGATTCAACTGACTGCAGTTCAACAAACGCTGATTTCAATCAGTCATCAATTGAAATCAGCTGGACTGAAGCAAGGAAATACCTAAAACATGCAGGGCAGAGTGCCTTGAGGACCAGGGTTGGGAAACACTGTCTTAACAGACCGAGTTCCATGTTAACATAGAACCTCTTTGATATCACAGCACAATTCTTGATCCATTGAACTTGTGAGTTTGTGGAAAGTTTCTGCTTGAATTTCTTTGCAGGATGTCAGAAAACCTTCCTAGAGCTGCTGTTTTGATATGAACTGCATTCCATCCTCACATCTTCTGCTTGAGGAAACTCCAAAGGTTCTCAATAGGGTTGAGGTCAGAGGTCAGAGGAGGATGGTGACCATGAGTTTCTCCCCTTTGATGCCCATAGCAGCCAATGACACAGTGGTATTCCTTGCAGCATGAGATGGTGCATTGTCATGCATGAAGATGATTTTGCTACAGAAGGTACGGCTCTTCTTTTTGAACCATGAAAGAAAGTGATCAGTCAGAAAGTCCAGATACTTTGCTGAGGTCATTTTCAGACCTTAATGGACCCTGAAGCGGTTGACCAGCTCTCTCTCTCTCCCTCTCTCTCCTCATGATTTCGGCCCAAAAAATGACTCCACCACCTCCTTGCTGACATCACAGCCGTGTTGGGATGCGGTGGCCATCCAACACCAATCCACTACTGCGTCCATCTGGACCATCCAGGGTTGCACAGCAGTCATCAGTGAACAAGTCTGTTTGAAAATGCATCTTTATGTACGGGTGGGCCCACTGTGACCGGTTCTGCTTGTGAGCTCTGGTTAGGTGCTCATCTGGTGCACATACTTTACTACTAAGATGCTTTTCTGAATATTGTTTCTGACATGACTCTGTTTTATTGTCCCTGAATGCATGCCATTTTCTGTTGTTACTACCTGCTGGTTCAGGAAGAGTGAAAACTGACTCATTGCAATCTGCTGGATTTTATTAGAAAGAGACATTTTTAAACTATTTTGAATAATTAACTGTGCTTACTGTATTGTTTGATTACTAGGATCAGTTGGAATATATGTTTGATTGAATTGAAAAGATTTCTGTAATGTTCAAGACGACATTTGTTGTGAATGAGTGGACAATCTCAGAAACAAACTCTTATAGCAAGTAAGCAAGCATGTAGAAGCATGTAGTGACAGAGAGCAAACAATTCCTTATATATACACTGCTCAAAAAAATAAAGGGAACACTCAAATAACACATCCTAGATCTGAATGAAAGAAATATTCTCATTGAATACTTTGTTCTGTACAAAGTTGAATGTGATGACAACAAAATCACACAAAAATCATCAATGGAAATCAAATTTATTAACCAATGGAGGCCTGGATTTGGAGCCACACACAAAATTATAGTGAAATAACACTACACGCTGATCCAGCTTTAATGTAATGTCCTTAAAACAAGTCAAAATGAGGCTCAGTATTGTGTGTGGCCTCCACGTGCCTGTATGACCTCCCTACAACGCCTGGGCATGCTCCTGATGAGGTGGCGGATGGTCTCCTGAGGGATCTCCTCCCAGACCTGGACTAAAGCATCCGCCAACTCCTGGACAGTCTGTGGTGCAACGTGACGTTGGTGGATGGAGCGAGACATGATGTCCCAGATGTGCTCAATCGGATTCAGGTCTGGGGAACGGGCTGGCCAGTCCATAGCTTCAATGCCTTCATCTTGCAGGAACTGCTGACACACTCCAGCCACATGAGGTCTAGCATTGTCCTGCATTAGGAGGAACCCAGGGCCAACCGCACCAGCATATGGTCTCACAAGGGGTCTGAGGATCTCATCTCGGTACCTAATGGCAGTCAGGCTACCTCTGGTGAGCACATGGAGGGCTGTGCGGCCCTCCAAAGAAATGCCACCCCACACCATTACTGACCCACTGCCAAACCGGTCATGCTGAAGGATGTTGCAGGCAGCAGACCGCTCTCCACAGCGTCTCCAGACTCTGTCACGTCTGTCACATGTGCTCAGTGTGAACCTGCTTTCATCTGTGAAGAGCACAAGGCGCCAGTGGCGAATTTGCCAATCCTGGTGTTCTCTGGCAAATGCCAAGCGTCCTGCACGGCGTTGGGCTGTGAGCACAACCCCCATCTGTGGACGTCGGGCCCTCATACCATCCTCATGGAGTCGGTTTCTAACCATTTGTGCAGACACATGCACATTTGTGGCCTGCTGGAGGTCATTTTGCAGGGCTCTGGCAGTGCTCCTCCTGTTCCTTCTTGCACAAAGGCGGAGGTAGCGGTCCTGCTGCTGGGTTGTTGCCCTCCTACGGCCTCCTCCACGTCTCCTGGTGTACTGGCCTGTCTCCTGGTAGCGCCTCCAGCCTCTGGACACTACGTTGACAGACACAGCATACCTTCTTGCCACAGCTCGCATTGATGTGCCATCCTGGATGAGCTGCACAGTGCAGTCCCACACAAAGCACTGACTGGACATGCTGAAAAATAACATAGAACTTGTTCAATGTTCTTCATCTGGTTCTTGTGAAACCCCCACACCCTGTCCTGAGCACATGTCCAGGACCACATTGGGCAACTGCCTATATCAGGAGTGGGCAATCCTGGTCCTGGAGGACCGGTGTCCTGCAACTCTTAGATGTCTCCCTGGTCCAACACACTTGAATCCAACAGCTGAATCACTTCCTAAGTGCAGTCAAGTTCTCCATACTCCTGCTAATGACCTCATTATTTGACTCAGGTGTGTTGAAGTAGAGATACATCTAAAAGTTGCAGGAGACAGGCCCTCCAGGCCTGGAGTTGCCCACCACTGGCCTATATGGACAATATAAAAGAAACGTCACTATATTTGTATGTATGATTTTGACCTTGCATGCATAAAAAATTGCTTTGCTTATAATGTTTTGAAATTCATCTTGTATCATCATTCTTCTGTGAAAATGCATCAGTAAAAGACCCAAACTAAAGTTCTGATCGACACAGGTCAGCCAAGAACAGAACAAGAACCAGAACATAGTATTCCTACACTTTTAAATCCATGAGGAATATTAGGAACACCTGTCTGACGGGAGTTGAGCTACTACAGTCCACCGTGCTCTCATTCAAACTCTACACTGATTTGTCTTGCTGCCTGCTTCATTACTGGTGGTAACTGTATTTACATAGCTGCTTAGATCCAAGTGTTAGAAGCAGCCTCTTAATTAAATCAAATGCATTGTTGCACTCTTGTCTAAATGTTCCCCCAACAGACAGCAAAGGGCAAACTGCCACCCAATGCAAAGGAAATTAGGTGCATTAACAAGTCAATGAGAAATTCATGTGTGTATAATTTCACAGTGAGCACATCTGACCTTTGTTAATGATGCCACTCAGAACCCCGCAGGTGGTGTTTCTCAAATAAACTCCCGGGGGATCCTCCGTGCATCGCTGGAGCTGCGCTCCCTCCTCCTGACACACGGAGGAGGAGAAAGGAAGAGAACACATTCTATTAAAAAGTGAAAACAAACGGAGAACATTGTCTGTCAAAACTCAGCAGGTGTTTGCTTTATTTTTTTTTTATCAGCTTTGTCTTCTTCCCCTTTAAAGCATCCAAACAGAAATTGTGTGGCAGAAAATTCCTGAGAGGCATGTTTTCATTTGAGAGTGCTCATCTGTGAATGCATGTTATTTTTATTCCTCTCAGCAGAAGACAGAGAGAAAGCGAGCACGTGAGAGAGATGAAGAGTGGGTGAGGGGTGGAAGTGCTTATCCCATTCACAGGCTGGCTTTCTTCTCCTGTGGAGAGAAACAAAAGAGAGAGAGAGAGAGCGCATGAACAGTGTCCTCCATTCACAATTGCTTAAATTCACTCTTGCGTTTTTGCTGTGATAGATCGCTATTGAGATCTGCCTCCAGCCCATATTTGTCAAGTTTTGGACTTGAGAATATGGGAAATATTTATCCGCTGGACCAGGGGCCTGGGGTCTGGGGTCTGGGTGTTGTGAAGGGTTTTTTGAATGTTAATTTTTTTTTGTTAATATTGTATTTTACATGGGCTACACTGTTGCCTTGCAGCAAGAAGGTCTTGGGTTCGATTCCCGGCCCGGGGTCTTTCTGCATGGAGTTTGGATGTTTGATGCGCTGCTTGGAAGAACTGGACGGTTCTGAACTTCGCAAGGAGTCACCCCGGTCCTGCTCAACTTTTTAAACACACAGAAACTTTTAAATGTCCTTTTCTTATTATCTTTTAGTTTAATTTAACTGACTAATTGTATTTATTAAGGAAAAAGTGAAAATGTACTAATTTCTGTATAATCTTGCAAATGCCATGTCTGAAATGTTTGAAGTATCAATAAACTATTTTGAGAGGGGAAAAAAAAGAAATCACAGTTTGACCTTTTATTGTTTTTGTTAAAAACCGCCGGGATTGACTTTAATGTTCTGAAATCTGACTTTCTGAAAAAAATTTAGTGGGATGAATTTGTTAGATTTGTTTAATTAATCCAATGGAACATAAACAATATTAATGTTTCATTTACTTAATTCAGATATGTCAACTGGTTCCACTAAACTAGGTTATTTATATTGAACATGAGAATGTTAAATTCAGTCAACTAAATCAATCAACTCAATAATGTTGAATAAACTGAACTAAACTGGTGTAAGTAAATTCTTTTAGCATCTTGTAAATTTAACTTCAAAAGCCAGGAAAGTTAAAGTTAAACAAACTTATGTCTAAATTTTGGATTTACTTAAGTGTATTTATTTGTCTTTACTTAAATGATTATGTTAAAAGTAAATGTGTAACATTTAATTAACAAGGTTTAGTGGAAACAGTTGACATAACTTTTTCCCCCCAAAAAATCTGTTTATTGTCTTTTATATTTCAAAAGAGACAGAGACAAGTAACTCACAAACACATAAAACACCAAGCAAAATCAAAAGAAAACACATGAACAACTTAAACCTTCAAGGTGACAAACATTAGTTGATTGCAGTGAAACAGAGTACTTTAAGTTTGTTATCTCAGGGATGTATGTTGAGACTTAGTCCAAGAAATGTAATTACAGTCCATAAGGTAGGTGGAAGGTGATGGCATCGGCCTCCCTGAATTTAGGCTTCCAGACATCAGTGACTCAGTTTTGGAATTTGGAATTAATGTTAATTTGGAATTAACATGAAGATAACAGACTTACAGCCACCATAAGAATAAAAACAAAAGCAAAATTAGTTACAGTACATTCAGTCATTCATCATAATGAGTATTTATATTTTCCAAGAACAGCAAAAACTTTTCCCATATATATTTTTGAACACAAAATATTTACCCTTAATCATAAAGCTGAATTTCTCCAAGGCAAGAGAGTTGCCTTGACAAGAGTTGACATAACTTTAAGTAAATTTAACATTTCATTTCTTATAGTGTAGGATTGTCAAAGAAAGAAAGTTTGTGCTATTCATTTGTATTCTACGACAGCATATTAGGGCCACTAATTAAAAAATAAAAAATAAAAATTTCAAGAAAAAAGCCATAACATTATGAGAGTAAAGTTGTAATATTGTCACTTTACTCTTGTAATACTACGATTTTATTTTCTTATCACATTGGAGAAAGCCTACAAAATAGTCCCCTTATTTTCAACAGCCTACAGGAGGCATCAACTTTTCATGAAAGCAATAGAAAAGTTAATCAAGGGACGGATGACAGATGTGTTGTTGTTTTTTTCTGGTGCTTGTACGCCCCTCCCACCCCAACCCTTCAGTACCTAAACCACACACCTCCGCCTGCCCTATCTGGTGTCACCCTGGGAAACTGCCTATATCGAAAAGTGGCGCAGCTAAAAAATGAGAAAATTACTTCATTGTATTGAAAAAAAAACCAAATGAAACTAGTATTTTTTAAATCAGTTTTAAATTTAAAAACATTTCTCTGTTGCTGCCCAAATGTGAAAAAACTTTGATGTGCACTGAAAGTAACAAAATGTGTTCAGTTCAAGAGGTGTACATTTTTTACAAGGCACTTAAAAGCAGAAATTAAAAGGACACCTGGTAGAGAAACACTGTGAGGTCAAAACGGTGCACAATTCTCATTTGAGAGACCTGAAATAAAGCATATTGATTACAGGACTGATGGCCCACCATCTGTCAATACAGCAATCTACCAAATTGACAGAGCCTCCCGATGCATCGTGAGGATCCAAACAGCTGGATTCACTCACAGAAACCAAACACATTGACCTCAGTCAAGCTGGAAGCTTTCCAGAGAGTCTGTGATTTATAATTCCTGAGATCTGGTGTTTCAGCCCACATGTGGGAAATAACCCAGGCTGTGGTTTAAACATGAGGCACAAAACGTGTTCATGCAGCTGCAATGCAAGAAAAAGACTGACTCACTCTTCAACAGACCTGGGACTCCATGTCACTTCGTCTGTGTGTACATGTGAGAATGTATTTATATGGATAATAGATATCATTCATTATTGTAAACTGATGAGTCTATAGAACTGCCTTGGCTTCAGTTTATTCCTTCTTTGGTAAATTATTGGTTTTTAAAATAGTGTTTATTTTGTTTCCTTTTTTGAATGTTGTAAATTCAGCAAAATAAAGCTAATCTGAATCTTGGATTTAACCTCAGTTGTCATGGCTTTTTTGTGACTTTTCTTGAGTAAATTAGTTTTTATTTCATAATTTCCACTGCTTTACTGAACTTTATATTGAGAGGTAATCATAAATATTATAGGAACTTTATTTTTGTGTGTCTTAACTCTCATTATGTCATTAAGTTTTTTTATGCCTGGAGATTTAAAAAACAAAACAAAAACTTAACCATTAATCAATCAAGGAAAGAAAAAGCAAAAAAGTTCAGAATATTAGCAGCATTTTCATAAAGTAATTGTCAATAGTACTTTGAACCAGCCTTACATCTTTATAAAGATTTTCTCTCTCCACATGTTTGGACAGCAAATAAGAATATTTGAGGTAGACTGGTTTGCAGTTTTATCTCACATCACTGTATTAGCTGGAGTGACAGGTTCCACTGATTACATGCATACACATATGAATGGACAGGAATAGGCCAAAAGGTGCTGCATAAACCCTGACCCTCACCAATCTGATTTAGATTAAGTAGCACCCTCAGGATGCTGAAACCAAGAGACTACTGATGTGTCGTTTTGCCTTGGCCTGACAAAGCCGCTGCTCTGTGGAGTACAATCTGTCATTTTCAACGGCTGAACTCTTCAGCCCTGCAGAGACTGCTGCTGGCTCACCTTAAGGGTAATCAATTAAGAGCCTTCATGAAGTCAATGTAGCTTGCATTTGGAGAAATGTTGGCAGCGATGTACAGATCACATGTTTTGATTTCTGTGACTCGTCCAACACAATTGAGCAGTCACTGTGATGTTGGCAGCTGTGGGAAACCCAACCCACTGGATTATTGACCACTTTACCTCTGGAGAATGCGGTCAACTCCACAGGAAACTAGACATTCACAGCTTTTCATCACCGTGTCCATCTCAAACTGAATTTTAAAATTCTAATTTTCTGCAGTTTTCACTAACAGTTAGCAGGTAGACAACAGGGAATGGGAATCCTTGATCTAATATTTTGCAGCAGGTTGTTTGGCCAGCACTATCAGGATAAAAAAAGCCTGAATAAACTAATTATGATTTCCTCCCTGTTTGTTCATCTAAAGCATTAATAAGGATAAATACATTTTAAAATACAGTTACTGTGTGATACAAACCACACGTCTTTATGCTGTTCTAAAGAAGTGCATTACAAATGGGATTGCTTTTCAAGAGCAGCATTTGTGTTTGTCAGGCTTTAATTACTATGACACACAGTCTTGCAGTTACCAAAAAAAGATGTCAAATATTTCACGATAACGTTTGTGATGACGCCCACCTTGTATCTTGTATTCATGTACAGTTTCTCTGTGTAAGAGAATGTCTGAGATTCACCTTCAAGCATGACAACTACCCTAAATATACAGCCAGAGCTACAAGGGAATGGTTGAGATCAATGCGTATTCATATGTTATAATGTCCTAGTCAAAATTATAACTTTAATCTACTTAACAACATGTAGCAAGGCTTAAAGATTGCTATTTAAAGACACTGTCAATAATTTTCAAGCCCTGTTGCTAAGAACAATAAGTAAATCAAACTTTAAGAATTCAGCAATTAATAAAACAGCAATCTAATATCAAAGATTGTATGATGTGTCATAATTTTCAGGTCAACATTTAAGCCAGTCAGATGTCGGCTCACAGGAGGAGCAGCAGGAGGTTCCTGTCACTGTGTGGAAATGCTGGTGCAGAGTAACTGAGACGCCTGGTTGTAAAAACTGCAGCCACATTACTCTCATGAGATTGTGGCGTCTGCAGCTGCATGATGTCAGCATGAGCAATGATCCAAAATCAAGCCAGGTGCTTTGGCTGACTGGGAATCGGATAGATACAAGTTTGGATGTGGTTTCATGAACCTATAATGCTTTTGGTAACAGACTCATTTACCCATAATTCTCCAAGAGTAAAAGGCAAGAATTATTGGCCAAATAGAAGAAACATAAATCAAGCCTGCAGTAAAACCTCAAAGGGGCATTATTATGTGTTTTCCAGTCACATAATGCCATTTTATAGCACAATCAAGTAACCCTACTACCTCCAGTTGTTATAAAAATGCTGTATATATCAAATATGATCTAAAAGAAACTTGACTTCATAATTTAATGCCTTGAAATTGGGCACATGCCTCTTTTTTTTTTTTATCGCCCCGCAAGGGGTCTTTTTTTTGTGGGCTCTAGTGTCCGTTTTTCAAAGTAGGCTGACAGGAAAGGGGGAAGAAGAGGGGGGAAGACATGCGGTAAATGTCGTCGGGTCCTGGAGTTGAACCCGCGACAGCCGCGTCGAGGTTACGTTTGCCTGAATGTGGGTCGTGCTAACCCCTCCGCCACCACGGCACGCCCGGCACGCCCGGCACATGCCTCTTTAAAATATCATACTCTTTCTGAAACTGAAGAGAAGAAGTAACTTCTATAAAGAGCTCCGCAAATGCGCAGTTCTACCAGGTGTTTGCTAATTGCTGCTGGCTAGTCTGAAGGAGCTGAGTGTGGGAGGGATGCTCTGTGAGGCAGAAGTTTGGAAACTGCAACTCCAAGGAGGAGCTTAATTAATGCTCGAAGGTAGGTCCATCCCAGGCATTGCGCCGCTAAATGGTTGCCATGGAGATTAAAGGATTTCTCAATCATGCATGAAAGAATCAAAGTATGTTTTTGATAAGGGAATAATATAACATTATTTCCTGTTATATTATTCCAATTTATTTCTTTATATATTTATAAAGAAATAAATTGGGGATATTACTGGGCCTTAAAAGACTGCATCCATTGGTACATGTGTAATGTTTTCATTACACATGTACCAGCTTTCATGTGCAAACTGTTAAAACTGAGGTAGTGACATTGTCAGATTTTTAATCAACAGGCTAGTAATTGACAAGCAAGGTGTGACTATTTTGGTCTGTATTATGTTTAAAAGTTAAAGCGTGAGATTGGGTTGTGCATTTATACGCTGCACTTTCTCAGCTTGCAGGCCTTTTGTTCTGAGGCTCTTTGTGGAGTCTGCCTCAGACTCATAGAAACTCACTGCTGCTTAGTGAGTTGAAGGAGCTGCTTCTTTGCACACACAAAGACCCCTACACACTGATACACACACACACATATACAGCACATGCACAAAGGCTCAAGCTCTGCCAGCATTTTGTGGGATAATCTACCTTCCTGAAGGTTTGCTAAAGCACCCCTCCCATCTTCTCCTCCTCTCACCCCTTCTTATCAGCCCCCAGTAAGGAGTATGCGGTTTCCTGTCAGCTGCTGGTAGCAGTGAACGGCCTCTCCAAACAGGAACAAGCATGAAAACATTCCAAAGCTGAAGGAAACTGTGTCCTCAAATTTCCCCCGTTCCTTCCTCATCTGCCTACTTGTCCCCCCCACATTGTCCCTCCAGACATGTCCACATGTCTCAAACTGCTCCTTCTGGAGTTTCACCATGGCAAGACACGGCACAACAAAGAATGAGCATGGAGATAAAGATGACTGTTGGTCTGTCTGAAGAGCAGGTTGGAGATGAGAAGTAATGTTATGAAGCAAAGTATGTGTCTATGACTCTAAGCCAAGGATGGTCAAGTAGACTGTTTTGATTTGGGACCAAAATTGAAACATTTGTTACATTTTCAGCTGGTGCAGTTCACGTTCATGCTTTGAAAAACCTGTTTCCCCCCCCCTGCCTGTGGTGGCACTACACCATGAGCCACTGAAGGACATGCCACAAAAACCTCTGAAGAAGACACTGGGCGCAACTTCCTTCCTCACAAAATGTGAACAAAAATTGAGAGGTGTCAGATTTTAGTGGTCTTTTGTCTTTCATAAAAGAACACAAAATATTTCTCCCACTAGGGTTGGAATCATATTTGTTTTGGTTGAAGTAGGCGGAGCTCCACTAGGGTTGCTAGGTGAGGGACAATGTTCGCCAATTGTGATGTCAGTATTGAAGGGATTTTTAAATTGTATGTTCGTATTTCTAACCTGATAGAATGTGGAAAAGTTCAAGGCAAACACAATATATGCTTTCACGAAGCAATGCTTTTCTTGCAGAGGAGTTAAAAACTACCATCATCAGAGTGTCTGTTCTCCAGAGCAGGAGTGGAAACACTTTCCTTCAGTGTGCTTGTTCACCCCACTATTCTTTAAGTTGTTGGAGAGTTTGTTCGAACTGTACAAGGTTGAACAGAGAGCCAAGTCAGAAGTGGCTGTTCAAAGCGAGCGTGGCGGCAAAGAACTGTTTGAGGATCTGTTTGAAGAGTAAATTTGTGTAATGTCACATGAGATTGCTCTCTGAAACCAGACAGCAAGTGTGGATAAAAAAGAAAGATGGGCAGAAAAAAAACGAGCTAATTATATGAAGGCAACAACTACCAAAGCAGACAGAGGCGGCGTCCTGTGGATGTTTTCTGGCAGTTGAAAGAGGGAGGTGATGTAGATCTACATGGAAAAATAGCGGACTCTGGATGCTGTCACGATAACGCCGACTGCATCAAAGTCAACAAACATTTGGTTTCATGTCAGTGTGCATGCTCCAACATAAGGCTTTAAAACCGTGTCAATCTCTGTGGGTTTCTCTCCTGGCATGCAAGATTAGGCCAAGAGCGTTTCAGGGAGTTCTGTGAAACGTGTTTAATAACAACTTGCTTTCTTTCAAAGAGTGGTAAATAGATAAAGGTAGAGCAAGATGTCTTCACTAGTCTTCTGCATTTTTTAGAGTTCTAATTTTCCACTCACTCAACTTATCTCTTTAGTTGGATGATTTCGGGAAGCAGAGGGAATAAGGACCAGGCTGAGATGAGAAAAAAAAAGATTTTTCCTCTATTTTTCCCAGGTTCGGCAGCTTTTTCCAGACTATGATATGCTGCAGCATCTTTCCGAGCTCCCACATAAATGATTTAGCAGCATATTGAAATTACACAGTGTGCTCCTCTGTTTAAATTGCAGAGCTGCTCACTGCTCAAGTACTTGAGAAAAGAGGGCCTTTAGAAAATGGAACAGACTTTGCTTTATTAAATTTAATTGCCAGACTGTTTGCTGCTTGAGCGAAAGTGATGATGTCCTTGTGCAGATTTTTGTTTCTTTCTGTGGTTAGCCTATGAAAACCTATAAGAATACAGTTGAATGGAAGTAACTTTTTGGATCCGGCCATGTAATATTCTGAGAACGGCTTTGGAAAAAAAAGATTTCAAAAACAGACAGAAGCAGACGTCCTTCAGGAATACATCACTCGAGCTTATAAAAGTTTAATTCTGAAAAATGTTTTCTTTTTCTTTTTTGTTTTTGCTGTTTTTAAAGTTTTCTTCTTACTATCAAATCTCATCATCCCCAGTAACTGAACTTGGTACAATTTAATTTAATTTCCTTAAATTTACGGTGATAAGATTTAGTGTGGAAACACTTTTTTTCTCATCACATGATCATCAACTGGAGGTTAATACTGGAGCAAACCACAAAGAAAACAACCGGAAGTAAAAGGAGGATCATGACACAACATGTCTTCTAAAGACTTATGGCATCTCTCATTTAATGGAAACACCACAATTGTAAAATTATATTTTTAGTAAAATATTGATAAAGTTTTGCACATATTTGTAATGATGTAGTCGTGTAACCAAAATTGCATCATCTTGTTTGTAGGGAATTGTCCACCTCCTTTTCTCAACACCAGGTCCGGATTAAACTATTTGACGCAAAGCTCGCTGCAAAGTTTTGTGTGATTGGTCAGATTTTGTGGCCATGTCTTATGCAGTAATGTTGACATTTCACTTCCACTACTCAGTTTTTGCATTCGCAGGCGACATGAACACTTTTGAGTAAAGTTTATCAGATGCAGTAAAGAATAACTTACATTTGTACAATTCTTCACAAAATACCAACAAAGATTGTCAAATAACTACAAAGCCTTGGATGAAAATTGCTCAGACGTTGTCCACGTAGGAAGGTGCCTGCAAGAAGGTGTGGCACACTCTTTGCAACAGTTTCATTAAACTGAATGCCGTGTGTGAATTGTGTGTGTGTGAATATAAATACCCTGCAACCTTTTGCCGTTAAATGTAAAGTGAGGTAGACTTTAGGCTCAACTGTTCGTCATGCACTCTCCAAACCGTGACTTTATAGAGCAGGAAGAAGAAGAAAGCAATTGTTAAAAGAAAGCCTTAAGATGTCCCATTTCCAGTTTGCCACAAC
Source organism: Xiphophorus couchianus (assembly GCF_001444195.1). NCBI lineage: Eukaryota > Metazoa > Chordata > Actinopteri > Cyprinodontiformes > Poeciliidae > Xiphophorus > Xiphophorus couchianus. Next base: position 22,568,742 of record NC_040234.1, on the reverse strand, counting down.
TCGTATTGTGGACACAAGCAAAGAAGTTCATGCAAAACACTATGCGCGGGTGGAAAAACCACCTTAATCACATTAATTCGCATGATAAAATACAGTGGTGGCAACATTCATGCTGTGGGAATGCCTTTTTTTTTTTATCAGGGTCAAAGTTGGTTGGAAGATTGAAAGAGCTAAATGCAGGGCAAACCTGAATGAAAGAGTCTCAGTTCTTGGGTTGTTGTGACTTTTTTTCCTTCTTGCTTGGCACCGTGGTGTGTGCAGGGCTTCTGCTTCACACCTGAGAGTCATCTCATCAATTCACCCACTCAAGACATGATACTCATTCATCACTACATAATCAGCGGACGGGGTAATCCTCTTCTCCTGCTCTCCATGTCTTTCATGTCATTGTCTTCTTAGGAACCAAATTGAATTTTTCCTCGAGTCCTCTCTGAAGACTCCTCCATGCAAATCATGACTTCAGGCTATGACCAAAAACCAATCAGTTACTGTATAATATTTTTATTGCTCTATTTTGGTAAAAATCAGGCTCTTGATCTACGCTTTGCTTCGAAGGATTGGGTCTGGACTCTCAGCTGTTGAGAAACAATTTCTTCCTGGAGGTTGAAGTTTTAAACTTTACCCAATAGCTCATGTTTGGCCATGACATACACTCATCGGCACTTTACTAGGTACACCTGTCCAACTACTAATTATCACAAATGCCAGATGGGTTGGTCTGAGTATTTCACAAACTGCTAATCTACTAGGATTTTCATGCACAGTCATCTCTAGGGTTTACAGAGAATGGTCCGATAAAGAGAAAATATCCAGTGAGCGGCAGTTCTGTGGGCACAAATGCCTTGTTGATGCCAGAGGTCAGAGGAGAATGGCCAGGCTGGTTCTAGCTGATAGAGCAGCAACAATAACTCAAATAACCACAACCAAGGTATGCAGAAAAGGATCTCTGAATGCACAACACATCAAACCTTGAGGTGGACGAGCTACAGCAGCAGAAGACCACACCAGGTGCCACTCCTGTCAGTTAAGAACAGGAAACTGAGGCTACAATTCAAACAGACTCACCAAAAATGGACAATAGAAGATTGGAAAAACGTTGTCTGTTCTGATGAGTCTTGATTTCTGCTGCAACATTTGGATGGTATGGTCAGAATTTGCCATCAGTAACATGAAAGCATGGATCCATCCTGCCTTGTATCCACGGTTCAGGCTGGTGATGGTAAAATGGTGTGGGGGATATTTTCCTGGCAAACTTTGGGTCCATTAGTACTAATTGAGCCAATGCCACCTCAGTATTGTTGCTGACCATGTCCATCCCTTTATGACCACAGTGTACCCATCTTCTGATGGCTACTTCCAGCAGGATAAAGCGCCATGTCATAAATCATGTGAATCATCTCAGACTGGTTTCTTGAACACATCGATGAGCTCACTGAACTCAATGGCCTCCACAGTTAACAGAACTCAATCCAATAGAGCCCCTTTGGGATGTGGGGGAATGAGAGATTCGAATCATGGATGTGCAGCCGACAAATCTGGAGCAACTGTGTGATGCTATCATGACAATATGGACCAGACTCTGAGGAATGTTTACAGTACCTTGTTGAATCTATGGATTAAGGCAGTTCTGAAGACAAAAGAGGGTCCAGCCCGGTACTAGCAAGGTGTACCTAATAAAGTGGCCAGTGAGTGTATGTAATGTGCAAGTTCTACACTATGAAGCTTGGGGATGGTCAGTCCGGGCAATCTAAACACTAATGACCATCATCAACGTTTCTCAGCAGATCAATATGATCTCTGAACACACGTTCTCTCTGAATCCTTCCATTGGCGATGTTCTCCATCAGAGCCAAAGCGCTTCACAATTACGCGGCTCACCTTAGCGCAGCTAAGTATATGTGATTGTATACACACTTTGGTCACCTTAAAAATAATCAAACCTGACCTGTTTAGACTCACTCTGCTGATCCAACCATGTTTTCTTTTTTTTAGTGAGAATAAATTTACTCCATAGACGCTTTCCGTGCGCTTCGACGTGCGTTACATCTTTATGAGGAAAAGATTCGAGTGAGGTTTTCACATCCTTTTATTTTTATTTTCTTTATTTTATGTGCGTGTTACGTTATTGTCTGAGGATAAAGTTCAGTTCCATTGTTTACATTTAAACAATAAAATATTAAAATCATGAAAATAACAAAATAGCAATAAATGTAGTCAGATTTAAGTGTATTTAGGTGAGTTTTGATGCTTCGTAGTTGGATATTGTTCACAGAAAACGTTTGTGTGGTTGCCGTACATTTTCACGCCAGGGAAAAGTGTGTGTATATTTACGCAAACTTTGACGCATAGTTCATTTTTATACATGCCGACTTAAAGCACCGCTTTATACATGAGGCCCCAGAAGATTCTTGGTTTGACTGCTGGAGGGAAGTGGGACTTTGTAAACACAAAATATAGTGTGTTTATATATGCAAAATATAGTGAAGTATATTAGATATTTACAAAAATATATACAGACAAATACTTGAAATGTTCAATACCATGAAATCCCCCAGAAAGTTAGTTTTTCCTTTCCTTATCCAAGGCAACGGTTCACAGTTCAATTCCTTGACAGAAGTAAGAGGGATGGTGGAAAGGGATCCAATTCAGTTCAGTCCAGAGAGAGAATGAGAATATGGATGTGGCTGTAGGCTTGATCACCTTCTACCACACTGGAAGGATTAGAGGGGATGTGACAGTTCTCTTGGTCCGATGAACCTAGGTACATGTGAGTTCTCAATATTCATTCATATTAAAATCAGTTATTTATGTATATTTTAGATTTAAAAAAAGAGTAGAGGAAAAAGAGAGAGAAAGAAAATACTTTGAAAAGTCATTAACATGACAATGTATGGAAATTCAAGCTGCATAGATCAGTTAGGAGAAGATTATGAGGATTATGATGATGACTGGACTCCCTCAGCCATGGATGATATTGAGATGCCAACTATGATGAAGACTATCAGGATCAAATATCAGACCAATATAGTAATTGAGGTTCAAAACACTACTCTAGACACAGTCAGACATGAATCAGTGAAGACCAATGTGAAAAGCAAAGAATACAAATGGACAAAAATACAGTCAAGCTCCATATGATGGAGCCTTGGCGAAAATTCAAACTGGGAGACTCGACCAGCTTCACCACATCATCTAATCACTATGCCCGACCGCAGCCAATCCGGACCGGAGCTTCACGCCGCTCCAGCCAATCGTCGTCCAAAGACACCTTCAAAAGTCCAAGCTACCCTGGGTCTTCCTGCTCGTCAGCCGTGCTTCGACCCACCTCCTCCCCTTCTCCACCTTCACCATGAGGGTCGTCCTCCAGGATCCCTTGTGCTCTTCCTCTCCAAGCTCCGCTCCACCACCAGTTTCGGTCCCGGGGGAAAGACTATCCCGAGCTCTCCGAGCAGACCGCCTGCTCACGGCGATCCTCGGCTCTCGGTCTTCTGCCGGGTCCGAGCGCCAAAGAAATTGTACCATTAAATCTTTTAACTGCTATTTCCTTCTCCGTGTGAGTCTCTCCAGATTGAATTGATGTCATTGCCAGTGTTGAGGAAGGCACAGAGAACAGATGTGCCATGACTAGGAAAAACTACCTAAAATGTTCCATACTTTCTAAATATTACAGGCAACATTTGTTTTTGCGTCTAAAACTCACATTGTTGAGAACCAAAAGTTCTAAGAAAAGCCTGCCATATCAAATGTGATACAAAAATATATAATAAACTAAATGATGTGTCAAAATATTGTTTTAGATTTTGTTTCAAGGCTGTATCCAGATCCGAGTTCTAACAAATTAAAAAATGTTGATGGGTTTACAGGGCTACGGAAATGAGGACTTTTTAAATAAATCTTTAAATTAATAAAATGAATAAAAATAAATAATTCTTGAAGAAAATGTATTTTTGGGAACCTAACTTCAACAACAAAAATAAAATGGTAAAGGAAAAAATATATATTATCAACAGAAATGGGAAAAATTACCCTGGTCACTATTGACTCCAGAAATTTTTATACTAATGACTGCCACTCTTTTCAGATTTTGTTTTATGAAGCAGTGTACAATTTCACTTCATAGCTATAAAATACTTTGTATTGAAATTTAAAATTTCAATTAAAATACATTGAAGTTGACAAAATGCAAAATAAATCAAGGCTATCAAGAGTAAAGCACTGTGTCGGTGTGTTTAAGCTTCAGCTGGGTGAACGGTCGGAACACCTTGTGTCGGTTAACCCTGAGAACAGAATTTTCTGAGTTCCATCTCCTAGATTCAAATATGAAGAAAGTTAAAACTGTGTTATTTTCACTCTGCCTTCTGCAGATAATTTGAGCAGTACCAGGAACATGTCACAAAAGGCTTCACAAACTCATCAATTTCATATAACCCGGTTGTAGATTTTGGTAGAAAGTGAGGTTAACTAAAGGTGAACAGTAACCACAAGTTTTTGGGTCGACGTAAAGACTTTGCTTTGTTTTTTTGTGTCTTTTGCGCTGGGAAGAGAGAAGTGTTTGCTGACTAGTTGAAAAGCCCCCCTTTGACTCTGCTGTTCAAACATCTGCATCTGGTCCAAACTGGGATGAGATAAGAACTGAGCCAATGGTTGGAAGTGTTTCCACTCCAGATTCTGGTACTTATTTGTAGAAATGTGGAGATGGCAACCAATGTGTATGCATTAAATCTGAGATCAGAAAACACATCATACCAATTCTGCTCTGCCCTCTAAATGTGTTCATCCTGCACTGTAATACCGGCAGGAATAGGAGATAACCACAAAATGAGTCTACAGAGCTGTTCAATTCTACAGATACACTAAAATTCACAACGAATTCACTCACCCATCCAAATAATTGAGTTTGAGTGTTTCAGTCACATCCATTGGCACAGATGTATAAAATTTAGCACTTGTGAAAGAATGGGCTTCTAGATCAGCGAATACTTGTCAATTGAAGTCAATAATGCTAAATCTCCAAGCTTTGCTTCCATGAGAAATGTGCACAAAACTTTGCCAATACTATGTTAATGTCGAAAAAACATAATTTCACAATTACAATGTTTCCATTAAGTAAGAAACTCAACTAAAATCTAGTCCTGGTTTTGACACAACAGAAACCTTGAAGACAAATTAGGCCTTCTTGTCCAACATCAGTGTCTGACCTTATAAATGTCTTGGAAGATGTCCATCAGTGTTAGTAGTCTTAAGCTACTGACACAAACCACGAACAAGAAGATGACAGGAAATGGTTGGAGTATCATGGAGCTGCATGTTTTTTAGTGACTTTTTAAAGTGTGATTCTAATTGCATTTTTTATTTAATGGAAACAACACAATTGCCAAATTTTGTTTTTTCAACATTGTTGGAACATTAGCTTCTTTTCCATTTATCTTAAAATTACATAAGTGTTTACAAAGATGCCTACATGGATTACAAATCTAATATAATATTATACACGCACAGGTATTGACATTATTTTCTCTCCACAAAGTTGTCACTTAACTTAATATGTGTGTGAAGTCAGTTGACTTTTAATGCAGCGATACTGATGTTTGATTGGTGCTTAGACTGCAACAGAGGCCCGGCCTCGCTCCTCCCAGCACTTTAGAGAAATGTGACATCGTACGTGCCCATAAGCGGTATCTCCTCAATCTTCATTGGCCAGACTCTTCTGCAGCAGCTCTATGTAAGAACTGGAATTCAGGTCCGCCTCACACTTCAAACAAAGCCTCTGCTCAAGATGAGCGACACAGTCAGATTAAGAGGGGTACTGAATTTTAGATAAACCAACATCCTGACAGTGACTAGCAGATTCTCAAGGGAATTCAATTTTGCAGTTTCCCCCCACCAGCATGAATGGGAATTCAGTCATCCTTTTTTCCATGACAAAAAAAGTCTTTAAAGTTCTTTCAGAGCAGGTCACAAGCATCTTGTTTCATTGTGTTGCTGGAGCTTCACACCTCTTATAAATAATGAATGAGGACTAACTGTTTGCCTTGTAAAATTGTTTCCAAGTAATGTAAGCCCCATGCTCAGAGGGTGCAGTCAGTGAGGGAGTAAAGTATCTGCACTTCTTTCACCTTTGGACCAGCTGCTCTCAATAAATGTTTCTAAATGTCTCTTTTACTACACACCTCTTTTCCCTTTTGCACCTGTGATTTAAACAATCTGCTCAAATTAGTTGTTCTTTCTTGGGGAAAAAAAAAACAAAATATGCAGCTTCAAGAGCTTTTCCAGTGAATACAAATTAACTCCATCTGGTATTTATTGTTAGCCTAGTTAAAAACTAGCCTTTTGCTCTACCGTTTTTGCTTTGTCCAAATGATCTGGGCTCTTGACTATTGAGAAACGATTGCTTCCTGCATGTGGGATTCTGTTGAAATGTAAGATTTTAACTAATGCTAACATTTGGCCATGGCATATGTAATGCACCATTTCCACGCTATGTAGCTTACAGGAAAATACTGCTGCCAGTGCCGAGGTGAACAAGATGGCTGTTAATGTTAGTTAAATTTTTGGAAGAGTGACCAATATAGACTGAATGACCTTGTTCACTTTCTCTGCTCCCATTGCTAGAACTACACTTCTAAACAGTGACCCGGTGTTTAGGAGGAATTCAAGTGAATAGGAAAAAACCTAGACTATGCCGTGATGCGAGATTATAATCGAGCAGAATTGCGCAGGAAGGTAATGGTCAGGCTAAATTACTAAGCCTTCCAAGTTAAAAAAATCTAACAAAAAATGAGCATTGGCGCTCATTACAGAACTAGTGAGGTGAACCTTGTGTTGTTTTGACTGAATTAAAGTCATCAGTAAGCTCAATTAAAACAGCATGCAATGAGATGAGCAAAAGGCAAATCTCTGGGTGGAGGGCAAATGAAAAGTGGGATGAGAGGGGTTACATTCACACCGAACAGGGGGAAATCAAGGTATTCACAGAGGGAACCTGGGTTCGTGGAGAGTAGCTAATGAGCCTAGATGATTCACTCTCCGTCTCCCCCCGCAGTGAGCGAAGTCCTATGCAGAGCGGAGGAGCAAGAAAGGTGTGTTTGGGCCAACACATTCCATGACGCAGCCTGTCAGAGGCCAGAGGGTACAAGGCAGAGTGGGGGGAGAAGAAGAGCTATTAATGCAGGTTGAATTGAAGTCTTCTGCATATTGCTGAATAAAACTGCCTTTCTGCGAGAAAGCAGAGAACAATAGGGCCATTAGGCTTTTCAAAGAAAAGATGATGGCGGCGCCCTGTATGGCTGCATGGGCTCTCGACAACTTGCGAGTATTTGAGCAAAATACGCCGCCTAAAACGCTACAAACTTTGCACCCACTCAGTAAGTTAGCATATGATCGCCAGCGTCTGCTGGAATTACGATCAGCAAGTGATTTTGGACTCATAAAAACGACTACTCTGGAGTGTTTACGTGATCTCGGAGTGCTACAGAAGCAAGACCCAGCGGCCCGCAGCGCAGCGGACTTGCCTAGCAGCACTAGTCGGAGGAGGAGAAACGAAGGCGGTGCGACCAGCAGCGGAAGTGCAGCTGTCGAAGTGGACTAACAGCTAAGCTAAACGCTAACCCTCACAGATCGCCGCTTCCGTCCATCTTCCTCTCCAACGTCCGCTCTCTGGACAACAAAATAGACCATCTGCAACTGGAACTGTCTTCAAAGAGAGAGTTGAGGAACTGCTGCACTCTCATTCTGACGGAGACATGGCTCAACTCGTCCATACCGGACAACGTTGTTAGCCTGGAGGGGCTCGCTACATTCCGCGCAGACAGGAGCAGCGCTCTCAGCGGCAAAACCCGAGGAGGGGGGCTGTGTATTTACATCAACAACAACTGGTGTAAAAATGACATGACTGTCGCCAATTACTGCTCCCCAGACATCGAGCTTCTGACTGTTAACTGCAGACCATTCTACCTGCCCAGGGAGTTTACTGTTGTTAGCATCACTGCTGTGTATGTGCCCCCCAGTGCTAACACTAAAGAGGCTATGAGTGTTCTCTACCGGACCATCAGTGAGTTGCAATCCTCTCACACAGAGGGCGTTTTCATCATTGCTGGGGATTTTAACCAGGCCGACATGAAGACTGTTCTCCCTCACTTCAACCAGTATGTGGATTTTCCAACCAGGGGAGTGAATACTCTAGACTTGGCCTACACCAACATCAAAGAAGCATTCAGAGCAGCCCCCTGCCCCCACCTTGGCTCTTCAGACCACCTATCTGTTATGCTAATTCCTGCATACAAGCCCCTGCTGATCAGAACAAAACCTACAGTGAGGCAGGTGAGAGTGTGGACTGAGGGGGCCATGGAGGCACTTCAGGACTGTTTTGAGTGCTCTGACTAGGAGATGTTCAAGGCAGCAGCCACTTACAACAACCAGATCAACATCGATGAGTACGCTATGACTGTGTCAGCCTACATCAACAAGTGCACAGAGGACGTCAGCATCACTAAGAACATTATCACCCGGGCCAACCAAAAACCCTGGATGACTAAGGAGGTACGGGAAATGCTAAAAGCACGGAACTCAGCCTTCAAGTCTGGCGACAAGGAGGCACTGAGGACAACGAGAGCCAACTTGAACCGTGCTATCAGGTTAGCAAAGCGAACCCACAGTCAGAAAAAACAGGAGTTTTTTCTGACACCAGCAACACCAGGAGTATGTGGCAAGGCATAAAGGCGATCACAGATTACAATCCATCCTCCCTCCCAGTGGGTGAAGTTGATGCTGACTTTCTAAATGGACTCAATAACTTCTTTGGGAGGTTCGAGGCACTGAACAGTACTCCGGCAAAGAAAACTGTTCCCCACCAGGAAGAGGAGGCACTCTGCCTGGACACAGCCGATGTGTTGAAGACTCTGACAAGAGTCAACCCACAGAAGGCCCCAGGCCCCGACAACATACCTGGGCGGGTGTTCAGGGAATGCGCAGGTCAGCTGGCTGGTGTCCTAACAGACATTTTTAACACCTCACTGGACCAAGCCACAGTGCCAGCCTGTCTCAAAACTGCCTCCATCATTCTGGTGCCAAAGAAACCTCAAGTCACCTCTTTCAACAATTACCGGCCTGTGGCACTGACTCCCATCATGATGAAGTGCTTTGAAAGGCTGGTAAAAGAACACATCGTCTCCAGACTCCCCCCCCCACATTCGACTCGTTCCAGTTTGCCTACCGCCGAAACCGCTCCACTGAGGACGCTATCTCCTCCGCCCTACACCTGAGCCTGGCTCACCTGGAGGAGAAGAACACTCATGTGCGGATGTTGTTCCTGGACTTCAGCTCAGCGTTCAACACAATCATCCCACAGCATCTGGCAGAAAAACTGGGATACCTGGGCTTCAGCACCCCCCCTGCGCAACTGGCTGCTAGACTTCCTCACCGACAGACCTCAGTCAGTCCGGATCGGACAACACACCTCCGATGTCATCACCCTCAGCACAGGCTCCCCTCAGGGCTGCGTCCTGAGCCCTCTGCTGTTCACTCTGATGACACACGACTGCGTCCCCAGGTTCGCCACCAATCACATCGTGAAGTTCGCGGACGACACAACGGTGGTGGGCCTCATCAGAGACAACGACCTGGACTACAGAGAGGAGGTGGAGCAGCCGGTGGACTGGTGCAGAGACAACAGCCTGATCCTGAACGTTGACAAGACGAAGGAGATGATCGTCGACTTCAGGAAGAACCGGCCCAGCCACGCTCCACTGCTCATCAACAGCTCGGCTGTGGAGGTGGTCAGCAGCACCAAATTCCTGGGGGTGCACATCACAAACGACCTCACCTGGACTGTGAACACCACGTCTCTGGTCAAGAGGGCACAGAAACGCTTGTATTTCCTGCGGAGGATGAGAAGAGCACACCTGCCCCCGCCCATCCTCAAGACGTTCTACAGAAGCACCATAGAGAGCATTCTGACCAGCTGCCTCTCTGTGTGGTGTGGAGGCTGAAGCGCCTCCGACTGGAAGAACGTGAGGAGAGTGGTGCGGACAGCAGAGAGGATCATCGGGGCCTCCCTTCCCTCCATTCAGGACATTTCATCCCAGCGCTGCCTGTCCCGAGGCCGAAACATCGTCAGTGACCCCTCACACCCCCACCATGGACTGTTCTCCCTGCTGCCCTCCGGAAAGGGGTTCCACAGCATCTGGTGCAGGTCCACCAGGTTCCGAAACAGCTTTTTCCCACTTGCCATCAGACTCCTGAACTCTTAACTGGACTGCACTCAAAAACTGGTCTCCACTTCATACCTTGCACATATACATAGCTAAGTAACTTCCATTTTACTGTCAGTCCTGCACTTTATATTTTATATACATATTTATATTCATATTTTATACTGTATTTTATTTTATTCTGGAGTAACCTCACAACATTGGAACCTCAAAACATTGTCCTGAGCCGTATGCAACGAAATTTTGTTTTGTATACACCCTGTGCATGCAAAATGACAATAAAGTCAGTCTAAGTCTAAAGTCCTTGGAGGAAAGTGGAGTTGAACTGCAACATGCAGCTACAGTGCAAACAGTCATACTCTTTGAACTTTTCACAGTTTTGAAGACATTTCTGCTCATTTTTCTTCACATAATTAGTGAAAGCTCATTCATTCAGACCAGATAGAGGATCAGTAAAAATATTACATTGGTACACATTCTCAATGGCTTCATGTGGATCTCTAGCTCATCCAGAGTAAAGTCTGGAACATTCTCCAAAAAACCTGAAAAATTAGTTCTCTTTCTTAGAGAAGGAGCTTATTGTTTTCCTTCAACTCTGGTTTGTGAGTTTCTGCAACTAGTCGTTGAAACTTCACTATTTTTATTATGTGGTGTTCAATTACTCCACAAAGGCTAATGAGAAATGTGAAGATAAAGAAAAAAAATGTTTCCTTGTAACTTCATTTCAGTAGCTTTGTCTTTTGTTCTTGCTCTTGCCATCCTGAGTAAATGATCAGCTGGTTGAAACTGATTGTATTCAGAATAGGAGGATGAATACAAATGCACACCATACTTTTAGAACTACTTTGCAAAAATGTGAAATGTCACATCATTTACCTTGTACTTATAACAACAATGCATCATTAAATCTCCACAAAGTCCTTTGAGGTTTGTAGTTGCAACATGTGAAAAAGTTAAATGGCTGTAAATACATGAAAAAAGTTGAAGTTCTCAAAACACTTAAAATCTGGTCAAAACAGTTGAAAACTCCCTTTAAACAAAGTAGAAACGTAAAAAATAATTTACCAAATGATCTGCAATCACTTTGTAATTGTATGATGACAAACATGCTGATCATGTTCTGAAGATGCGTTGCGGGGGGATTTGAAAGCTGTCGGTTTCAACAAGTGGCAGAGAGAGAAGTGACATTTAACAGCTGAGGTCAGAGAGCCAAAGGGTAAGGTATTATCCAGACGTAGCTTTTCCCGGTGCACCTGCTTCAGTTTGAGTGACATGTCTGTTTTACAGTTGCCCTTTTGACATAAACTTTCTTTACCTTTCTGTATGTTACCTATTATTTTTGCTTCATTTTAATAGTCTCGCCCTCTTCTTTGGACTTTTAAATCCCCTCTATTCAGTCGTGGCAAACATTTGATTTACCTACAAGCATTATGAACAATATTTAAATTGCAGCTCGGTGTCTGCTGGCGATAAGCGCGTGAGTTGGGGAGAGAAGTGTCAAATATCTCTAGTAGTTATTAAAATAGATACTAAATATCCATCTAGACTTTTAAACCTCTGCGGCCGCTGATTGGCCAGCGCCTGGTCACATGACCACGTGCAGTCAGTCGCTGTGCGGTGCCTCGAGCCAGCGCTGAGTGGAGCCTGTCTGCCAACAGCTTCAGCAGCGGCTCTATCTGGATTCTACTTCACTCACTGACAATTAAAGGAAGGCCCCCCTTTCTTCTCATTTTCGAGGATTATTCGTCACCATGGGCGACAAAAAGAGCCCTACCAGGTAATGCGACCGCTCTCGGTCGGTTTAGGTTCGGGTTTGTGCTTTCTGGGATCGAGATTTGGATGCGTTTCTCTCACGCAGAGATCGTTTCTCCCCTTTTTCAGTTGGGTATGCCACTGCTAGCTAGAATAGTGCAGTCACTATGGCGGCTTCTCGTTCCCTGCGAGCCAGTCACTTAACAGACAAAGAGAAATTTTTACGAGGAGACGCCGGGAATTCCATGTAACGCTACTCTGTTTCGACGAAGCCTTTTGGAGGGTCAATGTCGAAATTGGCTTTGTTTGGTATCGGTTTCGCGTGCCGACCCACTAAGCTTCGGTACCGAATTTTTTTTATATAGCAGCGCTTCTCAGCCCCACTGCTAGCCTAGCTGACGATACAGTTGGACGCTGTGGATAGTCGCCCGTTTTTGTGTGGATACGTATAACCCAAAGGAGCTCTCCTTGGCCGGGTCTCGAACACGGGGTGATAATGACAACACCGCTATACCTTTGTGCCCGTTTTGAGCTGTCACAGTCTTCTTCTGTTCTGTTGTTAATTAATGAAACGTGTTGGTGGCATTTGTTAACCCAACTTGACCCTTAATAGTCTCTTGTCTGTGTTTGGTTTTTTTTTATTATTGTTTTTTTATAAGGCCAAAAAGACAAGCCAAACAGACGGCGGACGACGGCTACTGGGACTGTAGCGTGTGCACCTTCAAGAACACCGCCGAGGCTTTCAAATGCAGCATCTGCGATGTGAGGAAGGGCACATCCACAAGGTAACGTAGTCTCCGTCTCTACCTCCTCTCTTCTGTCTGAGCGTCTCTCTTTTTTTCTCTCCTTCTCCTACTCTCCTTGCAGCTGCTGATGCTGCTTTGCATCGCACTTCATGGGAATGACAACTTTGATCGACTGCCTGCTTCTGTCTATGAGCGGATACTTGTTGATTGTGGCCGTTGTTCGGATCCTGTTTTTGATTTTTGAAGGCGACGGAAATCGCACCGTTGTTATGCATCCGTCTAGGTAGGCTGGATGGATTGGATTGTTTGTACAGTAGAGTATGAGGCTCCATACTTCATAATAGCTGGATGAATACAGTGGTGAAGGCTGTCCTTATCGTCATGGTGTGAAACATTGCACGCATCTACCTGTAGGATTACAGGAGGTTATTGTAATGGTCCAGCAAGTGTGATTTATTACTTTGATGAAAGTATAAAAGAGTCATTCAGCTATATGATCTTGTAATGGTTTCTAAAACATTTGTCCAAAAGGTCAAGCTTATTACCTTTTTGCTATTTTTGCTTGTATTGCTGTCAAACACAGTATGCCACAGACAGTTCATTAGCAAGTTGGACATTTTGATTTGGGGAGTATTTAGTGAGGTGGTAGTTAAAGGTTCAAGAAAAGCTTGAGGTAATAAATATTAGTTTACTTGTATGGAACTTTTAAAAACAGGTTGAAACTGCAACACAGTTCTGTACAGACACATAAAAACTATAAAAATAAAACTTCTTTTTTATGATATTACAACAGAAATTGCAGTACCAGATCTCAATTTGAATGCCAATGAATAAAAATAAGTTTTGAACTGTAGTTCTATAACTGCTTGTTTTGCTAGGATTTTTCTTACTGTTATCCCCTCATAGGTTCTTTTTTACTGAGAGCCTCTCTAATTCCCAGAACTGCAGTCAGTCAACGCTTTATCTCCATTCTTAACTCAGCTTAGATGTCCCAGGCATTTTCCCCCCTGAACCTGATGCAGAGTAGAACTCTGCAACGTCAGCACAAAGCGCCTTCTCTTATGGGAAACTGAGCTTCAAAAACATGGGTGCGTCGCGACGGGATTCCCTTTCGCTTCTTGCGTACGGCAACACCTACTCCCGCTCTGGGGAATGTTTTCTGGTGATGAGTCGCCTGTGCCACAGCTCACTCACATCACCAGTTGCTTGTTGATAGAGACAGATGAGTCATGTGTGGTTTTGTTCACAAGTCCCTCCGCTCTAACCTTTTTTTTTAGCTGTGGTTTTTACAATAAGTGACTTGACTGACATCACACAAAACAGGGGAGCGATCCACGTAGCTGCTTCATGATGAACTCAGTAGATGGAGTTCAATCTTATTTGTCTGATGATTAGCAGAGAGTGGTTGCACTCTGAAGCTGGAATCACAATACTGGTCTTGGCAGTAGTAGGTGATGTGAGCTAATGAAGGCAGGGGTATGAATTGAGAAGTTATTACCTCATAGCTTCTTAAAACTTTTGGTTTAAATCCTGTCCAATGCTGGACCCAGCTTTTTTTAAATTATTTTTTAAAAAAGGTTGTTTTTTTGGCACTAGTGGCCTTTATTTGAAAAGGCTATGACAGGAAAGTAGTGTTAATGATAGAAAGGGAAGGGTCACCCTTCCCTTTCTATCTTTCTACATGCGGCAAAGGTCACCAGGCCAGAAATTGAAACCACAATGGCCGCGTTGAGGACCAAGACCTCCTTATGTCGGTTGTGCTTAACCCCTGCGCCACCACAGCACCCCCGGACCCAGCTTTATGAGTGTTCCTAACTCAGGCCTGGACATCCCGGACGAGGCCTCCCTTTCTGCAGAGGCACTTGTTAACCCGAAACACAATGCCCAAGGAGGAATAATTTACTCTTCTCCCTTTCTGACTTGTAACAGGAAAAGTGTTTTGCTTGTTTGCACCTGAACTTGCCTCTAATCTAAAAGTTTGTGTAGGAACAAATGTTTAGCCTATTATTATTTTGGTGAGGGGGGGATAAGTTTACACACCCAGTGAAGTTGCTTCTATCGTATTAAACCTTTTCTGGCATCTGAACCTTGTTGCTGGGTGAATGACTGTGTGTTGTTGCAGATTAGGTTTGCTGTATTTTACTGTGTTCACCTCTGGTAGCCTTGGGGCAAAAGGAAAACCATTAGGAGAAGTTTGAAGCTGACGGATGGTGGGGATCACAGGAAGTCTGGAGGTGCCTCAGTCTTTGACTGTTGCACTATTATCAGCCATTTCAAATAGCTTTCATCTGCGTTGTATTTTAAACAGAATGGATTTTTTCCCCTCATGTCTGAGAAGCTGAGAGCTCTGACTTTAGTCAATATTTTATTTAGGAATGTTCTGATCATGTTTTTTTTAAAATCAGTATTACATGGTTAAAAGGTTTTCCCATCTTTTCTTAATCTGTCACAATAACAAATTTTGCTGCCTGATATTGCGATAAACAATAATATTGTTGTTTTTCTGAGACAGTTTTCATGTAATATATTGATAATGCCATTATATTGCAGGTCCACCCTTTCAAAGATTAATACATTTTTATTTTGTACAGAACAATTTACACTGGAACTGAGGGACATTGTAAATATCCCAAATAAACACAACCAAAAACAGTAAATGCAATAGATTATGAAGTCTCTGTAAACAAAATTGCCGTTCAAATACAGTAATATGAAAAAGTTTTGGCACCCCTATTAATCTTAACTATTTTTATTTCTAAATATTTGGGTGTTTGCAACAGCTATTTCAGTTTGATACATCTAATAACTGATAGACACTGTAATATTTCAGTATTGAAATGAGGTTTATTGGACTAACAGAAAATGTGCAGTATGCATTAAAACAAAATTTGGTAGGTGCATAAATTTGGGTACCCTAATCATTTTATTGTTTTGAATACCCTTAACTACTTTTCACTGACTTACTGAAACACAAAATTGGTTTGGTAACTTCATTAAGATTTGAACTTCATAGCCAGGTGTAGCCAATCATGAGAAAAGGCAGGGCGGCCTATTGCAAGTTGTTCTCCTGTTTGAATCTCCTCTGGAGAGTGACATCACGGGCACCTCAAAACAACTCTCCAATGATCTGAAAACAAATATTGTTCAACATAGTTGTTTAGGGGAAGGATGCAAAAAGTTGTCTCAGAGATTTAAACTGTCAGTTTCCACTGTGAGGAACGTAGTAAGGAAATGGAAAACCACAGGGACAGTTCTTGTTAGACCCAGAAGTGGCAGGCCAAGAAAAATAGAGGCAGAAAAGAAGAATGGTGAGAACAATCAAGGACAACACACAGACCACCTCCATAGACCTGCAGCATCATCTTGCTGCAGATGGTGTCCCTGTGCATCGTTCAACAATTCAGCACACTTTGCACAAGGAGAAGCTGTATGGGAGAGTGATGTGACAGAAGCCTTTTCTGCAAGCATGCCACAAACAGAGTCGCTTGAGGTATCCAAAAGCACATTTGGACAAGTCAGCTTCATTTTGGAAAAAAGGTCCTGTGGGTTGATGAAACAAAGATTGAGTTGTTTGATCATAAAAAAAGGCGTTATGTATGGCGACAAAAAACACAGCATTCCAAGAGAAACACTTGCTACCCACTGTAACATTTGGTGGAGGTTCAATCATGCTTTGGGGCTGCGTGGCCAATGCCGGCACTGGGAATCTTGTTAAAGTTAAGGGTCGAATGGATTCCACTCAATATCAGCAAATTCTTGAGAATAATGTTCAAGAATCAGCTATGAAGTTGAAGTTATAGAAGGTGAAGGATGGATATTTCAGCAAGACAATGATCCAAAACACCGCTCCAAGTCTACTCAGATATTCATGCAGAGGAACAATTACAATGTTCTGGAATGGCCATCCCAGCCCCCAGACATGAATATCATTGAACATCTGTGAGATGATTTGAAGCAGGCTGTCCATGCTCGGCGACCATCAAACTTAACTGAACTGGAATTGTTTTGCAAAGAGGAATGGCCAAAAATCCCTTCATCCAGGATCCAGAAACTCATTAAAAACTACAGGAAGCAACTAGAAGCTGTTATTGTTGCAAAAGGAGGATCTACTAAATATTATTGTCACTTTTCTGCTGAGGTGCCCATATTTTTGCACCTGTCAAATTTTGTTTTAATGCATACTGCACATTTTCTTTTAGTCCAATAAACCTTATTTCAATACTGAAATATTACTGTGTCCATATGTTATCGGTTGTATCAAACTGAAATAGCTGTTGCAAACATCCAAATATTTAGAGATAAAAATAATTAAGATTAATAGGGGTGCCCAAACTTTTTCATATGACTGTATTAGCAGAATGGAAATGATCAAGCTCATTTTAATTAATAATGCAATTAATTGCTTATTGCAACAGGTTGTCATCAATCATATGTTGCTGCAGCCCATGATTAACTCAGTTTAGAAAGCTGCTTTACTAACTCCCTGTCATTTGTTTATGAATATTTCCCTGACTCTGCGTATTCAGCCTTCAGAAAGCCTATGTTGCTCTTGCTAACAATGCTTCTTATGAGTACCAGTTTGCAGAAGTTGTAGGGTATTGTTAGCATACATATGTTGTGCTATTGAATAACATGGTTCATGTACTTGTTGATAAGTCCAAACATAAAATATTTGAATGTGGTTCTGACTAATTGTGTGCGGATATAATTTGCAGAAAAATTGTTTTACAGCATCGAAAAGTTGTCATATGCTGTAAAATCTAATGAGTGCTTTTGCTGTGTTGGGTTGCTAGGACACATGACACAGACAGGAAGTTGTAACAGCCAATGTAGTCTGTATTTTAATGTGAGCCCCATCTTATTGGGTAAAAAATACTTGGATTGCCAGAGACCACACAGACTTGCTAGATCCAGAAAAAAGTTCTAATCCCATTGTAAAGTATTTTTTTCTAATCCAGTTCATCTGATTGAGAAGCACCTCATATATGACAGTTTATAATAACTAATGCGGAAAACTCCAAATCAAAGAATTGTAGTGTATAGATCTTCAAAGCTCATGTTTTTTTTTATCTATGGGTTAATAGTTCCAAGCTGAACCAGGCTTTTGTGCTTTTTGAATAAAATATTGGAATAAAAATGTGAATTCAGTTGTACTTAAATTTGCTTTAATAATGATATAGTCCAGATAACTTCACAGGAAAATCAGACTAGTTAGAGTAAAATATACCTTTAAGCTTTGTTGCATCTATGTATGAATGAGACTTTTTTTATTAGTAGCTTAAATTGAAAACAAGAGCTACCTGGATATGTTAACCTGGATATTAAATCTCATTGATCCAGATGGTAGACATAAGTACTGTAGATCACCTTAACTTTCTGTATTCCTCCACATTCTTTATAATGTAAAGATTATTTCTTTTCACTTGCTTCTCTCAGCACCATCATGCTTTAAACAGGAAAGATAAGGATAAGTAGAGACTGAATGGATAAAGTATGAACACATAAGTTGGTGTGTGTGTGTGTGTGTGCAGGTTTGTCTGTCTTTTCCAATGATGGATTAGACTCATTCTAATAATCTGTGGATTCCACCACTGTCACATTATGGCAAATTGTTTGGGATAATGGAATTACATAAGAGTAACACGCCGGCACTCAATTTCTAAATGCAGGTCTCTATGCCCCATCCCCTCTGCAGACGGCAGCCCCCACTCAGATGAAAAAATCCAGCATTATCAGCATCTGTGCTGAAGTCCGGGTAGGTCTAATCTTTACGTGCTAATTGCTAGCTTTAAACGTTCCTAATTACTTCATGGGATTTGACTGTGTGTGAGTGATTAAATACAATAGCCAATTTGGCGATCTGACAAAACAATGAGAAAGCTGTTGAATCGGGGGGCTCCACCCCAGTGAGTGGAGGGAGAAAAGATGAGACGAGCGAATAAGTGTGACAGGCAGAGAGGGGGATGGGGGGAGTCTTCATAAAACACAGAGGAAGGCACATGAGGACAAGAAAGAGAGTGGGGAGTGTTTTCAAATGTGAGTTGAAGACTGTTGGACGAGAACAAAAGGGGGAAAGCAGGAAAGTGACTGGAACAGGGAGAGGCGTTAGGTTGAAGTGAGAAGAAGAGATGCGGTGCTCACTCAACCAAAAGTTCCCCAGGGGGCTAAAGCAGAGGACATCATCGACAGACTGGACGGCTTCTTTGTATTTACACCACAAACCAGCCATTGGGAACCAGAATAGGTTTGGCGTGTCAAATGCTCCAGATGAAAGGTAAAGATCTATAGTTAGGTTCAATGCTACCAAGGAATCCCTTTGGTGCATTTAGGTCCCGTAAGGAGTAGCCAGCATTTCAGTTAATGGATTCCGGTTTCTTCTCACGTCTTCAGGTAAACCATAATTTTGTTGCAATCCAGCCACCTGTTTACAGGACACCAGTGACCAGTGTCTCTGGCTCTGCCACTTTTTGAAACCAGGTCTCAGAGTGAAACTTTTCTGCAACACTCCCCACAGAGGTGTGAAGTACTCTACAGGTCTGAAAGTGGACAGCTCTTAATGGACAGCTGTTGCATTTATTATACACATGCATGGACAAATAACAGAAACAATTGCGGATAGAATTTTGCTTTGTTATGCTACTTAATTTGTTCAGTTAACGTAACTTTTAATATGGAATATATGAACACTTTGCAACATGACGTCACACCGGCGATGACTACTGTTGGTTTTAATTGTCAACATAACGCACTAAATCTTAAATTTATATGTGATATATCAAAGAAAAGGGGACGCAGTGATTTAATACTTATAGTCAACATTACAACAACTACATAAGGTAGAGAGTATCACATTTCACAGGTCAGTAAATGGTTTTAATAAAAAAAATTGGGCTGCTGTAAACTAATATTTCTATCGATTATTCTAACGATTCATTGAGTAATCGGATAAAAAAATTTTGGACAAAATAAAATATTGGTAAATCTAACATAACAGCAGTGTTACTATTGGATATCAACATCAGTCCAATTTTTCATATTTGAGCATCCGTAACAATTATTTTTCTGTAGTTTAGAAAACTAACCTGTAACAATAATAGCTCACTTTCTAAGTTAACCTGAAGAAAAGTTAGACAAAAATCTGAAATTATATTTAATTTAACATTAAACAATTTTTAGTCTTATGTATTCAGCTTCAGGCAATCTAATAGATGAACTCACCCAGCCATTTATAGCTTTTGTGTTCATGTGAGCAACGGGATATCACACCTTCATTCATCACGCATAGAAACGCATCTACCAGCTACATACCGCCGTGACGTGCTCCGCCACCCATGTGTTAAGGCCGGGATGAGGTGAAATTTATTTTCTGGTTCGTCTGTAAAGATACACTTACATTAAGCATCGGCTACAGTGCAGCTGCCCACCATGTTCAGTCTATCTGCTCACCTGTATAAATACAAATGCAGTGCTCTTCCCCGCCGTTCATTCTGATAAAGGCACCAGTTGTGGGAGGAAAATGGCTGTTGTGCTCAAGGCATCGCGCCAGTCATTTTAAGGATGGCTATTGGTCCCCCGAAAAATGATAAAAACCAGGCATCATCATCCCTCAATAAAATCCTCCCAGACCGAACTTGAAAATTGGATCTTATCCTGCTAACATTCAACTTTGGTCAACAACTCATAGATGGAAGTGAGAGCGCTGTGCAACTCAAATAATCACCAGGCCGGAACACGGTGCGCTAAATAATGAGACGTAATATAATGAAGCTTTGAGGCAGATTCATTTACCTCGTGGAATTTTAATAATCAAATTACTCGAATCACTCGAGGAATTGTTACAGCCCTAATAAAAAATATAAGTAGGTCAGTTATGTTAGCTTGACTTTGATAATCTTAATGTGTAGCTCTGCTGAGGAATTTGGTGGTTCAGTTAAAAAGAAAAAAAAGCCACACAGCAACTCTCTGACAGATCACTAGTAGAGCAGGTGTTTAAATTAGCTAATCAACCACCACTGTGTTCAGACTATCACTTAGGTGATATTATTATTAATAATATTAGTACAAACATTATTTACTAATAATGCTTCATAAATAAACATCAAGCCTGAAAATATAACAAACTGAATGTTCTGTTCTTTGTGTGGGGAAATATTTGCGTATTTTTAACACACAAACTCTGGATCTGTTGTCCCTCAGTTGCTATTGCATCTGACTGTGTAGCGTAAAGCTGACAGAATGAGGAAGAATACGAGTGGTTTTGAGTTGTTCTTACACTGTTAATTTTCTATTTGCTGTGGAGCATTGCACTAAATTAGTAATTTCTACATCTCCAAGCTTCATTTTGTTAACAGAATTGTTTTACAGCGTCACTGTGTCTATGTATGCTAAGTAAAGGACAACGCTTTTTTCCCTCAAGTGTTGTCCGCAAGCTTGAAATTTCCAGATGTAAACAATAACATGCAACGTGTCTATATGCTACATGAGCTACAGTCTTTCATTGGGAACTGCTTACTGTTTACTATGTGGTGGAAGCTAGCGGTCAAAAGCGCATGAACCTTCAAAATCATGCTAAAATCACAGCGCCTAACTTTGGCAAGTTAGAATGTACTTTTATAGGCATAAGCTTATTATCTGCAAAAACAATTATCACCTTGGCTTGGAACAATTTCAACAGACCTAGTGCCACCCAGTGGTTAAAGCAGATGTCATCTAATTTGCCACTAGAAAGAATAGTATATATTAGGAAAACAAAACGATATGTTTTTTAGAGGATTTGGGGTCCTTTAACTAACTTTATTAAGGACTTACAGTTGTCAGAGGGGTTGTTTGATTTTTGATTTGTTGGAACCTGCAGTGTGCCATGTAAACAGATATATCCACCGTAGTTGCAATTGCTCAAATACCCTTGTTTTGAGAAGCTGTGTTTTAGCTGCTATGTTGGTTACTTTAACTTTTTATTTTGTTTTTCATTTATCTAATATGAGAGAGAATAATTACTGTCATGAAATAACTACAAAGAAAAGTTGTTCAGACTGATACACGATTGTATTTTCATAACGGAAAATCTCAATAAGAAATTTTTTATTAAAAAAAATCACTGCACCATATTTTGACCAGACATCAGATAACTACAGCTGACTCCAGTTGTCTCAGGGGAGCTGCTGAGTAAATTTGGAATTTTTCCTCAATCAATATCTGAAAATAGCGCCAGTTTCCAGGCAGGATTCTTGTTTAAACGCAGCCTTAACTTTGCCATATCTACCACGGCTGTTTGTCTGGTTTTATTTTTTTAAACAAATTCCAAAAGCATTTTCATTGAACAAATGGTAGTATGACTGCAGTGCAAAATAAAACTGTGCAGTTGTCTCTTTCACAGATATGTGAAACGAGCAGCAAGATGGAGGGAATAGTAAGAATATGTGGGACAGTAGACTCAATGGTGAATGAAAACAAAAGTGTGCAGACATGTAGATGAGCGATGCAGACCGGTCTGTCTATGGAAGTCAAATGTTTGCTTCATCACTAATTATCCAGACATCACTTTCACTTCTCTCTCTGAAATCAGTCTGCCTCAGTCTCTGCTCCGGTGAAGCACAGATAATGATCCTAGCAACCAACATGTTGAACAGCTCTTACAGTCATAGCATAAAAGCTGGTATATCTTTCAAAGACCTTATCTGCTGAAATATATTTGCTCTATCCGGTGCGTTCAGTAAATGTGCCTTACTCTCCCATCCTCCCCTCTTCTAGTTTATCATTTTAAAGTTAATCAGTAAATGCAGAGAGTTGAGGTTAGTAAGCAACAAGGAAAACCACACAGGAATTATTTGTTTTAAATTAAAGTGTAAAATCACAGTTAATACCCAACAGAGACCGCTGATTGAACAGGTCAAATGAGTTTGCTTACCTATTGTGATCTAATTTTCTCAAAACAGCAAAATAATTTAGTAGCTACTGTTAAATCAGTAATATTTCTCGCTTCTTGTTAAACGCTTAGGGGAGGAGGTAGAGAAGTGACGGAAATATTAAGTCTTCTAAATCCAGCCTGCAAGGGGCAGATGAAGGGAGCAATGTTTAATGCCTCTGGGCAGTGGGAATGATTGAACAGAGCTTATAGCCCGGGGCAGCTCTTTAGGTGCTGTTCTCAGCCGGGCTCCCTGGGACTCGCTCAACTTCCCCACACATGGCTGGAGCTGACAATGCTCCTGGCTTTGACCTCTCTGACAACTGATGCCCCACAGCAATACATTCATATGACGCTTATCAACATTTTTTTTAATTAATAAAGTTGTGATAAATTCAGATGTAGAAATGAAACAAAAGAAATAGTTTATTAGTGGATAACATCACAACTTGTAGGGTTTGGTGCTTTCGTTGCTAAATTTGAGTTTTGGATTGTTGATGAAGTGTGTGTTGCACTGATCACTGGTCTTTTAAAAGGCTGAACTGCCGATTCCAATTTTGGCCAATACCGATTTATTATTATTTATTTATTTAATTTTATTTTTGTCTGAAAAGTTGCTAAATATAGTGATTCTCTCATGGAAAATAAAAGGGGACAATGACTGGTTTTCAGACCTTTGCGGTGATAGATGAGATCAGTTTCACATGTAGGCATTAGCTGACTGTCAATCTTCCAAAATTAATGAAATGGAATCTAATTTATTGGTTATCATGAAGTAGAAGTAGTTTTTTTTAAAATTATTTTTTAAAGGCTCATACCTATACAAATCAGTTAACATACATTATCAAATATATTCAGACCTTCACTTTTGAATGAGTGTTTTATTAGTTCATTAGTTGTTTTTAAATATTTAGCTGTTATGTTTTTTTTGTTTGTTTGTTGTTTTTTTTACATAAATATAGTTACCATTAAAAATGTTAAGCTCCAGTGGAGCATGCATGTAAATTCACCAACTGAGTAGTTAACAAAACCAAGCGGGATGGGCAGCTCTGGGCTCGGCTCCCATTATCTTTCTCGCTGTTGGAGGGGAAGGCAGCATGTGTTTCTACATATTGACCAAGGCGTAAAGCAAGTGTTGACACAGATGAATGCATGTTGATAGTCATCTAGAGGGTTGCCCGCGCGTCACAGCGAGCTGCTGCAATCAAACGGAAACCCTGCGGCATTGTCACGTTGGATACTAAAGACATGCGCTCCAGGCTCAGGCTGCGTTGTCTTTGACTGGCACAAAGCACATTCCACCAGATGTATGCAGATTGAGGTGCTGGTTTTTCCAGACAAGTGTTTTTTTATTATCATTTTTCTTCTCAGATCTTCTTTTTGTGCCCATTTCCAGAATCTGGATAAGAAGATTTTTTTCCAACACTTCCCAGGCTGTCCTTGGTTTGGAGAACATCGTCTCTCGCTCTCTTCTTTGCTCAGCTGTCTGCAGCTGCATTCATGCAGCCTGGCAGGAAATAATTACTCGTCCTCCACACAACACTTGAAATAAAAGAGGGCTTTCCTTCGCCTCTCACTCTCTGTTTACATCACACTCTTCATCACTCACTCAGACATCATAACTGCATTTCTCCACAAAACATTTGAGTATGGAGGAAAATTTCTCATCATTATTCAATCAAACAGAATCTAATTCCAATTTTTAAAAGTTATCAAAATGTTTTGAATTGTAATGAAATATTTTTGTAATAATGAGACAAATTTACCTCCATATACAATCAGACAGAAATTAATTAAAATTTTTGTAATGGAATATTTTATTTTTGAGCAAAGGTTTTGTCTTTTGTTATTGGCAAAACAAACTCTTATTTTTAACAGAAATCTTTGGTTGCAATTCTCAAATTTTTGATTTTGATGCTGTCTTTTTGATTCGAGATGTTTTGATCACAATTTATTTTTTTGATTGGATTTAGTTTTTGTTTGTCTGAATTTTTTTTTTCAGTCAAAATTAGGCCTGTCACGATAGCAAATTTTGCTCAACGATTAATTGTCTCAAAAATTATTGCGATAAACGATAACATTGTTTGAAGACCTTTTTACACTGATTTAATGGAAATGATATAATAATGCATGCGATTTTCTGCCAAAGATAGATACACTTTATTTTCAAAAGAATACTGAACACTGGAACTGATAAACAAAATAAACAAAACAACTAAAAACAAAAATAAAATGGATTCTCAGTCTCCATTAACAAAAAACTCACTTGAAAAAAAACAACTAAACGACATAAAGCCAAAGTGGAAATAAATTCCACTTGCATTCAATCAAAAGAGTGCAGATTATGAAGTCTGTATACTATGTTGCCCTTCAGTAATAATTAGATTTAAATAGAGAAGATGGGCACATCCACTACCTGATGCAATAGTTCACACTACATGATTTTTTGCTCCTATTTTTCCCCTTATGACAATCTTAAAACGTTGGTCTTTCTAAGATTGTGTGGTGTGTTGGTAGATCGTCATTGCCGCTCCGATCTAAATCAGGGGTTTTCCCCAACTGGGATCATAATGCAGCCTGTTGAATGTGACAGGTAGCCAATCAGAAAGCGTGGATTCTCCTCCACGCTTTCTGAGGGGAAATTACAGAGAGGAATCCCAAACAGCTGACACGGCGCAACCCGAAGTCCAGCCGACATTGGAGATGATATGTGGAAACAACATTAATGTTTATTCAACATGCAAAGAATATAGAAATGTCAAGAGGAGGAGTTGGAGCGAAATTGCTACCGTAGTTGATAAACCCAGTAACTTTTCAGCTGTTCTTCGTTAACGTGACTTAAACAGGTTATAATGATTTTCATTCAGTCAGAACTGACACTAGCCACATGCATTGCAGGTAGATTGTAGTAAAGCATTGATTAATGCCTGGTTTTAAAATTAGGAGTTGAGCCTTTTTCATTCGGTGTCATCAACAGAAAGAGAAAAGGGCCGGAAGAGACGATAATGCCGATAATTAAAATGACGTTGATAGTTTTAATTTATCGTACGATTAATTGATTAACCGTTTATCGAGACAGGCCTAGTCAAAATATACCTTTACTATTAATTTCTCATTCCACAAGCTCATCACAATTTTAGCCATTTTCATCACAATTAATTTTTTTAATCAAAATTAGTTTTTATATGTTTTACTAATACTAAAATATTTCCTCAGTTAATTTGGCTACATAACACCTACATAATATGGAGGTAAATTTGTCTCATTACAAAAAATATTTCATTACAATTATAAACATTTGGTCACTATTTATTTTTTTATTGAAACTAGTTTTTGTTTGAAGAATAATGAGATAAATGTGCCTCCGTACTTGAGCTCATTGTTTTGGACTCTGTAGCTCTGAAACAGCAGTTTGAGCTCTTCTCCCCGAAGCTGTGCAGCTGAACGGATGAGTGTCCGTCTCGGTCACGGCCCAGACACGGAGTGGGGGGCTAACCACGGTGTCAGGCTGACTGAATGAAGCGCTTTTAAGCATGATGGTAGTTATTTCAGGGGCGCCCTGCCAAGGGAGTCTGCCCCACTCCTCTCAGCCCCCTGGATGGAGTGAACTTTGGAAGAGTTGTTAGTCATTGCTCTATTGTTTTGCAAAGGGAGAGCTAATATACTGTAAGCTCTTAGTGGGAAATTATTCTACACACACACACACACATTCTCCAGCAATATTTTGGCAGCTGTAGGAGGTTGAAGCAGTTTTCTGCACCTGGGGTTCACTTGTGCTGCTGTATCATTTTCAGCTCTTCTTGTGCTCTTTACATGGCTCCTATTTGCTTTTTCTGATGTTTTTCACACTTTCAGTTAAACTAATCTAATTAGCACATGTTTAGCTATACATTGAGTTATTTATGTATTAGCTAGGACTATTTTAAAGTCGAGAGCACCACAGCTTAATAAAGATAAAGTGGATCACACACAGGGCAGGATGCCCAAGCTGTGGTAATGACTCTCAGGCCAGTGCTGTGCCGAGCCATTAGATGTGGTCAGTTAATAAATATTGCTGGCTTTATCATGGGAGCTGCTATTTGTGTCATGGGAGATGCAACTGCCTTGGCTCTGAATCACAGGGCAGCAAACAACGAATGCCTCCGCCATGCACCCCCACCTCCTGCTGACACAAATCTAAAGCTCTGACTTGGCCTCTAGTTATCGATCACTCATTCACACATAGCCTCTTTAACTAACTGCTCTTTCTGCCAGACAGTTATTGCTGCTCCTGTGGGCTGACATACATTTATTCACAGCTGTTTTTTGTGTTTGTTTTTCTTTTGAGAAACATTTCTTTCTCTAGAGATCCATGGTGTGGGAACTTGTTGCTCAAGTAACCTCTGAAAGGTTTTCTTAATAGTTTCTAATGCAGAGTTTGATATTTAGATGTATTTTCAGTTCAGTTGAAAATAAGACCTAACTAAGGGGTCTGGTTAAATATCATGAATCACTTGAGTATGGTTTACTGTGCCTTGAACAAGTATTTGTATCCTTAAGCTTTTTGCATTTTGATAATGTGTTTTATTGAAGTTTAATGCAGGGCTAGAGAATATGTATCAGGACATAAGGGTTTTATAGCACTTTATTGATAATTGATGGATTGATTTTTTGGATATCTGAAATGCTTCCAAACTGGTGGTGTAAGCTTTCTTGTTTTGTCCACAGTTTCCTCTCCAGCTGTGGTACACATTTTTTCCCTTCATTCCATGCTTTTGTTTTTTATTTTTAAGCAGTTATGAGGCATGATGGCTAAACATGAAACTGCTGCTGCGCACGTTACTCAGCAGATTCTTGGTAGGCAACCAATGAGAGAGTGAGTTGGTTGATAACCACCCAACTTGCTTAGCTTGCTGTGAGAAATTGAGCGCCTAAAGTCTTTCCTCTACTTGCATCTTCCATGTGCCCACTATCTATTAGGCATCTTTTAGCCCAACAAAATACACAGATTGAACACTAAAGACAAGAGAAATGTTTGAAAGACTGAAGCAGCGATTTTGTTTGAACAGTTTTGAGTTTGACTGAAAAAACATGCTTATGCTGCTGGGATTTCTGACACATACTGTGAATACTCAATCTCGCAAGTTGGGTGGTTTGTAGATGAACCCCGATTCAGACCCTGTACGTCAGGAAAATTTCTGAGCTTTAGGAGTCTGACACAAGCAGTGTATCTTGGCCTTTACTGTGGGAACGATGTGTTCAGGGTGCTGTCCAGAGTTAGTTTTCCTCTTGTTTTAGTGCTTTGCATGTATGCCATAAAGTTCTGATCTCATTTAACCAGAGCTCCGTCTGTCTCGTGTTTGCTGTTTTTCCAATATGGCTTTGTCATGTTCTGTGTTGTCTGTGTATTTATTTAGAGTTTTCCTTGTCCTGTCCTCCCCTTGATTAGTTCCCAGGTGTTTCTTGTTCCCTGATTACCCCCAGTGTATTTAGTGTCACCTTTGTGTCTGTTCGTCGTCGGGTCCTCGTCTACCAACAGTCAGTCGTTTGTTTTTTCCTTCATGTCCATTCGTGTACCTGTGCTACCAGTGCTGAGCTTTGTTTTCCCGCTCTGCTGTGCTGACAGGGTTTTGGACTAGTTTGAATATTCAGACATATTCATCATTAAAGCCATTAATTTACCACATCCTGGGTCTACAGCGTCTGCCTCACCACTCTCAACACACCGCTTTATGACAGAAGGACCCGACCAGGAAGTACGGTGTGGCACGCTGTTTTTTTTTTTTTTTTTTTTTTTTGTTTTTGTTTTTTTTTCCATCATGGACCCAGAAGACATTAAGGAACTCACGGATACGATCGACGATTATGTGGAGGCGATGGCGAAACCCTACTCCGCCTGCCGACGACTGGGTTTTGCCACGCACATGGTTCTGGTGCTGGACTACTGGCTTCCTCGTTTTCCGCACCCGGGGTTGGTGGAGTTGCAGAGGGAGGCAGAGTGGGAGCGTATGGCGGCTCTAGCTGTCATGGCTGGCGAACCTCTGCCTCCCAAGCCGCACAGTTTCTCCGCCAGCCCAAATCCCGCTCCAGTTCCGGGACCAGCACCTCCAGCTCCACCCGAGGCCGTTTCAGCCGGCGTTCCAGCCGGCGCACCCGAGGCCGTTTCAGCCGGCGTTCCAGCCGGCGCACCCGAGGCCGTTTCAGCCGGCGTTCCAGCCGGCGCACCCGCGGCCGAATCAGCCGGCGTTCCAGCCGGCGCACCCGCGGCCGAATCAGCCGGCGTTCCAGCCGGCGCACCGGAGGCCGAATCAGCCGGCGTTCCAGCCGAGACCCTGACCCCCTGCGTTCCGACTCAGACCCCCTGCGTTCCGACTCAGACCCCCTGCGTTCCGACTCAGACCCCCTGCGTTCCGACTCAGACCCCCTGCGTTCCCCCAGAGACCGAGACCTCCTGCGTTCCCCACGAGACCGAGACCTCCTGCGTTCCCCACGAGACCGAGACCTCCTGCGTTCCCCACGAGACCGAGACCTCCAGCGTTCCCCCCGAGACTCTCTGCGTTCCTTCCGAGACTCTCTGCGTTCCTTCCGAGACCCAGACTCCCTGCATTCCGACCGAGACCCCCAGCGTTCCCCACGAGACTCAGACCCCCAGCGTTCCCCACGAGACTCAGACCCCCAGCCTTCCACCCGAGACTCAGACCCCCAGCCTTCCACCCGAGACCCCGACTCTCTGTGCTCCACCAGAGACTCTGCCTCGGGGGGCTCATCATCGCCACCTCCAGCGCCGCGGACGGCCGCCGGACCGCCTCCGGGGGTCCCGCCTCCGTGGTTCCCACCTCCAGCGCCGCGGACGGCCGCCGGACCGCCTCCGTGGTTCCCGCCTCCGTGGTTCCCGCCTCCAGCGCCGTGGACGGCCGCCGGACCGCCTCCGTGGTTCCCGCCTCCGTAGTTCCCGCCTCCAGCGCCGCGGACGACCGCCGGACCACCTCTGTGGTTCCCGCCTCCTTTGCCTCCGCCCACCCTGTGGGTAGTTTTTTGTTTGTTTTTGGACTCTTGGCCCTTTCTGTGCCTCCGCCCACTCCGTTGGGTTGTTTTTTGTTATTTTGGACTCTGGCCCGCCGTCCGGCGCCCCTCCGCCCACCCTTGTTGTGTTTTTTGTTTTGTTTTGTTTTTTTGGGCGTCTGGTAGCCGCCCTTGAGGGGGGGGTACTGTCATGTTCTGTGTTGTCTGTGTATTTATTTAGAGTTTTCCTTGTCCTGTCCTCCCCTTGATTAGTTCCCAGGTGTTTCTTGTTCCCTTATTACCCCCAGTGTATTTAGTGTCACCTTTGTGTCTGTTCGTCGTCGGGTCCTCGTCTACCAACAGTCAGTTGTTTGTTTTTTCCTTCATGTCCATTCGTGTACCTGTGCTACCAGTGCTGAGCTTTGTTTTCCCGCTCTGCTGTGCTGACAGGGTTTTGGACTAGTTTGAATATTCAGACATATTCATCATTAAAGCCATTAATTTACCACATCCTGGGTCTACAGCGTCTGCCTCACCACTCTCAACACACCGCTTTATGACAGGCTTGAGGCAAATGGTACTTATTATGGCTTCCTTACAACCTTTTTGCTTGTTGCCACATTCTTAATACCAGTGGATTGCTCCAGATGTTGCAGTGATTCACAAACTGAGCTGTGGATCGCTGCAGCTCCTCCAGAGGTTATCATGAACCGTTTAAAAATCTCTAGAACCTTCTCCCTGATGTGTGCTAGATTGTGAAATCTTCATGGTTTTGTATGTTCACTAATATTTTCCAACTAAACTCTGATCCCTTTAATTTAGGGATGCTCCCATTGGGTTTTTTGCTGCCGATTCCGATACCAATCATCCATGAGGCCGATCTCTGCCGATCCTTGCCGTTCACCTGGAATGGCTGTTAATTTTTTACTTTAGATATAAATATGTTATCTTGCAAAATGGAAAAATTATCTGGCAGTAAATTGATCTAATTTGGACATAATAGACATATTTTAATAAAATCTTTTTTTTTTAAGTTACAAGCTGCAGCTTTAAGCAGCTGTTCGGTGTGAGAGTTTACTGTCTGGTGGAAGTTGAGCAGCGCTACGTCTGTGAAGCATTACTACCAGTAGCGCGTAGCGGCAGTTCAAGAGTGAGAGCAGAACCAGCGTCTTACACTGCCAGCTTGAAGACTTGAATTATTTTTTGGGTTATTAGTTTATATTTCTGACCGTGATGCTAATCCGGGTGAGTGTTGTAGTTGTGTGCTGCTTTATCTGCTGTCTGGCCGCTCCGGAAGTCCTTTTTTCCTGCAGTGAGCCTCGATATAGCCAAACTCCGTCAAGTATTTATTTTTTAAATACCATATTAGACTCGTTGTGTTGATGCCGTTAGACATGCTTCCCCCCTGAGGTAATTTTTCCGCCACAACACGCAAACGTCCCCATTCACTCTCAGAGCGTTATAGTTCCACATGACAGGATTTGTTGCTGCGTGCTTGCACAGTGTGAAGAAGAGAGGAGATAAGCTGCCCACGCAGGCTGCGAAGTGAGATAAATGTGATCGGTTTTGGTGATCAGCAGCAAGACACAGTGATCGGCGATCACCGATCATACACTTTTTCACGGAAATTGGCCGATTATGATCAGTGGCCGATCGATCGGCACACCTCTACTTTAATTGTAGATAAAGGAAATTCTTGTACAAACACAATATGTTGAAGTAAGAAAATGTTGGATATAATGTAATTTTCTTTCATCTTTTCACAATTATCTGTTACATTGTGCTGATCTATAGCATAAAATGAGACTATATGGAAGTTTGTGGTAGAAATGTGACAAAATATTTTGAGACGTTCAAGAGACTTAAACATATTTTGTGAGGTGGTTAAAGTAATAATTAGGTATTTTATAAGGGCACTTTATTAGAATCCTTAGGTGCAAGGCAGTTAAACAAGCTACTAAAAAGACTATTATAATTTGTTAAAAGTTGTAACAAGTTGTAATAGTGATTATTCTCATAATGATGAGAATAATGATTCTCATCATTATTTGATGGGAATAATGAATATAGAATAGAAGGATATTTCGCTCCCATGCTCTTAATCCCTTCCATGGAGGTTTCACACAGAGCAACAGGTAGAAAAACTCCAGGGTTCTTCATCTGATGGATCAACTGCCAAACACTCATCAGTACTCACTGCAGCTCGCATTATTGTTTTTTGTGTAGCGTAAATGCTACAACATGATTCTCTATTATTCTGTAATTGATCACCTTCTGATAAGCCGTGTGTCCCCTCCTCCTCTCTAAGGAGGCTCTTCTCGAGTGTGTAACAGCTCTTGGGGAGGGTTTTCCAAGAAACGTGCTGAGACATTTCTAAACGAATGCAGAGGATCAAAGTCCTCTACCGAGAAACAGAGAGATGTGCAGAGTGGAGAGAGTCAGTTAGTGAAAGAACCTGAGAATGTTTTGAGAGCAGAATCGAGTAACCGGACTATCATCAAATCGAAACACTGAGGCTAACCACTTTATTTCAACCACAGCTGTATGAAAGCCACTCTCAGCAGAAAGCCACTTAAAACGAAACGTGAAGTTCTAATTTGTTCAGCAGCAGCTCTTGTTTATCTGGAGTGGTGCTCAAATCAGACAACTTTCTTCAACATGTGTGTTTCCTAAACTCTCAGCTCTTTATTTGACTGCAGGTTTGCAGGTAAACTGGTGGTGAGAAGATCAAGGACTCTCCTCTCCTGGGATATAGAAAAATACTTGCTGATTTTCTATATCCCTGCTTGCTTGTGTGTCTAAGCTAGAATTTGAAGGGTTTGGTATACATTTGATTCTCCTGATAAGAGGCTAGCTACTTCAGCAGCCTACAGGTGTTGGTTTGATGCAGGAACGCAGCAGTGGTTCCCTTCTCTCCGTGAAGAGAAGGGAGTTGTTCTCTTCAACTGCTGGCAACTGCAGCCAGCAATCGCTGGCTGCAGTTTGGGCTGTGCAGTCAGCCTCTCCTCTCCCTGAGGGGTCTCCACAGATGTTGCCAGCTGCTGTCCATTAGGTTGCAGGTGTGTGTGTGTATGACTGTGTCTAAGCCCAGATGTCTGGATTAGTGCAGAAGTGTTCATACTCGGTGATGCAGAGATGCTCTGACCAAATAAGACCAAGATAAAATTTCTGACCGTGGCCTGCGTGCAAAACATGATATGTTCGATGATAACTAAGGTCTAGTTCACATGTAAATCAGATATCTGAGGAAACAAATACATGTTTAGGTCTTCCAGTGTTCTTACTGTCAGTGCTATCTCTTCAGATTTTCCTACCGTAGCACGGATAGATAGCTATGTGTCAGTGCTATATCATGCTACCATCATGTTAACAAACTGAAAATTATAGCGGTTTGTGTTGATGTTAAATATTATTTGATAACATTCTTTAAGTGACAAGACTGAAGTGGAAGCTTCAGTCCAGCCACGAACAATACTGAGGATTGAGACATCCTGATGAAGGATGTCACAAAAATAGCTTACCCATTTAAAATGAAAAGCTATTGCAGATGTATGCACTAATTATTAGAATATCCCATCTTTATAAAAATATTTTACATGCAGAGGTGTTTGTAAGAATGACACAATATCAGACAGGGGAAACAAGTTTCTATTAAAATTAAATTAAACGCAGCATCTACAGATCACCGCAAAATCTTTTTTGCGCATTAATACGTTGCATGGCAGTCTTTAGCACAGCCACAATGTGTCCACCGAACTGCGCAAGTCACTGTGCACCTGAAATGATAGGATATACTTCTTATACACTAATATTACATCGTAGACATACACAACTTCAATCTCGCATAGTATCGCTACCAACATACTCTATTTAGCACGGTTTAATAAAAAAGTGTTATTACACCAACATTTTTTAAAGTATAGGGACAAAATAGCCCACAAAGCAACATATTTTGTCCTGATTAACATAGTTGACGCCAATTCGTCTTTACAGTGTACAGGCAAACTAAAGCCATTTATAAATATGTTTACAAACTGCCTGTCATGTAAACTTAAAACATGAAGTAATACAGCAGCTTAATGAAAACTATCTATAAAATAAATTAAATAAAGCTTACTGTAATCTTTCAAAATAAAACCGATGAAACAAAACTTCCACAGGCAGGATGTATTTATAAATCTGCTGAGTAAGCAGTATGTAACATAATATTGATATGCGCATTACCACAAGGTAGGACGGATTCATGGGTAGCACAAGTAGTTAGAACACCGGTCTTTCATTAACATGAAAATTCAGTTTAATATCCCCTAAAAATTTTGAAAGACCAAAATGGAGATTTAAGAAAACTCTGAATTTGTGTTTTTGTGTGTTCGTGGGAAAACAGAGCTGTAGGGTCCATTTATCGCATTACAGTCTGCAACAAATAAGGCACTAATATATCTACATATTCGCTTTGATATGATTTCCAGTCAACATCGTCTTGTGTTTTATTAACTTTATATATGCTATTTAAAAGTATTCAACCTATTTGTCCATACAAATGAACCTCTATGTTTAATTCCTACCAAAAAACCATGGTTGTGTTGAAAGATTCTGATTGGCTGATAGAATTTTAGTTTTTTGCTACACTGCCCCATGTAGGTTTGGCATGTTTAAAACACTGAGGGGTGGATTTGCTAGGATTCGGGTGGATTTGCTAGGATTCATGTGGATGAAAACCTTTCTGAAACTTTCTTTTCTTTTTTTTTTTTAACGATGTGGCAGACATATTTGTTTTTATAAAGACTTGGCTACATGTGCACAAGATATGCACATAACCTTGTGGTGAAACAAGATGGTGGCAGCATCACGGGGGAACGTGGAAGGAGCTAAATACTGGGAAAATTCTGGAAGAAAACCTTTTTTATAAGTTGGAAAAGTGAATGATGAGAATTAATTTAATCAACCAGTAGAACTACCAGAGCTGCAAGGCAGTGATAAAGATCAAAGCATATGGCAGTATGGCCTAGTCCGTCCGAGTCTGGACCTAAATCTGTTATCAAACTTGAACTCTCTTAATACAATCTGACTGAATCCTTGGTGTTTTGCAAAGGAGAATGGGCCAAAATGTCAGTTTGAACTAAGAAAGATGCCAAAAGTAGAGGTGCACCAATAAATTGGCCCCTATTTCCTGAGTTTTGAGAGATCAACGATTGGCCAATGCTTAAATAAAAAAATTTAAAAAATCTTATCACCGCTCGTATCTATCCCAGCAAAGGTCTGAAAATCAGCCATTGTCCTTTTTTGCTCTGAGACGAGAAAGGGATGACTGACAGACCAGCCCACAGGACGCATGTGGGTGGATAACAATATTCCCCCGTTACCAACTTACCAACTTTGTGGCTATATTTGGCGACTAATCAGACAAAAAGAAATGGTATCGGCCAAAATTGGCATTGGCAGGTCAGGCTTTTTAAAGTTTGGTGGTCAGCTAAAAAACTGCAATTGGTGCCCAAAGTGTTTCTGTGAAGAACTGACAAAGTTGAGCTGAAAACAAACGCTTGTCAATTTTTTAGTTTTTAAAATTTGACAATTTTGAAAACCATGCATCATTTTCCTTCTAATTCACAATTATAAACTACTTTGTGTTGATTTATAACATAAAATCCCAGTAGAATAATAATAATCAATTTTATTTGTAAACCCTTTTATATCTCCAATTGAAATCTGAAAAGGCTCATTCACATACTGTTGATGACAAGCTACTAGATTGTAGCTACAGCGGCCGTGGGGCAGGCTGACAGAAGTGAGGCTCCAAATTTTTGTGCCATTGGCCCTTCTGACCCACACCATAAGGCAAGGCGGGTGAAGCAGGCGGACCAGGAATTGAACCAGCAATCCACTGATTGCAGGGCGAACTTCTACCACCGTCACCCCAAATACACCAAAGTTTTTGGAAAAAATGGTATAAACAATTTAGCAAGATGTTGTACTTCCCTACAGTTGGTCTTTGCAGAGCAGAATGAGGGAGAGGTCACAGTTTCTGTGTGGACACTCTAAATGCGTCAACATAATAGTGTGATTAGAGTTCAGGAGTGCTCTGTGGTTGCTAGAAAGCAAACACCATGACTGACTGAATCTTAGTCTGTGACAAACAGGGCCAACCCTGCAGTAATCAGATTAGAGAACCTTTGCGACATTCTGCCAACTTTCCACCTTGTGATCCCGTGCATTTGTTTTATTACGACCCTGAGTTAATGAGATTGCCTTCAAGACAGAGGTGCAATGCTAATAAGCAACTCTACAACTAGGACTAGGTACCTGTGTTTGTTCACCCCTGTCTGCTGCAGTGTGGCCATGTTGCTGCATGATGAGGGTCAGCTTTCGGTTCCACTACGACAGTAATCCATGTTTGTGCCTCGGATTTTCTCCACAGGAAACCCCGGATAAACTCCCAGCTTGTCGCCCAGCAGGCAGCTCAGCAGTACACCATGCCTCCCCCGCCCAAGAAGGACCGGAGAGAGAGAAGTGAGCGCACTGACAAGGAGCGTCCACACAGCGAAGGAGAGCGGGCCGGTGGGGAAGGACGCCCCGAGGGAGAGCGCCCTGAGAGCGTTGTACCAGAGGGGGACATCACCGAGAAGGACAAGAGCGAGATAGAGCAGCCTGTCAAAGACAAACCTGACGGGGAGAAGGACATCACCCCAGCTGTCACAAAGAAGCCCAGCAGCAAAAAGACCAAGTCAGTGTCAGAGTTAGTATGCTGGGTTGTCACTTGGGCATAATCAATGCGTCTATGTGTCATAACTTTCTCCAGCTGAACAGAAACATAACTGAAATTATTGTCCAAGCATTAGAGAAACACATTCAGGCGTTCATCTTCTAAAGTCATGCCACTGGCTCCCTGGAGCTCAGAGAATAAACTTTAAAATACTGTTGTAAGTTTATAAATCACTGAACGGCTTAGCACCAAAATACATTAAAGATCTGTTGTTGTATCAACCTCTCAGAGCACTATGGCCTTCTGGTTCTGGTCTGCTTTGCAGAATCAAACATAGAGAAGCAGATTTCAGCTTCTATGCACCACAAATCTGGAACAAACTTCCAGAAAACTGCAAAACAACCAAAACACTGAGTTCCTTTAAGTCTGTACTTAAAACTCAACCGTTTAGAGTTGCTTTTGAGTAGTAAAAATGAACATTGATAAAGATATTTGTGTATTTGCTTGTTGATTTGGATGATGACATTTGACAAAATGTAATGTTTATTTCTTGTTTCATAATTGGTGACTGTATGATGTTTTTATGATGTAAAGCACTTTGAGCTGCCTTTTTTTCTGAATTAGACTACACAGATAAATTTGACTTGTGGATGGCAGTTTTCCATAACTCCTCACCTCATTTCTGTTTTCCCGCAGACCCAAATCGGACAACAATCAGAGTCCTCCGAGTGACAAACAGAGCATACAGTCTGGGAAATCGGCAACAAAGTCCAACAAGAACTCTCACATTTCCAGGTGAGCAGTAAGCCTTCTATGGCTCAGCACACGACTGCACTTCTGGTTAATGAAACTCATCCAGTAAAGAGGCGTGGAAGCGTGAAGTGATTCACAATTGATCTCTTATACTAAACACCCACTCTGTTTTTCATGCACTTGTTCTGACTCTTGATGTGTCACCCAGTGAGTTCAGTAATCTAGTAACCACCTGCATGATGCTGGTAAGCA
This sequence comes from Xiphophorus couchianus, assembly GCF_001444195.1. Classification (NCBI taxonomy): domain Eukaryota; kingdom Metazoa; phylum Chordata; class Actinopteri; order Cyprinodontiformes; family Poeciliidae; genus Xiphophorus; species Xiphophorus couchianus. The sequence goes on along the minus strand of NC_040234.1, from coordinate 22,531,446 downwards.
TCCTCACATGCCCTTGGGACCAGAGATATGCTTGATTTTGGATTTTTAGTAAAGCTTTTTGGATTTCCATAATTGATTAAATGCTATTTAAAAATTAATATATTATTCTGACTTGTTGAAAAATTAAAAGTGTACTTTATTTCACTATTTTTATCTCCTCCGAGCTATGGAATAGTAGTATCTGTACATTTAAAATGTATTTATTTTATATTTTTGCATACATAGAATGTAGCAGTGTTCCCAACCATGGTCCTCAAGGCACACTTACATGTGTGTAGATGTCCCCCTGCTTCAACACACCACATTCAAATTCAGCAAAATCCTGTTAATCAGCCAACACTTGAAATCATGTGTGCTAAAGCAGAGGAATGCTTAAAAGTTGCAGGGCAGTGTGCCTTGAGGACCAGTGTTGAAAAGAACTGGAATATAAAACTGCACTATAACCCAATGTACTTCCCCACCCTCTAAAAGATCTCCTCAAAGTATAATATGTTCTTAAATAACAATATTTAAGTATTTTAACGCTCTCATTTACTTCCAAACATGTTAAACCAATCTAACCTACCTCCACATAAGGTCTGAAAATCAGCCACTGTGTCCTTTTCCTCTTACTTCAAAGCGGACATGCCCACCAGGTCACGTCTGCATATGTGTGGTTAATAGTCACTCCACTATTGCTGACTTGGCAACTTTGTCATTATATTTATCAACTTCTCAGACGGAAAAGAAATTGGTGTCGGCCAAATTTGTAATCAACAGACCCAGAGGTCACGCTAGACTTTTTTGTTCTCCATCATTTTGACCAACAGCATTAAAGAAAATTGGTCATGTTATATTTTTACCCTTCAAATTATAATCATATTAACATTAGGCTGGATTTTTATGCGATTTAGTTAATATTCACCTAGTTGAACCGTGAATCCAGATCCATCAAACATAAAGCAGATGAACGCTTCTAACGTTTTCTCCATAGTGACAAAAATCACTGACTGTGGCTCCAAAAACTTAGAATAACTGAAATTAAATGACTCCAAATAAATTACAAGCACTTCAGCTGCTGGGACCTGAACGCACAGCGCCTCATAAATTCCTCCTGGTTTGCATCTGCAGAAAAATCTGCGCTGGTTCATTAGTCAGTTGAATCTGTCTGATCCAAACTGATCAGTTGAACTCTACGAGTTTTTTATCCTCTGTGCGGTCCTGGCGTGCGCTTTTACGAGGATTTTAAAATTTTTTTTGTGTGGTTTTGCTTTCCCGAAATGGACAGATGCTACGTCTGCCGTGCTCCTCCTTGTGGGCAGCTCCATTTGTTAAAACCGCTGGATTAGTTAAGTTTATTTCTTCGCAGCATTGATTTTGCAGCGCACTGCACATGTTGCGTTCTTATTAACTTCTTCACCTTTATTTTATTTATATGGCTGCACAGTGGCGCAGTTGGTAGCACTGTTGCCTTGCAGCAAGAAGGTCCTGGGTTCGATTCCCGGCCGGGGTCTTTCTGCATGGAGTTTGCATGTTCTCCCTGTGCATGCGTGGGTTCTCTCCGGGTACTCCGGCTTCCTCCCACAGTCCAAAAACATGACTGTCAGGTCAATTGGTTTCTCTAAATTCTCCCTAGGTGTGAGTGTGTGTGTGCATGGTTGTTTGTCCTGTATGTCTCTGTGTTGCCCTGCGACAGACTGGCGACCTGTCCAGGGTGTACCCCGCCTCTCGCCCGGAACGTAGCTGGAGATGGGCACCAGCAACCCTCCCGACCCCATTAGGGACAAGGGTGAACAGAAAATGGATGGATGGATGGACCTTTATTTATTTCCTCAAGATAAACTGCCAGCACCTCTGTTTAGACCAGGGGTCTCAAACTCCAGGCCTCGAGGGCCGCAGTCCTGCAGTTTTTAGATGTGCCACAGGTACAAAACACTGGGATGAAATGACTTAATTACTTCCTCCTTGTGTAGATCAGTTTTCCAGAGCATTAATGACCTAATTATTCTGTTCAGGTGTGGTGCAGCAGAGGCACATCTAAAAGTTGCAGGACTGCGGCCCTCGAGGACTGGAGTTTGAGACCCCTGTTTTAGACTATAAATGGATTAACACAACATTGAAAACTCTTTGTTTTTCTCTGGTTTTTACTGGAAACTGGAATTAAACGCGCCATTTCTACCAAGGATTGGAATGCGCCTCTGAACCAGATGCTCCAAAGCCTCCGGTCCATAACTCTTCAACACGCTGTCAGCTCCCAGTGTGACAGGCATTTAGTTCAGAGTCCATGAGATGATATTCAGAAAGGATCTTTTTATGAATTGATTTTAGTTGCCTCTGCGATGAACTCTTTGGGTAAAATCTATAATTCACTTCAGTCAAGGGTGTGAATTATAACCTGTCAAATGACCAACCGGCTTCAAACTTTCCTGTCGTTTAAAAAAATAACCGGTCAAATACGGAAAATATTCTGTTAACGTGACCTCTGAACAGACCAATAAGATTTGCATTGGTGCTTGAAATCCTTGAAAATGTTTGCATTTAAAAAAGATGTTTTTAAGGTTTGGAAAGTGCTTGATTTTTGTATGAAGTGTTTGAAAGTACTTAATATTCACACTGCACAGTTTTGTAACAAAGTTTTAGTTAACTTTTAGGAGACAAACCGCCTTACAGAAAGTCCAGTGATAATTCTTATGTTCAAGCATTTCATTTGAGCAGGAAGATCATGTACCTTAACAAACTGATTTGTTCAATGTAATATATATTTATTACTCCTAATGGCTCAATTACCTACTGACCAAGTCATAACAAATGCAGGAAAAAATGACTCGATGTTAACTACTCACAAGCTTTTAAATTATTCTAAATAAAAGAAGCTAAATTTTCTGTGTCGATATCATTCTCACAACTTTCCTTTTAAAAGTTTTGCCTGTCATTACTTCTGATCTGACTCAATAGTAAACTCATTCCTCTCATTGGTTGTTTTCACTCAGGCTTCAAAAACAACAGTTATCAAACCACTGATTAAAAAGAACAATCTGGACAACTCACAACTACAGAATTACACTGTTGTAATTCAACAGTGCAAAAGCCAATCTGCAACCTTCCATTCATCAGCAAAAACTGTGTTTCATCAGTTAAATAGCTTCCTAATGATAACCAAACGCTTTGATATCTTTCAGTCTGGTTTCCGTGGTCTCTGGTCCACTGCTCAGTTGGTTTTAATCTTACCTAAAGAACAGAGATTTCTTTGTTTCAATAGGTAGCTCCACCATAACTGTGCAGATGATACAGAGTTCTACATTATGTCAACTCAGAGGATAGATTTTAAAATACTGTTTTTACTGAACAGCTTAGCACCAGGATACATTAAAGATCTGTTGTTCTTGTTGTATCAACCTTATTCTTTTTCTGTATTTTATTCCTTTATTCAGACTAGGTTAAGTGCATGGGAATGTGGATTAAATTGAAGATTTAATCTGGTGCCTCAAATGATAACACCCTCTCCTCTTCACCCAGACTTTAGAAAGGGCTTATAGGGCAGTAGCTCAGGGCCCCAATCTTTTGGAGCGTCCCAAAGTTGTTGTTTTTTTTTTTTGTTATGAATTTTTGGAAATATTGTACTTTATATAACACTGGTTTGGCCCAAACCATGTAAGCTGTACTAGTAGTTTTTTAAATGTTCTAAATATAAACACTACTCAACTATTTATAAATTATGAAATTGTAGAACTTCTTTTCAGGAACAAAGCGGCACCACAGTCATTAATTCATATCTGCTAATCTACCTACAAATACACCTTGATTTGCATTAGTAAAAGAATTTTACCTCAGTAATTGTAAGAATAGCCAACTAACTCTTTTTCTCTCAGTAACAACTTCCACACTGAAGAGTGTTATCACTAGGGACGCAATAATACCCTTTTTTTCACATCTGATACCAATATCTGAGGTTTAGAATCAGCCGATACAGATGAAAAACAGTGTTGAATTGAAAATGTTTCTTGTTTTAAAAAGACATTAATATAGTGAATTACAAATTAATTTGATCTCTGCACCAGTACAATATCCTTAAATCCACTAATGGCTTCACAAGCCTGGTCAAACATGTATAAACAACACAACTTGAATTTGTTCAGTCAGTGCAACTAGGAGTATAACAGCCAATGTAAAATAATAAAATGGTTCAGAAAGTGCAATTAGGAATTTTATATGTAATGTAAAATAAATAATAAAGCAAGACATCATTCAGAGAACAAAGCATAGAATTAGACTGAACAGGTCTGCCCTTATGGGTTGGGCACATTGTCACCGATACCCAATCTAGAATTTTTTGAAATTTTGGGACTGATACAGATATTACTATCAGATTGTTGCGTCTCTAGTCGGCACCATCTAAAAGATGACAGATCAGGACTGGCGGTTTAATTTTGCTCATCAGTAAAAAAAATTTCCCCCTCTGTGAAACTGTAAATGTTTTTTTTTTTAAAGCGTTTCTGTTTGTGTACGCCATCAGGCCCAAGCTGAAGAACATTGATCGGAGCACTGCCCAGCAGCTGGCCATCACCGTAGGCAACGTGACAGTGATCATAACGGACTTTAAGGAGAAGACCCGCTCCTCATCCACGTCTTCATCCACCATCACGTCCAGTGCGGGCTCTGAACAGCAGCATCAGAGCTCTGGCTCCGAAAGCATGGACAAGGGCTCGTCGCGTGCCTCCACCCCCAAAGGGGACCTGTCTGTGGGGCACGACGAGTCATTCTGAGCGCCTGCTTCTCTTTTTTTTTGTGTATCCCCATTGCCTCCCAGTGCTTCACTCCCCCTCTCCTCTTCGCCCATACATCTGAACACTATGGATCCCATTGAAGGTGGGGGGGTGAAGAGGGAGTTGTCACCATTTCCCATTGCTGCCCTGCCCTCCATTCCATGATTTCCCCCTGGATGCTGAACGGAGCCGGCTGGATGAGAGACGGTGTGTGGCGCCTTTTAAGGGGAAACAAACTTACCTGTGTCGTCCTGGCCGCAGGGATTAACCTCCCTCCCCTCCTTCTGGTAGCATCCAAATACTTGTCTGTATTGTTTTATATTTGTACATGGGTGTGAGGCCAAGTCTTTTTTTTTTTTTTTCCATTTGTTCTGTTTTTGTGAAGAAGAAATCTCTGCTGGGCACAATAACCACCACCATTTGAATAACTATTATTACCCTTATTTATTACCTGTTGCACCTATATGCTTTGATATTTTCTGATTTTTATGTTCAGGCTTTTGCTGCATAGCTCTGCTGGTTGATCAGTGTTTTCACTACATTAAAAATGTTAGGATTACACACACACAGGTGCTAGATACACTGTGAAGTGATTCTACAGATCTGGGAGTCCCCATTTTTTCCTCAATGTGAGAAAGTGCTTATGAATCAAATTGTCCTCCACGTTTCTCAACAGCACTGTGGAAACCTCAGCAATTTTTTTTATTCTCTAACCGGCTTGACTCCCATTTAGTATGCTCTCGCAGATTGTACAATACCTTCTGTCCTCTCACTGTACAGTGTAGGCTCTTGTGTAAAACACTAAAAGCTGTTGATATTTTCTGCATTCCATGCTTCACACGTTGAGTTTCGTGGCTGAAGGTCAGAGTTTGGAGTGGCCATGCTTTCTGGTTTCTTTAACTGAAGGATGCAGTTCTTGGTGAAACCAAGTCACACTGTAAAAGCAGACCTTATGGTGTCAAAAATTAATAATTTTAATTATTTTTGTTGTGGTCCTGAAGACAATGTTTGGATCTTCATCTTCTTCACACGGAAAGTGCATGCTAGAAAAGTGAAAAAAAAAAAAAAAAATCAGATTTGACAATTCAATTGACTTGCCTTTTTATGTGTATTAATTTAAGACTCCTGTCACTGAAGGCAAAAAACATGACAGTACTTATTGGAATGCGAATAAAATTTTATAGCAACGAGGCTTAATATAAGGATTTTAAAGAACTTTACACCTTAGCTGAGAATAGACCAACATAATTTCCTTTAACCTGTAAGAAATTGTATAAAGCATAAATGTGTATATGATATCTTAGTTTTATTTATTGAAGGACCAAAGGAATTTCATAATGACATGATACATAGACAGATGAATAACAATTTGAAATGCAATTATCTAATGTGTGAGATGAATAACAGTTTAAATAAAGACTAATATAATCCATGTAAATGGTGTTCTTATTGTACACTCAGTGTCTCTGTGTGTGGCTAACCCGGCGTGGGGAAAGGGGGAGGAACGGGCTGCTGTACTGTAGACTTTTGCCTTAATGGAATAAGAAAAACAAAAGCTTCATTCTTCTTGACTAAAAGCTAAGTTATAGTCGCGCTTTTGAAAGTTTGTGTTCAGCGCGCGAGACAAGCCATTTGGTATCGCGTTTATAGTTGGCACGTACATTGTAGCCGTATTCTCCTAAAATGAGCCTTCATGGAGGAAGTACATCAACGCCAGTGTGGTGGGACCGGAACCGTCCAAAACCTCTAGTTTGTGTGAACGGTGGCGCGCGCGGCGCCGTTCACAGAAAAATTCAGAGGCGCACAACCGCGACACGCGCGAGGCCAACGCGTTGGCCTAGTAAGCCCTCGCGCCCAGGTTAACGCGTTAAGTATGAAGCTAGCTTCACGCAGTGCAGCAACACGTAGCTCCCCCCACAGGTCACCAATAGAGCAATAGAAACTCCCAGGAACCGTAGAGGGGAGGATGAAATCTGCTCTGCAGATTCTCACAAAAGAACGATAATCTTGTTCCAACAAGTCCAGGAGTTAACTTTCTTTTTTTAACCACCCTTGCATTTAAGCTACAGCTACAATTTTGTGCTTTATTGCATACAGAATCAGTGTTGAGCAGAAACGGAACTGTAAAAATTATGCTGAGGCTGAGAAGGAGGGAGAATTAAACACAATCTGAACCGATGAGGTCTGGAAAAGCTGCTTTCTCTCACCTGCCTCAGCTGTAACCACATTCACAGGGATGGAGTACTCACGGCATTCATTGTTAAATTAACAGATGGCCATTTTGCTGGGTATATGAATTATTGCTTGTAAATAGAATTTTAAAAAGGTGCAAAGGCAAACACTATGAGTAACTAAGCTGAGGTCCTTTCTTTCTGTTTTTAGTTTTCCAGGTTTTTTCCCCTCCCGCGCAAGCAGTTCTGTTCTTGTGTGCGACCAGTAACCTTAATTTACTGTGTAAAGATGGTTACATATTTTAGCTTTGTTTGTTCAGAGACCCAAATATAGAATGCTTGTTTTATTTACTGTATAACCTTAAACGTGAACTTCCAATTAAATGTATTATACAAAACTAATTTTTCTTCCTGTAACAATGTCTTGTACAATACTTTTAAAGTTTTTGCTTGGTTTAAGAAAAAAGAGAGAAACTTTTAGGGACAGTACAAGTATCCATTCTTTGTTTAGTCCAGTTTTTTGTTGTTTCCTCCCTTTTTGTTCGACTTCCAGCTGATGTGTCATTGTTTCCTTCTTGTGAAATGGTCACCTTATGTTCCTGGTGTGGAAATGTACGCAGCATTTTCAGCAAATCACGGCTCCTCGTCTAGCTAATGATGTTAACTAATACATGTTTCTGGCATGTGCACGACTTTGCGCTTCTAGGCTAACCTGATAATTTTTCCTCCTTTTCAAATAGAAATGTCTATTTATGAATTTTGCTTGTAGTTTTTCACAAATAAAACTGTCAAAGTAACCTGTCCTCTGGTTGCCTCGGGTTTCTCATTGACATCTCTCACGTGTGTAAAGAGTTTTTAAGTGAGGTTCTGATAAAGCACTGATTCTATTGGCTATTAGCAACACAAATCAAAAGCAACATGTTTCTCTCCATTTTATGCATACAAAACACAAAGGAATATCCTCCCCCAATGTATATTGTCTTAAGAATTACTAAATATTTCACACCTGCTGCCTTTGGCAGGGATAGATGTGTGTGTGTGTGTGTGTGTGTATGTTACATATAGCAGACTGAACTCGGAATGCTGAGCAACTTTTGACCTTCCCACCTAGAATTCCAACTTAAGGGTCTTTTTTTTTTAAGTAATTCACACTGGGAGTGCCCATAAATAGTTAAACTATAAAAATACTTGATACATTGTCTAAAAACATTTAAACTGCATATTTTAATAGTTTATGCACCAAATATACCTCAATATGTGTTGATACGGACAGCTGGAAACCGGCTTAGCGCTACTGCAGAAGCTAACGGCTATAGTCTTCCTTTTCTCTGCTCTTAGGGGTAGAGGTGCACTGATTTATCAGCCAGCCGATTTATCAGTGACGATTTATTTAATTTTAGGAGATCTGTGATCGGCCAATACATACATATGAAGTATGACAAAGGTCTAAAAATCAACCGCTGTCCTATTCTGCTCTCTCTCTCATGAGTGAGATTTAACTGACAGACCAGTCCATCAAGTCATGTCTGCATGTTTGCAGTTATCAACAGTCACCCCACTGATGCAAACTCAGCAATTTTCTTGCTATATTTAGTAACATTTCAGACAAAAAAATGGCATCAGCCAAAATTGGAATGGGCAGGTCAGGCTTTTTAAAGATTGGTAATTGGCAATCAGCCAAAAAACTGCAAAACCTACTTAGGGGTACAGCCAATCAGCTCCAAGGAAAAGAAATGGTACACCTGAATTGTGTCAACTAGCATAGCCCCCAGATATTTTGCCTTCCCAAATTGCATTTTCTTTCAAGTATGCTCAACAGAAAATTCCACTAAGAGTCATTCCACAAAAACTTTGAAGTGACTTTCCACACTCCAAAGTTGGAAATATATTCACAAATAGATGTACTAACAAAAACTGTGATCAGTTGGGGTCTACTGTATATACTTAAAGTGATTATATTTTTGCTTCTTACACCACTTAGCTTTCACATCAGAAAATTCCTCTCAATACGTATTTCATGCAGGAAGACTGTTGGTGGCACGCTGCTTCCTTTTTTAAGCAGAACTTTACTTCAAAAATCCTGAGTTATATTATTAAGTTCCTTTACTCATTCAGATAATGTGAGCGGTGAATTGACTGAACTTATTGACTGTGATGTTAAGGCTGCTCTTGTGGAATAGCAACATAACACTTGAATGACTCTCACATTGACAGCAGCTTACAGTCGCTGTGTGTCTCTCCAGAGGTTAGTTATTATCAGTCATGTGACTGCTGTCATGGCTTATAATCTATTTTCTCTGTTGGCAGTTAGTCAAAAGATAGGTTTCCCATTTTTTCAATGCCAAAAATGCTAACATTTTTAACATTGTTGGTGTCTGAAGGTGTAGCTTCAGACACCTCAGTAGTGGCAAAAAACATTCTCTCACACAACACACATACACATATATGGGCCATTCTTTCATTCACCAGTTAAAATTAGTACATTTGTTAGATTGATTTCTTTTTTAACCTCTTGTGTTTTTTAAGCCAGTCCAACCAGCATTTTGACATTTTTCCCAAAGAACAGGCTGGAGTTGTCCTGAGGAATGCAATAACATTCTGTGACAACAAGCAGATATATTTGAGTAAATATATTGGCTGTGTTTAAATGATTTCTTAAGTGCTAATCCTTCTTCTTTATAACTTACAGAAGTTCATCTGGCATCTTGAATATCAACAGATCAAATCCAGATTGATGGACGACCATTATTTTCTTTTATGTGCTTCAGCTGCACTACAGTTGGTTTGTTTCTGCTTATCCACCACTTTTTTGAGGACCCACCATCTTCTCAATAGCACTAAGATCTGGGAAGTTTTCAAGCCTATGGTCTTAAATTTCATTGTTCCAGACTTTAAGTCAATTTATATTTTGCTGAAAAATATAAATTACTCCAAAATTGTGCCAGACAAAGTTGCTCTCACAGGACGTTGTGATCCTGCTCTTAATTAACAGCAGTGTTCTTGGGTGAAGTTGGTCCTGAGCCCAGTCGCACCCAGCAACAAAATATGCAGTTTGGGATATTCCTAATTTGGTCTATGTTAGAGAAGTCAAATGTTTCAAGAAACATTAGTGACACTTCCTGTCGTCTTCTTTATGGTTTTCACCAGTAGTAACATCCAGTTGTTGATCACATGACTCATGTGATGTGAAAAGTGTCTCCATTGCAGTTTTATAGAATACACTTATTTTGATAAAGCCGAAAAACCACCTGACCTACCGTCAAAGTAGATCAAAAAATGTGTTTTTGTCAAAATAGGCATGTTTCAATGAAGCAAATTTATTTTGTAATTTCAGTTTGTGCAGTTTTAATGGAAACACAGCTAATAAGCAGATTTATTTCATGTGTTTTATAGCAAGCAGGTGTAAGATCCAGTGCAACTTTATACAGTTTCTTTTTTCTTTACTCTTTTGGTTTCTCTTCAGTGACTTGACATGATAAAAATGTAAATGTTCTGGATCTGACTTACCTTGTTGATCCTTGAGGCCTAATAGTTCCTGAAGATCTACAGGGTGTGAAGTAGAAAGTGAAGCCACGCTTCCTTTCAAACCACAAACTCTGTGATGTCTACAGCTGGGGCTGTGCTCTCTCTGAGGAAGTGCTGAGAAAGATGGAGGGTTTTAAGTCCTAGAAGATGTCTAACATCATTTACGACTTCTGCTCACTGGGGCTTTAAGCTTATCGGCAGAAAGAGGAAGATTCAACTTGTGATTCAATGTAAATCCTCATCACCACACAAGTTTATCTGTACACCATCAGTTTTAAAGGGGCAGTATCATGTAAAATCGACTTTTTTGAGCTTTACAAAATATAGTTGGAGTGTTGCTTTGATTTTTTCATGCATGTTTGAGAAATCCTTTAATCTCCATGGCAACCACTCAGCTGTGCAAAACGTCTGGGTAGACCTTGTGCTGCCTATAAGGACAAAGCTCCTCCTCCTGCAGTTTCCAAGCTTCCACCCCATAGAGCAGCCCTCCTCCAATCAGCTCCTTCAGACTAGCCTGCACCAATTAGAAAAGCCCTGGTGGAACTGCGCATCTGCAACACTGTCTATGTCCAAAGTTGAAAAATGTATTAAAAAGCAAAATAGACATAAACCAAATACAAAATGATCAAGAACACATGCAAAAGTTCCCAGAATACACGTAATGCAATGGCCACCCAAGGTGAAAGCAAACAGTGAAGAGTAAAGAGACAGAGGGAGAGGGAACCCAGCAGACAAACCCCCAACTTCCTGAGCAAAGGGTAAAGTCTTAGTGAGCTGTGTGGAGGTTGAGTTAAATCTGTGCAAATTCTAGTTTGAAGTAAGCACTTCTTTGGATGTTGAGTGAATAGAGCAGTGATAGGACATTGCATGCACACTTATGTTTAAATGTTTGGCAAAGACTAAATAGTAAGTGCAGTTAATAAACAATGTGCTTTTTATGTCACTAGTCATCACACTAAGACAATTTAGATAATTATCTGTCTTACAGCTCTCTTTAGATCTGTCAGCATCCTAAGAACATCCCTGGCATAGATCCCAACAGCAGGCTGAAACTTTGCACGCACACACAGCTTGATAATTACAGTAATCCTGCTCCATTATGCACGAGGTCTTACCGTCAGAGGACTGCACAGAGCAGTATTTGTTTTTATTGTTTGGATGGTATTTAGCAGAGCACATTGTGACCTGGAACCAAATCTATCGCTAGTTTTCTATCAGGGGGAAGACAACATTCTTGGCCTGTGACACCAGTCTTTTCTACACACCACTACGCAAGCAGAGTCTCAACATTTCAGGTTGGTGATATAGCTAGCATCTGGTGGTAGCTGCTCAAGGGAAGAAATGAAGAGGTAGCATCCACCCATTGTCTTACATGTTTATCCCTAATGGGTCAGGAGGAGTGCTGGTGCCTATGACCAGCGGTCAACGGGCGAGAGGCGAGGTCACCCTGGACAGGTTGCCAGTCCATCACAGGGCAACACAGAGACTGACAGGACAAACAATCTTGTCAATTCCTTTAGATCTTAATTTTACATTTTCAACAGTCACAAGTTGTTTAGAATAGTGGTGAGCATGCCCACCTGTCACCCGACAGGAAGTGTACATTTCATTTTCAACACAGATAGAGGCTCAAGAGAAGAACATAAACGACTTCCTTTCAGTTCAGCATATGACTCGTTCTGAACACTAGCTCTCTACCAAGTCCCTCAGACTAAAATGACCCCCTCCTCCAGGTAACCACCTCCACTCATTTTATCTCTACATGTACAGCTTTTCTCTGTTTTGTCTCATTACTTTTTATGTTTGTGTGTGTATCTTTGAGAAGCTTCATATCTGTCTAGAGGGCTCATTTCTGTCTCTAAACACAAGACAACTGCTGCTCTTTGTGATGATGGAGCAAACGTCTGTGTGTATCAGAGGCGCCTCCCAGGTAAAGAGAGCACTCACCCTAGGAATGATGTTAGGCAGCAGAAACACTTCAGACCATTCCTACTGTTGCTGGAATTGATGTTCTTATTGCTTGTTTCTTGATGAGCGGGTAAGACCTGCTGACCTGCTGACCTGCCTCTCCTGCTTCTTAGGTTCAATGGCAAATGTTTTTTTTATAGTGTTCTTACTGTCTAATCACAATCAAAAACTGCTTTATATTTTCTCATGATCTCATGATGTAATAAACCAACACAAAATTATGTAGTATAATTAGTTATATAAAAATAAATACAGCCTAATTACATTAATAATTTGTTAAACTGAAAAAAGTGGCTTTTATATTAAGCCCCCTTTACTATAATTAGCCTAAATTACAGTTCAACCTTTTGCCTTCGGTTGTCACCAAATTGTGTGGAACTCAAAAGCTGCACCACAGCAGCTGTTTATTGAGAAACATACAGCTAATGCTACCATAGAATCCTTTAAATCAAATGACATGTTTGGCACAGATATGTGCCATTCCACCACAAAGTGGAGTTAAGTCAAATTGAAAATCATTGCCAATACTTTAAAATTGTTGTTAAAATATGGTAAAATATTTTTATCCTTCTGACCAGCTTAAGTTAATCTGCAAAGCAAAATAAATATATATATATATATATATATATATATATATATATATCAAGCTTATAGTTATGGAAAATTGCAAAAGACCTACTACAGAAGACTTGCAGGTTTAATGGGAGCATTTATTTAATTATTTATTCTTTGTTCCGGTATATACTTTTATTTATTTACTTATCTAGTAAATGTTTGTTCTTTGTTCTGAATGTGTCCATCTTAATTTATACCTCATTGTTTTTTTTGTTGCTGTTATTTGTTCTCTTATGTTATTTTGCACTAATTTGTTGCTCTGTAATATTTGGTACTAATTGGTAAATAAGTGCTTTGAGGACCAGCATTGAAAAATACTGGTCTATTGCATAAAACCAACATAAATTGCAGGGTTATGGTTCCTATCACAATTTATTAGATGCTTGGATTTAGTTTTGTCAATTTATTCTCTGTGATTATTTTTCAGTGCCTCACTTCCCTGATCTTCCACACCTAATTCTTATTGCTTCACTTTCTCACATGTTTCCCAATGGAAAATTATTGAAAAACACCGGCCTATTTATTTTAGGAGATTTATCACTAAGTGAAACACATTATATAGATTAACTACACAGATGGATGTTTGAAAGCCTTTATTAGTTAGTTGAGATGATTTTTCACTTACACTTAATGAAAATATGACGTTTAAAATTTTAATATTAAATTACAGCAATAAAAAACTATTTTTTAAAACAGAATTGTGGGCTTAATGAACAGTCTGTTTAATACCTCATTAAATGTTGTTTTTTCAAAAGGTACTTTTAATCTAACAAACAAGACTCATTAAGACATATATTCTAATTTATTGAATATAATTCAATAAATTATTATTAATTATTAATAATTAATTATTAATTATTCAATAAATTATATATATAATCACCTTACCAGCGTTAGTAGGTCTAAGTCTGTTCAATCATTGTCAGATCCAACCTCTGTCAGTTCCTGCCAGCCTGATTTCCTCAGTTCTGCAATTAAAATCTGGCCTTCATCTCTGGTTTGGGTCCATTATCATCATCATCAATAGTAACGCCACGAAAGGAAAAAACAGTTCAAGATATATGATTACTTAAAAAAGATATTGCAGAGGAGGAGGCCTTGGAGATTCCCCGGAAGAGTGGCCCAAGTGGCTGGGGAGAGGGAAGTCTGGGCCTCCCTTCTTAGGCTGCTACCCCCGACCCCGGACACTTGGAAAAAGATGGATGGATGGATGGATGGATGGACGGACGGACGGACGGACGGACGGATGGATGGATGGATGCTGCAGAGGTAATGATGCTTTAAAGTGTGGCTCTGACCCCTCAAGTAAGAGTAGTACTACTTTAGCACTCAAGGAAAAGTAAGATATATCCATCCAAGAAATGTTGTAACTGATCAAAACATCAGTCATTTATTTTTAATATTTAAAAATAACATCATCAGATGGACCAAAATATATAGTATAATGGAAATTTTGGCATTTCAAAAGACCAGAACGAAAATAATTCATATAAATATAATAGTTACAAAATAAAATTAGGCAAAATAAAATTTTTTACAAAATAATTTCTTTCAATATAAAACTAGTGAAAGTTTCATAAGTTGGTGGATTTTTTGTTTTAAATAAACTTGCTCTTCATTCAGTAAATTTACTCACAGTATGCAGACATTTTGCCCAACTAAGAGTAGCGATACTTCATAATAAAAATACTCAAGTAAAAATAAAAAGTACAACGTAGTAAAACTACTCGCAATTATTATTGTTATTATTATTATTTTTTTTTTCAAAACGTTACTCAAGTAAGTTATCCTGTACGGACCTGATAGCTCGGGCCTGTAGATAGCCACACATCCGGTTTGATTGTGAAGGTGTTGATAATATAATGAAGCTAACAGAGATTTCTCAATCGGACTCGTGTCAGGTCACAGCCCACGCAGGCGTCCGGTGCGGGCTCGCGCAGGAAGCAGACGGAGTCCCCTCTCCAGAAAAGCTCCGCTCGAGCCGTGATTCGTCACAACATGCGCGCGCCTCGCTCAGCCACAACATGACACCGAGGCGATGACAGCCTCCATGTTTGCTTGCGCTCCAAGTACAATGGCGCGTTTGTCTGCTCTGGTTCACTACAGAGCCAGAACGAAAGCAGAGGGATTTTTAACAACATCTGTCTGCTGAGATCACATCTCTCTATAAAAGCACGATGATAAAGGATTTATTGAGCAGCAGCCTCTCTGCTCATAAAGTGGAACAGGGAATCTCTGTGGAATAAGTTTACTTGCGTTTTTTTTTCTTTTCCAGCCGCACTGAGGAGATTTTTTTCTTTCTTTTTACAGCTGCTGCATATTTTCTTCCTATTTTCTTCTAAGAAGAAATGCTGCTCACAGACAATTCTGTGCATCCCTGAAAGTTTGATGGCATCTCAAGTCAACCAAGTTTCTATTATGCACGGCTCAAGATGATACAAGACGACAAGGAGCATTTTTCTAAAATTCTCACTGTGCTGTTTGTGAGCTTGTAGTAGTGAGCTTTACAAACTTGTAGAAAGTGTGTGTGTGTTTGAGAGTAGGCAAAGCCTTAAAGATAGTGCAATCATTACTGTAGGTGTGGTAAATTATTGATAAAGCCCAGACTCATAGAGGCTTGTGAAGAAGCCTCACCTCAAGGTCAAAAACTATGAGGAATCCTGAATGCTGCTTCCTCACAGCATTCAGGATTATAAATGCAGCTATTATCATTCCTGTAGGTTTTGTTCAGTTTTCAGACCAGTGTTTTTCTTTGTTTCAGATCAGGATACACACCGTATTTGAATAAGTCTCAGTTAAACAGAGAAATCAGAAGATGATATCATCCTCCTGACTAAAATAAATCTCCCTGTATGCAGTGTGGATGCTATGTCTGCAGATTTACCCCTGTGCTGAATGCTCTGCCTCTCATCCCTTAATGTGGGTGTATTACTTTATCATTTAAGCTAATTGCTGTTGAATAAAAGGTTTCCTGCTGCCTGTCAGTCTGCATTGAGTAATCATTCTCAACCTACTCAATGAACTCCGTGTTTTAAGTGTGCCATCCATATGATACTGGCACTGCTTATTTATTAATAGGATCAAACAGTGTGGGATTATCCACTCATTTAATTTCTACTACTAATGACTGAACTTCCATACCTTGTTTTCCATTTGTAATCATTTACATTACTAACACATGTAAGGAAGATCATTACCAAATGCTTACATTTAAGTTTTTGATATTTGTGTATTTTTACAGAGTTTAATCTGGATTTTTATGTGCTGAGTTTGAATCAATGGGTTGTTCTACTGTACTACTTGGGGAAGATTGGATCCTTCAAGGTTTGCAATAAAATATTTCATATCTTCTATAAGTCTGTTGTTGAAACTACAATGTCTACTGCCAAAATCTATTAGGATAAGAGGTGTTAGGAACCAGAGTTTTGGGTTCTGTGTTGGTTGTTTCTATCTCCTTCCACCTCCTCAGTTTCTCCACCAGATGGAACCATGGAACTGGTGTCACTGGAGGGTGGACCAGCTGATTATCACACACCTGCTGATTATCTCCTCCAATCACCCAGGGTTTAAGAGGAGCAGGTTGCCAGTCCACCTGTGCCTGAATATTAACCATCCATGGTACTCTGTGCCCCTAGAGTTTGTTTTCTCTATATCTTCTCAAGTTTTTCTTGTTGACTTTGTGCTTACCTCTTTTATCTCCTTCAAAGTACCCTCAGTGGTGTTTGAGTTCCACTCACAGTCTGGTTCATTTCCCATGACTGGCAACCCCAAGCCATCACCGCTTACCTGTCCATCCTCCGTCATCACCTCCATACAGAAGCTCCAATCTGTGAGAATCCAAGCAGTCTTCTTGCCCTCCATAACCAATCCATCTGGCCAGACCCCACCAGAACTCAAGACCCAGAATCTTTCATCTTTTGTTATCTATTCTGCTTCCAGTGAATCCTGTTTCCCTCTATCACCAACCACCCGGAAGACGTCACTCAGTAAATTATCATTTTCTTCAATAAACTTTATTCACTTTTTCTTTTTACCTCCTGAGAGTATTCTGTATGTGGACCAAATCCATGACAAGAGCATCAGAACGAGGTACATAAAATGCCTCCAGGTAACTCTGAATCCATCCAAGCACTGAACAGATCCTTAAAACAAATCAGTGTATGGAAGTACCATAACTTTTTTTCCTTTAGCTCACTGGTGATCCAGGATTTATTAGGGAAGCAACTCACTGTTAGGATGGTTATGGTGTTACCCACATAAAAGTTTATATAGTCATGGCATGATGTCCCCTCATCAATGCCATCAATGTCCCCTCCATGTAACTGGCAAAGAACAATACAATCTGTAGCCTCAAAACAAATCCTATGTCTTTTTTTTTTTTCTTTCTGTGGTACAGCAGTTGACAAACTGAAAAGTCATGCGTCAGGCTTAGGGACAAATGATGTTGATTGGGAGATCTCACCTTAAGGGCAAAAGTTCACCACAAAAGTCATTTTAATAGAATAGAATAGAATAGAATAGAATAGAATAGAATAGAATTACTTTATTCATCCCAGCAGGGAAATTATTTCGCAGTTACAGCAGCATAGAGACAAGACACACAACAACCACCACTGAGTAGCAATTGTAGACAAGATAAAATAAAAATAAAATATAACATGCTGTCAATATAAAAAGCAACTTAGAGCAGTCTAAGTTGCTTTTTATATTCTGCATTTTGAATCTGCAAAGATTCAAAATGCAGGACAGAATGTATATGTAAATATATGTACAGCAAGTGTGCCACAGTGCAGTTGTGCAAAATTGGACTGATTAGTTCAGAACAGTGATTTAGCTTTTATTGTACAGTGAGATGGCATGTGGCAGGAAGGATTTCCTGTATCTGTCCCTACGACAGCGGAGCTGGAGCAGCCTATGTGAGAAGGTGCTCCGCTGTCTGTCCACTATGTTGTGGAGAGGGTGCTGTTTATTGTCCATAATAGACAGAACCTTTTTCAGCGTCCTCCTCTCCACCACAGTTTCCAGGGACTCCAGCCTTAGTCCCAGTACAGAGCCAGCTTTCCTGATGATTTTGTCCAGTCTATTAGAGTCGCTGGCTTTGATGCTGCTTCCCCAACACACAGCAGCAAAGAAGATGGCACCGTCAACAACACTGTGATAGAAGGTCTCCAACATCTTGCTGCACACATTGAAGGATCTCAGCTTCCTTAAAAAATAGAGTCTGCTCATCCCCTTCCTGCACACAGTGTCAGTGTTAGATGCCCAGTCCAGTCTGTTGCCGATTACAACTCCCAGGTACTTGTAATCCTCCACCTCCTCCACCACTTCCCCTTTGATCTTCAGTGGCCGTGAAGGTATCTTCTTCCTTCTGAAGTCAATCACCATCTCTCTGGTCTTACTAATGTTGAGCCTCAGGTGATTCTGGTCAGACCACTCCACAAAGCTGTCCACCAGTGTCCTGTACGCCCCCTCCCCTCCATCCCCTCTATACCCGACAACCGCTGAGTCATCAGAAAACTTCTGTAGGTGACATGACTCAGAGTTGTACTGGAAATCAGTGGGTGTACAAGGTGAAGAGAAAGGGAGAAAGCACAGTTCCCTGTGGAGCTCCTACGTCACTGACCACCACATCAGACAGGACACTGCCCAGACGGACAAACTGTGGCCTGCCTGTCAAGTAGTCAGTCACCCAGGAGATCACTTAGTCGTTGACACCCATCCTCCGCAGCTTCTCACCCAGCAGCAGAGGCTGGATGGTGTTGAAGGCACTGGAGAAATCAAAGAATGTGATTCTCACAGTGTCTCCTCCACCATCCAGGTGCGACAGTGCTCGTTGCAGCAGGAAGATGACGGCATCGTCATCTTCCTGCTAAGTGGGGCTGGTAGGCAAATTGCAGGGGGTCTAGAAACGTCCTCACCTGAGGCCTCAGCTGGGCCAGGACCAGTCTCTCCATGACCTTCATGACATGAGATGTGAGAGCAACTGGTCTGTAGTCCTCTGGGTCGGCTGGCCTTGGCTTCTTGGGAACAGGAACCACATGTGATGTCTTCCACCGCAGCGGGACTCTCTCCAGCCTCAAGCTCAGGTTGTACATGTGTGCCAATACCGGGGCCAGCTGGATGGAGCAGGTCTTCAAGATCCGTGGTGTAATGCCATCAGGTCCTGCAGCCTTCCCCTGGTGTAATCACTCCAACTGTCTCTCAACCTGGCCTGTAGTCACCGTTAGCTGAGGGTGGGTGTTGTTGTCTGCAGTGGAGATGGGGGAGGAGGGAGAGATGGGGGGCTGAAGGAGAGGTGGTGTGCTGGAGAATGCCGGTAGGTGGATTGAACAACTTGGGGCAGTGTGGATGTGTGGGGGGCTGGTGGTGGTATGGGAGTAGCAGGAGGTGAGCTGAACCTGTTGAAAAACTGGTTGAACTGGTTTGCTCTATCCTGGCCCCCAGATATCTGTGTGTCCTTCCCCTTCATTCCAGCGATGTTCTTCATTCCTTTCCACACATCTCTCACACTGTTCTGCTCGAGTTTGGGCTCAAGCTTCCTCCTGTAGTTGTCCTTGCATGTCCTCAGTGTCTCTCTGAGTTCACGCTGAACTCTCCTCCTTATCTCCTGACCTGAAAGCCATCTTCTTTTTGTTTACAGTGCCTTCAGGTCGCTGGTAATCCAGGGTTTGTTGTTGGAGAAGCAGCGCACAGTCCGGGCTGGCTTGACAGTGTCCTCACAGAATCTGATGTATTCAGTGATGCAGTCAGACATGTTGTCGATGTCCTCCCCATGAGGCCCACAGAGCACATCCCAGTCTGTCGACCCGAAGCAGTCCTGCAGTGCCTCAGCTGCCTCCTATGTCCACCTCCTCACCGTCCTGATGCGCACAGGCTGCCTACTCACTAAGGGGACATACTTGGGAGTCATCCTTACCAAGATGTGGTCCGACCTGCCAAGGGGGGGCAGGGCTGTGGCGCTGTATGCATCTTTGGCATTAGCATACAGGAGATCCAGCATTTTGTTTTCCCTGGTGGGACAGTCAACATACTGCTGGAAGTTGTGTAGCGCTTTGTCCAATGAGGCATGGTTAAAGTCACCTGTGATGACCATGAAGGCGTCCGGGTGTTTAGTCTGTAGTTTGGCTGCAGTAGCGCTGATGACGTCACAGGCCACCACTGCATCAGCTGATGGGGGAATGTAAACAGCGATCAAAATGGCGGACGTAAACTCCCTCTGCAAATAATACGGCCGCATTCCCACAGCCAGAAGTTCAATGTCCGGGCTACAAATCTGTTCCTTCACGTTAACATGACCGGGATTACACCACCTCTCACTCACATGAAGTGCATTCCCGCGCGCCGCCCTTCTTCTTCCGACTCTTGGAAAAGTCCCTGCCCCCCCCCCCCGCACCAAGGAAAATCCATAAACCTCCACGCTGTAGTCCGGAATAAGCGAGTGTAGCCAGGTTTCCGTGAAGCATAATATACTGCACTCCCTGTTCCAGTGTTGTATAGTAACGAAGTAAAAATACTTCACTACTTTACTTAAGTATATTTTGGAGTACTTCATACTTTCCTCGAGTATGAAAATTTTTGATGACTTTCACTTTTACTTCACTATATTTCCGAACTTAATTGCGTACTTTTACTCCGATGCATTTTCAATGTGTGGTTTAGTTACTCGTTACAAAAAAGCGAGAGAGAGAAACGCAAGTGTTTTGACCCCACCTACTGATTGACTGCAACAAAGTCCGTAGCCTACTTGCCTGGGCTTGTTCATCACCACCAATAGGATACACCTGTTTCGCTTCTCCCATTAAACACAAAGCAAATCTCACAGCCACATGGAGGAGGAGACGGAGACCACAACGACTGCAACTACGTCGGACACGGCTCCAGGGGAACCACCAGCTGGTGATGAGAGCCCACGGCCTTATTTAAACACAATATACTCTTTCGTGGGTGTTAAAGATTCGTCGTACAGCATGCAGTTTATGTTATTCCTGCCCGAAGATGTGGAAATTCTATCTTACAAAAACTCCCCGTCCAACTTGAAGAAACACATCGAGGTAACGTCTTATGAAATGGTTATAATCCTCCTGTTTCAGTAACTATAGCTTGGTCACTAGGCACTACTGTATTGTGAAACGTTGACCATAAATGAACTTTGTTTGGCATTGTTTCAGTTCCATACGTGGTGTATTTAGCTTAGGCCTAATGTTGACTGTAGCAGGCTACCTAGACTCCTCTGTTCAAGGGGGAACAGAAGCCATAGCGATAGCAATTTAGACTAAATTTAACGAATATAGGAAAGGCATGCAAGTTCAAAACCAGGTTTACAGATGCCAATAAGCTGCATTTCCCTCCCAATTCTTTTTTTTCTTTTGCATAATGACCAGTTGTGTGCACCACCTACTGACTGTAGGATTGACTGATTCACTGATTTGTGAAGTAGAGTAATCATAACAGCTCTTTTTCTTCATGTTGGCCGCATTTTCTGTACTATTTATATTTCTCATTTTCAGCACTGACCTTACTTGAAGGGAAAACTTAAGGCTTACAAAAACTTTGTATTTTCTGTCCTGGAGGGTTTACTAAGAAGCTGGTTCAGTTGTAAAGCAGGTTAAGTTAACCTTGTGCTATAGGTATAGCACCTAATTTTCTTAACTAAATGATGCCTGCAGGTATATCTATTAGCAGGTTTAATTTTGCCTGCACTTGGTTGTGTACATTATTTTAAGTGTATTTGACAAGTTTACCAAAATATAAAAAATGTCATTCAAACTGCATTTGCTTTGTTTTACTTTTTACTTGTACTTTTCATTGCATTACTTGAGTACATCCATTTTTACAGTAATTTCCATACTTAAGTACAAGACGTTTCAGATACTTTAAGACTTTAACTCAAGTAACATTTCAGTCAGTGACTTGGACTTTTACCAAAGTCATATTTTGGAGAGGTACCAATACTTTTACTTGACTCTGAGATTTCAGTACTTTATACAACACTGCCCTGTTCTCCTTCTGGGTCCTAACCAGCGCCGTGATTTCATCTGTCTTATTCCCCAAAGACCTCATGTTCCCCACAATAATTGCCGGTATCGCCGGTTTGTGCCGTCTCCTCTTCCCCCTCCGTTTAGCTCCAGCCCTGCAGCCCCGTCGTCTCCTCCATAGCTCCTTTGGGACCACCGGCCTGTCTCTGGGCTGCAGCAGAGGCTTACACAGTGCAATCAGCTGTTCACGCATGTAAACAATGCCCCTGCCCCTGCTCCGTTCGGCGAGGTTCTCCGTAGTAATCATGCCTCTACTCCATAAAGAACAGCGACAGAACTGACAGAACCACATCCAGCCCTTGTGGGAGCTTAACTGATGATCTATGGGTTCTTTAAGCACGGATCCTTAATCGGTTACAGCAAATATACACAGATTAACACACACATGACGGGAGCTGCAACTGCAGGCAGCTAGCCAAACCGGCGCCATTTTGAAAAAAAAAAGAAAAAAGTGACAAACAGGACTAAGTCAATCCAATTCCACCCAGCTCACTCTTTTGAAGTCTTTCAAATCCAGTTACAGACAAAATGGAACATCCACTGAGATTATAAAATGTTTTCAATTTGTAAAACATTGTCCATGCCAACAACAATAAATCTTCACTCTGATTCACACTCAATCACAAAGAGACCATGAACCAAGATAGATCTACACAGACCCTTTCCAAATAAATTAGAACATCATGGAAAAGTTGTTTAATTCCCATAATTCCATTCAAAAAGTTAAACTTTCATAGGTTACACATTCAGGGCCCACAGTTTAAATGATTTCAAGTATTCCCTTACAAAAAAATCCCATGAAAATCACCTTTTCACATGTGAAAACGTGATTTTTATGGGAGAAATGGGGAAGACATGCTGCAAATGTCACCAGGCCGGGAATCGAACTTGTGACCACCGCCACAAGAACTAAGGCCTCAATACCTGGGTCATGCTTTGTCCCTGCGCCACCTCAGCACCAGATTGCGTTTCCTTTTTAATGGAAAAGCGCAGCAGCAAAATTGTGTTTTCCGACATTAGTAGAACATCGACAAAGTATTGTGCATGTTTGTAATAAAAACGCTGAGAGTGAAAACCTTGTATCCTTTTACTCTTTGTGTTGGTCAATCACATCCAATCCAAATAAAATACATCAAAGTTTGTGGTTGGAATGTGACAAAATGTTGAAAAAGGTGAAGGGAAAAAACTCCTGGAGGCGGCAATCTGGAAAATTGTTAAGTGAACTCTGAATGGCTTCATGTTAATTCTGTGCAAAATTTATTAAGAACATTTCATCCTGATCACACTGCTCTGAATGATTTGATCCACAGCCGGTCCCAGAGGACCACTACGCTCAACTATTCAGCCATCAGTTACGCTGTGCCTCCCGGGCTGACAGCTTGGCATCGCTCCACGTTTGTGTTTCCATTTGGGAGCCATCCAAATAAAACCTTGAGAGTTCAGCCAAACTCCTAATAAGCAATCCAGGAACTGTCGTTAGGCTAATATGAACTCATTCACTTGGAGGTGACCCAAGTAAGAACTTTTATTTTTCAGCCTGGAGTTGCAGCAGCATCGTATTTCTCTGAGATGTGCTCATATCACACAATCAGTGTTTTTTTAAAGAACACAGCCTGACAGCTTTGTCATTCAGTGTTTGAAGGAAGAGATTCAAGGATTCAAGGATTTTTTTTTTATTGTCATACCACCTTTGTTTGTTTGTGGTATGAAATTCAGACTCAGGTCCCAGATTAAGAAAGTTAATACATAAATTAAAAATAAATGAATAAAGTAATATATGAGATATATGGATACATATATTTAAAAAAGTGTGGGCGTGTGTGTGTGTGCGGGTGGGCTCGTGTGTGTGTGTGTGTGTAAATAATTTATGAGATGAAGCTGTGTTAGGTGCAGCTTAAGTTCAGGACTGCTGAAGGGAAGAAACTGTTCCTCAGCCTGGTGGTCTTGCTCTGGATGCTCCTCAGCCTCCTGCCTGAGGGGAGCAGCTGGAACCGTCTGTGTGCAGGATGGATGGAGTCCTTCATGATGAGGAGCGCTCTCCTCCTCCTCCTGCATCATGATTTGTAGAGGTCCATGGTGGGGAGCACCGTCCTCTGTGCAACTTTAACTCTGTAGAGCTATTCTCTCAGCAGCAGCACAGCTGCTGTACCACACAGTGATGCAGGTGCAGAACGTTCTCCTCAGTTCAGCTCTCTGCAGCTTCCTGGGAAAGTAGAGATGCTGGTGGGCCTTCCTGACCAGACGGGAGGTGTTGGTTCTCCAGGTGAGGTCACTGGATATATGCACACCCAGCTACCTGTAGCTGGAGACCACCTCCACAGCTGCTCCTTGATGTACAGAGGATGAAGAGGATCCTTGTCTCTTCTGAAATCCACCACCATCTCCTAGGTCTGAGTTTGTAACACTTGGGTTGTGTTCAAGGGAGGAGAGGAGGCGGCAGGACAGTCAAAAACTCACAACCACACTGGTACTGGGAATTCCACAGTTGTTGTAGATTCTATCTTTTCCTCTTTCTCTTTTAGCCTCTTTTATCTGCTTACACGCACACTCTGCAGCTTACATGACCATGTTTATGTGTAAATCCCGACGGTCATATGTGAGTAGACTGAAACTGATTAGACTACCCTTCAGGGTTTACCTTGAGACACTGGTAAACTACCACTGGATTTACCACCGGTAAACTACCAGTGTCTCAAGGTAATTTACACTGAGGGGTTCTGGTCAGGTCCTGAAACTGGTTAATAGACCTGGTGGAGCACAGAGACAAAAATGAATGAACTCTAACAACTTGGGGGCTTGTTCTTTAATAAACACACTCTTCACCAACCTTACAACGCCTGGTTGAACTGCTGCTGTTATTATCAAACATGAAAATAAGCAGCACAACCCGTAATGTTACTGAAGTTAGGAAGATCAACCAGCACTCTACTGATGTTACAGTAAGCATAAAAACTAAAAGGCAAAGTATCAAAGTTTAAAAAAATAAATAAACAAACATACCAAAAAGGACAACAAATACAAATCAATACATAATGGGAAGAGTAGAGCAGTGTATTTCATTATTGACCGACAGTTGCTACGAACACTAATAATCAGGTGTGAGTCTCTCTACCTCGTCCTGCATTAAAAAGAGGAATTGCTTTAGGAACAAAAGAGTGCTTGTACCTGTAACTTTTTAAACTAAGAAGTCTGAGCCAGAAGGCAGAAACTGGAACTCAGCATGTAAAGGGTGAGAGCTGAGAGCTGTCAGTAAGAATGGTATTAGTTTTCTTGATGATGTGTTTATTAAACAGTTCTGCAAGTGAGCATTGCTCAACTCCTAAGATCTTATTGCTAGTATGTATTACTCTGCTAAGGGCATTTTTGATCTAATACTAAGATTTCCAAACCAACAGAGGAAAGAAAAAGTCAGTTCAATTTATGAACTATAAAATAAGATCATCATTGACTTATCAACCTGAAACTTTGCAAGCTTTGCAAGACAAAACAATCTTTGCTGGCCCTTTTTTTGCAGGTACTCTGAACGGCAGGTACATTTTAACTTATTATCCAAGATATTTGTAGTTTTCTACTGTCTCCACTGTCTGACCTTTAATTACTGTATGATTTATGTTATGGGGCTTCTGTCTAAAATCAATGCACATGTCCTTTGTTTTCTGTACATTTAATAAAAGAAAAGCTTTATCACACCAGTCAACAAATTCATCGACCACAGGGTCATGGGCATTTTCATCATAATGTAGAAGGCTAACTATCACCGAATCATCTGCAAATTTTAATATTAACCTATTATCATGCCGGCTGCGACAATCGTCTATAATGTAAAGAAGAGGGAAAAGGACACAGACTTGGGGGGGACCCAGTAGACAATGACATGAAATGAAATGACAATAAAATTAAACGTTTACCAGATCTAAATATCTCTCTGCAAGCAGCAGTAATCTGGATTCTCCCACCATGACTAGTACAACTTCACTCTGAGCTACACATCTAGAAGTTTGGAGAATAATAACACCTGAGGAGAAAATGTCATTAAGCACATGATGCAGCGTATTTCGATTTGTTAGACTGATTAAACTGCATGTAAAAGGTCAAATTTAAAATTTAAAAGCTAAAATCACTTTTTTGTTTTTTATTTTGATGTTCATAAGTCTAGTTTGTTATCCTCTCAGGTGATAAACATTATTATAATGTTCAGGTTTCTTACTAGTTAGACACACAAAGACCAATTACAAAAAAATGTTATTTCAGGTATTTTCTGTACTCTAGTATAGGAAATACTAGAGTACAGTACAGAGTACAATGCAAAAAATATGATGCAAATTTAACCAAAGAAGAATTAATGATTGGCCCCTTCAATAGGAACAAAAGTCCTTTGAGACAGCAAGCAACTGTTTTTTCAAAATATTAAAAACATGTGTGCCAAATTCATTCTGTAAGCATCAGGGAAACTAAAACTACCGGTACTTGTATTTGATTTATTTTCACAGCCACACTGAATTAAGCAGCCTAATATAAAATCATTAAATGGATATTGTAGTTTTTGCAACTTAGTTATCTAACATAAGGTGACAATTTATGTGGACTTATGTGAGTAAAATGTAACCAAATAACAGATTCACGTTCACTGCTATTTTTTAAATACAACATGTACACAATTATTAGGTAAATGAGTATTTTGAGCATATCCTATTTTTTAGGCATATTTTCTAACTCCATACTGGAAAACTTAAATACGGCAGGTGATGTGTATCTGTGGGTGGGTCAAGGAGGTCAACACCCTGGATTAAAATGTGCATAATTATGAGACAGTTTGTTTCCTTTAAACAAAAGATTTAACTCACTCTAAAAAGTCAAAAATGTCCAAATTCTCAGATTGATCCAGCAGTCTTGAAATTGCTAAGATATTCAGTATATCAGTTTGTTACTTTCTAGTGTTTCAGGAACTCCTCATTATTCATGAACTTTTTTTAGAAATGGGGACCGTGGGCGCTGAGCATCGGGGACATCTGTGATGCTGTTACATGTTTACCATTGATGCTCTTTTTGGCTTGTTAGCTTTGCCCAAAGGCTAACTCCCTTTAAGACAACTTTACCAAACAGTAGTCTTTTTCAGGGCCCCAGCAGATCATTCTTAGAATCAAAAATTAATCCCAGTGGCCGAAGAAAATCGGCTTCGTCATTCATCGATGTTTGCGGATATTACTTGTGTATCAGAATTAGTGGAGTACCAGATTCCATCTGAATACATTCTACGTCTAATTTCTTTTTTTTTTTTTTTATTATTCCTCTAAAATTTTTAGGTGGACGTTTAAAGGAGATCGAGCCTTTTCTGTAGTAGCACACAAACTGCCTTTAAACATCGCCATTGCCTTTGATTAGTTGTTAGTTGATTTTTGTTTTTGTTTTGCTTTTATACTGTTAGGATGTTCGGGACTTTGGCAAACTTCTTTTTAAATGTGCTTTTAATAAGTGGATTTGGATGCATTGATTGAAGTTAAAAACCTTGATGTTAGACTTGATCTACCTCCTGATTTTTGCTCTCCTGATGCTCATGGAGGAGCAGCTGCTGCAGCTGATAATAAGGGAGCTGCAGATGAAGAAAAAAAAAGAGGCGAAGAAATCGGAAAAAAGCAAGATCTTCAATTGAGATCTGAGGAAAGGCAAAAATAACAGGACAGAGGGAGTCTGCTGAGACATCTAATTCACATGTGAGAGGTTGTTATGTACTGGTGTGATGGAAAAGAGCCGCGACTCCAGCCTGATGATTTGCTGAGGTTGATGTGAGGCTGTGAAAAACGCTTTTCTCTTCTGCAGGAATCATGAGACAGAGAGCTGTATGAAGGAGCCTCCGTCTTATTTCAGCCTCTGCTGAGGAGGGCTGTCTGGTTCCAGGATGACTGTGGGGGTGTCAGGGTTGGTGGGTTGCTACAATCCTGTTGAAGATGTCAGTATCTACTAGATGTGCCAACCGGCGGCATCCCGCTGCCTGCCAGCGAGAACAGCGCCGCATACTGAGCGTGTCTCCTGCTGTGCCCATGGAGCAGCCGTGGGCCCCTGGGAGTCAGCGAGCCAGTGAATCATTTATGTTCCTGCTCCAACTTGCCAACGCGTGTATGACACACTTTTTTGTTTTTTTTGGCGATGTACTGTAAAGGGAGATTTAAGAACCAAGACAAAAATATCTGCAGAGAGAAAAGGGGGGAGTGTTGGAGCGCAGCTTTGTTTAACTCATGAATTACAGCGTTTGTTTACGTCACTTTGCTTTTCCCCTCTCAGCCCAGCCTCTATCTGGGGTGATGTTTTCATAGATTGCCTGAGATGCAGAGAAAGTAAGAAACAAACCTTTCAGTCTAGTTTCGGCACATCAGCTGCTTGACCTCCAGTTACCCCAATCAGCAGCAGTAGAACCAAGCAAAGAGGGGGGGGTCTGTTGGCTTAAAGATAGAAATTGCTTCTGCTCCTCTCATATATTTCATCAGCGTTGGAACTCACCTCAATTCTTGCGAATTAATGGTTAAAATTTCTATGAATGTGAAAGCAGGTGGCTGTGCAGTTATGTGCCTCTGCTGCTTCGTGATTCCGTGGAAACAGGGAGGCAGCCGGCTGAGGCAGATTGGCCCTTAGCCAAAAGAAAAATCATTAGCAGTCTCTTCCCCCTGCTTACAGGCAGCGTCAGAAGTTTGTTAAAGATGTTTTCTGTGAAACACTCCGAGCTTCAAAGGCACTATAGAGTTATAACGTACTGTATATAAAGCGAAACGGCATAACATTAAGACCACCTTGTGCAATAGGTGCATTGGTACTCCTGCTGCTGCCAAAAAGTCACGAGCCACAGAGTCCTGCACTCAACTAAGCCCTTGAACTCGTGGTGTCTGGTAGGTACCAGGATGCAAACAAATCATTCAAAAAAGACTCTATTTATCTGAACCTCGTTTGGATTGGGATCTGTGGAATTTGGAGGGAAGACAACAACTCAGACTTGTACTTCTTAGGGTTTTTCACACCTCATAGTCAATAGACTTGTTTCAATCGGGGCCCAAAATTGCAATATTTGTTTGATTTTCAGATGGTGCGGTTCTTTTTTACACTGCACTGTCAAACAAACCAAACCTGAAAAACTAGTTCCCCTCCTCGCCTGTGTGGTGCGCTGCACTAAGAACCCCTAAAAGAAATGACAAAAAAATTCTGACTAAGACAGTGAACGCAACTTCCTTCATCACAAAATGTGCACAGACATGAAGTAGTGTCCTATTTCAGCAGTTGTAGGGTTTCTCTTTTGTCTTTGACAGAAAACCACAAGACTTTTCTCATTAAACTCTTAGGTTTTGGTTGTATTTACCCAGTATGCCCTGCACTATAGTCCACGTCCTGCTTTTAGAGCGGATTCCCTTCTGCTGTTCACATGAATTCAAATGGCACCAGAGTTCACATCAAGCGAACTGAGACCGAGGTTTTTAGGCAGACCAGAGTTTGCTGTTTTGGTCCACATCACAGTTTGAATCATTCACACCTCCCCAAATGACTTTCGAGGCAAATGAACTACAGTTCAATTAAAGTGGACTAAACAGGGCTGGTGTGAAGGCACTCTAAAACCCATCACACTCCTGAAACCTTGACAGACTAATCAAGCCACATAGAAGACAGAGGAAAATGGCAGATGACTCACTAGCAGAATGTTAGCCAATATGTTACTCTGGCTCCCATTCTTTTAAGGGTCTGTTTAAAAATCCAGTGGGCTTTTGTTTTATTATTATTATTATTATTATTATTATTATGAACATGGCTTAACGTCATAAAATATATCTTTTAGTGAAGGATTTTATTCCTCTTTCATAAGAGACAGCTACAATCAAATTATTTAAAACCTGTCAAAGTAAACAGGTTTAATTTTGCTGCCAAAAAGTCACGAGCCACAGAGGCCTGCACTCAACTAGTGCAGGCCTAGTTGACAGCCTGCACTAGTTGATCTACAGGTCAAATATAGATTTGACCTGTAGATCATTATTTTGATGAGTTGGCTGAACACAGCCAACTCTGGGTTCAGTTATTTACTAAAATAAATATCAGTGTTGTAATTTATTGTCATGACAGAAAACCTAACAGCGGCTTTCCTTTGTTTTAAAAATATTCTTAAAGCAAGACGTATTAGAATTTTCTTCTAATTTGCTATATCAGCTGTAAGTGTGCAGAATCACCTTTCTGACCCCAGCTTCATACAAGAAAAATCTGTCTGTACTGGTCAAAGATTTATCTGGACTTTGTTAATAATCCTCCACACGCATAGACTCATACAGTAGTGAAGCTTCGTTTTTCTCTGTTTGACCCTGCTTGCTGATTCTCCCTCAGGGATTGTTCATAAAGGCATTGTATTAGCGAGAACAAGGGTCGGGTCAAAAGGGCCACCTGAGCCACTCGATAATCCCTGGGTCTCTCATGGATCTCCTCTCCCTGAGGTCTGGTGTTGGGCTCAACACTTTTTTAAAGGGTCATTAGTGAGGTAGGCTGTTTGGTGCTATACAGAGTAGGGGCCATCTACAAGTCATTCTCATTCTTTGCAAATAATATAGTCTGTCTTGCCTGTGGCATTATATACTGATTTAGGCCTCCCAAAAAATCAACAGAAAGAAAGCATACAAAATTCATAGATTTTTCTTGTTCGCTTCAGTTCTGAACATGATTGGAAGTCTTGTAACTTGAAGGCAGAACAATTACAATAATAGGGCTATTAGGTCACTTGTGGAACGATGAGGACATTCACCTCAATGTTTTGGTCATTGCTGCTTGAGGATCCAAACATGTCCTTGGCGATAGGGGTGCCTGCAGGATATTATCGGCAAAAACAGCCACATCCCCAACGCGCAGGCACCCCTGCTCAGCGGTGCCATGTGGGTTGTTTTAGTTACATGCCCCTAAGTGTGAACTGCTGTAAAATCACCAAGGGAGACGAGTCAGGATTGCAGGATAGGCGTTAGAAAGATAAAACCTGACACCACATCCTGTGCAGAAAGAGAAGACAAAAGCTGAACTCTCACTACAATCTTTGCTTCACTTGGTGACACAAAGATGTGGTAAGTGGAGCCAAAGCTGGACAGTGAATGTCACTCTGTATCTGTTCCATTTGTATGACTTTTATAACATTTAACATTTGATCATTTTTGGCATTAAAGCCTGTTTTATATTTGACCAAATCTCATTATTTCTCCAGGTAATAACACTGAGGGGTTTTGAAACTGGTAAACACACTTGGGTGTTGCACAATGAGGACAATGAGTGAACTACAACATCTAACTGCATTTCCATTATAAATGTGAGCAAAACTTCAATATTACACTACCGTAAAAACCCCCCACAATTTTGCAAATGCTGTTTTCCATTAAATGATAAAAATCATAAATGATTTGTACATGCGTCAAGTCATTACAAAGCATTAAGCACCATGATCCTCTTACTACTTTTTGCTGTCTTGTTGATCTGGTGATTGATGTGATGCAAAAAAAAGTGTTTCCATAGGAGTTTTGCAAAGTGAATTAATTTTGCCAAAGCTTTTTTTAAAAATCAAAAATCAAGGTTTTTTCAACATTAGCATGTTTCCATTAAGCAAATTTATTTTTGAAATGTCAATTTGCACAATTAGATAGTCAATTAAAATGCAGCCATAGATCACTTTTTCGATTTCCTCTCAAACCATCTGTCAGAACCGGTTTAAATGTGTACATTGTTGACCTGTTACTGTCCCTTGTCCTGGAGCAGTAAAGTGATGATAACTTTTCACCTCATTAATTTTCTCTATCATGCTGGACTATTAGTGTAGCTGTTGATTTGTTTCTTCAAAGTTCAGGTCTGAATATTCTTTGAAGAATTCACCTGCATATACACAATGCCAAGCCTTTGCTTGTGTGTTTTATCTTTGGAATAAACCAGTCTCCATCAAAGGATGTTGTGAAATGTTAAAATCTTGGGAAAATGTCCCTTGTTTCTTAGACACTCCCACCACATATGTAATGATAATGTTATTTCATTCAATGTAATTTTAACCCCTTTATATTTTTAAATACATTAAATAATTGTTCCATTCTCCACCAAAACCTAATAAAAATTCCCTTGTTTTTCACAGAATCCAGAAAATGCAGGCGGCCTTTGAGGGTTCAATGGAACAAACAAGATGGAAAGTGTGTGAAGGGTGAGTCAAGTGCTTTGCATAATAGTTTCATCACTTCTAATAAGGTCTTGAACAACATCATCGTTAGCAGCCATTTAATTTAATATATGCAATTTGGTGCAGATGCTGAACAAAATTTTCTAGTTTTGGTATATTCTGTGGAGTCAAGCATTATTAATGTTGAGCACATTCTTCCAAACTTTGGTCCCAACTCAAAGTGTTCCTAACCCTGGGATTGGAGCATTACCTCTTCCAGGAAGTGGTCTTTGTAAAGCTGTTTGAATGGAGTGTTGTCTGGTTGGAAACTGGAAGTAATTCTTTGTTACAATGAATATAAATAAAGGTAGCCCATAAAAAAGTTTGTCCATTTTTAACAGTAAGTGCTCAGTTAATATGTTTTAGCTTCTTATTTAGACTCGGCAAATGGCTTTCCATCCACCCGTTTGCAGCTTCCTTTATGTCTGGGTTTGTTTTTTTTGGCCCATGTAAAAGAGATAAAACAATTTGCAGACAGAAAACCTGGCAGATGGGACAATGTCCTCAAGAGCATCTTTGTTTTTGGACTCCTACCCATCAAGCTGCCAAAGAGGAGGCAGACAGTGCAGTGAAGGCTCAGTCAGTCAACCCCACCTTGTCTCTGTTTAGCAGCCAACCCGGCTCATTCTCGCCCACATAGTAGGGGAGCCACAAACACACTCACTTTAGCTTAGTGTGTAATCACAGCCAGATGCCTGCATTACCAACATCAAACAAGAAAGCTGAAAACTGAGACAATTAAAGTGTCATAAGAAACCACTGCAATTATTGGGTATTACTGTTATTTTTGAATAAATAGCAGAAGACATACAATACTTTGCAAAACTACTGAACTTACATTATTTTAACAATTACAACAACAAACCTCAATGTTTTTATGTAGATTTTATGACAGGCCACCACAAAGCATTGCATTATTTTGAAATAAATGAGAAATTCAACACAATTTCTATATATTTTCTCATATAGAAATATCTGAGAAGAGTGGTGTGCATTTGTATTCAACCCTTTCTGAATCAATGATATCATTTTCCACCTATCATTACAGTTACAGCTGCAAGTACTGTGGTTTAAATCTCTACCACATTTACATTTCCATTGAAATTCTGTGTTCCTCTTAATATAACAGCTTAGACAGATTGCATGGAGAGTACCTGTAGACATCAATTTCCAATCAGTCTGTGGTAACAGATTCTCAATTTGACTTAGGTCTTTACTATGCCAATAAAACGTACAGTAAATATGATGTCATCAGGTTGCTCAGGTTGTATATTTAAGGTGATTATCTTATGAAAATCATCTTCCAAAGTCTTTAACCTTTTGCAGTATCTAACAAGATTTTCTTTGGGTCTCCTAAATTTAGCACCATCCATTGACCAATTATCCCATTCTCTGTTAAAGAAAAAAGTTTCTGGTGTTGGCATCCTTGAGGGATGGTAAGCCTCTCTCAGGGTACTGTGTGTTCAGGGTGTTTTGAAAGTGTTAACTTTTCCACTTTGTACAGTAAGTCAAAAAAACTTTTTTGATATTCAGATGATAGATTGAATGGTGATTTGTGAGATGTTCAAAGATTAGGAAGTTTAACCTACAGTGCAGAGCAGGTCTAGTTGTGGAGTAGTTTAGTTTGTTCTTTATATTTTCTAACAACAGAGCAACTAGCTGCATTAGATTTTCTTCATAGTGGATACGGTTGGATACAATGGCCAAATAACTTTTGAGTTTTATTTGGAAAACAATTTCAAAGCTATGTTTTATTTTCCTTCCACTTTACATTTATGGACTACTTTGTGTTGTCTTCTCACATACAATCTCATAAAATACATCAATGGTTGTGGATGGAAAAGAATCATAACTCTCCGCCCCCTTTTATTCTTTCTTTTTTTTCTCTTGTGAAAAAACAAGAAAAAGGGACTCTTGTTTTTTCACACTTTCCAATTCAGGCATTTTCTTGAAACTGAAAAGAACATTTTGGCTTCAACAAGAAAGGTTCACAAAAAGAGGGTGTATAAGTTGCCAAATCTCACCATAAGTCTTCAGAAATTTATGAGGATTCATAAAAGTTTTACGGTCAGCAATAAAATAAAGGTAAAGACGAATAACAAGCAGGAGAAAAACACAGAGAGAGACAGGCGTGACGCATTTCATGGTCCAACTGTGCCATCTTGCGGTGAAACGAGTTTTTCTTGTAAATCCTTTCTAATCTCTGACTTAATCGCTACTGCAGCCTGGAGACTCTCGGACCAGAGAAGCCATCATCTCACCTCGCAGAAATGTAGTGATTGAGCAGTCAGGTGGTGCAAGGAGATTGATGAGCTGATCGGTGGTGACACCCAGTGGGAACATGTCGCTCCTGGTTTGGCCTCCGCTTCTCCTTTACCTTAATTGGATATGACACGCTGCACCT
The DNA here is from genome assembly GCF_001444195.1 of Xiphophorus couchianus. Taxonomy (NCBI): domain Eukaryota; kingdom Metazoa; phylum Chordata; class Actinopteri; order Cyprinodontiformes; family Poeciliidae; genus Xiphophorus; species Xiphophorus couchianus. The sequence continues at coordinate 22,496,788 of NC_040234.1, read as the reverse complement.
GAGGGTTTCCGCTTATAAAACGATCACAGGCAGCCGTTAGACGGGGTTTTGTGCAAACAACACAAAACTGCATAAGAAGAACCTCATACAAGACCAGGTTTATTTATTTAGAGTTTTGTTAGTATTTTTTAACAGCAGCTGTCGATTAAACTGAAAGTTAGTCTTGACATTATTATGTGAGTCGTTTTTACCGAGAAATCGATCAGAAGCGCCGTGAAAATGGTCGGATCCGCCTCTCGCGCTCCCGACACGGGAGGAAGAGAATTTCGAACACGGCGAAATTCACGGCGCTTCTGATCGATTCTCGGTAAAACGACTCACATAATCTTGTCAAAACTGTAACATTTAGTTTAATTGACAGCTTCTGTTACAAAAAATAATAGAAAAAAACTCTAAATATATCTGATCTTGTGTGGGGTTCTTTTTACACAATTTTGTGTTATTTTTAATCTCCAAGAGAATCACCCCCCATAGAAATTTGTATTTGGACAATATCGATATTCATTTATGAAAAGATAAGAATTATTTTTTAGGTTCCTCCCTCCTAAAAAGGGATTGTTCTAATCTAAACCATTAGAACAGGGGTGTCAAACTCCAGTCCTCGAGGGCCGCAGTCCTGCAACCTTTAGATGTGCCTCTGCTGCACCACACCTGAATAGAATAATTAGGTCATCAAGGCTCTGGAGAACTGATCTACACAAGGAGGAGGTCATTAAGCCATTTCATCCCAGTGTTTTGTACCTGTGGCACATCTAAAAACTGCAGGACAGCGGCCTTGAGGACTGGAGTTTGACACCTGTGCATTAGAACAATGGTTCCCCTTACTTAGGCTGCTTCTCCCACGACCTGACCCCAGGTAAGCTGAAGAAGATGGATGGATGGAAAATACCAAAATTTCCACTTAGCTTCACGTTTAACTTTATATTTTGATTTATCTGATTATGTAATTTTTAAATATTGAATGAATGATGTTTTGATTAGTTAGCCAGAAGACCTTTTTACCAAATACATTTTTACTCTTATTTGTGTAATTTCTTGTATGGCCAATTTTTAATTTTACTTGAGTAAAATATGTTCAAGTAGTGCTACTCTTACTTGAGTACAACTTTTGGATACTCTACCTACCTCTGCTTATAACCACAAACTGTAAAACACATTAATGGCATTTCATATGACAGACCAAATTCAGAGTAGAGCGTAAACGTAAGTGGAAAAGTTGTTGGTCATGAATGAAATTAATCCTCAAAAAACTAATATATCTGCCCAGTGTTTGCCAAATGGTTCAAATTACACTGTGATATTTTTGCCACAAAATTTCAGCAGTAACATTGGTTACTGTATGTAAGAGGAATCTTGGCTTTGTGTTTGTTGATTTGCTGCGGAACAATTCAAATTCAGGAGTACTGCAGTATGCTTTGTTTTTTCCCCTCCCTCCCATCTTGCTGTTTTCTTTGCAATTAACGATGCCAAGCTGAGTCAACCATTGTAATTCTGTGCATGTATCACAGCGCTCATTAACACCCACCAGGGCTACCTGCATATTTATGCTCTGTAAGAGCTTTTCCAGGATGCTGAGTGTGTTTGCTTGCTGAGAGTGTTTGACATGCTGCTCAGTCTCCCTGGGTGGAGCAGTGCATCAGGTTCTTATCCCTCCTCAAACAAATGTGTTTGAAGAGGGATGTAAACATGTTTTAACTGGAACCTAATTCCAGTACAAGATGACACAGTAAGATACAGTAGCAAAAATTTAAAAAAAACAGAGAATCCCTGAAAGGAAGATAGTTCTAAGCTAAATTATTCTCACTCCTTGAACCTATGGTCACATTGAAACACTAACTTTTCTGTATTTTTACAGTGAATTTCTGTGATAACCAAACACATAACAGAGAGTGGTGTGTGTCTGTCATCGATGAGGCCTGAAGGATGTAGATGAAAATAAACAGTTTTGCTGAAAGGAAAGTCCTTTTGAGCCCCTTTATGACTTTTAACAAATCCAAATGTCAGAGTGATTCATTTGAACAGCTATATGCAGTGAACTGCAGGACTCATCTCAGTTAGTGAGAACTATTCTTTGTATTTTATGACTTTGTTTGCTTATGATGCTCTGCTTACATGTCTGCAACTATTGTTATTTTTGTTTAATTAAAAATGATTACAATTATCAAATACTATAAATAAATGCAATTGGTAGAAATTGGTGGATTATTTTTATATTTAATAGTGCGGAAAAGGATTTTTGTTTCTGTTAAAGCAACTCAAGTCTATGTTTCTTTGATTGTACTTTTAAATCAAAAATAGCCCTAATTGTTATTAATGCACATAACACTTGGTAGTAAAGAACAGTTTTTTTTATCTCCATGTGTTTGACATCATTGTAAAGCTTCAACTCCATAGAATCTGGATGAACAAAGAAATTTTCATTTCAGGTTGGATTTTATTTTAAGATGTGTTATCGTGGGGGTGATTTCAGGTTAGGTGGTCTGAGACTGTTTGGTAAATGGGTTAAGTGGTCCTCAGCCTGAAAACGTTTAAGAAACACTTGGTTAAGTAGTGGTTACACCTTGTTAAGACTAGGAAAGACTTACAACAAGAAACTTTCTCGTTATGACAAGACACTACCCCGAAGCCATGCATAGACTCTGAACCACTTCGTTAGGATTCTGATCTTACAACAAGATGATCAGGTTAAAGGAAAGGAATTCAGTCTTAAGTCAACACAAATTACTTTTGAATTCACCACATTCTCACCCATATCCTTCATCCTACTCCCTTAGGATTGTCCCACCAGATGGACACAAAGGCATTGAGCAAATTCAGAAATGCTGATTGCTGAATGATGAAGGCTTGCGTAATACAGTTTTAAAAAGTTTTTTGTTGTTTTTTGTTGGGTTTTTTTGAGGATTTTATGTTGTAATACAGAAGAAATATTTAGGAACATGATGCAGCAATATTGTGACATCTAAGGAGCTAGAGTCCCAACGACATATTCTAGCAAAATCAATTCTATTTCCAATCATGTGGGACCGACATGTGTCGGTCCCACATGTTTTCAGATATAGAGGAAATGAGACTAGGAGGTAGAAGAGAAAGATGGTTTTAGATAAAGAGAGAGTAAAGACGGCTTTAGCTTTTAAAATCCTACATAGCTGCGCATTCTCATTGGTAAATTCATCCCCATGTGTACCACTAGGTAATCCAGCTAGAGAAATGGCTGGACTCTTTTGTAAGGCCCTCTGTGTGTCCCTTCATTTTATCCCAGCTATTACCATGGGAAAATCTACCAAATGTAGAGCTTGATCCTTTGCAACTACGTTACATGATCACAATGAGGCACCATAATGGACTTTGGAAGTGAGATCCCGGAGTATCGATTGCATTCTTAAGCTGTTTGTGACATGAGCTCACCTAGTTGGAGCTCATAGACACCGGTATTTACAAAAGTTGGGAATAGTTAGCTTACAAACCAACCCATACATTGGGTTTGTACCTCAGAGCAGTCTTAAAAGTATAAAAAATCCTAGATGCTATCCAGTTTGTATGGTTTTTGGACATTGGAGGCTACATAATGGTGGAGCATTTTCTCCATGGTTACTAATGATTAATTGCGTACCTTCACCATAATGCCATGCTTGATTGTATCTTATTAATCTTACTTAAGAAGTGCATGAACATTGCTGTTCTTACCTTGTAAAGTGTTCACCTCAAATCATACACTGAGGGCTGCCTGTCCTTACGATTGACAGTTGCTATCCAGAGCTGTCTTCTTTCCTCATCAAAAGTTTAACAAGTTTGGTTTGCATCCTTGTCCATTTGTGAAACCAATCATGCAGCACCCTATGACTTTTTTTTACAGTGAAATTATCTAAATAAAAGCAGTATAAGACTGTTTTTTGAAAATCTTGACTAAAGTTGATGTTTGCCTATGTTGTTTTGACATCTGACCCTCTAATCTCAAATGTAATTCTATGTATAGGTAAATACAATTCCTCCAACTCGATATCATGAAAACCTATATCTACTGTAAACTTTGTGAAAAATCAGATGATGTAAAATCAAAAAACTGTACCAATGCACCATCTGCTCTATTACAAAATAAACACCAAAACAGAAACCCCACTGAGAGCCCTGAACAAAAGCTGCAGTCTGACACTTGAGAAAAATGATATCCAAAACTCATTTTGGTATAAAAATATGCAGTTTTTTATTTTCAAAGAATGTGTACAAAACAGTATACATTATGTAATTGTATTAGATTAAATTTTTGCGAAGCTGAGACAAATGAGATGGAAAGCTATCACCAGCATCAATAGTAATAGTTATTTCAACAATATCTAGCTGCCTCTCTGTTTAGATTGATGACACCTTGTCTTGTTGAATACAATAGTTATATTGACGTGGCGTTTATGACACATGACTACATCCTGAACTCTTGTCCTGCTGCATGACTGAGTTGTCAATCTTGAACTGTGGCTGGGATGAAGACAGATTTGTCTGATTGGTCATGGCAGACAGATATATTTGAAGTTTCATAGAAAAATGTGACATTAAGAAATTCTATATATTCTCTAAAGTTGCACTGACTACAGAGATTGTGGGTAGACAAGTGAAAGGGTGAATCTGTAATCAAAGGTCATGATTCATGTACTTCATGTATTCCTTCATGTACTTCGTCCGTGAAGGAGGATTAAGTACAACCAAAACAAACACGAGAGTCTAGCACTAGTGGAAAAAATGGTTCATGGTTTTTTTTATCGACAAAAGAGAAATACTTCAACCATTAAAATCTGATGCCACTCTATTTTTTTTTACATTTTGTTAAATGTAAAAAATATTACAAATGTCTTGAAAATATTACAAATGTTGCAGTTTTGGTCCCCAAATGAAATGTGTCTCCTAGACTATAAGGTGTGAAAACACTGCAAAACACTCTCCAAAGAGTTAAATGGAAGGTGGTAAAATTGTTTTCAATATTGACACAAAATTGGATCAATTCTTAGATGATATAGAGGTAACATGAAAACTTTCATCAGCTATGTTTTGGACCCTTATTTTTTAAAAATAGTTTGAAGATAGATAAAAACAAAATATGATGATCTATGTTTCAAACTGATCTGAAACATTTAGATGTGGCAAAAAGTAAAGTTACATAAAATAAGATTTATGTAACGGAGTAAATTCCTTTCCTGGCACTTCATCACAAAGATCAAGGTTAAAACAAGAATTTAGTTATACTGCATCTTTTGTACCAACTATAAAAATTAGTCCCCTTTCAGTATGTTTCATTACTAAAACCACCGTGAGTAGCTGTCAAAGAATATTCAGAACTTCAGCCTTGGAGTCTGAAAAGGTGACAGAAGTGGTGATTGGGGTGAAAAGGATGTTGCATGGAGTTAGAACAAGACTGGGTTGAATACATTGACATTGATCCTGGGTCAGCGTTGGCATACATAAGTGCTTCATCATTGGTGTGAAAACATCAGTTTACTTTGGTCTGCTTTTTTAGCAGTTCTTATGAGGGAATGCTAGTGGGAGTGAGTCACACAATTTCTGAAAGGCAGGCTGGAATTATAATCTTCAACAAGCCTTCAGTGCAGGAGGCCACTTTCCTCAGCGGTCAGTCATAGATACACGCTCAGCAAGGTCCGACAGCCACAACATCCGTCTTCTTTTTCCTGAGGGGACAGGAACACAGTCAGCTCTTCGTCATGAGGACATTCTTCCTTCTGCTCCTTTCTTTGTTCCTGGTGTCCCATGGACCGACGGCTGTCATCACGGGGGTGAGTAGAAACAGGTAGATTCCTCAGAGGAAGCTGGAAAGTTGTGCCTGCTGTTTGATTGTCCTTAAAATGGGAAGGAAACATGTTTAATTCCACTTATTGCATGGATTTGTTCATACAGTAGAAGAATGGAGATTTTTTAAAATAAAATACTCAAGTTGGAAAAACTCCACTGTATACTTTTGCATCATTTAGTAGTGCTGAAAATGCATAGATAAAACATAAAATGGGAAATTTTCTTCTTTATTTTATGTTCAATGTTTTTGATAAGTTCAACAAAACCATGATACATACAATAACAAAATAAATCACCAATTTCTCATCTCCAAAAGATCATTTAGATTTTTTAAAAATCACTTTTGGCAAAAATTTTAAATATTACAAGCCATGCAAGTCATACAAATGGAACAGATACAGAGTGACATTTACCATCCAGCGCTGGGCGTCACTTAGCACACCTTAGGGGTGACACCAAGTGAAGCAAAGATGGTAGCACGAGGTTAGCTTTTATTTGTCTCCTCATTCTGTACCTCCGTAAAAGGTAGTGTAACCAGTTTCATTTTGTTTGTGTGACTGTCTCCAGGTTTATGTCATTATGGTTATGTAAGCAGCAGCAGTCTGCATGCAAGTAGATAAGAGATGGAGGAAAACACAGAATCCATTAAAATCCTTCTTAGAGTTTTCCAGACAATAGTGGACCACACAAAAACATGCACAAATTACTAATGTGTTTTGGGTTTTTTTGTACTGTAACCATTAAAAAATCTCCCCTTCAGTTCAACCTTATAAGTGGAGACACATTGTTGATGTTACCATTATAAAATAGCTTACAATTAAGTATTGGCAAAGCTCAATGTAATTTTCACAGGAGGCGGAGCTTTGTTGTTAGCAGCTGCTGAAAGTAACTAAAAAAGTTACTTTTAATGTAACTTAGTTACTTTCCAAATCAAGTAGTCAGTAATCTAACTGAGTTATTTTTTCAAGGAGTAATCAGTAATCCGATTAAAGTTACTTTTTCAAAGTAACTATGCTATCACTGTGTAGGACACAACTGAAAGGTAAAATAAACTGCAAATCTAAATTATGCTATAAAAATACAAGCACTTTTTAAATGTATTTTATTATTCATATCAAATCTGTTGGAAAAAAAAATCTACTGTAAAGATAACTTCCATTCATAGCATGTAGTGACAGAACAGTTGTATCTGTCACCACAACTCTGTGGTGAAGCCATTCAATGTATAGCAGCAACTGTCTCCTAAAATCACAGCTGTCCTCCTCATCGCGTTCCCTTCAACTCATCAAAAGTGGAGCTGTCACTCAACTTGACATCCAAACATTCAAAAAAAAAAAAAAAAAAAAATGAACACAAATGTTTTAATATTCTGGGGGATTTAAAGATTTTGACTTTTCTTGTTAATGTCGCTATTAAATTGCAGAGATTTTCATTTGTTAACCAGCTGATAAAATTGTCTTTGCAGAAATAGTCATTCAAAATAACAATAAAAATAGTGGCAGTTAGGGCTGGGCGCTAATAGATTTCATCGATTAATTGAAATTTTGATTTTTGAAGATTTAAATTTTGGAAAACTTGAATTTTTTCCTCCACCATTGCAGTCTTTGGCTTTCCATAGTTAAAAGTGATGTCAGGACTCCTACGGCTGCCATCTTGTTACACAAATCTGTTTAAGTATAATTCTGATGATAAATTCAGATGGTCCAGATGGACGCAGTAGTGGATTGGTGTTGGATGGCCACCACGTCCCAACACGGCTGTGATGTCAGCAAGGAGGTGATGGAGTCATGCTTTGGGCTGAAATCATGAGGAGAGAGAGAGAGAGAGAGAGAGAGAGAGCTGGTCGGCCCCTTCAGAGTCCCTGAAGGTCTGAAAATGACCTCAGCAATGTATCTGGACTTTCTGACTGATCACCTTCTTTCATGGTTCAAAAAGAAGAGCCGTACCTTCTGTAGCAAAATCATCTTCATGCATGACAATGCACCATCTCATGCTGCAAGGAATACCACTGTGACATTGGCTGCTATGGGCATCAAAGGGGAGAAACTCATGGTCACCATCCTCCTCTGACCTCTGACCTCAACCCTATTGAGAACCTTTGGAGTTTCCTCAAGCAGAAGATCTGAGGATGGAATGCAGTTCATATCAAAACAGCAGCTCTAGGAAGGTTTTCTGACATCCTGCAAAGAAATTCAAGCAGAAACTTTCCACAAACTCACAAGTTCAATGGATCAAGAATTGTGCTGTGATATCAAAGAGGTTCTATGTTAACATGGAACTCGGTCTGTTAAGATGTTTTTGATTGAAATACCTTTTGATTTTAGTACATGTGAACACTTAATGCTGCACATTCAAAGAACGACCGTTTGCAGTTCTTTATAATCCATAAAATGTTTAGAAAATCTGCTGTGCATAATAATTTTTAACAGTGCATTTTGAGTTTTTTATCAAATTTAATGACAGACAGCATTCTCTATTTTTTTAAATACTGTTCTCATGGGGAGCTTTGTTCAGTAACATTTGATTTATACTGTAATAGTTCATGACTTGCAAATTATACTGACCATCATTTGCATTGACCATTTAAGAAAATCTGAGAAAATATCACTTGCATAATATTTTGGAACACAGTGTACAAATCACAGATGCACTGTTATCCTTTGCTGTATTTTCTACAGTTAAATACCACAAAATGCCCAGTAAAACTACCATAAGACATCTTTACAAGTAGTTACTGTAATTTGCATTGCATTATGGGTATAGTACATAGTATTACAGTAACTTACTGTATGTTTTGAATTTGCAGTAATTTACTGTTTACACATTACAGTAGTGGTACTATACTTATAATATACAGTAAGAATTATATTTGATTTCTAACGGTCATCATACACTGTTAGCCTTTGCTGTATTTTTTACAGTTAAATACCACAAAATGTCCAGTAAAACTACCATAAATAGGGTGACCATATTTTCAGTTGGGAAAACCAGGACACATTGTAGCGAGGGGGGAGGGGGGGTCTGAAAGCGGGGAAACTCTTTTGTAAATAGTAGGTAAACATACATTTGCGCTTTGGCATGTTGTTGGCGTACTGACAGCCACGCTATCTATCTTCTGATTAAGAACAAGGCTGCCCGCACTGACGGCTCAGGGATTACGTCACACGCAGGGCCGTGCGCAGTGCCCTAGTGCCTGTAAATATAATGGTCCAATGAAGGTAATTTAAAAAACAGGACATTTCCTCACTTTCTAAAAAAAAACCCGGGACGCCCCGGACAGGACGTGAAATACGGACATGTCCCGGGAAATACGGACGTTTGGTCACCCTATAAGACATCTTTACAAGTAGTTACTGTAGTTTGCATTGCATTATGGGTATAGTACATAGTATTACAGTAATTTACTGTATGTTTTGAATTTGCAGTAATTTACTGTTTACACATTACAGTAGTGGTACTGTACTTATAATATACAGTAAGAATTATATTTGATTTCCAACGGTCATCATAGCTGCTTCATCGTGGTTCCCTGTTTCTGTATTTTTACTCCTTTAGTGGTTAACATATTTTTAAGGCAGAAAGAGAGCATGTACTTTTGTTTTTTTCACATCCTAGCTAACATTAATATGCAGTTTATCTAGCTACGTCATCAAGCGTGGCTTCGCTTCCAACTGTTTTCTGATGACGTTTGTTTTAAACTCCGAAGCTTTTTCCCTCCAAGTGCAGCTCTGTCTCCGTGCTGTGGGCTCACACTGCTTCAGCTCTTCAAGACAGGTAAGAAAACACTTCTTAGAAAACTGTTTGAAGCCAAAGCCTAGCCTGGAAATGTACATTTTAGATGGAGTTAACGTAGCTTATAGCATCATGCTATCATGCTATAACTTAGCATTATAGCATGAGCTGGTTTGTGCTGGTTAGCCTGGTAAAATAACGTTACCTTTACGTTACTAACTCTGGTGTTTTATATAACTGGCATATTGCAACCTTATAAGTTACGTGTCTGTAAATGAGGTGAAAGATAGGAAAATATGATGTTCTTATTTTTTGAGCTGGTTCGGAATTAACGTTAGCTAAGGTGCTAATTTTACCGTTGAAGGTTTTAGCTTGACTTTTACCGCTTAATCTTCCTCGGGCGGCTTTGAGTTGAGATGAGCTCAGTGCTGAGTGTCTGTTAGCATTGTTGTTACATCCTTTGTCGAACAATACAACCTTAACTGATAATTGATCCCCCCCCTTCTCTTTTTTTTTGTACATCTAATGACTGTTCGTTTGTTTAAACCATGACCTTGCAAATGTTAAAAGTGCAGATTAGCTACGTAGGTCAGCAAGGATGAATTTCTAACTTTGTTCTTTTTTCCCCTTTTCTTCAGATGACTTTTTTTTAACTCCCAAGCTTTTTCCCTCCAAGTGGCTGTGCAGTTCTGTCCTGCTGACTGCTAACATAGCTTCATCTCTTCAAAAGACAAGACAACAGGTAAAAAGACAGCTCTTCAAACATATTTGAAGCCACAAAATAGTCTGGAAATGTAGAGGAGCAGCTAACCTAATCTATAACTTTGAGCTTGCTACAGCTGGTTAGCCTGCTAAAGTACCATTACATCTTCAACATAGTGTATAAGAGTCTGTAAATGAGGACAAAGGTGAAAAACATTAAAGTAGTTTCTGTTATTTTTTGAGTTGGTTCAGCCACAGTGGCAGGTGGACAAAAAAGTTAATTTCCAATCCTGGTTACACATAAGGACTGTTCACATGTTTAAACCATGCTCCTGTGAATTTAAAGTTAAGTCGGTACTAACAGGTGCAACTATGTACAGGTGTAAATTCTGCAGCATTTGTACTTCAGAATTTACAGAATTTTGTAGTCATGTGAAGAAACATCAACACACAGCTAATTATCGGTTTGTATGTGGAATAGAGCAATGTCCTGCTTCCTTCAGAACATTTTCTGCATTCAGGTCCCACATGCACAGGAGTCACCGCCATTGCAGAAGTCAAGACTGAACACTTGTGGAATGTAATGCTTTAAAAAATGCATTTAGCCCCACAAACTGTCATTCACATCCACTGTTTCAGAGTGGTAGCAGGATGTAGGGGTAAAGTCTAGTCTAGTCTCCGGGATGAGGTTCTCAAAAACCTGTTGTAATCTGGGTGAACTGGCCCTTTAAATATAAATTACTACCAGTAATTCATATTTAAGAGAGTTTTCCTTTTATGTTTTAAAGGTATCTTCCACCAAGATGTCTGTTGAAATGGAAATGACCTTACCCACTACACCAAGGGTAATCATGCTTGGTAAGAGGAATATTTTCTATCACTATAATTTTTTTGTAGCAATGTATGTAATTGTTATGGTAGTCTGTACTTTTACTCACTAGCGTTAGCCTGACAAGGGTTTGTCTATTTTAGGAAATAGCTTGATGTCTGCAACCCGGTGGATGGTCAGTATGGAGGAGAAGGTATTTTTCGAGCCTGAGCAACTACATGACTTTGCCAGCGTCCTTGCTGTCTTTTTTGGGTCATATTCTGTCTTCAATCTGGAGTATCAGGAGTCAGCATCCACCACGCTGGAGATGATACAATGGCAAGTACTCTACACCAAGCCATTTATGAATTCAATTTAATGACAGTTTGACTGATGATGAAGAACCATAGCTGATTGCTGTATTGTACGTCTTCATTAAAAAATACAATTAATATATTTTATTTCTGTTAAAAGATTCTTTGTGAGGATCAATCCAGATGTTGGTACCAAATGCACAGCCAAAGTCGGTACAAGCCGCAAGACGGGAAGTCTTGTCAAGAGGAAAGTAGTCAGTGTCAACTCCCAGATCACCACCTTCTTCCAACGACTTGCTGAATTTGAATGGAGGACTTCCAACTAGGTAAGTATTTTACCAAATGTAAATGTTTATTATTTTGTTGTCTTTTCCTCCTATCTTGCATGCTCTGACTTTACTTTAGCCTTTTTAATCTGATTTTAATGATTATTTATAAATGCCATGTGATTCCTACACAATAGCCCTTTAGAGTAGCCTGCATCTTTTCTGTGTCCGTGGTAAAAAGTGGATGTCGCTGCATCTCTTAATAAATCACAGAAATGTATAAGTGTGTAGTCGTTTAAGTGTGGTGTATTTTTATACTATGCAGTTTTCAGTTTATTAGGCACACCTTTGCAGTAATCCGTCAGCACCAACAAAATGACTAAAAAGATTGTTGTACTTCATCGTCCCCTTGGGGACATTTGTAGTACGCAATCTTTTGAATTACTGAAGACTGACTGACTGCTTTTGCCATAAACAATCCAAAAACCTGAAGTGAAGCCAGTCCTGCTCATTCTTTATGCAGCTTCTATTATCACTTTAGTCCAATTGATTTTTTTTTAAAACAAATTATCAACTTAATGCTGCTTTATGACAAAGATTTTATGCATGTGAACATTGTCACTTCAGCTTAATTTGTCAACTTCCTGTCGATTTGAAAATGTAGATAATTTCCTGACCCTCTCATGATCTCCCACATTGTCTGTCTTATTCTTTACAGTTCAGCTTCCACAAGATGGATCCCACTGATTTTGTTTGACGAATGGAATAAAAGTTCTTCTGATGTAGGAAATGTGTTCTATGGTTTTGTTGTTTTATAGCACATTATATTGTATTGTGACATTGTTTTTTATGACATTGCGAATATGTAAATGGATTTTATTTCTACAAATCTGCTGAAAATAAATACCTGTTATTCACAGTACTTGGACTAAAATTTCTTTTATGAAATTTTTCGGTTTATGGTAAAATATTCTTATCTTAAAGAAATGTAAACTTTAATTTACAGTAAAACTGACATGTTGTGAAACAAGTTTACAGTAGACCAGCTTTACTATAAAATACAATTACAGTATTATACTATAAACTACATTTAAAGTAATGCAGTTATAACTGTAAAGCACACTCACAGTAAAAATTAACTGTGAAATATCATAACAGTAAAGGTACTGTAGAATGGTAATTACAGTAACTTGCTGGCAACAGTGTTGCCAGTAAGTTACTGTAAAATTACAATAAAAGGTCTAACAGTGTGGGAGCATCTCACTTTCATACACTTGAAGAAGAAAACAGGTGATCAAACTTTATAAAAAAATATGTTCATTTGTACAAGTGCTCAAGTACATTTTATCCAAGTAAATATAGAATTTAATAAGTTGTCACAAACAAAAATTAAGCTTGACAAACTTAATTCGATAACTTGTAACCAATTATTTTTTTTTTTTAAGTTGTAGCTCTGTTCTCTTTTTCAGCATAGCAGCAGACATATTTTATTGCTTTAAGAAGCAATAAAATATTGCTTTTTGTTTATTTGTCTTTAAGGCTTTTTTCGGCACTAGTGTCTTTATTTTGGCAGTAATCTAAAGGGAAGGAAAGAAGAGGGTGGAGTGGGAAAGAACCGAGGATGGGATCGTGACTCAGAGCAGCTGGGTGCCCCAGATATCCACTGCGCAACAAGACGCCTCACATTGTGTGCATGTAGTGCCTTTCTCCCCAATTTACCCAATTATAGAATAGAATAGAAGTACTTTATTCATCCCAGCAGGGAAATTACTTCGCAGTTACAGCATAGAGACAAGACAAGACAAGAGACAAGACACAATAACAACGTCCGGGTGTTGAGTCTGGAGTTTGGAGTTTGGCTGCGGTAGAGCTGATGATGTCACAGGCCACAGCTGCATCAGCTGATGGGGGAATGCAAACAGCGATCAAAATGGCGGACGTAAACTCCCTCTGCAAATAACACGGCCGCATTCCCACAGCCAGAAGTTCAATGTCCGGGCTACAATCTGTTCCTTCACGTTAACATGGCCGGGATTACACCACCTCTCACTCACATAAAGTGCAATCCCGCCGCCCCTCTTCTTCCGACTCTTGGAAAGGAAAATCCAGGGACCTCCACGCTGCAGTCCGGAATAAGCGAGTGCAGCCAGGTTTCCGTGAAGCAGAAGATACTGCACTCCATGTACTCCTTCTGGGTCCTACATGCTGGCTTGTGCCATCTCCTCTTCTCCCTCCGTTTAACTCCAGACCTGCAGCCCCGTCGTCCCCTTCGCAACCCTTCTGGTACCACAGGCCTGCCCCTGGGCAGCAGCAGAGGCCCACACAGAGCAATCAGCCATTCACGCGAGCAAACAATGCCGCCACTCCGTTTGGCGAGGCTCTCCGCAACAAAGAGCAGAAAAAGCAGCAGAAGAGCGCGGAGAACAGCGACAGAACCACATCCAGCCACCGCGGAAAGCCCAACCGACGATCCATGGGTTCTTTGAGCACGGATCCTTAATCGGTTACGGCAAATATACACAGATTAACACACACGACGGGAGCTGCGTCTGCAAGCAGCCAGCTGTGCCGGCGCCATCTGCTGACTCCTCGCATTTTACTAGTGTCATGCAAAAGTTTTCACAGCCTTAATTGTTTTCCATGGTTTGCCATGCTACAATATAATCTTTAATATGTTTTCTGGAGATGTTGGCATCGGGGCCGCTGGGCCAGGCCTCTATGGCAGTGTTTCTCAATTCCAGTCCTCACGCCCCCCCCTGCTGCCCTGCATGTTTTAGGTGTTTCCCTTCTGCCACACACCTGGATTGATGGAGGCACATCTAAAACAGGCAGAGCAGGGGGGGCTGAGGACTGGAACTGAGAAGCACTGCTCCATTGGGAATAAAATTTGGTTTTGTAGCCCTCTATATCTGCTATTAATGTGGATTGCTGAAAATCAACAGACGATTAGATAATTCACACAGCTGCTATAAACTCACTGCATCTCTGGATAAAGCTGTTTATGTAATATGCATATTGAATTAATTAAGCAATAAATTGGTTGTATTACCAGGAGGCGAAGCAGCTACAGCCATATAGGGCGCCGCCATGGTAACATATAGAATAGAATAGAATAGAATAGAATTACTTTATTCATCCCAGCAGGGAAATTATTTCGCAGTTACAGCAGCATAGAGACAAGACACACAACAACCACCACTGAGTAGCAATTGTAGACAATAAAAATAAAATATGACATGCTGTCAATATAAAAAGCAACTTAGAGCAGTCCTTGCAAAGATTCAAAAAATGCAGATACAGTATGTATATGTAAATATATGTACAGCAAGTGTGCCACAGTGCAGTTGTGCAAAACTGGACTGATTAGTGCAGAACAGTGATTTAGCTTTTATTGTACAGTGAGATGGCATGTGGCAGGAAGGATTTCCTGTATCTGTCCCTACGACAGCGGAGCTGGAGCAGCCTATGTGAGAAGGTGCTCCGCTGTCTGTCCACTATGTTGTGGAGAGGGTGCTGTTTATTGTCCATAATAAACAGAACATTTTTCAGTGTCCTCCTCTCCACCACAGTTTCCAGGGACTCCAGCCTTAGTCCCAGTACAGAGCCAGCTTTCCTGATGATTTTGTCTAGTCTATTAGAGTCGCTGGCTCTGATGCTGCTTCCCCAACACACAGCAGCAAAGAAGATGGCACCGTCAACAACACTGTGATAGAAGGTCTCCAACATCTTGCTGCACACATTGAAGGATCTCAGCTTCCTTAAAAAATAGAGTCTGCTCATCCCCTTCCTGCACACAGCGTCAGTGTTAGATGCCCAGTCCAGTCTGTTGCCGATTACAACTCCCAGGTATTTGTAATCCTCCACCTCCTCCACCACTTCCCCTTTGATCTTCAGTGGCCGTGAAGGTATCTTCTTCCTTCTGAAGTCAATCACCATCTCTCTGGTCTTACTAATGTTGAGCCTCAGGTGATTCTGGTCAGACCACTCCACAAAGCTGTCCACCAGTGTCCTGTACGCCCCCTCCCCTCCATCCCCTCTATACCCGACAACCGCTGAGTCATCAGAAAACTTCTGTAGGTGACATGACTCAGAGTTGTACTGGAAATCAGTGGGTGTACAAGGTGAAGAGAAAGGGAGAAAGCACAGTTCCCTGTGGAGCTCCTACGTCACTGACCACCACATCAGACAGGACACTGCCCAGACGGACAAACTGTGGCCTGCCTGTCAAGTAGTCAGTCACCCAGGAGATCAATGAGTCGTTGACACCCATCCTCCGCAGCTTCTCACCCAGCAGCAGAGGCTGGATGGTGTTGAAGGCACTGGAGAAATCAAAGAATGTGATTCTCACAGTGTCTCCTCCACCATCCAGGTGCGACAGTGCTCGTTGCAGCAGGAAGATGACGGCATCGTCAACTCCTAAGTGGGGCTGGTAGGCAAATTGCAGGGGGTCTAGAAACGTCCTCACCTGAGGCCTCAGCTGGGCCAGGACCAGTCTCTCCATGACCTTCATGACATGAGATGTGAGAGCAACTGGTCTGTAGTCCTCTGGGTCGGCTGGCCTTGGCTTCTTGGGAACAGGAACCACATATGATGTCTTCCACCGCAGCGGGACTCTCTCCAGCCTCAAGCTCAGGTTGTACATGTGTGCCAATACCGGGGCCAGCTGGATGGAGCAGGTCTTCAAGATCCGTGGTGTAATGCCATCAGGTCCTGCAGCCTTCCCCTGGTGGAGACAGCTCCAACTGTCTCTCAACCTGGCCTGTAGTCACCGTTGGCTGGGGGTAGGTGTTGTTGTCTGCAGTGGAGATGGGGGAGGAGAGGGTGATGGGGGGCTGAAGGAGAGGTGGTGTGCTGGAGAATGCCGGTAGGTGGATTGAACAACAGTCCTGCAGTGCCTCAGCTGCCTCCTGTGTCCACCTCCTCACCGTCCTGATGCGCACAGGCTGCCTACTCACTAAGGGAACATACTTGGGAGTCATCCTTACCAAGATGTGGTCCGACCTGCCAAGGGGGGGCAGGGCTGTGGCGCTGTATGCATCTTTGGCATTAGCATATAGGAGATCCAGCATTTTGTTTTCCCTGGTGGGACAGTCAACATACTGCTGGAAGTTGTGTAGCGCTTTGTCCAATGAGGCATGGTTAAAGTCACCTGTGATGACCATGAAGGCGTTCGGGTGTTGAGTCTGTAGTTTGGCTGCAGTAGCGCTGATGACGTCACAGGCCACCACTGCATCAGCTGATGGGGGAATGTAAACAGCGATCAAAATGGCGGACGTAAACTCCCTCTGCAAATAATACAGCCGCATTCCCACAGCCAGAAGTTCAATGTCCGGGCTACAATCTGTTCCTTCACGTTAACATGACCGGGATTACACCACCTCTCACTCACATAAAGTGCATTCCCGCCGCCCTTCTTCTTCCGACTCTTGAAAAGGAAAATCCAGGGACCTCCACGCTGCAGTCCGGAATAAGCGAGTGCAGCCAGGTTCATCTTCAGGTCTGCAACCTGACCCTGCAAAGATTTCACTGTTTCCTCCTGTTCTTTGAATTTGGAAGCTTGCTCTGTGTGACTTTTGAGCTGCTCCTCATATTTAAGTCTCACCCTGTATTCTTCAACCATTACTTCTATCAGACCTTTATTGCGGGAGGCATATTTTTCAGCCTCCCTCTTGAAGTAATCCAGCTGTTGAAAATGCTCTTGTCGGCTGTAACTTTGGAAGAGCAAGAAACTTTTGATCCATCTTCACGTTTGACTTGCAGGTGACGTTCTTTTTCCAACATTTTTTGCAGTTTTTGAATCTCCTCCTGCTGTGATTTCACTTCAGCCTGACATGCAATCCTTTGGTCTCTTTCCTCATGGAGTTCAAAAATCTTATTCTGCAGTTCTTTTGTAAGATCATCTACCTGCTTTATGAGATCGATGACGTGTTGGCTAGTCTCTTCCACTAAGGGGGTGATCTCGAAGCCAGCAGAGGAAATTGTTTTCTGCTTGACTTCCAATGATCTTGGACTCTCAAAGTCGCCGGAAGGACTTGGTTCCCCCTGGATCTCTGCTGATTCATCTTCCGGCTCACTGTCATCTTCAAAAACAATGATAGCGTCATAGTCAACTTGGATGTTGAGCTCCATCATGTCGACCCATGAAAGCTCAGCTGGAAAAGCTTCAGGTTCACAATCTGCTGTTGCTTATGTCTATATTCTGGTAAATTCTTGCTGGGTGACCAGACGTCCTCTTTTTCCCGGACATGTCCTACTTTTCAGACCTAAAAAGATGTCCGGGGGGAATTTAAAAATTGTCCGGGATTTTGGTCAACTGCAAATTACGTAATCCCTGAGTGCGGGCAGCCCTGTTCTTAATCAGAAGATGGCTGTCAGTACGCCAACAACATGCGAAAGCCCCTCTCGCCCCCCCCCCCCCCGCTGCAACGTGTTCTGGTTTCCCCAGCAACCGCAACCCCGCCTCCCACCCCCGCTGCAGGTTGTCCGGGTTTTCCCAAAGTAAAATATGGTCACACCCTAGATATGCACCTTTATCTTGGCTTTTCTCTATTCTTCCTCTTTTTCTCTCTCCCTGAAGAATAAGTTATTTTTTGCGACATTGGTTTGCTTGGTTATCTTCCACCGGTGCTTTGGAGGTTTGAATACGCATTGAACGGCAGCTCAAATCACTGGTGAAACATTACCTACCGCAGCCGCCAGGGGGAACACAAGAGCAAGTGATTTTTTTCTTTTTGCCCATATCAAAATAGGTTTCTACGTGATTAAATATATACTAATGTAAATTAAAATCACAACTTTATAATCAAATTTAAATAAGAAAAGCAGACTACAGTGATGATAAATATATGGAAGGAGTCTGTGAAGGGAGTCGAATGCCCCTTCATTGAGTAGAAATTCAATATAATAAGACAACTGATTGCAAAAGGACAGAGCAAGTGTATGGAGTTTTCAACCCCTAATTTCCTCCATGTCTCTCCTCAGAGAAAATAAATTTTTAAAAATGAGATGAAAGGAATTATAAGTGATGGAGTTTTGTTTTTATTTTTATTGTTAATCACTTCAGGACAAGTCAGAATATATCTGTTGTAGCTCTACTTCTGATTACCCCATGGGTGGTTTTCTAATTCTACACTATTTTCATTTGTCGTCTTTACAGCTGCAGTCTTTACAGTGCAGAAAACACTGGCTACCGTTCAGAAACAGTGGTAAAAACACATTTCACTGGTGATAACTCAAGACTCTAGATTTAAAATTAAACTGGTCACCACTATGCCCCTTTATCTGTAACACACTAAAACTAAAGCAGAATACTGAAAGCCGGCACAAACAGCTTCTTGGTCAGTTTGAGTGAATAAATCACAGAGGCAGCTCTGAAATGCATAGCAATAGGAACGCAGCAGATTTTGGAATGGGCTTTTTGAAAAGACAGTCACATTTTTAGTATACTGGGCTGTGTACCCGCCCATACACTCCCACATAAATCCACACCAAGAGGACAGGCTATCAAACGGAGAGGATGGTAAGTTTTACACAAGCAGAACATTTCAATTACTCAAATATAGTACAGAAAAAAAGTTATAAGAAAAAGGACAAAATAATGCACAATGACAAACACCTACACAGAAATGAACATTAAGATTCAACAGCCGCCATAGGACAGCCATGCCAATCAATCTGCAGGTCTGACCAGAGTCTGCTTTGAATATACAGTATATGAACAATCAATCTGCAAGAAGTCCTTCAGCTGAGACAGGAAATGTAGACCTCAAGGTCTGCATTTAGAGAGGGAATCTTTAAAACTTCTTAGAAACTACATGCATCACACAGAGCAGAATCTGCAAACCAGAAGCCACCAGAACCAAGAGCGCATACGATGCTGAAGTTATGGGAAGAAGGAAGTGCGACCTTTAGTGTTTCCCTTAAAAATGTGGGTAAAACTTTGTTGATGATCTCCTAATGTCGGAAAAACAATTTTGAAATGGCAATATTTAAATAACAAACGCAATAAAAATCAATAAGTTTGTTCATGCGATAATTAATTATAAAATATACAGCGCCACAGATAAGCATATTCAAGGTTGAGTTTTGTTTCTATATGAAACAATCTGTTGAATTTTACATGTCAAGCTCATGTAGAAATTATGAATTTTGAAATGATTAACTCTGACCTGTGCTGATGCAATTTTAATCTCTAAAGAGTCAACCTGCAGGCAAGGCAGATTGTTAAGCTTCCAAGTTTTCACACCAAGTAGCTCAGCCAGACATTTAAAAAAGGAAGAAAGAAAACCTGTCAGCGAAGCAGAGAATAAGAAACTTCAGGGACACAAACTAAGCTGTCAGCATTTGGCTTTCAGCTGCTGCTAATTTCCTCCACTGCATCCATATGATTCACTGCTGGAAAGTAAACAACAAAAAGCTTAAAACAGCAAACACAGCTGGGCTTCACAGCAATGTAGGTGTCAACAGTGCTCTGTCCAATTAATGGGGACTTAATGAGAGCTAATAGTTCCAACTTGCTGGCTCCTCAAGTTTTCAGAGCATAGGTCTGAGAAAGACCAGTGTGCTCCAAAATCAAGACAATTACAAGAGCTACTGTAGGCATTTGGTTGACACTGACAAATATATCTGTTACTCAACTCAACCAAGGAAGAAGAAATACAATTAAAGCCGCAAGCGGCGTGGGGTGGCCCTCTCAGCTCAGCGCCGCTCCGGCCTATTGGCCACCGCGGGGGTTCTGGCACCGCCGCCCGCCAGCCACCGCAAACACTCTCGCACAGTTCCCGGGCCCGTCCGCCAGGCGATACGCATCGATGCTCCCTGACGCTTCCAGGGAAGCGTGGGGGAGCTTCCCCGGAAGCTCAGCTGATGCGGCGAGAAGATATAGCTGATGGATTAACTTAGGGGGCGCAGTGGAGTCAAATTACAATTCAATGCCCTCCTCAATGTAAATTAGTTTTAGGTTACTGAAATGTCTCTCCCCACCAGCAACAGTCATAGGCAACATGCAAAATATACATGAAGCAATCCAGACTTCTCAAAACATGCTATGTAGTTGCATTTTATTCAAGCTGCTGTATATAACTTTAATAAAAAAATATGTTTTCCCCATATTTGTTAAAGCTGTCACCATGTCGTCTGTTACAGGCCCAGCCTCAGACACCAGCCTGTTCTGGACTTACCAAGGTAACATGTCACAGTTTGTTATGAGACAGATAATCTGTGAAAACAATCAATCTCCTTCACCTCCTCCTTGAGCTGCTATTGCTAGCTAAAGTAATGCAACATTCCGGCCAAAACAAGCAATCAGAACCAGTAGGAGGGTCTTAGCGCTGTCAATCAACCTCCTTCACTCACTGCTAAATGCGGAGAAACAACTTATCATTACAATAAAATCATTTATCTGCCGTCACTGGTAGCTATGCTAACTAGACTGAGCATTTACAACAGGTTATGCTAGCTGCAGCATAGCAGCGAGGGGCAGGAAGGATGAGCAGCCACATCAGATTGTGATTGACAGCACTAAAACTTTCCTGCCACTGACTGGTTGTTTTTAGCACTTTGAGAAAGCAGAGGAAATAGATTTTTCACAGATAATCTCTCATACCATACTGTCACAACATAACGACAGTTTTAAAAATATGTGAACAAAAAATATTTTTATAAAAGTTACATACTGCAGCTTTAATTTCACTCAGGCGAGGACGGGTCAGGAGGGACTAGAGCTGCTGCTGACTGACTCATCTGTTGTTAAGAGGTAAAAGCTACAGGGACATGTTAAATATATGAATGTCTTGGTACTTTTTTTCCTTAATTCATTAAATGCTAGTTAAATGGAGGCAAACAGTCTGTAGCTAAGCTAACTAAGCTGAATGGTTGATAATCTCGCACAGTCTACCCACCTCTCTCGGAGAAAAACTGGGTGATAAAGTGACACTCTTGCCTTTTTCTCTCTCTCTCCCTCTCTTTATTTTATTTTTATTTTTTTTGAAAACCTGATTTTATAATTTTTCTTAGTAGCATAGTAACTACCACAGTCGTTTGTGTCTTCTCCCCTGCTGGTGAGGGGTCATTAGAATTGTCATAACGTTTCCCCCTGGCTGGCCTGGCCCTGATTCTCCATTGTAAAACTCACAGAAGGGATGATCAAAGCCACTTTTTGAAAATATTTCCTGTCATTTGTAGAAAAGAAAGCTTGAAAAGGAAAATTTTGTTAAAATTGGATCTGGTGTGAAAAATCTGAGTTTTTATTTCGAGCCCAATTGCCCAGCCCTATTGACAGCACTACTCTGAGTTTATAAAATAGTGATACAGTTAAAGCCATTTTGTGTGTAATTAGCATATGCATGTGTGCAGGCCTGTGAAAAGGACTCTCAGTGTGGAGGAGGGACGTGCGGTGCAGTCAGCTTATGGATCCACAGCCTGCGTGTGTGCATGCCTATGGGACAGGAAGGAGCCGACTGTCACCCTTTGAGCCACAAGGTGAGAGACTTCAGAAGCATCATGTCATATACAGTATCTGCAACAACGTGTTGTCATGGTGATCCTGATGCAACTTTTCAAGTGTTTTCGGCATATAATGTGTTACTCTGTAAGCACTGCTTACAGAACATTGTATTTTATACTTTGTTTCCTACAACAGAGTACTAGGTCTACTCTAAAAAAATTTAATTATGAGAATAAAATTATAATATTGTGAGAATAAACTTGCAGTAAGTAATAAAATTATGAGAATAAAGCTAATATAATACAAGAATATAATTGTAGTATTAAGAGCCATAGTTGATAGGTATTTTTCCTTTCGAACCTAAATAAAAGAAAGAACCACAGACAACGTATATGAATTTCACGTTTAGCTTTTGCAAAAGGAGAACGCTCTGCCAATTCTTCCTCCGAACAATCCACAGAGCATTCTGATCTGCTCTCACATGAGCTGCTGTTTTTATTGTCAAAGAAGAACAGGCAAGGGGGCAGTCAGGAAACACAACAGAGGTCGTAAAGCTTCTAACCCAAACATCTAACAACCCAGTTCCAGATGTGATATCTGATCAAAGGTCTGAGCCCGGTTCAAATCTCGGTCAGTACTGTCAATAAAACAAAATACGACTGTTCACAGGTAGCTACTAAGTTAGGAGGTGTGTAAAGTTGAACCGACAGCAGTGACCTCCATACACACGTAAGGAAGAGAACACTTTAAACAGAAAATCACAATGATCTATAGGCTGAATGTGCACTAAAGTAAGAATAAAATGATAATACCAAAAAATCTCTAACAATAGTATTAATAAAATATTATTAATATTTATTATTTATTTATTATTAATAAGGTTAATTATTATTAATTATTTAATTATTAAATAGTATTAATAAAATAGTCATAAATGTACACAGAATAATATAATAAAGTTGTAGTACTATGAGAAAAATAACATAATATTACGAGCCTAAAGTTGGAATAATACAAGGATAAAGTCATAGTATTACAACTGAATTCTTGAAATATCATTTTCTTTTTGAAATACTATGAGTTATTCTCATATTATCCTGACTGTATTCCATAATACCACTTGTATTATTTTGACTTTAATCTGGTAATGACTTTATTCTCATATTCTTTCGGCTTTATTCTTGTGCTACTTTGACTTTATTCCCAGAATATTATGAATTTATTCTTGTAACACTATGACTTCATTCTTATAGTGCTTTCACTTTATTCTCATACGAGTTTATTCTCATATTGTGACTTCTTGTCATTTAATGACAGTTTTCTTTTATTTTGTTCTTAGTATGGCCCTCATAGTTCATTAGTTTCCTGCTGTATTGTGTAAAATCGTATCCATCCATAAGTATCCATGCCAAGTATGAAATACTATGAAATTTTGACATGAAAAATGTTAAGACACTTTGTAAAGGGCATCTAATATCTCAAGTAAAATGAGTAATTTTTCAAACTAGAGCTGCATCTGCTTCTCCCCTCATAGGTTCCTTTCTTTGGGAAAAGACTCCATCACACCTGTCCCTGCCTGCCCAACCTGTCCTGTGTTGCCATTGGCCAGGGAAAAGCCAAATGCCTCTCACCTTATGAGTATCCAGAATATTTCTTCTGAAGATCAAAAGACCTTGCCTTGTACATCTTTACTGTATGACTTTGTGTTGCCATGAAAACCACCTTCCACTGTTTTTCCATCCTTCCATTTTCTTCCGCTTATCTGGAAGAAAATGGAAGGGGGTAGCAGCTTAAGAAGGGATTTAAAGACTTCCCTTTCCCCTGCCACTTTGCCCAGCTCCTCCGTGGAATCGGAAGTCTTTCCCAGGCCAGCCGTAAACACAGTCCCACCAGAGTGCCCTAGGTCTTCCTCTAGGCCTCCTCCACTGTTTTTGTATTACCGTATATAAATAGAGGTGTTGATTCTTCTGGAAGTAAAGCGTTTCAACAAGACGTTACAGCTGTTATTTTTGTTTTTCTATCTTTACTGCCTGATCTTTCTCTCTTTTACCATTCTCTTTACATGTTTGTGGGTTTAATGTGACGAAAGTTGAAAAAAGATCAAAGTGTGTACCTTTACAAATGGAGGCGTAAACAAGCTATCTTCATAAAACCAGATGCTCTGAAGGACTGTAGGCAAACCTTTTTGCTCCCACTCATAAAGGCATGAACAAAAAACATTATTCTGTTGAAAATTACATGACACGCTAAGTAAATGAGCACCTCTCTGACCACGCCGTGTATAAAGAAAAACCCTGTGGGCGTTTTAATTGGTGTCTGAAGCTGAATAATAATCTGACCTTAAAAGCAGATGGCCTCTCGCTAGAAATGGTCATGTCGAAATTATTCATTGATGCGTAGTGCTCTGAGGCATTTCGTTTCTCAAGGTGAACATAAAAATTACATTTCTTTCAATTTCAGTTTGAAGTGATAACTCATTCAATTCAACACCATACAGACCCATTCAGTAGATTAGAATTGAAAAGTCCATTCATGTCAAGAACTTTATCACAAAGCAAAACCCTATATAGATTAAATACACTGATTTTTGTTTGAAAGACTTTATCTCTTTAATTGAGATGATATTCTACTTATAGCTCATGGCAACATAACATTTAAAATTAGAATATTACATCAGACCAATAAAATAATATTTTTAAAACAAAAATGCAGCTTTAGTGAAAAGTGTTCAATGGTTGTCAATTTTCAAAAACTACTTTTAATCTGACAAATGAGCTTCACTGAAATGCACATTGTAATTTAATTAAGATGACTGTGCTAAAAATAAAAATCTTCTGCAGCAACAACTGATGTGAAGTCTTATTGAACATTTACTACGATTTTAGTAAACTACTTTGAAAATGCAAATGAGGAAAGGGCATTGGTAACATATTGTTTTTGTTAGACTCATCGTCTTTGTTCCTAGGTTGTCAGTTTCTAACGCTCAGGGAGTTCTGTCACATTTAATGAGAGCACCTGAGCATCAATTACTGATGAGAAGGAGGTATCCAATGTGTCAATATGTCACACAGAGGGAATCTGACCAAGTGTCCATATATGATGAGTAGGCAATGAGAATGTGTTGCAATCTATCAAACACAGTTAAAGAAAGAAACTAGAACATTTCTGAAGAAATTTAAACGGGGCCTACCAAAGTCATATTTACCACTCTTTGACAGCGCACTCGACCATTTTTCCTTTGTATACTGTATTGTTAAATCTCTCTGCCATAAAAGTTTAATATTTGACGATTCACTACTCAAATTATAACTTAACACGTTATGAAATTGAGAGGCTGTGTGTCAATCACGTGGCATGCTAATATAGTTCAATGTATCATTTTCTACAGTGTTTTAAAATTGTGAGGTAACACAATCTGTAGATATTTCCAAAAATTCACTCTACCTTCAAATCAAATGTCTGAGTAAGTTTGTTGTAGGACATGAATTGCCCATACTTATACAAATCACCAGTGGTGCATATGTCATGTGAATGCCACTGCCTCCAAAACAGGTGTTTTACCAATACACAAATATCACTTTCAATACTTAACCATATCATCTATAGCATATCTAGCAGCAACTTGAGCTGTTGCTTCCCTTACAGTGCTCACTTAAATCCATTTGGAGAAATAGTCCACAAAAACAAGGATATATGCATTTCCCCTTTGAGTGCGGGGTAGTGGGCCAATGTACTCCATACCCGTGTACTCCCATGGTCCATGGCTGTGGTTGGATTGGGACCATAAGACCTGCTGGTTTTCCCTGAGTTGGCTTAGTGGTTTGGCATGAACAACATGACACCACATATTTTTTACATCAGAGTTCATGTTTGGCCAGAAGAATCTGAGTCGCAAGCGTGCCAGAGTTTTTGCAATGCCCAGATGTCCGGCTGTAGGATGATCATGGTAATACTTGAGCAGATAACTACAGAGTGCAGTAGGAGCAAAAAGTTTAATCTGCTTGAGTGGGTGAAGACCACACTTTGTTTTTGGATCAATGAAATATAAGAGTCCATCTTGTACAATGTGCTGTTGCAGATCTTGGTTATCCTCCTCACTCTGTTGGTCATTTTCGAGTTGACGGAGCAAGGCGCCTATGACTGGGTCCTCCAGCTGCAACTGACAAACATGAGGATGGTCCGACACAATCACAGAAGGCAGAGAGCGAAGATCCATGCTTCCGATCATGGCATAGGGAGGAAGAAGATCAATAGGTGCATCCACATCAGGGAGGGAGTTACATGAAAGGGTATCGGGCACCTTATTACATTCTCCAGGTTTGTGTATGATGCTGAAGGCGAAGAGACCACCTGGCAAGCCTACCAGAGGGATTGGGTCGAGACATCAACCACTTGAGGCTGCTGTGTTCAGTGTAAATAGTCACATGTAAACCTTCAACATAGGGATGAAAATGTTCCAATGCCCAAATAACAGCCAGACATTCTTTTTCCGGCGTCGAATAGGGCTTTTCTGATTTATGCAGAGCACGGCTAGCAAAAGCCACAACTACATCTTTGCCATCCTCATCCTTCTGCATCAATGCTGCTCCAAGTCCAGCACCACATGCATCAATGTGGATGAAGAACGGACACGTAAAATCTGGGAACTTGAGGACTGGTGCCGAAGTTATGGAATGTTTTAGAAAGTCCACAGCTGCTTGGCACTTGTCATTCCAGTTGAACGTCACATCTTTTTTTGTGATAGCGAAGAGTGGCTCTGCATGACTGGCATAGTCTTGTACAAAGTGGTGGTAGTAACCTGTTAGGCCAAGGAACTGTCTCACCTACTTTGTAGTGGTTGGCACTTTAAACTCAGTCACAGCTCTCACCTTGTCGGGGTCAGGATGAATGCCAGATGGTGTAACACGGTAGCCGAGGAAGGTGAATTCTGTAAGGCAGAATTGACATTTGCTCAGTTTCAATGAGAGGCCAGCAGATTTAAGCCTGCTAAGGACCTCCTCTAGGTCAAGTATAGAATAGAATAGAATAGAATAGAATAGAATAGAATAGAATAGAAAAGTACTTTATTCATCCCAGCAGGGAAATTACTTCGCAGTTACAGCATAGAGACAAGACACACAACAACCACCACTGAGTAGCAATTGTAGACAAAATAAAAAATAAAAATAAAATATAACATGCTGTCAATATAAAAAGCAGCTTAGAGCAGTCCTAGCAAAGATTCAAAAAATGCAGATACAGTATGTATATGTAAATATATGTACAGCAAGTGTGCCACAGTGCAGTTGTGCAAAATTGGACTGATTAGTGCAGAACAATGATTTAGCTTTTATTGTACAGTGAGATGCCATGTGGCAGGAAGGATTTCCTGTATCTGTCCCTACGACAGTGGAGCTGGAGCAGCCTATGTGAGAAGGTGCTCCGCTGTCTGTCCACTATGTGGTGGAGAGTAGATGCTGCTCGAAAGTTGGTGATGCGACAACAATATCATCCAGATACACTGCACATGACTTATAAATCAGGCCAGCCAGAACATTGTTCATAAGTCGTTGAAAAGTTGCAGGGGCATTACATAGGCCGAAAGGAAGGACTCTGAATTGAAACAGACCACAATGAGTGATAAAAGCAGTCTTTGGTTTAGCCTGTTCAGCAATGGGGACCTGCCAATAACCTCGAGCAAGGTATAATGTTGTCAGAAACTTTCCTCTTGATAAAAAGTCCAATGATTCATCCACTCGTGGGAGTGGGTAAGAGTCTTTCACAGTCAGCTGATTTAGACCCCGGAAGTCAACACAAAACCGTGGTTCACGGGGGGGGTTTGTTCACAATGACTACAGGAGATGCCCATGGTCCATGGGCAGGTTCAATGCTGTTATCCTTTAGTATCTTTTGTACTTGTTCTTCAATGATTTGCTTTTTAGCTGGGGAGGTGCGGTAAGGTGGTAGGTTAACTGGCTTTGCATCCCCAGTGACGATGACATGTTCTGCCAGAGAAGTGCGACCTAGGTGACCATCAAACAGATCACTGAAGTTATCTAGCAACTTTACCAGTCCTCCTTTTTCCGCAGAATTTAAGTTAGCGTCTTCAACTTTTTCCTTAAGTGAAACCTGTGGAGTGTTCTGCAGAGTCATTGTTCCACACTCAAGATCAGCCTCCACAAAGTCGTTTTCACAGGGTTCATCCAGAAATGGGGGATTGTCATCCATAATTACTGTTCTGGTTGGGACATGAATTGTTAGCGAAGTGCGAGTCATAAAGTCCATCCCAAGAACTAAGGGGGATGACAGGTCCTGCACTACAGAGAAGCCGTGGCGCATACTTCTGACATCATTAGAAATACTAGAGTATCTTAAAGAGACACTACACAATTACAGCTGTTACAATCTCCACAGGTCCCTCTGCCTCAGGAAAGGCTAGAACATTTTAAAAGACTAAAAGGTAAATTTTACAAAAGTAAAAATCAGACGTTTACTT
The DNA here is from genome assembly GCF_001444195.1 of Xiphophorus couchianus. Classification (NCBI taxonomy): domain Eukaryota; kingdom Metazoa; phylum Chordata; class Actinopteri; order Cyprinodontiformes; family Poeciliidae; genus Xiphophorus; species Xiphophorus couchianus. The sequence goes on along the minus strand of NC_040234.1, from coordinate 22,468,254 downwards.
CGTTTCAATTCGTTTCCCGGAAACGCGCTCATCTCTTAGCAACAGCTTAACAACAAATATTGTTATTGTCCAAAAAACATAGGATTTCTTCCGCTCTTTTGAAATGTCTTAACACATAATTGTTAATAAAACATAAGCGCTTTTGAAATACTACTTATCTGCTTAGACACAAGAAATTTACAGTAGGTAAATTTTACAAAAGTAAAAATCAGATGTTTACTTCGTTTCAATTCGTTATAAGAAAACACACTCATCTCTTAGCAACAGCTTAACAACAAATATTGTTATTCAAAAAACATGGGATTTCTTCCACTCTTTTAAAATGTCTTATTATAATTGTTTATGAAACATAAGCACTTTTGAAATGAAGCCTAGGCATAAATTCAAGCTGCCAGACTCTCTTCAGCCTTTCGGCATCATCAATAGCCACGCCTCCGCCTCAGCCAACCAGCACTGGATTGCCGCTCCGCTCCAGCCAATCACCATGCAAGAGCTCCTTCGAAAGGTCAAACAATCTTCTGGGGGAAGACCACCCTGAGCCAGAAAGATGCATTTAGTTCAGTGTCCATGAGATGATATTCAGAAAGGATTTTTTTAATTAATTGATTTTAGTTGCCTCTGGGATAAACACTTTGCATAAAGTCTGTAATGTCTGCCCATGTGCACCAGTCAAGTGTGTGAATTATAACCTGTCAAAATGACCGACGGGCTACAAATTTTATTTTATAAAAAAAATAACCAGTCAAATATGGACAATATTCCTTTAAAGTGACCTCTGAATGCAAGCCCCTTTTGAGTGGTGAATAGGAAAGACTAAGAATACCAATAATGATGTCTGCAAGTAAATATCCGTAGAGCCTCTGTACCACTGTGACAAACTCAATCTGCAGTTTCATGCAGAAACAAACGCTTCTGCAGGTGGGTGTTTAGTTTTTGCATTTAGAAAATATGAAAATATTTGAAATGCAGGCAGGTCAAAAAAAGAGCATATCTACTCCTGTGAGCAGGCATGTGGAAATTGCAGCAGGAATGAAAGGACTGCGGTTCAATCCTTTGCTCACTAAAGCAAGTAACACTTTTACATGTGAAAGGCTTAAAAAGCGTGCAGTTTGTGTTAGTTAATGCCACAGTATTTACCGAATCAATAGGCTGCTACTGCCTCAGGAGAAAAGGAGCTAATGATGGTGCGGAATAAAAGGCAGGTACCACACGGCGTGTGCCGAAGAAACGTGCAATTACCTGCTGAATGAACATACTGCTGAGAACGGTGAATGAGAGGCTTTTTGGAGATTAAACTCACCCCCCTTCGTTTGCCACCTTCAGATTCTGCCTCTTTAGTTTATCTACGGCTTCTGTGCAAAGTTCATCTGCTCCTGTGGGCTCAGTTGGGGCGTGTGGAGAAGGAGCAGAGGACCACCAGTTGCACTGCATATCTATCAAATCTACTTCAAATGGTGCATCTTCAATGTCAAATCCAAGACTGTAGCAAGAATTAGTCATGGTTCTAGGCAGTGTTTTTCTGATTATCTTCGCTTTTGTCCCTGTCAGTGCAACACAAGTCTTTTTGATTCTGACCTAAAGGGCTCTGCCCCAAAATCTTGTTTCTTTCCTGCAAACGGCGTTACCCAGTCTTCCTTTTAACAAGTAGTTAGGCTCTAAAACAGAGGTAAAATTACTCTGAACTGAGATCAATAGTAGCCACACAGGCACACCCACTAGAAGGAAACAAATGCATCTAGTATAACACTTTCATTCTATTGGCTGAGAGGTTGCCAGGCAACAATGATCTTTTGTTCCAAGCACCAGCAGAAAATGTTTTGTAAGCAAGCAGAGAGGTTTGCAAGAGGAGATTTGATCCAAGCATAGACAAGTTTTGACCCTGAGGAGAAACGTTTGAGAAAGAACAGTGAATATTTGAAAGAGAGCAAAAGTTTTGAGTACAAGCATTATACGTTTTGAGAAGACAGACATGAAGTCCTGCTTTCAAACTGAAAATGTGTGCTCTTGAATTAAAATTCCCCCATATGTCAGCATATTAGGACCATTGTATATGGAGCCCTCTAGGGGACATGGACATTTTTTCTTCTTTTACATTACCTTGCAATGCTTTTGCGTTACCTCGCAAAAGGTTTTGAGTTTTCTCATAATGATGTACTGATTAGTTAAAGAGCAAAAGTGTTGCGAGGGAACTCAAAAGAAGATTTTTTTTCTCATGTCCCCTACAGGGCTTTGTAATTGTAGATAGAAATAAAGGAAGATTAAATTTCTCCCCAAAGATTCAGAAAGTTTTAGATTGATAGAAACCATGGAAATTTCTATGTTTGAAAAGTCGAACATTTTAATTCCTTGTTTTTTGTTGAATTTCCAAACTCTGTGGAAAATCTGTATTTTTGAAAAATCTGTGTTGGTGTGGAAATGGACTGAACATTGTTCATAAATGATACAAATTGCTCCTGGTTTTCAATTAAGAGTTCACAAAACACTGAACAGTTGAAGAAATTAGACTTGGGGTGAATATTCAACCAATCAGAAATGTGGGCCACAGTCAAAGCTCCTAATCTTAGGGAGATGATAAACTGAAAGTATCATTACCCTCCCAGGTTTGTTCTGTAACTCAGATTTCGCCTCTTAATCTTCTATTTTAGCCCTAGTTGCTGTAGCAACAATAACAGTTGTTGAAGACAAACAGACCTTGATTCCTAGGAATTTCTCTCAAGTTTTTTGGCCCCGAAAAAAGGGCCTTTATCCTTTCTCCATGTACTGGAGACTCACATCTCATGAGTCTCCAGCACATGGAGAATTTTATGGCTAAAATTGTCATGGCGATTTTAGTGGTAAATCCACACAAAATCAAGCTCATTCTTAAAAATAGAACATAGTAAATTAATCAATACATTCTTGGAATCAAGATGCATCTAAGCTGGCATGTCAATAGAAATTAAAGCTAAATAGTTTAATAATTACCCCTTATTTCAATATTTCTTTTTAGTATTTTTCATTTATGAATGATTTAGGGGCAGTCAGCTGATGAACGAATAAAGACCATACAATATACAGAAACTGTTCAGAACAACTTCAAACACAGTTGACAACAGAGCCCAAGAATTGTATATTTTCAATTTATTTGCTAGGAAATGCAAAGTTGTTTTCAAAGCACCAAATTGTTCAGAGTCCCAGACACATCCATGGAAAAAGGGACGCTGACTGGAGTGTGTATCCGATTGCAACCAGTGTAAATCAACCAGTCTCTTGATGCAACTGATGAAAGAGTTTGCTAAGTATTTTCAAAGCGAGTTTGAAAACTTTGCTCTACACAAAGATTAGATGATGGAATATACAACATATTTAAACTAACAGCTTGAAATAAGGTTAGAAAAAAATGGTGACAGGGATTTACAGTATTTACAGCAGTTATTGGTATTGCATTCATTCACAAAAAAACAAGCTCTACATCTTATGTTGGGTATTCAAATGTAAAATAAAATCTGTCACAGATGACAAAGTTGGCGCCACAGAGCTGCCCTCAAGTTGTAGCAGATAGCTTTTTAAAACTATCTTAAAAACTCTGTAGATTTGTATTAACCGCTGAAAAAATTAATATTGCTTGTTCCTCTACTTTCAAAAACATTACTAAGTCCACAAGGGACAGAAAAGAAAAAATAAATAACATTAAATTACAACTGTTAGCATCTCCTAGGCTCTTGAGAAGTTGGCTCAATGACTTGAAACAAGTCCCACGACTTGTTTCAAGTCATGGGAAATCATTTCAGAATGTAGCCAAAAGACAGTGGCATGTGTTGCTGTGGAGCAAATCAAAATC